>NC_135315.1:79184440-79872773 GCF_048772815.1 Callospermophilus lateralis
CAATTTTATTATGAGTGAGAAGTCATTTCCATCTTACCTTCATCTTACCTTTATTCATCTTTAGCATTTTGACAAACAAATACAGAAAATTGCCATGGGGTAAAGAGGAGAAGAAAGGAGAAGTTTTTAGATTCCATCTTGTTTGTTATTCTAAAAGTATAAACAACACCAAAAAAAATTGGCTGAAGGAGTTACTGAGAGAAAGGAAGTAATGAGAAATTCCACTGTGGAAATTTTGTAATCACTTTTCTAAAAATAACTATACTTTAATTACCCAAGGAAAAATCTACATACAGAAGAAACACTGTGGAAAATGAGACATTGCAATGAAAGAAACAAAGAGAAATTAAATTCAAATCAGAATATTTGCTTAATATCTTAAGCAGTTGCTAATGTTTATATATTATGATATGAATTATAATGCTTAGATAATGAATCTGTTGCTTTTTAAAAAGTCATGAACATTTCAACTCACAACTTCTCATACTAAACAGATATGCAAATATTGTTAAGATGATTGTCTATTTTACAATAAGGTTAATTTTGGTAAAAGGCACATTAACTCTATAATCATAATAGGGCTAATCAAGACTGGGTTTGGTAAAGAAAGCAACAAAGGTAAATTTTAAAGGGAAAAAATTGCCAATTGGGATAATTTAGGCCAATACAATAATTTTTGTTTCTAAATAGAAGGGTGGAATTCTTTTGGCATGATATGATATGAGAAAAAGGATGATTTCTTTTCCCTTACCTTCTTTGGGGAAATGTATTAAATGCATTCTGATTTTGTATTATTGTAAACATAAAAATTTAAGGGAATTTTGAAAATATATGGCTGCTAGCTAGCTAATATTGAATTTACATTTTGCTGAAGCTGGAATAAAACTTCTGTGAATTTTATTCTCTTCAGCTATGATTTATTTCCATAAAATGATCATAAAAGTATATAGAGATACTTTCATTTTACTTCAGTGCACAAATTAGATGTTAAATAAAATGTTGCTTTTTACCATTAGAAATTATTTTAGTCCTTAGCCATTTTGAAATGTTCTTTTAAAATAGGATAGCATTCTGTATTATTCTGATTAAATAATACATTTCAGCCATACATTTGAAATTTTGAAAATGGAAGGGGACCTCAGATCTCTTCTGTTCACATTTCATGGAGGCCACTGAGGCTCTATGATGCTACATGATTTGACCAAGTTCACTTAGTTAATTGAATGATACTCTGTGGGTATTATATATTTGTATTACAAAAATGAAAAACCATAAGCATATTTGAAAGTGAGGAAACAGAAGCCTAAAGTGATAATGTAGCTTGCCTAAGAACTCACAACTAATTGATGGAAGATGCATTGTCTTCTGGAAATGTTTATGTCCAAACCTCATTAATTTAATGTAATTAAATATCCAGCATGATTTTTTTCTCTGAGCTCTGGACTTTCATTTTCAGCTGAAATTGCCATCTTCAATTCCTATAGACATTTCAAATTTAACATGTTCAATATTTAAATTATGATTTTTCTCCATGAAAATTGTTTTCTCACTGTCACTCTGTAGTCTTATCCATCTCAGCTAAATATATGATCACATTGCTTAATCCAGAAACTATACAGTCATTAAATTCTCCCTTTTTCTGACCTGCCACATTCAAGTCATGTTGGTTCTACTTCTAAGAGACATTAATATGTCATCTTCTCTGCCATCTCACTCCAGAACAATTGTGTTGCCTTCATTATCATCTCATTACCAACACTACCATGACTTCCTTTCCATCTCCATCTCCCTTTTACCTGTGTGAAGAGTAAACAAAAACGTGTAATTCTTCTGCTGAAAACTGAATAGATAACCAAACTAATTATCATAGTCTGTGATTTGCATGGCCGAAATGCACCCTAACCTCTTTAAATTAATCTTTTATCACTTTCCCCATCATTTATACTTTCTGTTCTCTGCACTCTTAAGTCTTTCCTACTTTAGGTCTTTGACATTATTTCTTGGAGTATTCTTCCTCCTCCTTTCCTAATGGTCAAGATTAGGTGACATCTTCTGTGGTAGTATCTAATATGGCCTTAAAAGGTCTCTACCTTCTGGTATTCATGACCTGTGTTATACCCTTTGTTTGACTGATTTCATTTTAACCTATTGGATATCTTGATTATTTGATTAGGTTATAAAGATTCTGACTTCTGTTTTACTAGCAATTTTTCTCTCTTGCTGGCTTCAATGAAGCAAACTGTTATGCTGGCATGTTCAAGTGGCCAGGACCTGAAGGTTGAAATAGTATCTTTCAACCACAGTTTCAAAATTTTGAAAATGAAAGGAGACTTCACTTCTCATCTGCTCATGTTTCATGGGATATAACTGAGGCTCTGTGAGGCTACTGAGTCAAGTTTAACTAAGTTCACTTAGTTAATTGAACAATAATACTTTGGAGGCATTATGTATTTGCATTTCACAAATGAAGTCTACTAAAGCCCTCAGCCTAATAACCCAAACAAAAATGAATTCTCTCAAAAATTGCATATCTGGGTTTTGCAGAGTTTTTTTTTTTCCTAATCAAGCCTCCAGATGGGACCCCACCCCTGGATGATCATGAGAGATTCTAAAGAGGAGGAACCATACTGAGTTGATTCCAGCTTCCCGATCCAGAGAAACTGTGAGATAATAAATTTGTGTTGTACTAAACTATCAAACTTGTTGTAATTTGTTATGCAAAATATATATGTAGGACATTCTCTCAGGGAGCATTCACTAAGTATCCTAAAGTAGATCTCCCTTTACCTTGACTCCTCATCTGGTTTCATAGAACATATTAAAAACTTGAAGGGAGAGAGGGAGAGAGAAGGGAAACTGTATGGAAATGGAAGGAGACCCTCATTGTTACATAAAACTACATATAAGAGTTTGTGAGGGGAAAAAAAGGGAGAGAATTAAACCACAGCAGATGGGGTAGTGAGGGAAGAGGAGAGGGAAGGAGACGGGGGATAGTAGGGGATAGGAAAGGTACCAGAATACAACAGTCATTAATATGGTTTTATGTAAAAATGTGGATGTGTAACCGATGTGATTCTGCAACTTGTATTTGGGGTAAAAATGGGAGCTGATAACCCACTTGAATCAAATGTATGGAAGATGATATGCCACGAGCTTTGTAATGTTTTGAACAACCAATAAAATAAATATTTAAAAAAAAATAAAAAAAATAAAAACTTGAAGTGATCGTATTCAGAGTGACTCCTCTTGCTCACACTTCGTCAGGCTAACTTGCATAAGTGAGTTTTCAAGTATTGAAATGACATATGCATTACTGGTTTATTTATGGCCTCTATTATTGACCCATCCTCCTCTTTTCTTTCTTTATAGCCTTTTTGTGGTATTTAGGGCTGCAGAATTCTCAATTCAGGACAGTGTAGTGTTCCTTCATTTTCATTTTCTTTCAATACATGTTTGGGCTCTTGAAAAAAAATTCTCCTTCACAATTGTATTATGAATGGAAATACAGGCCAGTTAGGCTTTGCTGTTTGGTATCTTTCACAATATTACTATCTTTCCTATTTCTATACAAAGAGGAAACATGGGTAGTATAGTTAATCTGGTCAGCTCATGCCTCAGTGGCTGCTTGCTTATGACTTTCAGGGAATTATTTTTTGCATGGTTAATCAGGAAAATGGCTTTAGTTCTCCACTTTACAATGATTTTGTAGACACAGTCAGAGGCCAGAAGTGCTAAATCCACCTTGAACCCTTCAGGTAGTTCAGAGGGCTTCTGTCTCGCATGCAGCACCTCAGAATAATAATTCTTCTTTTGGGAATAGTTGCAACTGAGGTAACTCAATAGTTCAAGTGAAGCATCTGTCAAAATTATCTGATTCTGCATTTGTGATGCACAGTGTAATTATCATAATACAATCAAGTATTTTGCTCAAAATAATTTTAAATAATTTTGAGCAGGTTGATAGCCCTAAAATTCAACAGAAGGAGTTGAATTATTTGATTTTTGTTGTTGTTTATGCTTTTTCCAAAAAGCTGTTTATCAATTGTTGCATAAGCTATGTCCCTCTTCTCACCTACCTCTGTTGATAGATATAGATAGATAATGTATGTGAACATACATATGCACATATATACAAATGTATAAATATACTTACACATACATGAATATACACACTTTTTCAAATGAAAATATTAGCTTAATTAAAATGCTAGTGATTTAAAATTGGTTTTCAACTTATTGGCATTTCATTAGAAATATTACAATTCATACATTCTCACATTTTTTTTATTTAACCCACTGGCATGTAGTCACAGGTGGAGTGAGTTAATGTGGACTCTCCCTTTTCCCAAGTGTTAGTAGATCATTACTGAAGGGAAAAAGATCAGGTTCATCAAAGCTATCAATACAATATTTCCAGAATGAGGTTGTTTGTTCTAGGTTTCCATCAGAAGAGAGAATATTAGGATTGTACTTATGTTACAGTTTTACAAAAGTATTTTTGAGAAATTGTAGCCACAAAGAACTGTTTACTATTCCAGGGTTACTGCCATTAATATTTCACTCAACTAAATTGTAAATTTGAATTTCTTCATTGTTGTAATCTACCTAGTGTATTAAAAGTATAAAGGTAATAGCTTCAAATTTACTTAAGCTTTATTCAAATTCTCTTTAGCCTCATTGTTTCTTTCATGCATTGTAATGAGGCAAATCTATTTAAAGTTTAGTTTGAGTGTATTTAAAAATTAATTTTCCTTTATTAAGTAAGAAAGCTACATATTTAGCTTTTAGGTCAAATTAATTATATGAACAATATGATATCATTAATTTTCACTAATAAGAATAAAAAAGTAAATTTGAGTCAATCCTGAATGACTCCCTATTGCATTGCTTATGTGCCATAAAATCTCTGGTATACATAGTGCCAAGAATTATAGAGGACATACAATAAGAGTCTCTATGATGTGTGGCTACTCGGGAGAGTAATCAAAGCTATCTGAGCACATTCAAAACCTTTGCAATTAAAAATTGAAGCAGAGAATTAAAATTCAAAATTTAATGATTTGAGTTATAATAGTAAAAATTTGATTTTAGCTGATATATTCCATGTAATTAGTCCTAAGAATATTTTAGTTTTGTTTTAAATTTTATTTAATTTTGTTTTGCTACTTGGATCATGCTGTCTTTCATTTACTTACTTGGTATAAGACACAGCCAAAATGTGGACATGAGAAATAACTTAAGGCAATTTCTGGGACAGATATTACTTAATACTGATAAGAGATAAATAAAGGCATACTGAAATTAAAAACAAACAAACAAACAAAAAACTATGTGAATAGACAGCTCCAGACCACAGGGGGTTTGGTGTTCCAGCAATGGGGCATGAGAATGAGACTTTTGTAGGTTCTAGCAGAAACAAGGCAAATGAAATATTTGAATTATTTAAGTAGTGATGTAGCCTTATTTGGATCATTCCAATGGAAAGTCCCTTATAAGAGGTTAGTTAGTATGAGCATGGATGTAGCAGTGTCCCTATAGTGTGCTTCTTTTAGGTCTTTAGGGAATAGACCGAGTAGGGGAATAGCTGGGTCAAATGGTGGTTCCATTCCGAGCTTTCCAAGAAATCTCCATACTGCTTTCCAAATTGGCCGCACCAATTTGCAGTCCCACCAGCAATGTACAAGTGAACCCTTTTCCCCACATCCTCGCCAGCACTTGTTGTTGTCTGACTTCCTAATGGCTGCCAATCTTACTGGAGTGAAATGGTATCTTAGGGTGGTTTTGATTTGCATTTCTCTGACTGCTAGAGATGGTGAGCATTTTTTCATGTACTTGTTGATTGATTGTATGTCCTCCTCTGAGAAATGTCTGTTCAGGTCCTTGGCCCATTTGTTGATTGGGTTATTTGTTATCTTATTGTCTAGTTTTTTTAGTTCTTTGTATATTCTGGATATTAGGGGTCTGTCTGAAGTGTGAGGAGTAAAGATTTCTTCCCAGGACGTAGGCTCCCTATTTACCTCTCTTATTGTTTCTTTTGCTGAGAAAAAACTCTTTAGTTTGAGTAAGTCCCATTTGTTGATTCTAGTTATTAACTTTTGTGCTATGGGTGTCCTATTGAGGAATTTGGAGCCCGATCCCACAGTATGTAGATCATAGCCAACTTTTTCTTCTATCAGATGCCATGTCTCTGATTTGATATCAAGTGCAGCACAATTCACAATAGCAAGACTGTGGAACCAATCTAGATGCCCTTCAATAGACGAATGGATAAAAAAAATGTGGCATTTATACACAATGGAGAATTACTCTGCATTAAAAAATGACAAAATCATAGAATTTGCAGGGAAATGGATGGCATTAGAGCAGATTATGCTAAGTGAAGCTAGCCAATCCCTTAAAAACAAATGCCAAATGTCTTCTTTGAGATAAGGAGAGTAACTAAGAACAGAGTAGGGACGAAGAGCATGAGAAGAAGATTAACATTAAACAGGGATGAGAAGTGGGAGGGAAAGGGAGAGAGAAGGGAAATTGCATGGAAATGGAAGGAGACCCTCAGGGGTATACAAAATTACATGCAAGAGGAAGTGAGGGGAAAGGGGGAAAAATATAAGGGGGAGAAATAAATTACAGTAGAGGGGGGAGAGAGAGAAGAGGGAAGGGGAGGGGGGAGGGGGGATAGTAGAGGATAGGAAAGGCAGCAGAATACAACAGACACTAGTATGGCAATATGTAAATCAATGAAGGTGCAACTGATGTGATTCTGCAATCTGTATACGGGGTAAAAATGGGAGTTCATATCCCACTTGAATCAAAGTGTGAAATATGATATATCAAGAACTATGTAATGTTTTGAACAACCAACAATAAAAATTAATTTAAAAAAATAAAAATAAAAATAAATAAAATTAAATAAAAAATATAATTTTATTCACAGAAAAAAAAGAGGTTAGTTAGTGGTTTCTCTTTGGTTAAACATAAGTAGAGGAATAGCCTTAGTTAGGGGTTAGTTGGCAGATGCTGATCAGCCTAGAATATAGTTTTCTAGAAAACTGTTTTTACTGAGTTGGATTTTGGTTGTTGATATAGAAACCTAGATCCCTGAAATGCCTTAGTCTAATAGCGTTTAATGAATTTTTTAAAAAATATTCTTTGTTATAGCAAATGTAGAAAGGAATTAGAACATTTTTTCTGCTCTATGGCTGGGATATTGCTTCGCTATGGTAAAATGTTGGTTGAAAATTATGAATTCCTGAGCTAATATTTTCTAATGCATCTGATAAAATTACTTCAAATAGCTTATAATATTACTTTCAAGATTGAATTAGAAATTCAGCATTAAGCATTATTAAATTGCTCATGGTATATTAAGACAGAATCTCAAAATCAAAATTATTTAGGATTATTTCTTTGTTTGGTGAACTGGGAAACTAAGGTTTCCTTGTTTCATTTTGGTGTTAGAAATCCACAAATAGAAGGAACGAGTGAGCAAGCAGAAGTGATCAGCCTCTGATAAAAATATAATACTTCATTTTCCCCTCTTGAAACTACCATTTTTTTCTCTGTTTCATTAAGTTGGCAATTGAAATCAATACTCGAAATCAAACACCACCTTTACTTATCATAATGTGTATGGTGTTTGGTTTGTTGTCTTGTTGTCCAATCTTTCCAAGCTACTCCCTGCCCATTTTTCATTTTGAAGTGTTCAGAAGTTAATGAAGCCCTCTGCATGACTCTGGTCTTCAGAAACACTTCTAGCAAACAGGCTTTGCCGGTGTGCTCTAATCTCCTTTAGTACAAATGGTTAGCATGACATATATTTTTGCCCCCATGCTTTATTTTTTGAACATTTGTGATTTAGCAGGAAAAGGCTGGACCCCCGTGGAATCTTATCTAAACACTGCAGAGTGCTGGAATGCATCATGCTATTGATATTAATAAGAAGAAAAATTAGCCACTGCAACAGATGCTGGGAAATGTTTGAAGTCACAGAGAGAGGCTTTCTTCAGGATGGAGCCAAAAGAAAACAGGACAGCAGGGAAATAGATCTGAGGGGGGTTTTAAAAGTATGGAAATCAAACAAAGCTGTTGTGAATAATAGTTTCCTATTGGATTAAGTTAAAATGTCTAGGTAAGCATGATGTGTGTTTGTGCTATGGATGTAAGGACAGAAAATATGTCCACATGGAACAACGAAGTTGAGAAAATGTAAATTTTGGCTGCGAATATAATTAATTGGTCCAAGTGGTTTTTATTTTTTCTTTTTTGTAAATTCTCTCAGTTATTCACTTACATACCTAGTGGAGAATTATAGATAATGAGTCAAATGAGTAGATTTATATGTAATTATAAATTAGATTGACATTGTAAATTAGTTTGTTATCTAGACAAAATCAAAGAAAGGTAAGATAAAATTATGAGGGATTTTTACTTTAAATATTGCTAGTAAAAAGTTCATCGTTGAGATCTTTTATTTTTAGGTTGACTCTTTACATAGTACATACATATAACGCAGTCACCAAATCCATTTAATTTAAAGGTAAATGCAAAAGGGAATTGAATAAAGCAAAACTAAAATGGTTAGTAGACATATTTATTTTTGTTAAACAAGACTGAATTAATTGAAGGATAAATATATTTATATATATATATATATATATATATATATATATATATATATATATATATATAATTTCTTCTCAGATAACTTCTTTACTCTGAGGTATTTACTAAGTATACTTTCTTATTAGATGAATGAATGAATGAAGAATTCCCAGGAAAATAAATTGAAAATCTTTCTTACTGTTGACCAAATACAGATTCTATCTAAATGCTAATTAAAAAGTTACTTCACAGAGTTACAAAGTGAAACGATTAATAGACCACAGACTGTATTCATGGTGGGCAAGACTGTTATAGATGGAAGGACCTCAGGCTGCCACAGGGGAAACAGACCAAGAAGAATATAAAAAACCCCCTATACCTGCAGACACAAACTGACTGTTGGCTCAGTGGGTGATATCCTAAAATTGAGAATAGGTAAAAGAATATGAATCTAGTGGTGGGAAAAGGAGCAGTAAATAAAGCAGATACTCAGCAAGAATCTGTATTCTTGCTCGGTAGCCCTGGGAGAAGTAAAGAAGCATCACACAAAATCTAGTACATCCTGTGAACTAAATTATGACATCTTTGACCATCAGAGAGGGTGGTGGATAATTGTAAGAAATTTTATGAGCAGATTTTTTAAGACTAGGGGAGAGTATTCTACTCTATTTCAATGTGTATGAAGTTAATTTGGGGAAGGAAATGAGACTAAGGCCAATACCCAAGGTTCAGATGGGAAATTTCATTTTAAATGTTGGAAAGAGGAGCACTGCCACATTTTCCTAAATTGGTAGTGCAGATCACATTATTCCCTGTGATGACAGCAGGACCCAAAACCCTCCTCTTTCTTTATCTTCTGTTTCAGTTGATGATAGCATTGTTCTCATTAAAAGCTAAGGTTGTCCTTGACTCTTGCCTGGACATTTCCACCGCTCAATGCTAGCTGCTTCTTATAATGTGAACTAACATTTTATCTTTAGGGTAGGTTTCTTTTACTTCATCTCATTTGCTCTTCATATCCATCTGTTGGTTGGCACTAAGCTAACTTTAAAGATTAGGGGATTAAGTTTCAGAGACAGCAATTTGTTTTCCTGCAGTAATGTAGCTAGTAAATATTGTAACCGAGATTATAATCCAGATCAGCAACACCAGGTACGATACGCTTTCATTTTATTTACATTTTGCTGATTTTTAATGGTAGTAATCTTTCATTGTGGTCAATCAGATACCAAAGCTGATGGAGCAGTCACTATCTTGGACCTTGGAAGTCATCTTGCCAGAGGAAAAAGAGAGCTCTGGAAGTACTTTTAGTGTGCACAATATCTAAAATGTGACATTGTCTCAGATATGGACTAGCATCTTACTAACACATGAGCATTATCTAATCTGATAATTGTATAATGTCTGCCAGATGGAAGGGTGGTAAAGCTAGCATTTCACAAATTATATATAGGATCAATACATCACACCAACTATAAGGGCAATCATACAAAATAAGCATTACCAACTCTAAGGGAACCAATGACAAAAATACAAGTTCTCATGGTGTGTGTGTATGTATGTATGTATGTGTGTGTGTGTGTGTGTGTGTGTGTGTGTGTGGTTGTGCTTCCATAGCTAGATGGTTCTTGCTCCCCACGCAAACACAATTCCTGTCTCCTCATTCCCCCTAACTTATGAGAAAGCCTGAGACTCTAGATGTCATTCAGATGAAAACTCTTATATTGAATTCCATGTACATAATGGTGAAGGCAGCCGCCAGTGCAAAAGAGAACACCTGTACTTACCAGGAAAGTAGGTACCACTGTTTTGTGGGCTGTGGAAAGTAAGCCTACAGGTTAAATCACTAAGTCACCTTTACTTTTAGCCCAAAGTGATGTGTTTGTATGTTCATTTGTGTGTGTTGATTAATTTTAGTCTGGTTAATTAGATAGCTTTTTCTATTGAATAGATTTTTATTATGTCAAATAGCCCTATAATAAGGATGTTATTTGGGAAGTCCAATTCTGGTCAGTTTCTACTTATTATGTCAAAGGTAGTGAAATCAATGCAACTCGGTGTTACATTGTTATAGATCTTAAAATACACATAGCATTTACAGGCTTTCATTGATAATGAAGTGCTCTAGGTCAGAAAGGATTTATACACACAATTTGTTCGATACAATTAATCACATGTTGCCATTGAACCACAAGAGTGCCAGGAAATAAAATCCTATTATGTGCCAGGAATTGAAGAGAATGGGAAATATTGGCAGATAGTATTAATGACTGAAGCACATCTGTAGTCACTACCTGAAATTCAGATGGAATGATGGCTGCCTGTGAACCCAAGTTTTGCACTGACAGTTTTAAGACGTGTCTACCAGTTCTTTCTCATCTTATGCTTCAGTTGGATTTCTGATTCCTCTTCTCTTGCTAATGCTTAGTGTCTACCAGCTCCTTAAACTTCAACTTGTTCTTCCTAAATAATGCTTTGCAATAACTTTCCCACCCTAGAAGAACACTGCCGACCATCCCTCCTGGTATTCATGCTCTAACTCCCCAATTGCTTCCTCATCTGTTTGTTTCCTTTTCCCATAATGCAAAGGATTGCCAAGTTGAAATTTAACAATACTGCCATTTCACATGACTGCACACATTTCTAACAGTATTGTAAGAATTTCTGGCAGTAAAGTTGGCTGACGGGAAAGTGTTTCCTAAATTGAAACATACACGGGTTTATGACTGGGAGGTCACAAAGTTCTGACTAGCAGCGTAGCTGTTCACTCACAAATACAGCCATTGGGGTCATTGTACCATTTTCCTGCATCCAAGAAGTGAAATTTCACAAAGGAATTGGTTCCACTTAGAAACTGGAGCTGTAGGTCAAATCTGAATGTCTGCAGAAGAAGCTTTTGATAGGTGCTTACTTTCTCTCGAGTCAGCAAGGAATTTTAAGCTCTGTGGAAGATTGGGGATTTTTTTAACCTATATGTAAATCATCAAGCATAGTAAAGGTTACCACCTATAACACTGTGTACAGTTGTCACTTTAAAAATCTATTTAAGTCACTCAAATTGTTAATCAGACTCATCCCTAGTGTCTGTGACTAAGTTAATATGATCTGTGAGAAAAATGTATAGAAGATTTTCAACCCATACATTGAAAATAATAGCTCTGTCCTTGATATTTAGTAGGATACTGTCCAATAGAAATGTAAAGTTAGCTATTTATGTGATCCTATATTTTTAGCAACTCCGTATAGTATAAAAAGAAAAAGGTTAATTTTAATATTGTTATTTTTTATTAGTTACACATGACAGTACAATGATCTTGACAATTCATATATTTGAATCGACTAGTATATAATTTCACATTTTTCTGATTGTACTGGTTGCAGAATCACATTTGTCATACAGTTACCTATATACATACAGCAATAATAATGTCTATTTTGTTCTGCTGCCCTTCCTATCCCCCTTCCCCTCTATTTATTTTAATGTGGCACTGAGGATCAAACCCAGTGCCTCATACATGCAAGGCAAGCATTTCACCATTAAGCCACATTCCCAGCCCAGGTGAATCATTTTAATAATGTACTTAAGACAATAGTTTTGAAATAGTTTCACACACACTCAATGCAAACATTTTCAAAGAACTATTTTTAGAATCATTTTTGTTTGGAGCAAGTCTTCCAAATCTGATATCCATCTTATATTTATAGCACATCTCATCTCAAGTTAGACTAGATATGGTTCAAATTTCAATAATCCCACATAGTTAGTGGCTATCATATTATACAGTCATATTCTAGCAGATTTTTCAACCAGTTGAGAAAGGTTGTTAAAAATTATAGCTGCAACTTTTCTTTAACTTGATATTGGGCAAAAAGACAAATATCTAGTGTATTTGGCAACATACCTAGTATATGTTTCAGTCCCAGTATATAGCAAGTGCTTAATAAATGTTTAGTTAATAATTTAAAGGTTCAATTTATAAATATTTGCATATTTATTTCATAGCTACTATGTGCCAGATAATTGCCTAAGCACTGCAGAATTCAGTAGTGACCAAATAGACAAAAATTCTTGCATAGATTTAACTACTAATGGTTGGTTGTTTTAAGCAGATGCCTACTAGAATTTGAAAAATACATAAACAATACATCTGCTAAGTCAACAGCTTGTGTTTGGGATGAATTTTTCACTCCTAATTACCTTCTCTGTTATTGATCTCTGTGATTCCATCTACTGCACATCAGCTATTGCTCTCTTGCTGTCTGGAAACTTTTTCTGCAATATTACATATTTCCTTTTTCAAAATACCTAAGGCTTCTCACTACTTTTCAGGCAGAATAGATATTTTGTCTTATTTATTTTCTGCTCCTTACTCATAAAATCTCTGTTTTGGTCTCTTATTATGTTATTCACTTTGGATTATCATAATACATCATTTATTTTCTAAAAGATCTTTAATTGTTTTAACTCTTATAACTAAGGAACTGGCATGGGACAGATGCTCAGGGAAGGTGCAAAGGATAGAGGGATAGTATACCTGACCCCTAACTCAATTCCTTATATCCTGTTCTGACCCCAAAGTACCTGAATGCATGGATTATGTGCCACAATGTTCCTACTGACATTTTTGTATATTATCAGTATTTCTTGCAACTAAAATATCTTAAAAGGCTATTAGAAGAAAGGTTAGCATCCAAATTATAGGGAAACACTGGGAGAAGACAGAGTCTATCGCATCATGTTTCAATAGCTCTCCTCTCCTCAGGACAGAGCCATCGCTGACTTTGTATCCAAGTCATAGTCTATTATTCTAATGTTCTCACCCCTATTGTTTTCTGGACATGTTTCTTGGGTTTGCTGGGTTTGCAATGTAAATACAGGAAGGATTCTCCTAAACCATTTATTCTAAGTTGAATAAAAATGGTGAATTATTACTCACCCAGCTTTTCAGGCACATCATGAAACATTAAATGCAAGAACATTTTCATCAAACTTTGTTGTGATTAAGCTTTATCTGTATGCATCTGAGAACTTGTCTAAACGCAATTGGACCACAGAATCCAAAAAGAAGCTGTGGTCCCTGCTTGTGACATTATCATTGGATATGGTGTTTTGCATCTTCTGGAATTCATTCTGAGGTTTTAGGGAGCCTGTGTCTGCATTTCTAAGATTACTGATAATTGGTAACACAGGTTTACCTGCCAAATGTGGGATTGTGGGATTCTCTATTCAGTTAAGTGTGATGCCAGTATACCATATTGAATAATTTTGTCACTCCCAACGAGAGAGAGAGAGAGAGAGAGAGAGAGAGAGAGAGAGAGAGAATGTTTAAAAAATTGGTAGAATATGATCTCCTGATTTCACAAGGCTCAGCCAGCAGGGTATTTTTCCATTATTAATCTCAATTTCTACTTTTGTTTGCTTATTTCTTTTTCTTTTCTTTTTTTTTGCTTTCAGGAAATGAAGAGGTATCTCAGATTAATTTTATTGTCTTCCCAGAAAAAAAAGAGTTTACCAATTTGCCAGTTTCCAACACTAATATTTATGTTTTTTGGATATACATGGAAGAATGGAAGATATAGAGGTCAGTAAAACTTATTTTGTAGTAGGAAAAAAAGAAATTAGAAATTGATGCAACTTTTGGCCTTACCATCCAGATGAACTTACAAGGATGCAAATTCCTTTTATCTATATATTGAGGATCATAATAAATTTCCCTTAGAAATTTGGTGAATAAGGAAAGGAGATAGTGTATATAAAGTCCATTGTTTGGAATTGATGATAGGTAAATACTAATTTTCTCCTTATCCCACTTTTCCTTTTTCTTCAGGATATGAAAATATGATTTTATGGTTTTCTTTTCCATCCAAAATTAAAGCATAGAACTTTCCTTAAGATTTTATTTTAGTATAGTCTTCCCTGTCTTCTAGGAGAATATAGAAAATATCCAAACCTTCTTTGATGTGAAGTATATCACTGATGGCTTTTTAATTACACTATTCCTCTCTTCTTCTCATACTATGGTTTGCATATGAGATATCCCATGAAAAGCTCATGTATGACACAATGCAGTAATGCTAAGAGTAAAAAGAATTAGATTGTGACAGCTGTAACCTAATCAATGGGTCAATCAATTTAATGGATTAAAAATTTGAATGGATTATTGGGTGGCAATTGTAGGAAGTTGGGGTGTGGTTAGAGGAAGTAGGTCACTGAGGACTTGTCCTTGGGATTATTTTTGTCTCTCACTCTTGTAGTTTATATGTTTTTTCTCTTTCTCTCCCTGCTTCCTGGCAGCAGTGAGTTGCTCAGCTTTTCTCCACCATGATGTTCTGCCTCATCTCAGACCCAGAGCAATGGAGTCTGCCAATCATAGACTAAACATCTGAAAATATGAACCCAAAATAAACTTTTCCTCCTCTAAGTTGTTATTTTCAGATATTTTTGTCACAGCAGTGCAAAACTGACTAACACACTCCAATTTTGTTCTCCGTGTTTCAATTATCCATAATCAACTCATTTAAAAGTATCAATAATTATCATTGTTTGAGAGAGAGAGATTACAGTCACATAACTTTAATTACAGTAGATTATTATAACTTGTCTATTTTATTATTAGTTATTTTCATCAACTTTGTATTATGCAGAATATATGTAAGTTTGTTTGGGTAAAAATTACAAAGGATTTTATACAGTGTAATGTTTCGGCATCCACTGGTGGCAGGCTACTTTATTTCATATTTGGCCATATCTTGAAATATACCTTAATTTTTACAGTTTCTCTTTGGGGGTAATTTTGGAAAAAACACCTTAAGTCTAAGAAATTAATCCAACAGTCATGAACCTCAGATAATTGTCTTCTTAGCAAAAGTATAAGCTAATAGGTTGAGTGAATGTTACCATATATTTTTTATGTTTTCTCAGACTTTCAAAACACTAATAATTCAGGAGATTACTCAAAAAATTGTCCTAATTTTTTGACTAATAAATGAGGAATGGATCAACAGTTCCTCATTGAGGCTAGTAAAGTAAATATTTAACAATGTGAATCCTTCCAGGGAGATAGATAGATAAGCAGTTACTCTCTGCTTATCCTCACACTTTCTGATCCGTCCTGAGTGGCAGCAACAGGAAGTAATACTTCATGACATTAATTTACTTTATCAAAGGAATAAGGCTCACATTGCATTTATATCTGTTTTGAGTAAAATCCTTTATTCTGAATTAGAAGAAGGCATTTTGACTGTCAATTTGAACTAGATTTTTAGGAATTTTTTTAAGTTGTACATAGGCAATTATATCTTTATTTATTTTTATGTGGTTCTGAAGATCGAACCCAGTGCCCCACATGTGGAAGGCAAGCACTGTACCACTGAGCTACTGCCCCAGTCCCTGAATGAAAATTTTTAAATAAATATATTAGTATGTAATTTACCAAGTTTCTTTAGAGTAACCTATATTATTTCTAAACATGCTTCTACTGTACATTTTATTTTCTGTTCTTCCTCAATTTTTTAATGTATCATTTTTAGCAAGATATAAAATAAATAATGCTTGTATTATTTTCTATCTCTGAGAGCAATATATGAGATTCTGATGATACATATCCTTGCCAGCATATGGGCATTATCATCTTCTTTTTTTTTTAATCTTAACAATTTCAATGCCTTTATAATGTGATTTTTATTTACGTTTCTTTGTTGACTTACATTGGTATGAGCATTTTTCCATGTATTCTTTGGCCACTGAAATCTTTTCTTTGAGAAGTGTTTGCTTAAATGTTTTTTCTCTTTTCGTTAGGTCATCTGTCTTTTTACTATTTTCCTGTAGGAGTCTTTCTGCATTTAGAATTTGGGTATAACTTAAAGAGGCTCCAAGTACATTTTGCAAAGAATTAGTCACTTATTTTTGTATTCCTTATTACCTTCAAAAAATAACTTGAAATTTTTTATTTGTGCAGGACTCACATTTCCTGCCTTGTCTCTTGAATGCTTTCTGTCTGCTTCTACTAGAATCAGTTACTCTCTGCTTATCCTCACACTTTCTGATCTGTCCTGAATGACAGCAACAGGAAGGGTTGCATCCCATCCCACTTTTCACTGTGGTGTCACTTTCTTGGTTGAATTAGATAAAAGTACCTTTCACGTATTATCAAAAACCACTCGACTTGCTGTAACTGCCCATAGCTCACTTTCTAATACTTTTCTTATAGAGTTTACTATTTGCATATTTTATACTTTGTTTTCATGGCCTACAAATATACAACTTAATATATATTTTCCTAACCAGTTTATGAAAAAATTTGAAAATTAGCATAAAATTGTATGTTTTCACAGCAAGTACTTGGAATTCTGATCATGATCTTTAAAACTGACTATGCTCAAACTATGTGAATATATTAAAACAAAGTCTGAAGATTAGCACAAGTTTACCCTTGTTAAGAGCCTCTAATTGAATATATCCTCTGTATTTCTTCCCCTAAGGTGGATTCAGTGCTGTCAAACATGGTCTTGATCTTGGTGGCAGGAGGTGGGAAGAGCATAAAGAAGTCTCAAATGTTTTTCTACATCACCTCAATTATTTCCAGTTCTGTTTTTTGGACTCAAGTTATTATATCTCAGGTGGAAGGTAGATGAACATTTTATTTTCTCCTTTTTCATTACTTTAACCAATTAAAGTGTCAACCTCAAGGTCACTTATACTGTTCTGTTCAAAGTAAAAATACAACATAAAATTCTGAGTGACTGTGTATAGTCTATTGAAATAAGCACTTAGAGATAAGATTGCTATTGTTAGAAATATGGCAGGGAGGAATGACTTGAACCATTAGTCAATGTATGCAAAGCAATTTTAACATTGCAAGAATTATAGTTCCTTAGTTACTATTACTGAGTAATTATGGGCTGACATGAGAGAAGCTCAAAATTGACACAGAATAACTGAGGAAAGATGTTATTGTTGGACAGTATAACTTGAACGAGAGCAAAACAACTTAAACTGTTCAACTATAGAAAGAATCCATAGGAATAAACACTTGCATTTATTTAACCTAATCAAAGAACTTAATGTGTTTGCTGAGGACTTAATTGTTGGATGCTTACTATGTGACAAGCATTACTACCTTTCAGGGGTAATCTCATTCAATGCAGTCTCAAATTTCCCATTTAGAGGTGAGGAATTTGAGTCTGGAGGAAAATCTCTAATGTGTCCAAGAGCTCTTTGACCTGAGAAACTAACCTGGGATTTGAATTCAGGTGTCCATGAAGTCCAGATCCCTCATTCTTACATAGCCCTTTCCTGTACTGGAATCATTTTACCAAATTTGGAAGCTAAGAAATGTCTTAAATTCTCTAGGCCACCATTTCTCAAATGTAACATGATAGACTTTTAGGATTTAAAATCAAGTTTATATGAATGTGAAATGTTGCAACCATTATGGAAAAAAATTTAAAATAGAATTGCCATATGATTCAGAAATTCTATTTGTAGGTATATACCTCAAAGAATTGAAAGCAACATCAGTTTTGAGTTTATGACAGAATTAACAATAGCAGAAAATTGAAGCAATCCTAGTGTTACTTTTGGATAAATGGATTAAAAAATGTAGCATATATCTACATAATGGAATACTTAATATTCAGTCTCAAAGTAAAGGATATTCTAATATTAAAATATGGATAAAAATTGAGAATGTTTGCTAGCTGCATAAAACACAAATACTGTATGATTCCACTAGTAGGAAGTACCTAGAATAGTCAAACTCGTAGTAACATGAAGTAAAATGATAGTTACCAGAGGCTGGGGAAGGGGGATATATGGAGTTTAGTGAGCATAGAGTTTCAATTTTGCAACATGAAAAAAGGTTAGGAGATAGGATCCACAACTAAGTAAATGTACTCAACATTATTGAACCATACATTTAAAAATTATTTGGATGGTTCATTTACACTACATGTTTTGCCACAGTTTTTAAAAATTTCAATTGAAGTACTGTTTGAAAGCAATTATCATAGTGCCTAACTTCTGATTGTGTTGATCAATAAATAGTAGCTATTCCTGTTTTTGTCTACCAGTTTCCTTTTAGTGTGGTTAATTTTATTCAGGTCTCAGTATCTGGTGGAATTGAGTGAAAAAACTAAATTGAGTTTCTGAACCACCAACCATGAAGACTTTAATAAATTGCTCTTATTTATCAAGCCATGTCTGTATATTGGTTAAATCTCTCACTTTTTACCATTAGCTTTTTAATTTCCTTGGCAATAATTTACATAAAAAGTTAATTTTCAGCTTAAACTAGTATATGAATCCTGTTCCGTATAAATAAATTTCAAATAGAAATCAGTGGCAAAAACTTCCACAAAGAGCAAAATTTAGGATAGTAATTTAATGTAAAATATCTTAAGAAAACCATATGGGAATCTATTTAATAGCTCTTCAGGATTTACTGTGGGCAACTGGGTCAAATACAACAAGTGGACTTGTTTGGTTTGCTAGACACGATGTTTCATAAAATTTCAAGTTACGAGTGTCTTTGAATGGGACAAATAATTTACAGGTTTATTCAGGAAACTCTTTACCAACACCCCAGCTGTATCCTAAAATTATTCTTTGTCTTGGAGCACACATTTTTATTACCTATTTTGTTCTTTGGGTGTTTGATTTTCTTATATCTTAATTTATAGACTAACCCAGGAAAATGAATTACAAACTACTTTCCATGAATTACAGTAATTTCAATGTGTCTACACATTACAAAAGCTTTTGTATAACTTAGTTATTTATTTTTATATAGTTGAATCAAACTGTCCTATCATCTTAAATATGTTGTATATTATATGTAACACACACACACACACACACACACACACACACACACTTAACAAGTATTTACCAGTCTTAAAATTTATTTTACAAATTTTGGTTAACTTTTTTATCCTTTCCATAAGAATTTTTATTCAACTTTTGTCACCAATGATGAAACTATTCTAGATTACTGTATTTAAATGTTTGAATGAATATATATTATTGTATTTTAAATGTTTGAATGAGTATACACGTGTGTGTGTGTGTGTGTGTGTGTGTGTGTGCGCGCGTCTGTGTCTGTGTATGTACTTATACTTACATGGAGAGTCACTATGTAATTAGTAAGAAAGGTTCTTTTGGTAAATTAAAGATAAGGTACGAGATAACTGAAAATCTCAAATATTTTACATATGCTCATCTTTAAATTTTATGGACTCTTATACTCTACACTAAAGTAGTACAGAGATACAGAGAATATAAAACAGAAAGTAATTTCTGCATTTACAACATTTTCTTCTGATGTCATATTGTCATAGCCAAATTTTTAAAAATTCCTCCTGCAATTAAAAAATGTTTTATTCAAACATATTTGTTATCTTACAAAGATATACTGGAGAAAAAACCTCCAATATGATTTTCCATTTTTTTTAATTTCAAAAAAGCAGTTTCTCCAAGGCTCACATCTTCAACATGCAGTTCAACACAGAGTACATGTTTATAGCCAAGTGATAAACCTCTCAAAGTATGGAAGTCATGGCAAAGTGTTAACTGTGAGCAGCACTATTATCATCAATTACAGTGATATGCAGTGGACTCGGAAACTGTTCAATAATCTACATTTGAAAGAAAAATTTGCTTATTCTATTTCATCTCCCAATTGCAGCCATAATTATTTATGGAGATAAAAAAGACTAGGTAGGAAAAAAACAAGTACATATGGGCAGGATATATTTGCAAGGATATAAATGGGTAAGTGAAAATTATTAGCCTATTTGCTTTTAAGATCATTTATGATAATATTTTAAAAGCATGCATTAGCTTTGACATATACCATTCATAACAAAACCACTATTTATTTAACTTTGGGGAAATTCATTTATACATGAATATTTGGAATAAAATTTACTTGGTAAAAAATAGGAACTATTCTATTATACTGGCAGATATTTTCTTATGGATGGAAAAATAGCCTTGCAATTTTTTTTCTGTACTGGGTTTCAAATACAGGACCTTGAGACTATTAAGTGAGTATTCTATAACTTCATTCTGAGTCCCTTTTATTTTTTGTTTGAGACAGGGTCTCTCTAAGTTGTTTAGTATGCCCTCAAATTTCTGATTCTCCTGCCTCTAACTCCAGAGTTTCTGGAATTATAGGTATGTTCCACGTGCCTGGCTTGTTTTATAATTTTTTTAATGTTTATTTTTTAGTTGTAGTTGGGCAAAATACCTTTATTTTATTTATTTATTTTTATGTGGTGAGGATCGGACCCAGGCCCACACGTGCTAGGCGAGCACTCTACCACTGAGCCATATTTATTGTCTCTAAAAGCAAAATGTAAAAAAAAAGTTTGAGTTTTTCTGGTTAAAATTATTTCTCAGTTAAAAGAGGTCCACTTGTTAATTTATTATGAGAGAATGATGAAAAGAATTATGCTGCAACAAGAACCTAGAGATAGACCTCTCCTCCTAGCTGGCTGGATATGTGGAAGAGGTATTTGATACATAAAATGCAGTTATGGAAACCATTATGGTACTCAGTCCTCATTCATCCTGTGCAGCATCCGAGGCTGGATAAAAATAACTAGCCAAGTCAAGTTGTCAACTTGGCTGTCTTTTTCAATGTCCATGATGTATGTGCTTTCGTATGTGATAGCATGAAATCCCATGATTTACACTGCATTGTCTCTCTCCTTATTACTGTACCCCCAAATTTTATAGTCATCAACAGTTTCTTCTAGACCCTTGATCAAGTCTTGATTTCTTCCTATTAGTTTATGTACCTTATTACCTGAGGTAACATCTTTATCCACATAAAATTAAGGATGAAGTGTGCTGCCAAGTATTCTGCTCTTTAGAACGAGTTTTTTTTTTTTTTCATTTTTTAAGGCTAACCCTCAAAGATACTGTACAATGGTCTTATTTTATTTCAGTTTACTTCTAAATGAAGAAAACTCATATTTATTTCTAGTAGTATTTTTATAAAGGTTCACCAATTTCCTCTTCTATCTGATTCACAAAAGGGACCTTTTTCCAAAGAAGGAAATGAATTGGTGTTGTACCATTTCTTTGCTCTGAAATTGATTGGGGTTTTCTGAAAAGATTGTAACTTCAGTGACTATCTTCTTGGTTAGTTATTTACTTAGTTATTGGTCACACTCTACAAGTGTGACCTCAGGGGAAATGCCAAGGAAGATATACAGTAAAATAAGTAGGAACTATCAATTGATTATACCTTTGTAACTTAAGTAAGGTTTTTGAAGTACTATATGACTTTAATATCTCTCTGCCTTCCATTTAAAATCAAAATATAAAATTCATCTTTATTTTTTATGTATCACCAATATCTTTCTAAAAATACAATTTACACCTATTTTTTTCTAATTCTGTTCATGATTTGTCTATTTTCTTGATTATATGCTTTTTTTATAACTGATACTAACTTGATAATCTGTATCATTTCCTGGTTTACAAACACTTATGGATTTTTGTATCTTTTTTAGTTATATTTGGCTTCCAGTAACTAAGGGGAAGACCCCTTTCTGTCTGCTCCTCCCAGCCCTCCTCCAGCCTCTCAGCTTCCCAGACCCTTATGCAGTTGGTTGTAAATTCTACAAAATTTTTTCACTATTTTTCAAGACTAAAAAAAATCAAAAACTTTAAGAAATACTTTGAAAAAATGTGCAGGGAGAAAGCAGTAACATATTTTTTCATAATTAGGCTTTTTAAATTTTTTTTAACATTTGTCTGTATTTAATGTGGTTCAGCCACTGATACTTCATCAAAATAACAGTTTCTTTGCCGAGTTCAGGTGACCAAGGAATAGCCACACCCTCAGAACAAAATAAAACACACAAAAAAAAAAAACAAAGAAAAGAAAAACACAAAATCATCTTTAACCTAACTTTTTAAGGATGTTTCAGATCTCCATAAGATTCTGTGTTTAGTTGGATTTTAACTTCTTTTTGTATTTGAAGAGAGTGTGACTCTTGACCTTTTATTCTATGTAACTTTGTGGTTTCTGATGAGGTTAAGGGGGTGAGAGGGTGAAGGGAAAGTGGAGGATTCTTTTGTATCATAACATGAAGTTTCCCACACAATCTGCTTTCAGGTCCAGACTTCAAGTTTTTCCTACACTGGTATACTTTGATTATTTTTACTTCCCCTTTACCCAAAAGTTTTAACAGCATTTTATCAAACTGCACTTATTAAGAACAATTTTTAAAAAATATAGTTATAGTTCACTTCACCAGTCTGCACTTATTGCTATGGTTTCACTGCCCTGCTATGCCACTTTTTGGTGTCTGAAAAATAAACATAGTATTTTCCATATTTTACCCAGTTTCCTATAAGTATATACTGGAAAGAAAATCAGGTCTGGAAATATTCCACTTTGATTGAATGCTATATTCAAGAAAATAAAATTTAAATATGCTAAATATTTCTCCAGAATTTCTCAAGTAGCTACGCTTAAAAAAAAAAAAGAGAGAGAGAATATCCTGAAAAGTAAAACCATGGACAGCTTCAAGAAAGCAAGAATAGAACCCAAGTATTTATTACTAATGATGGATTATAGATGATAAATACAGAATAACCTCATGATTTAAAGGAAAAATAGCATTCAATCTGGTATTCTAAACTGAAGCAGACTGTCCTTTAATGATAAATAAAAATAGATTTTCATAAATGATAAAATTCTAAAAAGCTATTTTCCGTGCCTCATTTCAAAGAGAGTTACTCAATATAGAAGAAATATAAAACAAAAAGAGCTGAATTTGTGGACGAAACAGTGGCTGTAACTACAGAGCTGAAGAAAGTTATGCTGATTCTTCAGTAGACTTTGAAAATGGTTTTGTTAGCATACCTCAGTCCTACCTTCAAAATGATGGTTTAATAGAAATATTAGCTAGTGAGTAGTCAAGTGACTGAATGTAGCAAAAGTTAGAAGATTCTAGTGATCTATTTTCCTCACCACACACACACAAAATGAATATTAGAAAATACAGAAAAAACAAATTGAGGAAAAAGAAAGTAAGATCCTAATAAACACAAATAATGGAAAGTCAAATTCTGCATATGAAATACAGTAAAATGTGCAATTTTTAAAGATTTGATGGGATAGAAGAAAGTAGTATTGATTGTTCTTCATGGGAAGAACATCCCTCCATGAGCAACATTCATGTCCTGATATTGGATGTCAGAGGGGTAATAAATTAGACAAAGAAATCATTCTTACTTCTGGTGTGTGTTTTGCGATGAAAACTATTTTAAAGTCAAATCTGTGAAAATTCCTACTGGTTTTTAAACTTTATAAATTTTATGTAGACAAAGAATGCAAAACATAATTATTTTTAAAAGAGAATAACTAACTGATGAAGCATGAACAGAGGGACTTGTAACTATTAAATAATAGAGTGGGGTGTAGTGGTATGTACAGATGCTGATACTCAGAAAAAATAAAGTGTCCAATGTAGATTAAGCAGGAAATCACAGAACACATATCATTATGATTACATAAATGATAACCAATTAAACACTAAAGCCTTTTAATATTTGACTCTTTGACCTTAAGAGAAAGAAATGGCCCCATAAGCTAAATTGTTTTTCCTCCCTCTCTCATTGCAATTGGAGAAAATAATGGGAATCCTTAATCCTTTGTGAAGGGTCTTCTATGTATATATTTCAAAATTATGATCAATATCAGACAACTAGTAGTAGGTATTGCTAAATTTAGTTGCCTTTTAGAACTTTACATAGTTGCAGATAGAGTGGAGGCTACTGATTTGGGTGTAAATTTTGGAAACTACTGTTTTATATAGTCCTGGGGATTGAACCCAGGGGTGATTTATTACTCATATATATTCACAATTCTTCAGTATTTTATTTTGAGACCTGGTCTCAGTTACCAAGGCTGGCCTTGAAGTTTTGATCCTTCTGCCTCAGACACTATGATTATTGAGATTACAGGTGTGTACCACCACATCAAGCCTGGACACTACCTTTTATTTTTTTACACGAATCTAATAATCAAAACTATTTTAAATATCCCTGCTTTTTCTTTGTTATAAAATATTCAATACTACCTTCCCAAATTGGTTTTCACCATCACATTTTTTTTCAAAAGGCCAATCTTCATGTTGTGTAGTTATACATTTTTTTACCATAAAAATATACTCAATAGATTGTATTCTGAGTTAGCAAGTCAATTTTATATGTTTCAGAAAAACAAATTGCCATAAATTGTTCTGGTCATGCTCTTAATAGTAGTACCTTTCTCTTAGTCATCATCAAAAAAATAGGAGAAAATTTAGTAAAGTCAAAAGCTAAGATTCAACAATTGGCTAGTTTTTTCAACCAGATGTTTAGATTTGATTGATTCTCTTTAAAATTTCTTATTCTGATTGTTCTGATGGCTTTTCCTATGATATTTAATAGCTCAATTTAAAAGCACTAGTTTATGTGAAAAGTGGATACTAAGGGAAATAAATATCTGGAATAAATTAATATTACTCAATATGTTTCTGATGATTATATACAGCTTCCTCCTACCATTCTGAGATTGCAATTCATAGAGTTTTAAATGACTTTCATTCCTCACTATATTTCACTAATCAGCACATGCAGAAATAATTTCTCAACAAATTTATATTAAATAAGTAGCAATTTAGAGAAAATCAGATGTACTTCACACCTGTGAAATTAAAAAAATATATATATGTGGCATTTCGCCAAAGAATACTCTGCATATTCAAAGAATAAAATGAAGAAATATTGCTTTCCTTTATGTCATAGGGAACAGTTTATTGTCATGTTTTTTCAAAAAAGCATTGACAGGGTTCTGGGGATGTTGCTCAAGCAGTTGTGCACTCACCTGGCATGAGTGTGGCCCAGGTTCGATCCTTAGCACCACATACAAACAAAGATGTTGTGTCCACCGAAAACTAAAAAATAAATATTAAAAAATTCTCTCTCTCTCTCTCTCTCTCTCTCTCTCTCTCTCTCTCTAAAAATTGACAGTTTCCTTATGAAAAAATAGTTGTTATTGTTTAACATAAATTTTACTTGAATTTTTTTTTAAATTTTTACCCATTTGAACACTGAGAAGGTATTTGCTGTGGTCAAATACAGTGAGATACTGTTATAAAATGCATATCTGAAACATTTGCAATTGTTTTCATTTTATATAATAGCATCATGCACACTCAGCACGAGAAGAGATTGCTCATTAATTTTGGTAACAATACTGGGTTAAGTACATTGAAAAGATGCTGAGAAAATTACTTCTGTAATGGTGGGATCTCCCAATTCTTTGTTTTTTTTTTCCTGTGGTGCTTCTGCTATTGATATTAGTATGTTAACTTTAATTTGAATTGTCCATACAGTTTCTTAAAACATAAGACACTTAGAATTGAGGAAGTCACATATAGCATGTTTATTTCATAAACTGATATAAGATTCAATAAAAGACTTCAGCATAATTAATGCACATTTTATCAAAATTCCATTAAATCACAATGTGAGATACAGTATTAAAATTTTATATAGCTAAAGGTTTTTTAACAATGAATTATAGGCACCCTAAGCAAGTATGTAGTTCCAATTATTCATTTACTTAACTTCATTCATTCATAATATAATAGTGGATAAAAATCACACATCAGAGTGTATGTTTCCGAAAAAAAATTGTTTGGTGAATTACTAACAATGCAGCATGCAATTTTTATTTATTATTGGTTCATCATACCCACATCTTACCCACATAGTAAGATTGTTATAATATTCAATAAGTTGTAGCTAAAAACATGAAATACCTCATATCATATTGTACAGATTATATATATTCTCTTATTATTTCTTCATCCTTTTCATAAATATTTATCAGGAATTTACTATATGATAATTAGAACTAAGTTCATTCTAATTATTTCAGATATTTAGAAAAAAAACCTGCAAGACCTAATTTGAAAAGGACAATATCGATTTCAGAAGTAACTACTGTTTCTCTAATGAATAATGTATATAGAAATCTGCTAAGGTGTTGGGGTATGCAAATATATTCAGGATTCATCAGTGAGTGCATATGAAAAAAACATACTATTTATCATGTTATATAAATAAAGTAAAATATCATACCAAAAGGTTAAAAAAATTAACTTTTGGGGGAAAAAAGCAAAAGGGTGCACTAGAATTTGAAATAAGCTAATAATAAATTTTACTATAATTAGTTGTTTCTGGGTCTCATTTCACACTTTAATTATCTATCCATTTTGTTAAGTATCCCTAGGGTGTTATTTGAAAATATTGGCATTCAGTGAATAATGCCACCAATTCTCTGTTCTGCAATATTAAAGAACTATTTCAAATTTATTGGAATGAATAGTTCTGTTTAAAAATAACAAGAGTTTTTCAATGTAGAAATTACTACGATAAATTTGGGTGTTCCCAAAAAGTCTTTAACAACCAGATTTGATGCATTTGTTCCTAGATTGTCATGGATCCCTCCTAGTAAATTCGGAGATGTGTGAGAGGTTTAACAAGCATAGAAATTTGCTTATGAAAGATAAGCCATGATGTACATGGGAAGAAAAAAGAAAAGATGCAAAAGTCCTCCTCTAAACTTGTATATGCTGATACTACACAAGGTTATTCCAATGATGTCTGGTTTGGGGTAAGGAAGCAGCTCTTCTTATACATTATGACACAAAGTTCATGTGCTGGCATTCCCATTTACACTTTAATAGAAATTCATTGGATTGCAAAAAGGGCCTTTGGTCCAAATCCTAAACTCACTCTTCTTCCTTACCCTACACTGGAATCCTGCCTACTCTCTCTATTTCACTGCAAGTTCTCTTTTACATTCAGTAGTCCCAGGTACAAGATCTTAGGCCATTGTCTATGGATATAGAGGATTCATCTATGCAGAACAGATTTCAAAACTATGTATCCAAATCAAGGGCCCAACAAACTTGTGTGCTTCAGATCTTACCTAGCTTTCTATTTTCATACTTACATTTCACCTTACATTCCTATAAATATCCCAGTTGCCCAATACCCGTATTCATCCAGCAGAATGACTCCTAACCCAAATCGAACATGATATGTCCCTTAACCATACTCTGTTCCCTCAATCTATTTTCACATAACAGCAGGTCCTGAGTTGATCTTGCCATACAGGTATGTAGGGAATCCTACAGCTGCTGAGAAGCTCAAAGGTAGATGCAGAAATGATCCCTGTAGCAAATGTAGGCAGCTAGGTAGGACCTGTGAGGTCTAAAGTCATCTGCCATGGCCAAAAACCCAGTCAGGATGAAAGGATGAGGCTGAATCAGCCTCTTTTTTCTCAATGCAGGGAAGATCGACACAATAGGATCTGTGTAGATTGCTGATCCCGGGCTCCTAGGGTATATAGACCTTTATGTCTTGTGAAAATGTCACAGGAAGGTGGGGCAGCCTCCATCTCATGGGACCCTTGGAAACAACTGTCAGGACAAAGTGGTTGCCAAGGCAGTGACCTCATTTACTTCCCTGAAGGAAGTTACCTCACCTCACTTCTTTGGTGATTGAACTCTCTGAACTTGGGATCCAGGACATGAGTCATCCAGAGGCAGTTCCACTCCCAGTGGATTCACTTGATTGTCTGTACCAAGGCCAGAGTCATTCTTTGTTGGTACCTAGTGATGTGTGGATAGCCAAATGCCTGGAATGGTCTCAACAGGGGCCTTTCCTGAGAAAAAAATGTTGGCTCATTGCTGGCTCCTGACAACTACACAGAGATGGCCAAGGAGACCAGAGCTGAGACAGGACAGGCAACTGCTGAAGAACATATTTTTACCCACCAGTCAGAGGACAGAGTGGATAGATGCAGACCAAATACAGGGGTGGTTTGTGGGTCTCAGTGGGTGTGTGTTTCAATTTGTCGTTTTGTCTCATGTTCTGAGAACATGAAGGAAAAACTTTTTTGTTGTTGTTCTTGATGTGGTTGGTTTGAAATGGACTGTTAACTAGTGAGCCTTTTTATGTCAGTGAATCCCACTGGGTTTGCGGTTAAAGAGAGTAGAGAGAAGAATGCAGCTGTGAATGTGTCCTGTCTAGTGGAAAGCTTTACAGGACTCCTTATGGCCAATTTATGAATGGACTGCTGCTTGCTTTGCAGATGGGCAACACCTACCAAGATCCTAAGTTCCTGTATTCTTCCTGAATTTTGGCCACTCTCTGAAGGGGTTCGAGGTTTTGTGTCCAAGATGTGTACCACATTCAAGCTCTGTGACATGGCCATGGACTGGATTGCTGAGGGGCATGCCAAGCATCTCAAAAAACTCAAAAATTAGCATAACTGGTAAGTATCTCTCTGGAGAATACCTGCTTAGAGAGATAGTAACCCAAGTTGCATGATCAGGAGCTGTCAGTGCCACAGTGTTCAATTAAAGAAATGTTTTTCTCCAGGCTTCTTTCTTCCCTATTGTTCTATTCCCCTGAATGTCAGGGAGGTGTTTGCCTTAGGGCACTCCTTTGGGACTCCTCAGGAAAACAGTTTCAAATGTAAATGAAGAGGCCTAATCTGTGCCTTTGAAGTAAAGTGCTTTGTAAAAGCTGTGTCTGAATCAGACTCTTGGCCCCATTCTCAGCACCCCACAGGAAACTCAAGAAAAATCCCATGTGTCCATCCCAATCTAAATGGATGAAAAAGAAGTGTACTATTGGATGAAGTCAGAACAGAAATCCTCTGGGTCAAATGAGTTGTTGCAAGCCCTCCAGTAACTAGCACACAGGTGTTTGTGTTTTTTAATGAGTTCACTACACATTAAGAATCTCCCCCTGGCAGGCAGGAGGCCTGTAATTTGACAAGCAGAGCAGTATTAACTACAGGCCCATTTTATCTATCCTGTTTCTCAGGAAGGGTGTCCAGGCCACCATGACATTTGGCATATGGTGGGCATGAGAGCTTTCTTTGCACACCTTCTAAGGCTGCTCACCCTATAGAAACCCCCAGCCAGAATGTTATGATGAGGGTCTGTATGGAAGAAGATGAGGGCCATGTGGGAGTGTTTTTGTTAGAATAGTGGTCTTTTGTGTGGTGGTTGGAAAAGATGACTGGGTCCACCTCAGTTTGAACTTTGGTGTGATGCCATTAGAGAATGAGTACTGGAACTGATCTCAGAGAACTATTGCCGTGAATTGTGTTGGGATTTTAGAAGGCCAGGCATTAGAGGAGCCTTTGGGAACTGAGATCTAGGCCGAGGGTGGCTTTCTCCACAGCACTGGGAATCTCAGCCAGGATTTCACATGATTTTGCTGTGAAAGCCTTTTCTGCTATAGTTGAGAGCCAAAACTCACAGGAACCTCATATTTTAGACCCCAATGGGCCTGGATTCCTGTGACCTTTCGCCACTCCTTGGGAACCTTGCCTGCATGCGATCTCGAGAGCTTTTACTGAAAGGAGATTCCTCAACACTCAATGGCTCCTGAATGAATTAAAACCCACAGTGTCAACTTCTTCATTCTTGAAATATGGCTAGGCCAATACCATGAAGTTTTTGAGAATCCCATGACCAGAAATCCCTGGAGAACCTTTAGATCTCCTGTTGCTCATCATGACTGAACCAGCGAGGGCCATTTCTGACTGAGTGGAATTCATGACCATGGTGAAGAACAGAGAGGCCAGTGAGTAGGAGCCAGCAGGAAACTGGGCCTGGAGCAATGGAGTGCAGGTGTGTGATCAAAATCTGTTGCGGGCCCCTGTGATTTTGTCATTGGCTTCCAAATAACATGTGACTGTCAAGGTGCAGCCAGTAGACCCCAACATATAAAGGCATGTTGTTGTGGAAAGAGGATTTGGTGCGATGCTCAGAAACAAATTGGTACGCTCAAGTGGGAAAGACATATGGGGTAGCAGCCCAGTTTGTGTTTTTGCCTTCAGACCCTGACTCACCCCACATGGCAGAACTCCCTCCAGCACTGTGTCCTGGTTGACATTTTGTATTTCAAAAACTAACACCAATTTTCCAGGAAAGCTGTAAGAAATGCCATTAAAACTGGGCTTTGAGCCAAAGGCTTCACAATGCACCCAGGGAGACATACATACCCCAACGGCCACTGTTACCTGCATAGATAGGATTAAGCTCTGCTGCCTCCTGTTCCTATTGGAAAATATGAACCCATGTCCTCCTGTTCACATAGACTCAGACCAAGCTTTCATGATCTCACTACAAAGGAATCTAAAACACAAAGCTATATTTCTAGGGGACGAATGACAGAGGCAGATAGTCAAGAAGTCATTAGGCCAGCAAAGTTCCATGTTTGTGGAATGTTTACCCTGTCGTCTACATTTGGGATCTCTTCTGCCACACCCAAGTTTGTGAGCTCCTCAGAATTTCCAATTCCAGATATGTATTCACAGATTTTTTTCCTCTTCTCCTCTCATTGTGTCTTCTTTGGGGTTATAGTAATGTCCAGGCATTGTGGTGGATGACAGTGGAAGCTTTTTATGTGTCACGTGTTCCCATATGTATTAGAGTCATTTTCCATTTTGCCATTTGAAATATTGAATCTCTGACACTAACCCATAACCTTCTAGGCTCTGACTACTTATCCTAACATCGATAAAAATAATCCTAAAGGAATAGAAGTAGAGGCATTTGATAGGAGGCATGGTGTATACTTGGACTTGCCTTTTGCTTCATCAGAGATACATATTATAAAACCTGTGACACATTTTTCTCATTTTACTTCTCCAAGAATTTTCAAAATCAACAAATATGTAACTTCCTGACTCCCTGTCTCTGTCGCCTGGGTCACAATGTATATTTTCATATACCTATGTATAATCCTACTGCCATCACAGGTATATTTTTGAGAGTACTCTCACTTTGGTAAATACGAAATTCATGAAGAGATCACTGCCCCCTAATACACTGAGGTAACTGAAAATTCAAGCTGCGGTGAGCTTTATACTTCAACAAGTTTAGACACGAAACATTGTAGAGGAAAATGAATATTTTGGGTACATATGTGAAGGATATATATATCCCCTTATGAATTTTGATTGGCATACATACTATTACACTTTAATTTATTAAATATAAATATATATATATATATATATATATATATATATATATATATAGTACGAATTTGCATACATGAACTATATGTGTCATATACTTATACTACCTTGATTCTTTGATGTCCATCTGTGTGGATGTATAATCAACATTTCAGGAGATATTTTTCAGAAATATTCATTTTCTTGACATACATATTCATTTCAAAATACTCAAAATGAACTTCAGTGAATATTGAGTACTAACCCTAATAATTCTACAGTAAGTGACCCAGTTTAACATCAATGAAAGTATATTCATATGGGCATGACGTGTATTTTGAATTAAATTTTTATTCAAAATTGTTATATTCCTATTTCTTCAGTATATATACATCATAGGATGTATCATGTCATCCACAATTCACAAATTGATATGCATATGATTCACTTTCATTCACTCCCTGTATCAGATCCCATGTATTTCTCCATGTTGCTTTACTTGCTTTTTCATGAGATTTCTTTAATATCACATAACTTATGAATTCTTTCATCATTTTCGAAGCGAAACTCAAACAAAGTTTGTTATAATTAGTAATCCTAATATTACACAACATGAAAAACTACTTGGATTGAATGTTTGTATGTGAATACCAGATTCCATGTATTTTTTAAAATACCAATTCAATCCATTATTTAAAATAGTAACCTGTTATATTTTTTTATTCACCATATGGTGTATTCATGCATCATCTCTCTATACATAAATCCAGGGTAAACCTATTTTTATCCCCAAACTCTAAATGACAGTGTTTCAAAACATGCTCCCAGAAATGGTGGAAGAAATACGCATGTCACCTGCTCCATATATTCATTTCATCACATCATGTTTTGGACACAAAATGCAAAACTTACACTTATCTTATTCTTCTGCCAAAGCATCATTTTAAATAGAGCATGGATTACTAAAATCATCTATTTCTGCATTGCCTATTGTTTTCAAATTTCAATCCTATGGTGAGTATACCCTTGATTCTTTCAAGGATAATGTGTTCAACCACCCTCCTGTTGAAATTATTCCTGATCTTATGACTCATTTTGTACTTTGCCTGATCTCCTAACATCCTTATTGATATCTATTTCCCCAAGTGCCTTGTTGTGACTGATTCTTCATGTGTGCTGACATTCCCATTTACACTTTAATAGAAATTCATTGGATTGCAAAAAGGGCCTTTGGTCCAAATCCTAAACTCACTCTTCTTCCTTACCCTACACTGGAATCCTGCCTACTCTCTCTATTTCACTGCAAGTTCTCTTTTACATTCAGTAGTCCCAGGTACAAGATCTTAGGCCATTGTCTATGGATTTAGAGGATTCATCTATGCAGAACAGATTTCAAAACTATGTATCCAAATCAAGGGCCCAACAAACTTGTGTGCTTCAGATCTTACCTAGCTTTCTATTTTCATACTTACATTTCACTTTACATTCCTATAAATATCCCAGTTGCCCAATACCCGTATTCATCCAGCAGAATGACTCCTAACCCAAATCGAACATGATATGTCCCTTAACCATACTCTGTTCCCTCAATCTATTTTCACATAACAGCAGGTCCTAAGTTGATCTTGCCATACAGGTATGTAGGGAATCCTACAGCTGCTGAGAAGCTCAAAGGTAGATGCAGAAATGATCCCTGTAGCAAATGTAGGCAGCTAGGTAGGACCTGTGAGGTCTAAAGTAATCTTTCATGGCCATAAACCAGGTCAGGATGAAGGGATGAGGCTGAATCAGCCTCTCACTTCTCAATGCAGGGAAGATGGACACAATCAGGTCTCTGTGGATTGCTGATCCCAGGCTCTTAGGTATATAGACCTTTATGTCTTGTGAAAATGTCACAGGAATTTGGGCAGCCTCCATCTCATGGGACTCTTGGAAACAACTGTTAGGACAAAGTGGTTGCCAAGGCAGTGACCTCATTCCTGAAGGAAGTGACCTCACCTCACTTCCTTTGTGATGAAACTCTCTTAACTTTGGATCCAAGAGGCAGGGATCCAGAGGCAGTTCCACTCCCAGTGGGCTCACTTGATTGTCTGTACCAAGGCCAGAGTCATTCCTTGTTGGTACCTAGTGATGTGTGGATAGCCAAATGCCTTGAATGGTCTCAACAGGGGCCTTTTCTGAGAAAGAAGTATTGGCTCATTGCTGGCTCCTGACAACTACACAGAGATGGCCAAGGAGACCAGAGCTGAGACAGGACAGTCCACTGCTGAGGAACATATTTTCACCCACCAGTCAGAGGACAGAGTGGATAGATGCAGACCAAATACAGGGGTGGTTTGTGTGTCTCAGTGGGTGTGTGTTTCAATTTGTCGTTTTGTCTCCTGTTCTGAGAACCTGAAGGAAAACCTTTTTTTTTTGTTGTTGTTGTTGGTTTGAAATGGACTGTTAACTAGTGAGCCTTTTTATGTCAGTGGATCCCACTGGGTTTGTGGTTAAAGAGAGTAGAGAGAAGAATGCAGCCGTGAATGTGTCCTGTCTAGTGGAAAGCTTTGCAGGACTCCTCATGGCCAATTTATGAATGGACTGCTGCTTGCTTTGCAGATGGGCAACACCTACCAAGATCCTAAGTTCCTGTATTCTTCCTGAATTTTGGCCACTCTCTGAAGGGGTTCGAGGTTTTGTGTCCAAGATGTGTACCACATTCAAGCACTGTGACATGGCCATGGACTGGATTGTGGAAGAGCATGCCAAGCATCTCAGGAAACTCAAAAATTAGAATGACTGGTCAGGATCTCTCTGGAGAATCCCTCCTTGCATAGATAGTAACCCAGGTTGCATGATCAGGAGCTGTCAGTGCCACAGTGTTCAACTAAAGAAAAGTTTTTCTCCAGGCATCTTTCTTCCCTATTGTTCTGTTCCCCTGAATGTCAGGGAAGTGTTTGCCTTAGGGCACTCCTTTGGGACTCCTCAAGAAAACAGTTTCAAATGGAAATGAAGAGGCCAAATGTGTGCCTTTGAAGTAAAGTGCTTTGTAAAAGCTGTGTCTGAATCAGACTCTTGGCCCTGTGTGTGGCTGTGAATTACATTCTCAGCACCCCACAGGAAACTCAAGAAAAATCCCATGTGTCCATCCCAATTTAAAAGAATGAAAAAGAAGTGTACTATTGGATGAAGTCTCTTGCCTTCCTCTGGTCAGGCTCCTGACCCCTATGAAGTCAGAACAGGGATCCTCTGGGTCAAATGAGTTGTTGCAAGCCCTACCGTAACTAGCACACAAGTGTTTGGGTTTTTCATGAGTCCAGTACACATAAAGAATCTACCCCTGGCAGGCAGGAGGCCTCTAATTTGAGAAGCAGAGCAGTATTAACTACAGGCCCATTTTATCTATTCTGTTTCTCAGGAAGGGTGTCCAGGCCACCATGACATTTGGCATATGATGGGCATGAGAGCTTTCTTTGCACACCTTCTAAGGCTGCTCACCCTATAGAAACCCCCAGCCAGAATGTTATGATGAGGGTCTGTATGGAAGAATATGAGGGCCATGTGGGAGTGTTTCTGTTAGAATAGTGGTCTTTTGTGTGGTGGTTGGAAAAGTTGACTGGGTCCACCTCAGCTTGAATTCTGGTGTGATGCCATTAGAGAATGAGTACTGGAACTGATCTCAGAGAACTATTGCCATGAATTGTGTTGGGATTTTAGAAGGCCAGGCATTACAGGAGCCTTTGGGAACTGAGATCTAGGCCGAGGGTGGCTTTCTCCATAGCACTGGGAATCTCAGGCAGGATTTCACATGATTTTGTTGTTAAAGCATTCTCAGCTATAGTTGACAGCCAAAATTCACAGGAACCTCATATTTTAGACCCCAATGGGCCTGGATTCCTGTGACCTTTCGCCACTCATTTGGAACCTTGCCTGCATGCGATCTCGAGAGCTTTTACTGAAAGGATATTCCTCAGCACTCAATGGCTCCTGAATGAATTAAAACCCACAGTGTCCACTTCTTCATTCTTGAAATATGGCTAGGCCAATACCATGAAGTTTTTGAGAATCCCATGACCAGAAATCCCTGGAGAACCTTTAGATCTCCTGTTGGTCATCATGACTGAACCAGCAAGTGCCATTTTTGACTGAGTGGAATTCATGACCATGGTGAAGAACAGAGAGGCCAGTGAGTAGGAGCCAGCAGGGAACTGGGCCTGGAGTAATGGAGGGCAGGTGTGTAATCCAACGTCTGTTGTGGGCCCCTGTGGTTCTGTCATTGGCTTCCAAATGACATGTGACTGACAAGGTGCAGCCAGTAGACCCAAAAAGATAAAGGCATATTGTTGTGGGGAGAGGATTTGGTGTGATGCTCAGAATCAAGTTGCTACGCTGAAGTGGGAAAGATATATGGGGTAGCAGCTCAGTTTGTGTTTTTGCCTTCAGACCCTGACTCACCGCACGTGGCAGATCTCCCTCTAGCACTGTGTCCTGGTTGACATTTTGTATTTCAAAAACAAACACCAATTTTCCAGGGAAGCTGTAAGAAATGCCATTTAACCTGGGCTTTGAGCCAAAGGCTTCACAATGCACCCAGGGAGACATTCATACCCCAACAGCCACAGTTACCTGCATAGATAGGATTCAGCTCTGCTGCCTCCTGTTCCTATTGGAAAATATGAACCCATGTCCTCCTGTTCACATAGACTCAGAACAAGCTTTCATGATCTCACTACAAAGGAATCTAAAACACAAAGCTATATTTCTAGGGGACGAATGACAAAGGCAGATAGTCAAAAAGTCATTAGGCCAGCAAAGTTCCATGTTTGTGGAATGTTTACCCTGTCATCTACTTTTGGGATCTCTTCTGCCACACCCAAGTTTGTGAGCTCCTCAGAATTTCCAATTCCAGATATGTATTTACAGATTTTTTATCCTCTTCTTCTCTCATTGTGCCTTCTTTGGGGTTATAGTAATGTCCAGGCATTGTGGTGGATGACAGTGGAAGATTTTCATGTGCCACGTGTTCCCAATTGCTGATGAAGATTTTCATCATTTCTCTCAATGCATTAAAATGTCTGATTTATCTAAAGTTTAAATTCATAATTCTGCTACAGGTAAAATTTTGCATAAGGAGAACATTGGAAGTTATGAAGAACAACATTTCACGGTTTTGATGTTGCATAACTCCCAGCTGCTGACCATATGAAGGAGCCCCATAAACAATTGCAAATGCACAATAGAAGATTTTACTAAAATATGTGAATCTCAGACTGTTCTACCACTTGTGCAAATTCTTAAACTTTTTCTTTAATTTTTAACATAATAAATTTTGATATCGAGAGTTTTGTTACAATGTATGATTCCACCTCTTTTTGTTTAAATAATATTGTCATTAGAGGGAAGATATTTAATTGCTCTTTTATCCATTTTCTATTAAAATCAGAAGCTAGAGGAGAAAGTGGGCATTCCTTGTGTTACATCAGTTAATTATTGATTGACTTGCTCAAGTGCCAATGAGAAGTCAATGAGGACAGCTAATTCAAGATCAAGAGTCAAGAGATTAGTTTAAAATGTTAAGTATTCCAAGAGATAAATCAGTTGGATCTAGGCTTCATACAAAAAGTTATCTTTATTCTTTAATTGTGTTCTAAAAATAAGTGTGTGCTATAAACCATGTCTAGTTATGGTCTAAAAGAAAATGATCTTCAAAAACAAATCAAACTGACCTTTGGAAATTGTTTTTCACTGGCTAATTATGGAAAACCATCATAATATGTAATAATAATAATGTCCCTTTTATATTATTGTGATTGCCAATTTTGTATTAGAGCACGCCTTAATGACTTAACTTGATCAGATTGATGAAGACCCTATTTCTAAAAAAGGTGACATTCACAGGTACCAGGTGTTAAGATATTAACACATTTTGAAGGAACTTTCAATACATAAAAGTCCCCATTAATTTACCAGTATTATGTACTCCACAAGTACCGTAAAAAGTTGTAGAACTTTTATAAATGGTTATGCCAAGTAGGAAATAGTAGAAACACTAATTATAATTAGGGCTCTTCTTTATACTCAAAACCCTGCTAACATTTAGTTTGAGTCATTTTTTTGGGTTTTAAAGATTATTTGCTGACATTTAATCTTGTACAGTTTTGCCTAATAGTTTTGCCTAATAGAAATAGTAAGATAACTATTTCTACTCGTTTTATTGTTTTTTTTTTAGTAGTTCTGTTATGACTTATAGTAGCAACTCAAAAAACTTTGATCTATAATGTCATTAGGTTTTTTCAAGTTATCAATTCCCTCTTTAGGTATATGTATCATTCAGCACCCATTCATATCTCATGACTCTTATCTTTCTCTACCACGGAAATGCTATGTGCTAAAATTGCCATTTTTGAACTCCCTTGCCACTCAGGATGGCCAGGCCACATAGCTCTGGCTGATGAGGCTTAAGAAAAATTCTTCTGCAGTGTTCCTGAGAAGTATTTTCTTTCCTGAAAAAAAAAAAAAAACAGGCTCTGCCTTTTCTTGGCTTCTCCCTTGTATCTGCTGATGACTGGACCTTTAATGCTATCTTTTAACTCTTAAGGAAAGTACAAGGGAATTGGTGTTCTCTGCATGTCAGAAACCATCTCATGCTAACCTAGACTTTGTAAGAGAAACAGCCTTTTTGTTTAAACCACTGAGTCGGTATGTGAACTTGAGTAAGTCACAGAAGTCTTTCTTGTGAAATTCACATTGTAAAGCAGAAAGAGCCAATGGTATATAAATATGCAACAGACCAGGTGAATTTCTTTAGGAATACAATTTCTGAGACCTATAACAGATAAACCAGAATGTGTTACTGTATTTAACTCTGCATAAAGGGATCACAACACTGTAACATTACAACAGGAATGATTTCTTTCACAACTTCCACTGAAAGATTCCTTGCATTTTCGGTTATAGTCATAGCGTTATAATGCGAGGCTATGAACCAGACTTCTAAGTATACTGTCAATGTTTAATATTTAATCGATGTGACTTTTTAAAACTGAGATCAATGTGTCATACATGATTTAAAGAAATGCCTCATCTTATGCATTTCCAGGAAAATTTTGCTTTAATTGTGTGGGTGTGTCCATAGTTTTACAGCTAGTATTTCACATATACCAACATACTCAAACATGAAATTATAATCATATGGCCACAGAGAGAAAGTTCATGATATGATGACCACTTTTAATATTTTTATGTGTTGGAATCTGATGCCCTCCTGGACCTAGTAGACCTCTTCTTTCATAGCCTCCTAACTGGATTCTCTACTTCTTCTGAGTGCTGTTTTCTGAAAGTATAAGTTTATGATTAAATAATCTCATCTCTCTAAACAAAAAATCTCATCTCCATTGTGACAGTATAAAGAGATTAGTCCTTTAAGAAATGACTAGGTCCAGAGGACTCTGTTCTCATGACTGGATTAATGCCTGCTTTAGTCAGCTTTATTGCTGCGGTGACCAAAAGATTTGACAGAAACAATTAGAGATGGAAAAGTTACTTGGGGACTCATGGTTTCAGAGGTCTCAGTCCATAGGTGGCCAACTCCATTCCCTAGGGCTCTAGGTGAGGCAGCACATTATGGTAGGAGGGTGTGGCAGAGGAAAGTGACTCAGGACATCAAGAAGCAGAAAAAGAACTCTGCTCAACAAAGACAAAATATAAACCTCAAAGCCATGTCCCCAGTGACCCACCTCCTCCAGCCACATCCCACCTGCCTCGAGGACCAATGTTGAGTAAAATGTTGTTTATAATTTATACAGTCTGCAGTAGTAAAAGAAAATAGTCAAAGGCATTGCTCTTGCTGTTCTTTAGTTTTTATCTTTTTCTCAACTTAGAGGAGAGGTTAATACAAAAGTTGGATTACATCTCTCTTTGGATTAACATCTTCAAATAACTGGTTGTAGACTAAACCCTACAATGACCATCAATATGCATCATGAAGCTTACGCCTCGTTCTGTGAGTAATCTGCTTTTTTATTAGCTCATCCTTTCTATTTGTAGTGGCCATTTTTTTTGTTCTGCTAGGCGTGTTTTTACCTGTGGGTCTTCACATGCAATTCCTCTGCTTAAAATTCTCTCCCATACATGTCTACACAGTTGCTGTATTATCACATTTGGACACTTATTTAACAATCACCTTTTTAGCAAGGCCTTTAATTACCAATTAATTAAAATTTTTAACTCATTATTATCCATATGTGTATAAATGTAATATTCATATAATTTTAAAAATTTACTCATTCTATTTATTTATTAATCTTTTCATTTACATCTAGAATATTAGCAGTATGAGGACAAGGGTTCTACTTATTTTTCTTTTCTTTTTCCCACTTCACCAATGCTTTTGTTAGTGCAGACACATAGTAGCATTCATTTTGAATTATTCTTAAAGTTTCCAATATTAGGATAGATATTAACTTCATACAAACATTGCAAATAAAATAGGAAATGCATATTTAGAAGGGTACTATATGAAATGCTTCAGCTCTCTGGATACTTGTGAGTCCAAGAGAAGGGCTGTATGAGGAAGGTATATCTAAGCAACCAAGAAGTGGGAGTCTAGTGAATGGATTCTGGAGCAGTTTAAATAACCTCACACTAGGAAAGCACATTACATGGGAAAGTATTAAAATATTCATGAAATTTATGTCTTCATTTGTAATTTAGGCATATGTAAGGGTTTAATTCCCAGTTCCAGCTTCTTTCTTTTGTCTTTCTCCAAAATACATTCTTTTCTTTACTGCAAAATGAAATAATTTGTTTAATGACTTAATTTTTTGCTTGTTTCTTTTGTTTCAAGTGGAAGAAAACCAAAAGTGTAAGTTTTGTTAATTTTTGGCATATATTAAAATCTTTTTTCTTGAAACACTGAGAAATACCACCAAAAAGAATATTTTCTTCAGTTTTTGTTGTTGTTTGTTTGTAGTCATTGAGATTGAACCCAGGAGTGCTCTGCTGTTTAGCTACATCCCCAGGCCTTTTTTTTTTTTTTTTTTTTGAGTCTGTTCTCAAACTTGCAATCCTCCTACCGCAGCCTCCCAAGTAACTGGGATTAGAGGTATGTACCACCAGACCAAGCAAAATTTTCTTTTAAAACACAAACTAAAAAGTATGAGAAAGGAGTCTGTCATTGTTGATAACACAGGTCAAGACTTACTATTTTCTTATATATACAGTTTGAGTATGCCTTACCCCAAATGCTTGGGTAGTGTTTCGGATTTTGAATTTTTTTCAGATTTTGGAATATTTGCATATATATAATGAGATATTTTAGGAAGGCATCCAAGTCTAAACATGCAATTCATATCCTGCAGGTAAGTTTATATAGCATTTTTAGTGTGTCTGTGTTTTGACTGTGACCTGTCACATGATTTCAAGCATAGAATTTTCCACTTGGCATTAATTATGTCATCATTCAAAAAATTTCAGGCTTTCAAACATTTCAGATTTGGGGTTTTCTGATTAAGGATGTTCAATTTGCACTAAATGTGTGTGGATTGTAACCTCACTGAGTGTAGGAATACTGTCTGTTTTATTTATTGGCCCTATTAATAAGTTTTTGCTCCATTAAATGTTGTATAACTAACAGATGCCACTGGAATCCAACAACAAATGCTTATTTCTTATTCAGGTTGCATGAGGGATGTGGACTCTTTGAGGCTGTGCTGGAACCTGCTAGGTTTTTCTGGGCTGTATGTGTCTTCTCAGGCCAGATTCAAGAAATGCATGGAAGAAGTCACCATTCTCTGAGATGTGCCATTTGTAAAAGGGGAGCACTTGGTCAATTTACTTAGTAAAACTTTTAAAGCTGTGCTTGGATGAGGCCCATAACAGTATCACTCACTATATTTTGCCAAAGCAAAGTATATGTACAAGACAATATAGTGAAAAATTTCATTTTGTCTACATAATCATGGTTAATTTGAGTAGGAACAATGCTCTTACACAGGAGGAGTGGACAGCAATCTACTGTACTGATATAACCCAAGGGACTAGAAAAATGCTTCTCACATAAATGTATGTTTGAATGGATACTATTAAAATTGATCAAGACTAAGAAATATATCAGTTATATATATATATATATATATATATATATATATATATATATATATATATATATATGAATATGCTTCCTGAATTTAAAAACTTAGACTGTTGATCTACCATAGTGGTCTCAAAACGGCGGCATGCATGCATCTAAGGATGTATGAAAGTTTTCCATCAGTATAGTGGGTATCAGTAGCATTTGGGGAATCAGTATTCCAATCCTCCACTTTTACTGATTTATTCCTAATGTTGTTGTTCTTAAAAAAGCAATTCCAGTCTGCTAACCCACTTTTTTCAATTCTCTTTTCACGATTGTTATTTTACCTTGTTATAAAAGAAGATATATTCTCTACCCATGAAGAATCTTTTCAGCCCCAGGCTCCAACAATCTCCAGGACACAGAACAAAGGAACATGTTTCTTAGTGAAAGCAAGGCAATGAGAGCTTCAGGGAGTCTCTGTCTGGACTTGTCCCTGTGACCCACTCTGGGCAAAGTTCTTTGCTATTATCTGTTTCCGTCTCACTTATTCTCCTAACTATCCATTTTAGGATTTTAAAATGAGGTTTTCATATGAGTGTGTGTGTATATGTTTGTGTATATATTTCCATTCAAAATAAATATATGTTTTTTCATTAAAAGTAAATATATATGAATTAAAAATTAAATATATCTATTTGTATTAAGAATAAAATTATTCCTGACAGAAAGGAAAATCTATTTGGCTAATTGATTTGACAATGAGAACTGACTTTGCCAATTGGATAAGATGGCAAATATTTTGTAAAAATGAATGAATCAATTAATTGAGGAACTAAAATTTGCAATGCATAATACACAGAAAAACATCCTTGTTGCTATTTAAATATGGTTTTTTAATAGCAACCGGGCATTGAACTCAGGAGAGCTCAACCACTGAGCCACATCCCCAGACCTATTTTGTATTTAATTTAGAGACAGGGTCTCACTGAGTTGCTTAGCGCCTTGCTTTTGCTGAAGCTTGCTTTGAACTCACAATTCACTTGCCTCAGCCTCCTGAGCTGCTGGGATTACAGGGGTGTGCCACTGTGCCTGGTTTAAATATGTTTTTTATCTAAAGTTTAAAATGAATAAGGGATGGTTTTTTTAAAATTTTTTTTATATGGTATGCAAGCAAAACATTTCATTTGGAATAGGGATGTGTAGAGGAAATAGCTGTCAATAAATGTGAAAACAATGAAGAAATCTTTTGTCTAATTAATGATTACACATGAGACTGGCCCTGTATATTACTTGCAAAAAGGTAAAGATTTCTAACAAACCTCTGGGATCTCAACACACAAAACCAAACATGTAAGTTTTACAATTAATACCTTTCAAGGTTTTATTTTGATGAGCTGTTATAACAGCAGCTACTGCAAAATAAGCACAGGAAGTGCAACATAATGAAAAGGATCTAAATGCCATAATGGTTACTCTTTTGCACCTAAATTATGTAGTCACAAGTCATTCATAGACTCTGCATTCACACATGGTAAACCACAATTGAGGATTTGGAAGGGTTTGTTTTGAGGGTGTAAAATAAATCATTCTAGGGCTGTAATGACTGAAATGCTGGGCTCAATATCACCTGCTTCAGTAATCAGAGCAGCCAAGGTAAAGTTGCAGTCAAATACAACCAACCTTCTGAAAATTAAATATATATGAAAGAATTATAGGCTGTAATGCAGTCTAAACTAGATATAAGTGTATATATGTTTGTACACATGTATACATACAAAGTGAAGTAGAATTGTACATATGTACTGACTGAACTGTGCATGTGTGTGCCTGAGCATGTGTGTTTGTGTGTGTATAGTATTAATTTTAAAAAAGTTGATTGGCTTAGGCTAAGGAACTTCCTTTAGGCCACATAAAATTCTATTATTATAAAAGTTGCATTTTGCAACTACCATCTTCCACTGGAGACTTGAGCTTCTCCCCAAAATTTTAAAAAATTCAATCTTGGAAATATTGTTATTACTTCTGTATAGTTAGAACTCTAATTCTGATAACATTACAATGGTACAACTGTATCCACATGTTCTTAAAATCTAAAAAAAAAATTGAAAGCACTTGATCAATGACACATGCTGCTACTTACTCTACTGATTTAGAAATCTTTGTTGTACAAATAATGGAGATAATTGATGGTCATTCATTTTGTTTTAATGTCATTTGGCACAACATAGAAAAATTAAAGCATCATAACAAAAGGTCATCATATAATTTTTATTTAAGTGATTGGTAGTAAAGTGGGTACCATATTTGTCGTGAGAGTCAGAAGTAAAGACCATCTTTCAGTATTCCTGCAAACTACTCTCACATGGAAATCCGACTTCATTTATATCTTCATTTTTTAAAAAAATATTTAATCAAGTATTTATTTGCTACATGATCATTTTTAGCAGAGACACAGCTAAACTCAATGTAAGATATAATTAAATATATAATAATTCAATATATTAAATATATTTATTTAGTTGAAAAAATTCCATAAATTATTGACACATTTACTAAGGAAACAAGTATAGTTTGTGTTTTCTCTCTCTTTGACTTGATAATAATATTATGACACTGAATTAATTCTGTTCTTTTTAAGTTAACATTCCCAATTATAAGATGATATAACAAATGGCATATTACTTTGAGTTGCAAAAGTCTTTAAATATATTATTGTCAAATTATCATCATTGCTGAGCATTGGAAGCAAATACATGATAATAAATTGACTTTATTTGCTTGTTATTTGCTATTTGTCATCTCCCCATTTCCAGACACTTTTACCCTTCTGTATACTACTCTGTATTCCAAGAGGCTGATGTCAATGGCTATATCACTCAGCTCCCTACCAGACTTCTGATTAGACCTGGTTATTGAAATAGAGCTATAAGTTAGATCTGGAATGTTCCCCAATGGCTCTTGTGTTGAAGGCTTTGTCCCCAGTGTATCAGTGTTCAGAGGTGGGGTTTCTGTGAAGTGATTGAATCATGAGAGCACTGATATCATCAGTGGATTAATTCATTGATGGATTAGTAATTTGCTGTCATTATTGGAAGGTGATGGAGACTGTAGAGGTGGGGCTTAGTTGGAAGAAGTGGGTCACTGGGATCATACCCTAGAAGCTTGTCCCCAGCCCCTTCCTCTCTTCTCTGTGCTTCGCAGTTGCTATGAACTGGGCAGCTTTCCTCCACTGCACCCTTCCACCCTGGTGTTCTGTCTCACCTCAGGTCCCAAGAAATGGAACCCCCCTACCATTAACTGAAAGCTCTAAAATTATAAGCCAAAATAAATCTTTTCTCCTCTAAGTTATATTTCTCTTGTATTTTGTCCCTGAGATGGAAAGCTGATTAACGTAAATAGGGTTTCTCGAATGGGATATTATTGGGATTTGGAGTTGCATAATTCCAGGTGGAGATTAATCAAATGGGTGCTCTGTGCAGTATGGGGTGGTTATAAGCACACCTTGCCTCTACCTACTAGATGCCCTTAGCACCTACCACTCACGGAAGGCTGAAATGTTTCCAGGCAGTAACCTCACATTTAGCAATAAGTGAGACCAGGAGAAAGAACTACTGGGTTAACAAAAGACAGCAAGAAAGAAGGGAGGAAGGTGATGAAAAGGGAAGTGATCTCTGTACTTTAAAGGACCCCAGGCCTCCCCAGCTAACAGCTGGTCCGGAAGCTGCATTTTTCTGGAGTCCTGGCTTTCATCTCAAGGGCTTCTTCCAAAGGCTGTTTCTCTCTGTGCTCCTTTTAGCAGGGAGCTCTCCCTTCACATCAGACTGCTGGTAGTGCCTGGGTAATTAATTCACCAGCCCTTTATAGTTCCTTAAACTTGTACACTCCTGTCAATTGTCCCTTTGTTAAACACTCCTCAACTGTAACCTGTGAAATAACTTATTTCCTGTTCAGTCCTGATTAAATATTGCACCTTTTTAGAGCATAGCTTTTGTGTCCAGTAAGCTAATAATTTTGCTAATTAGTTTCAGATATTTCTCTCTCTTAAAATGTATATTCAATAGAGCATTGACTTAGCACCATTTAAACTCCAATACACTCTCTACAAGACTCCTTTATAACTTTATATCTTTCTTTTTCTCCAAAGAAAACATCTGTCTTTCCATTCCTTTATATGTGCTTGAGTTCCTGAGCCACATGATTAAATAACCTCTTCACTTCATCCATATTCATCTCAAAAGGCTTTGGGTCAATTTCCATGTCTACAAGGAACATTTTTATCACCTCCGACCTGATTGAAGTACAAATAATTGTTATTTCAGAATTAGATCCCTGTGCTACCCACACGGCTCCTCAGCTCTATGAAAATAGAGACCAGCTCTCATAATTCGCTTAACTTTATCACAGGGCCTAATGTTGTGCTAGGCATTTGAATGATGTATATTAAACATTTATTGGGTTGTCTTTAAAATAATTTTATAAATTTTATACATTCAGAGATGTGTTTTTCAAATTGCAATTTTTAATCTTTTTTGTAAGTACAATGATCATGTGACTTGCTTTAAAAATATATTGACTATGTATGTAAACTGAAATTGCCCAGTGAATGGTTTAAAACAGCTGTTTTTAATGTAAAATATAAGAAAATGACATCTTTAACAGTGGATACTAGGTAAAACAAATGTATGATAGTTTTTCTTTAAAACACATAAATTTGAAGTACAAATACTAATTTCAAATTCATCATGTTTATTCTGAATTGCTGAACCAAAAAATTAAATTCTGTATTCCATCATATTGTATATCAAAGAAAAATTGCTAGAATAACCATTAGTTCTTGAACAAGCATTTGTTGAATATTATTATAGTTCTAGCAAAGTCATCAATATATGACTTAAACAAATATAAAAAGTAATTTTTTGAAGAAAGTACAACCCAAAGAAAACTTCGAATATATTAAGTAATGCAATAAATCACTGCACATTATCTGATTATGTTTTATGTGATGAATGAGGTATGATAGTTGATAGCTCTACCAAGTAAGCAAACCAGTGTTGGAATACAGCATGAGTCCAGCCTCTGTGGAAACAAGATAGGGTTAGAATGAACATCAAAACTTTATGCAGTAAAATAATAAGAGGCCATTGTATGCAATGGAGGGTAAAGTAGAAGTGTGCCACCTAGGTGGTTCATGGAAGCTTAAAAGAAACTCATGTATTTATGGAGCATTTAGATAAGATAATTTTAGATTCCAAAATCATCTAGAAAATTATCGTTTTAGAAGGAAATTCAATATAATTCCAGGTGTGATCTGGGTTGGTACACAAACTGTAGTATGAATGAATTGGATTTGCCACAGTTGATCTTGAAGACAAAAAAAATCATTCATTCATGTATTTAACATACGTAAATATGTGTATGTGCTTGTGTGTATATACACATGTATAATTTGTTAGATAACCAGCACTGTTCCAGGTGCTCAGGATGTATCTAAAAATAACATAAATACTTTGATCTTATAATGAATACATGCAAATGACCCTGGGAGGGCATGATTCTTACATTCATTTGTAGAATTCCTTTTGTGTGAGAAAGATTAAGAAAATCTCAGCTAAAGTCTCATACGGAAGTTTCTTATTTGATCCTAATCTGCTCTTAAATAATCTATTTCTGTTTATCTTTTATTATTTATTATTTGTTTAAATTTTTGAGGTGTCAGTTGCTTTGGAAAACTCCAAAATATGGGAAACCTGGATTTTTCTGCCACTTATTTCCATTTTAGGGCTCCTTCCCCCTTTTATTTCTCATTAAGTTACTTTCAGTGGGAAGTCACCTATTTTTAGGTGAATCAATTTTAACAGAAATTATTTGAACAAAGAAAGACTCATGAATGTGGCTTCATTTAGAACCAGAAGCTCAGAGAACTCCACCCAGCAATGTGAGCAGCGAGCTTTTCCCAGCCAAACACACAAGCAAAGGATAGAAATCGCCCCATTGCAGACTTCTGGGCTATGGCTCTCAGCAGGCTTCTGCTAGGCAGTTGCCTTATTTGGGCATGGTATGATAAAGCATTTGCTCTATTTGGAACTGGTGTGGTCAGTTGGTTGCCTCTGATTGGCTAAAGATCAACTACCTGTGATTGACTAAAACCCAGATATTTGTTATGAATAGGCACACACACACACACACACACACACACACACACACACACACCTAACTTGTTTTTCAGTCTGCTAATATATTAGTTGTTTAGAAACTTAAAGTACAGAGACAGTCTCAGATATTAGAAAACAGAAACATTGTATTTTGCAGGTTTGAATCTTGAGTCTTCCAATTACAATTTTATATCTTGTTACCTAAATGTCTAAGCAAACAGTAGGAAGCTGAGAGTGTTGTTGAGGAAAAACCAGCTTGGGAGTACTAATTTTTCAAGAGACTGAATATAAAGCAAGGAACAGAATCGGGTAGAATTAATTGTTCTAGGAATGATTACATACCTCTTCTCTCTGCTACCTATTGTACAACTTCACTGAGTTCTTCTTAGCAGGTATTGTATCTCAGGAGAAGGTTACAATACATAACAAAAACGGAAAGCTTCTTTCTAAAGGTGAGGTTTTCTAGAGCAGCCAGCCCATTTATTTTGTGGTAAAGATTACCATCACACATCCAGCACTTTGCTTGCCTGTAGTCAATTTTTGTGGTTCCTGTAGTTGGAAAGTAATCAGAAGTAGGGAAGGCAGATGTTGGTCAGGGCTAAACATTATTCAGCAGCAGCAGTCTCACATGTTTGAAATCAGGCTGTGGTTTTTTCAGTTTGATTTTTATTGTCTGTTTGCACTAAAACCTTGCCACTCTTGTTGTGAAGCAAAGGATAATAAAGAGTAGTGTTCCTTAGCATCACATTGCTTTAATACCACACTGATATAATTAATGCCATCTGGAAAGCTTTCCAAAGAAGGAAAACATTGTGATGATACTCAGGAAAATTTCATAGGTCCAGGGTTCAGTCGATTTTCAAGACACCACCCTGAGAGGTTCATTAGCTGTAAAAGAAGGTAAAGCTTACCGTTCTGAAGTATTTACAGGTAATTCTCAATGACTATGTCAATGAAAGCCTGATATATTTTTGCATGAATATAATATACAGATAATTCCCTGTTCTTAAATCCTTTTTACCAACAAGTGTTCACTATACAATATTAACTTCAATAGTATATCTGTTTTTGAATTTTGTCAAGTAACATTATTTATGCTGCCTTATTGTGTATGAATTCTGTGACTTTGAATATATTAGCTAACCATTTACTTATCTGAGAATTGTTTTCTGATTTATAGGTTTGTGATTGCCAAGAATCGTGAAAAGGCTGATACTTAACCCTGATTTCAAGCTTACATGTTATACCTTATTTTCATGTATGCTGGCAGAAGGTACATGATCAGTGGGTAAGAGAAATAGAAAAGTTTATTATGCACAACAATAATAGGAGCTAGAGATCATCATTTTCAAGTGCCAGTACCCCAAGTTTCAATTCACAAAGAGTGATGCAGTTTTCAAAAATCCAGGAGTAGAAGAGACTTTCATGTTGATATTTATTTAATCACCTATTTTTTTTTAACAGCAGTGCTTCATGCTCATCTTCATTTTTTGCCTGTATCTATGAGTAAAGATATTGTTTTATTCAATCTATCCATATTCTTTTACCAAGAGTGGTGGGGAAATTTGCCTGGTTTTTCAAATTGAGGAAAGACACAGAGGGTCCAAGTGTTCCTTACAGAATTTACATTTATCAACATCTTTCCAGAAGTATCAGGTTCTTGAGCCATAAGACCATAGGACTTAGTGGATTCTTCTACATGAAAGTCTCACTTGTGGACTTCCTCTCTGTAGACCTAGGTTTTGTTTTTTTCCCCTATCTTCTAACCAAGCATCACTTTCCATCCATTTTCTGGCTACTAGAATTTTATCATCATGACATGTTTGTTCTTAGATTGATGGCCTCTCTTGTTATCTTTGTAGATTTATGTCTATTTCTGTTCCCTTATTGTTTTGATCAGCTTTTTTTCCTGCGGCCACTAAAAGACCTGATCAGAACAACTGTAGAGGAGAAAAGTTTATTTGTGGGTGCACAGTATCAGAGGTCTTAGTCCATAGAAAAATGGCTCCATTTGGAGCTAGAGGTGAGGCAGAACATCATGGCTGAAGAGTGTGGCGGAGGTTATGTGGCTCACATGATGATCAAAGAGTGGAGAGAGACCCCACTCTCTAGACACAAAATAAATACCCAAAGCCATGCTGCCCAAATGAACCACCTTCTCCAGCCACACCGACCTGCCTCCAGTTAGCACTCAGTTAATCCCATCAGGGATGATTATCTCATTAATTAGATTAAGGCTAAAAGCTAATCCTTTTTCAGTGATCAAAACCTTCTTGCATTGTCTCAAACAAATCATGTAAGCCTTTTGCGGACACAATAACACATCCTCAGGTAAATCAGTTTTCAGAAGGAAACACAGCTTAACATTTTGAAGCATGTCTTCAGAATTTTGTGTTCTTAGATACTATGAGTGTTTTTTACATTCTTTAAAGTTAAAAAGTATTACTTTGTGAACACAAATCTAAATAAATGCTTCCAGAGTATTAAATTATTTTACCTTCAACGAAGATGTTGGCACAAATACATATTTTCTAAATCTTTAAAAGAACAATTATTTAATCTTTAGGGTAAATTTAATATCATGTGATCTTTTTTTAATTTTTTTTTATTGGTAGTTCAAAACATTACAAAGCTCTTGACATATCATATTTGGGGTAAAAATGGGAGTTCATAACCCACTTGAATCTAATGTATGAAATATGATATGTCATGTGATCTTGTGTAAAATTCTTATCCTGACTTCCTACAATGTCTGGATTGGATATTTTGTTTTGTTTTGCTTTGTTTTTTTCTTCATGTGTAAGGCATTCATTGCTTTTGTGAAAATCCAGTGAGATATTACACATATTAAAATATTTGACTACAGTGATTTATATTTATATTTATATAAACATTAGAGATTATTTTTAAAAATTATAGCCAATTACATAATTTAATCATGCTATATGTATTCATATCATCAATTTGTTAGTTTTTGGTATACTATCCAATTCCTTGATATTTTTATTGTTATTATTAAAGGTACTATATACACTTACATCCCAGAGACTTTTAAAATTAGCTTAGCAATGCCAAATACACTGATCTTTGTTCTCATTTATTCCATTAGCATTTTCTTTCCAGGATTTCATTAGGTTTTGAAGTACATGTGGAATTCCATTTTAACAAATACCACTGTAGTGTCCAGTTCTCCAAGAAAATATTTTTATTTTCCAAAACACATGAAATAGGTGTATGAAAGTTCAAATATTATTTTACCAACTTGGATACAGCAATGAATATTAAATGGAAAACCCTATGCATTAGACATATTCAGACATCCTGATTACCTAATGATATTTCAAATGCAGACATTGATGTTTAAGTATTAGATATAGAAGAAAATTGAGTGAAATAGCAATTGTCATTTAGTACCATATTTTTGAATTGTTTACTTTAGATTTAAATATATTCTTATATACACCTTTAATACTATGGCTGTTTTGTAGTTAGGAAGAGGGTAATTGACCCAGTCAAAGAACTGATGGTTCAAATGGTTATAAACCTGGAATTTAGAATGTGTGGAATTGAGTAATTGAGTAAATCTAAATCCAAAATGCAAAATGCTCTGAGATTTTTTATAACAGCTTTGTTTCTTTTGTTAAATTTATTTTTATTTTTAAAAAATTTAATTTCTTAACTCAAGGTACACAAAATAGTTTGAGATGTGTGTGTATATGTGTATGTATTATGTGTGTGTATATATACATATTGTGTTGTGTACACACAATATATTGCATAATGATAACGACAAATTAATTAATATATTCATCACTAACAATGCTGTACACTAGATCTCTAAACGATCAATCTATATGATTTCCTCCGTTTATCCCCTAATCCCTGGTACCACCATTCTATTCTTTGTTTCTATGAGTTTTACTTTTTTAGATTATATTTGCAAATGAAACTATATAGAATTTAGTTTATGTGTCTTTTTACTTTACTTATCATAATCCAGGTTCCTCAATGTCTTTTAAATGGCAGAATTTAATTTTTCTATTTGTGGGTGTGTGTATATATGCACACATGTATACTTAAGACTTTATTAATTTATTTATCTGTTGACATCTATTTCCATGTCTTGGTTATCATGAAAAATGCTGCAGTGAATGAAGAAATTCACATATCTCTTTCAGTGACTAATTTTGTTTTTTTCATATATGTCCAAAAATGGAATTTCTAGATCATATAGTGGTTCCATTTTTATTTCTGAGGATACTCCGTACTATTTTCCAGAACTCTGCTAATTTACCTTGCCACCAACAATGTGTAAATATACATTTTTTAAAAAATTACATCCTCAAAATAATTCTTCTCTGTTATCTTTTTGGTAATATCCATCCTAACAGGTGTAAGGTAATATATCATTGTGGTTTTGATATTGTATTTGTATTTTCCTGGTTATTGGTGATGCTGTTCTTCTTTCCATGTACCTCTTAGATATTTGTGCATCTTATTTGGCAGAAATCTATTCAGGCCTTCTTATCATTTTTAAATCAGTTTGTTTTTACATTTTGAGTTATATGAGTTCTTCATATGTTTTTATGTTAATGTCTTTTCTGTATATGGTGTTTCCCTTTATTTTACATTATTCTATAATATACCTTTTCAATTTGGATGATTGTTTGCTTTGCAGAAACTTCTTACTGTGCTGCTGTTTTGCTTATTGATCTTGTTATTGTTGCTTATACTTTTGGTGTCAAATCAAAAAGGTTATTGCTGAGACCAATATCCTAAAGTTTTTTCCTTTATATGTTCTCTAGGAGGTTTACATATTCAGATCTTGCATCAAATCTTTCATAAATTTTGAGTTAATTTTTTGTAAATGTTGTAAAGTAGGACTCTAATTTGATTTTTTTGGCATGTGAATATCTAGTTTTTCAAATACTATTTATTGAATAGACTGTACTTTCTCCATTATGTAAACTTGAAATCCTTGTGGAATAATTGACCTTATAATATTTCTGAGCTCTCAATTTTGCTTTATTGATGCCTCCAACTTTCTTCATCTTTCTCAAGATTACGTTTGGTATTTGGGGTCTTTTATGCTTCCCTGCAGATTTTAGGATTGGTTTACAATGTCTTTGATGAATACCACAGAAATTTTTATCAGGACTACATAGAATCCATACATTTCTTTGAATAATGTGGACATTTTAACAATATTAAATCTATCCATTAACACAAGACATTTATCATTTATTTGTGCCTTCTTCAATTTCATCAATGTCATATATTTTTCAGGGTTACAGATCTGTCACCTCTTCAGTTAAGTTTAATATTATATATCTTTTTAGTTTTGATGACTTTAAAAGATAGGGTTATTTTCTTTATTTCTTTTTCAGATAGTTTGCTTTTAGTGCATAGAATACAAGTTATTTTTGTTTGGAGATTTTACACCCTGTGACTTTACTGAATTCATTTATTAGAACTAAAAGCTTTTTGGTGGCAACTTTATAATTTTCTATAAGTAAGACCATAATGTTGGCAAACAAGTAATTTCATATTTTTCTTTCTAATTACTTCCCCCACACACTTTTTGTTGTTGTTGTTGTTGTCATGTTGCCATGGCTAGTATTTCAAAAATTATGGTGAACAGAAATCAATATATGTTGTATGCAATAGCTTCCACATCGCAAGTACACTCTACCTTAAAAGCAGGGAGAATAGTTCCTCAATGTTGTTTTTCATGGTTATTATAGCTTTAAAACATGGTAAAAATGTTGTAATGCTAAATTCATGCAAAGGTGAGGTCTATATCAATTTATTTTGCACCCAGACAAAGTCAAGACAACAAAGTATATAATAGAATTGATGGTGTGTGACTTCTAAGACTAGCTCACGGAAGGCTCTACAGATTTCATTTTATTGACCACACTTCCTTTTGGATACCTGAGCCATTATGTAAGAAGTCCTGCAACCCTGAGGTTGCCATGTTATAAGGAAGCCCAAGCAATAGGGGAAGACCACATGAAAACATTTTGGCTGATAGTTCCAGCTAAACCCAAGCTTAAGTCACCTAAGCCTAATAAAAAGATAAATGAATGAAAATGCCTCCAGATGATTCCAAACCTCTTCCAGTCAAGTCATCTCCAGAAATTTTAATCTTTCCATTTGAGACCCCAGAGTTCACAGAGCAGAAACAAGCTATCCAAAATGTGCCCAATCTAAGTTTGTGACTCAAAAATTTGTAAGCATAATATTATGGTTGTTGTTTCTACCACTAAACTTAGAAGTTTTTTTTGTAATACTCGATATCAAACTAATCATAAGTCAGCAATAAAAGTGTTTCATTCTCTGCTATGTAAAGTTCAAAATTAGCATTGGATAACCTTTGGCTTAACCACTTTGTAGATCCAGGACAGAAAACAAAAATTACCTTTTGAAATCACAGGATGTACTGTAATGCTGTTATGTTTAATAATAAATGAATTGGACATATGTTTTCTGGCTTTATATAAACGTATATGCACCTTTAAAAATTATAGCTTCTTAGAAATATATGCACTTTATGATATGTGAAATAAATTATATTAACAGACAATAGAGTAAAAATATATCAGAATTTGCAACAGAGATCATCATGTATCACTTACAAGATAAACTTCAAAATGTATACAATATCATATTTGGATATGAAGAGTGGAAATTAAGAGATGTTCCCCAAGATATAGCTCAGCTATTGGCATTTTTTAAATCTCTTATGTACAATTTTTATTTTGCAAGGTTTTCCTTGTCAAAAGTCTTTTTTCTTTTTCCCTCTTTTCTTGAATATTTGCAAACTACAATATTCTTTATTTTCAGAATGCCTTTATGAAATTATGTATATTTCGGGTATATTTATGTGGTAGCAACAGCAGCAACTACAACTCGATGCTATTTCCTTGGCAGGAACTAATGGAAAGTAAAGATATAGCTACTCTATTTAAAAGATATAAAAATTAGATTGTCTTTGGAGAGACAATGTTCATTCAAAAATTTAAAAAAAATATTTAACTAAGATTACTCACTTCTTTTTTGAATGAGACAAATTTAGTTAGGAAATTTTCAGGTAAATTTTCTGGCAACTAGAATGAATAAGAGTTTATGTTTCTTAAGAGAATACCAAATAAATAAACAAAACATTTTTACAGGGTCAGGCTGCAGATCAAGTTACAGGTTAGATATTAGCAATGATACACTCAGAAATTCTTATTGATTGGTAAGCCCATGGCAAGGCACCTTGATATATTGGAGTCTAGGCCATCATCTTTAACACTTATTCTAAGATATATTTAAAAATGCTTATTTCAACTTGGCCCTGTGGTGTGTACCTGTAATCTCCAAGATTTTGGAGGCTGAGGCAAATTCAAAGCTAACCTTGGGAATTTATCAAGACAAGGTCTCAAAATACATAAGAAAGGGCTGAGGATATAGCTGAGTGACACAGAACCCTTGAGTTCAATCTCTAGTATCCACAGACACACACACACACACACACACACACAAAAAATACCTACTTCAGGAAATACACGGTTATATTCAAATGAAAAAATTCCTGGACCTTTGCTAAATTTTAAACACATGACATCAGTTAAATTTTACCACACCTGTGGATAAATTTATTGTATCAGTTTTATTAGTGAGGAAATGAAGAGTATGTAATAGCTAATAATTAATAATTTTTGTCTCACAGATACACAGCAGTTTTTGTTAGCTTCCTATTTCTTATAATAACCATATAAATTGGAATCATCTTCTTCATTTTGTACTTGAGGTGACTGAGGCCAAAAAAAGTCTGGATGCCTTCTCCTTAAGTATGTTTTATATATTAATGTTCTACAAGCAAACCTTTTGGGGAGAAAGAGTTTGAACCCAGATTCACTGACTTTAGAGGCTGTGTTGCAGTTATGGCTTTCAGTACCCCTGAGTTAAGATCTAGAGGTTAGGTAATCTGGCCAAGATTTCAGGGCCAGAATGTGGCAGCAGGGAGGGCTTGATTAAAAGTCTTTTGAATTTAAATCTCCAACATTTCTATGTTCTTTTAAGAATAAATCCCAAAATCTCCTTCCCTTATTACCCATTCTCACTCTTACTGTGTGTTCTTTGACATGTCTCTCAAACTACATACGAATCTGGTCTGGGACATACAATTTTATCTTGGCTTCACGTTACATACCTAAAATTTTCTGCTGCTTCCCATTCCGGGAAGCATTTGTTCCTGTGGAGATTTACTCTATAGAAATTAAATCGTACATATAACTCTTCTGTCAAAAGCCACACAAACTTATGGAAAAAAATGAGTTAATGTTGTCAGTTTTGCCATCAAAGGTTCTCTTGAATCTAATTATGTGTTTTCCACTTTCACCACCACTTATCTTCAAGCTCACATTATTGCTGTCATGAATAATTTATTTGCTCTTCCTTTGTCTCCAAAAACCTAATCTGGCACACCTCCAATCTGTTACCATGCTAAAATAAGGGCAAAATTTTTGAAATGCAAATATAATTTTTACATCCTATTTAAAATCTATTATTGGCTTTCCATTGCTCTTATAATACCTTGACCAAGAAGTTTTTATGTCTTTCATCCCCTACTTATCAACAGAGCCTTATTACCTTCTGTTTTTCTCAGTCAAGATATACTAGTCTTCTTCCAGTTCTTTCACATCCCTTCCTCCCTCTAGCCATGTATTGATATCCCTTCTAGAATTATTTTCCTTGCTCTTTTTGCCTATGTAACTCCTACTCCCCCATGGATTTCATTTCTAATATCACCTGCTAGAGACACATACACTGGCCAGTTCAAATGTTCCACTTTAGCATTATAACAGCCACAGGTCTTGTACAGTACTTATATTTTTGTGCATATTGAAATCTCTTCTCAAACAGACTGGGTGCTTCATGAAGGCATATGCAATTTTTTTTAATATTGATAGATAATCAAAGCCTGGTTTAGTGTATATACCCGAGTAGAAACTATTTGATTGTTGACAAATAATAATGTTCCTTGATGAGATACCAATTTCAGTCTTATGGGACTGAAACTCATCATTCTTGCATCACAGTGCTTAGAAGACCCTCTGTAGACTCTCAGATGTGGTAAGTTTATGAGGATATATATATATGCTTACCTGACCAGAACATTAAAAAAATGTGTACAATTATCAAAACATCACATGGCACTCCATAAATATGTACAACTTTGTGTGGCAATTAATAAAATAAAAAAAGAAAGAAATATAAAGCAATAATGCCAATGGAAACATTTTATTTATACTAAATCCATGAGTTAGGTTTCACAGTTTATCAAACTAGCATTAGATGACATTTGGGAAAGAAGAGGATTTGTTGAAGGTAAGTTGAATCTCGAGACTGCAAAATTTACTGAAGCATTCATTCTCAGGGTTAGAAAAGTGAGCAAACTTCAGAGTTAATGCCTTTTTAACATTAGTGAGTTAGAGAGAAATGGATTTTTTCATCTCTTTCTATTATGTAAATAAAAGGCGAGTGGGAGTTCTAAAATTCCTAAAGAGCCACAGTCAGATTCAATTTCATGTTAGGACTCTACATGTAAATTAGGAATATTTATTTTTCAAAATATTGCTTCAATAAAAGTGGAAAATATGCTTTATTTACTTTTTACAAGTCTAGATTAAGGTTTTTTTCAGTATCTAAAGATTTTTTTTTGTGATTGCTGTTCCCAATATTTTTTATTTATTCAAGCCATGTGACAAAAGAAAGGAAGGTAGAGAATAGATGTCATAGTTTGGATGGGAAACTTCATCTTTTACTTTATTGAAAGTTATGAATAACTAAATGTGCAGCAGGATTAAGTGAACTCTAGATAGGGCAAAGGGGAAAAGAGGGGAGGGGAGGAGGCATAGGGATAGGAAAGACGGTGGAATGTGATGGTCATCATTACCCTGAGTACATGTATGAAGACACAAAGGATGTGACTCTACTTTGTGTACAACCAGAGATATGAAAAATCATGCTCTATAATTGTAATGCATTCTGTTGTCATATATAACAAATTAAAATTTAAAAAAAAAAATTTAAAAAAATAACTAAATGTAATGTGTCCAGATGTAATTTGGAATGAACTGAAAGCTTTCTCACTGAATATTTTAGATATTGGAATTGTTAAATTATTTTATCATCACTAAGTAACTCTGAAAGTTTGGATCTAGCTGTTCAAAATAAGATACTTACAGGAGTAATTGTCTGGTACTTTTTTCCTTTAATTTGAAGGTGAGCAGCTCCTCTGCTACTATATGGAGGAGAGAAAGGTGAGAATCCACAGAGAATGTAATAGAGTTAACAAGAATGCTGGATATGAGAGGTTTGTTTTATTCTGTTTTGTAATGCTGAGGAACAAATCTGGGATCTTTTGTATATATTCATCTACCATTAAGTACTCAATGACCTTTCAGTAGAGTATCCAAGAATGCATTATTCTAGTAAGGTTTTAATGACCAACCATCCTGGTTGTGAATTCAAGGGTTTTGGGGTCATGGATATTTAATATGAATACCAGGACAATTCCAGGGAAATCTGGATAAATGGTCATTACTGCTATGGAAGACTAATTTGCCCTAGGCTAAATTCAGATCTCATCTAATAAGTTTCAAACACAAGAACTGAAGTGAATTATTTCAAAATGGCCATGTCACAAATAAAAGCTCAAATATATGTATACACACACACATACAGACCCAAAAATATTCTACACCCACCAACATAAAATTTACAATGTCTTTTATGTAGAGATAAAAATTAGAATGTCTGAGATGTAAAATAATCTAGACCTCCTGTTTTAGTTCTCACATAAAGAAAGCTTATAAATTGTCATGACAAAGCAGTATGGAGATTCCTCAGAAAACACGGAATGGAACCACTATTTGACCTAGTTATCCCACTCCTCAGCACATACACATAAAATCAGCATACTACAGTGACACAGCCACATCCATGTTTATAGCAGCCTAACAACTCACAATAACTAAAATATGGAACCAACTTAATGCCCTTCAACAGATGATGGCTAAAGAAAATGTGGTATGTATACACAATGAAATATTACTCAGCCTTAAAGAAAAATGAAATTATGGCATTTGCTAGTAAATGGACGGAACTGGAGAATATTATGCTAAGTGAAATAAGCCAATTCCAAATAAGCAAAGGCCTAACGTTTTCTTTTTTATTTTATTAATTGTCGGATGCTAATTCAGAGTGGGAGTTGGGGAGAATAAAGGTACTTTGGATTAGACAGAGGGGAGTGAAGAGAGGGCAAGTGGTATGGGCATAGGAATGATAGTAGAATGAATCAGACATTATTACCCTATATGCATATATGATTACATGACCCATATAACAGTGCATCATGTACAACCAGAAGAGTGAGATGTTATACTCCATTATGTATGTTGTGTCAAAATGCATTCTATTGCCATGCATAACTAATTATAACCAATAAAAATAAAGAAAGAAAGAAATTGTCATCACTCCACTTACCATAACAAATAGCAAAAACTGGGAAAACTGTAAGTACTTTACTTGGACTGACTTCAGGGCACATAACAAACTTCCACTCTGAAAGGGAGATATGGGCACATTCAGAGAGATACATAAACTGACATCTGCTTACTTGAAGTAGAAGCAGCCCCTAGAACAGTAAGCTCTTAGGAACACTTATGGTGATTGTGACAAACTACTAGAGACTGAGAATGGACAAATGTGAATGTGAGAAATTCCTTTGTGCCATAGTCTTACAGAATCCCACCCACTCTCCTGGGCTTTCCCTCTAGGAATTCCATCAGGTTCTCACAATCAGAAAGTGATGAAGCTTCCTGGTGGCCTTGACAGGGGGAGGTGAAGAGTAAGCGTCATCAAACACATCCACTTCCTTCTCCAACATAAAGGCCTATTTTCCAGGGTAAAAGACTTCACTACAGCACAATTCCAAAACCCCAGACCTGATGAAGAAATGGAATTCCTACCCCATTCAACCCCTCAACCCTATGGTCTTTTCTAAATCAGAAAAATATAATCACTAGTAAATAAGTCTCCAAATACTAGAAAAAGGGAAAGGAGCAAGATCAACAACAACAATAACAACAAAATAACAGATATGTGCTGGAAGAAGGACACAAAAACATATGAAGGGCAGGGAGCTGCTGGGATTACAGGAGTGTAATCCCAGCAGCTTTGAAGGCTGAGGCAGGAGGATCGCGATAGCCAGCCTCATCAACGGTGAGGCGCTTAGCAACTCAGTGAGACCCTGTCTCTAAATAAAATACAAAATAGGGCTGGGGATGTGGCTCAGTGGTACAGTGCCCCTGAGTTCAATCCCTGGTTCCACCCACCACAAAAAAAAAAAAAAAATGAAGGCCCTGAGAGGAGAGTTTACTGGAAGACTCAACTTGGCAAATATTGAGCACAGTCTTTCACAACCTGCACAAGTTTCTCTCTTTCACATTTGCCCACTGTCAGTCTCCAGTTGTGTGTCACAATTAGCATGCAAATGGTTCTATAAGTTTAGGAGACCCCAGTACTACAGCTGTGTATTATAGTTGACTGCAAGTCAAAGACTCGCTCCAAGGTACTGTACACAGAAAGCTCCAAAGCCAAGAAGAGATGCTAATGGAATTTGAAGCCTCTGGTTCCTGTAACTACAACAAATATTATGTAGCCAAACTCCCAGCCAAATTAGTTTAAAAATTTACACTAAAAAGACAATTTTCTCAGTTCTTATGATGCAAAACAACATTTCTGACTATCATTAAAAATGAATAAGACAGGGAAAGAAGCAAGAAAAAACATTGACTAAATTAAAAAAAAAGCAGACTTGACTAAGATGCTGGAATTATTAGATAAGAAATGTAAAGTAATTGTGATTAAGACTTTAAGGGTTTCTATTAGGGATCTCCAAAAGAATGGAAGAAATCTAAGATATCAATGGGGATATAAATATGGATATAGAAGAGATTTATTAATGAAATTAACTTATATAGAGACTGAGATAGTTTATGTCAGGTCATCTTCAATCAGAAGGCCATGGGATTCCAGCAGTGTGATTCAGTGTAATTCCACAAATCTCACAACTAAGGGAAGATGGTGGTGAAAATCTCAGTCCAAAGCTAAATGCTTAAGAACACAGGGGGCTATAAAACTTGGAGTGCAAAGGAAGTAGAGCCTGCAGTTCTGCTATCCAATAGCACAAGAGGAAGGGTGTCCCATTTCTGAGAGACAGTTGGAAAGATAGGAAGAGAAAGATTTCATCTTTTCTCCACCTTTTTCTTCTGGGTACCCAGCCCACTGTCTGGAGCATATACACATGAAGGTGAATATTCATCACTCAGTCCAAATAACAACCAATTTCCTCTGCAAACACCCTCACAGACACATGTAGAAATAATGTTTTATCAGCTATCCAGGTATTCATTAATTCAGTCAAATTGACACCTAAAAGGAATCATCACAGGGCTCTAATTAAACATAAAGGAATAAATGGACAATATAAGAAGATAGTTAGATTAAAACCTTAAGAAAATGTGAAGAAATGTTATAAATAAAAAATAGTTACATAAATTAAAAATGTCTTTAATAGCTTCCTCAGAAGACTAGACATAGCTGAAAAATGAGTCAGTGAGTTTGAAGAAAAGTCAACAGGAACTTTTCAAACCAAAAATCACAGAGATAAGTGGCGGGGGGATACAATATCCAATAACTGTCAGCATATCACAAACTATAAAATACACATGAATAAAATAACATGGCTAGAAAAATTGAAGAAAAAGTTGGCAGTAATATATAAAGTAATAATGACCATGATAGGATAGATTTCCTTGATCCAAGAAGTGCAGAGAACTACAAGGAAGTTACATACCAAAAACAAACAAACAACAACAACAACAACCCCCCCCAAAAAACATATCATATTTGTAGTGTGTTATGTCTTCCAAAAAGATATGGTCAGTTTCCTACCTTCATTAGGAGTGTGTGTGTGTGTTTGTGTGTGTGTGTGTGTGTGTGTGTGTGTGTGTGTGAAATAGACCGAATGAATCTTTTTTAGATTCTGGTACCCCCTAATCAGATAGTGTTCTTACAAAAGAAGGGATATTTGGGTACACATGTAGAGAAGGAAGATTTGTCATGAATGCAGAGGAAACACACAGGGATAATGCCATGAGACCACACAGGCAGAGATTAGTGATGAATTTGCAGATTGAGGAATGTCAAAGATTGTCAGCCACCACAAGAAGCTGGGAAGAAGCAAGAAAGAATTGCTCCCCAGAGCCTGCAGAGAAAGGATTTCTCTGTTGTCAACTTGATTTCATAATTATAGGTTCTAGATCTGAGAGAGCATAAATTTATTATGTTTTAAGGAAACATTTTTGGGCTGGGGATGTGGCTCAAGCGGTAGCGCGCTCGCCTGGCATGTGTGCAGCCCAGGTTCGATCCTCAGCACCACGTACAAACAAAGATGTTGTGTGCGCTGAAAACTAAAAAATAAATAAATATTAAAATTCTCTCTCTCTCTCTCTCTCTCTCTCTCTCTCTCTCTTTCTCTCTCTAAAAAAAAGGAAACATTTTTGGTACTTTGCTATAGAAAGCTTAAGAACTAACAAAATATCCTAATGGTAAAAAGTTCAATTCAAAAAGAAAACCTTCAAAGGATCCAGGTACCTTACCTATAAAGGAGCAAGGATAGGAATTATAAACAGAACTTTTCAAGAAGCATGCTGGCAAAAAGAGACTTAAAATATTTGAAGTGTTGGGGAAAAAACCCAACCAACATAAAACATTATATCCTATGAAATTATCTTTCAAAAGTGAAGAACAACAACAAGTGGGAGAGAAATAAGCACTTTTTTGGTTAAAAAAAAATCCATACTATTTTAATGCCAGTTTTTCCCACTTGATCTGTGACATTATTGATTGTTGATATGAACATGGAGCAAAACAAACTCTCATTTTTTGTTATTTATTTATTTGTTTATTTATTTATTTATATTGTGGTGCTGGGGGTTGAGATGAGGGCTTTGTGCACGTTGGGCAAACATTCTACCTCTGAGCTACATCCCCAGCACTGAAACACTTTTTCTTGTTGGTAAAAATGAGTAAAAAATCAAGCCAGTTATTTTGTAGATATCAATGAAGTTATTCTACAATTTATATGCAAAAGTAAAGCATCTTGAAAAACCAGCATAATACTGAACAACAACAAAGTTTGAGAACACCTAATACCAAATTTCATGACTTATTAAACAGTAGTAATCAAGAATATATTATTTTTCACAGAAAAAAACATATAAAATAATGTGACTGAACAGAAATTCTAGAAATAGACCACAATAGTCAGATAATTTTAACAAAGTTTTAAAGCAATTCAATGGGAAAAGGGTAGTTTATGTGAACAAATGGTGCCAGGAAATCTATCAATATGCAAAAAAGTAGTACTAGAAACATTATTATATCTTACAAAAAATCAAAGTATATCACAGATCTATATTAAAGATACAAATATTATTAAACTAGGAAAATACTTGGAAGAAAGTCCATGTGACCTTGCATTTATTGACAAGATTTTAAATACAATATCAAAAGCATATCCATGAAGAAATAAAAATTTTTCTAAGTTAGGCTTTATTAAAACAGAAAACTTTTCATCTGTGCAATACAGTTAAGAAAATTAAAAAGACAAGTCACAGACTGGAAAACATTTTAAAAACACATGTCTGATAACTTACTTGAATAAAAAAAAATTGTTACAGCTCAATTAGTCTATGGAATAGATTTGAGTATACTTCTCACCACAAAAGATACACAGATAAAAGACAATGATTTTAAAAGATGTTTAACTTTTTTTTTTTAAGAAGTGCCAGGTAAAACAATAATTGCATAACATTATACACGTATTAGAAAGGCTGACACTATCTATTTTTGACAAGAATGTGAAACAGAAGAAACTCATTTCTTCTTGGCACAATTAAAAACTGATACAGGCACTATGAAGCACAGTTTGGCAATTCCTTCAAAACTACTCTTACAAAATAGTCCAACATTCACATTCCTCGTCTTTTACTAAAATGATTTGAAAACTTATAATGACACAAAAAACTGCACAAGAATATTCATAGGAACTTTATTCATAGTTTTCAAATGCTGAAAGCAGCCAAGATGTCCTTCAATAGTGAGTGGTTAAAGAAAGTATGGTACATCTCTATGGTGGAATCCTACTCAGCACTAGAAAGGAATAATCTACAAAATCACATAGAAGACATATAAATACATTCAGCCAAATGAAAAAAGTTAATCTGAAAAGGATATCTACTGAAAAGTCATTCAAAATGCATTTCAGAATTTGGACATTCTGAGATTCCAGAACACATGGTAAACAAATCAATGGGAACTAATGGTTTAGAAGGGAGGTAGGTTTGACTAGGTGAAATAGGACATTTTAGAGAATTAAAATATTCTGTATGATATTGGAGTGGTATAAAGATAATATTATACCCAACGAAAAACTTATATAACTACACAATTCAAAAAATCAAACTTAGTTTGTGCAAATTAAAGAAACATTTATGAGACTGCAGGAACCTCAGGGTAGAATGCAGAATGTGACAAATTGACTAGGTTTCTAATAGGTGTAAAGAATTCTGAAACTACTGCTACTACACACACACACACACACACACACACACACACACACACACATATATATATATGAAATACACAATTAAGGAAAGTAAGACTCTATTGTGCATGAACAATGATAGGAATCAGGGATTCTTAGGAGAAATGGTTCATTCTAGGGCTAAAACACATTATAGAAGAAGATCCTGGAGCATCTTCTAGAGTCAAAAATAGGGAAGTGCTCAAAAAATATATATGGGGCAGGGGGAGAACAAACAATGGGGATTTGTCAAAGGGAAATATTATGTAATAAATGTTTATATATCTTCTTGTATCATGACTAGAGTTAATCTGTCTCAACATTCAAACCAAAAACAGGCAACAACCAGAAGAGCTCTAAATAACTAAGGCAGGATAAACTGAAGCAACAAAATAATAACATATAACCTTGATATAAAGTGCTAAGAAGTATATCTCCATTTTGTCTTCCTCTACACCTATAATTCCTGTCTAATTTTGTTGGAAAAATAAATCAGAAAAGTTCAAGTTGAAGAACCTTCTACAAAATACAAAATCGGTACTTTTCAAATATGTAAAGATCAAACAAACAAACAAACAAAACCATCAAGGAAAGTCTGAGAAACTATCATAGTCTAGGGGAACCTAAGGAGACACAGTAAGTAAATGTAGGGAGCTACCCTAGGTCAGATCCTCTAATCAAACACATGGGATTTAGTTAATAATAATGTCTAAATATTTGAGTATTCATTTTGACAAATGTATAAAACTAAAGAATGTTAAATAAAGGAAGCTGGTTGTGAACTAGATTAGAACATTGAGTATTATTTCACAACTCTTCCACTGTTCCAAAATTTTTTTAAGTTTATTTTGAGAATGCACTTGATAGGATGAATGACATATTATATATTTTCAAATAAATTATCAGTGAACTTGGAAGTAATAAAAATAGAGACTCCCCCATAATATATTTGTAATCTTCAGTCGAAGATAGAAAGAAGGGGATATAAAAAATTCTGAGGATGTAACAGCATAAAATTTACGATACTTAGGTTACAATGGAAACAGAATACTCAATGAACCACATTACAAGAAATGATGAATTTTTAAAGGTACTTAGAGATTAAAAAATATATTATACACAAAAGTAAGATTGCTAGTAGATATTTTGTTGCAAGCACTTCAAGTTGGGCAAATATCTTTCACATACTGACTTCAAGGAAAAAATGAGTCTAAATTTACATAGGGAGTTAATATATCTTTCAAAATTAAGGCAAAATAAAGGGGGTTTTCAAACAAACAAAACCTGTGATAATTCATCTCACAAACCCATTTTTTTTAAATTTTGTATTTCTAACAAATTACCACAAATATGACAGCTTATAGCAATATAGTTTTACTATTTTATAATTAATCAAAAGTAAAATAATGAAACCTATTTTATTCTAACATAAATTAAGGAGATGTTAACACTAATAGAGACCAAGTGTATTTCATAAAGGAATTGAGATAAATTCATAAAGTCGACATGCAAGTCCATATGTCTAAGCACCTAAAAAAATAGAACTTCAAAATACAGAAGTAGGGGCTGGAGTTGTGGCTCAGTTGTAGAGCACTTCCCTAGCATGTGTGATGCACTGGGTTTGGTTCTCAATACCACATAAAAAAATAAAGTTATAAAGGAAGAAAAAGAATTTTTAAAAATACAAAAGCAGAATCTGACTGATGCTAGGAAAAATAGGCAATTTCAAAATTAAAGTCCTAATTTCAATATTATTTCTTAGTAACTGGTAGAACAGTTAGATTTGTAGTAAAGACTTGAAGCAGTATCTTGATTAAACATGACATTTATAGAACATGGTATTCTACAAACACAAGAATGCCCAGTCTTTCAAGTGTATATGACTGAAATTAAGATAGGTAATATTTTGGGCATAAAACAAGTTCCAAAAAATTTTAAAAGACTCAATTCATACAATATATTTAATTGATTATGCTAAAATTAAAATGGAAATCAAAACTGAAAATCCTTGAAATGTCCTGAAATATTTGGAAACTAACATGCTGCTAGTTAGTTTGCATAATGTATAAAATTGAGAACGGTTGCACAATGTATAATATCAATTTTTATATACTAATAAAAAAGTAGAAATTAAAAGAAAAAAGAAAATACCATTCTCAATAATATCAAAATAAATGAAATACATAGGTGCATGGCTAACAAAACTGAGAAAAATAGAAAATAAAACCAAATAACATTTATGAGAGAATAAAAAAGACCTAAGCAAGTGATAAATACATCATATTTACTAGTCACATGATATTATATTATTGTCACATATCAAACTGATCTAAAGATTCAAACACAATTCCAATCACAACCCGGCTGTCTTTCTGGTAGAAATTGGAAAGCTTATCCTAAAATTTATAGAGAAATGCAAAAGTTCTAAGTAGACCAAAAAAATACTTTGAATAAAAATAAAGTTGGAATATGTTCTATCTGATTTCAAGATTAATAATAATAATGATATCTAATAATAACTAGTAATAGTCAATACAGTCTCATTTGAACATAACCATTGATGAAACAGAATGGAGAATCCAAAAATAGACAAAATAGACAAATATATATACAGTTAAATTCTACAAAGACACAAAAACTATTCAATGAAAAACAATGGTCTTTTCAACAAGTTGTGTGATTATTTGCATATCCACATACCACTGTCCAGTCTGAAAAATCAGAATCATACATAACACTATATAAAATTAATTCAAATTGCATTGTATATTTGATATATGTAATAAACATAAAAGTTAAACTATGAAATATCTAAAATAAAACAGAAAGTCATTGTGACCTTGATTTAGAAAATCATTTCTTATAAATCCAAGTGTATGTGTGTGTGTGTATATATATATATATATATATATATATATATATATATATATATATTCATATCTGTGTAATATATTATAAGGAGAACCATACTACAAAAAATTATAAACAATTAAGACAAATATTACAAACAATGAAATTGATTGGACCCATACTACTGATAACCATCTGAGATAGATCGTGACCAATTAAAAATAGTATTTAAAAGTTCATGGTTTTGATGACATTTACCTTAACTAATATTTATCAAAAAATAAAATAAAATAAAACAAAAATAAGTGTGCATTTAAAATACACCATCCTACTTGAACTTTCAAACACTGCTAGTGGAAGTATCCATTTGTGCAACCCATAGAGAAAAATGTTTGCACTGTCTACTAAATTGAACATACACACACTCTATTGCCCAGCACTTCTATTCTTGAATATCTACTCAACAGAACTTCAGATGGAATCACTTAGATATTAACATGTTTGTAATAGCCAAAAATGGATAGACCCAAATTTATGTCATGGATAAATAAATTATGATAAATTTATAATAAAATATTATACAACAATGAAGATAAACTAAAATTATATGCAGTTGTACATATAGATCTCACAAGTATACTAATACATGAAATAAGACACAATTAATATAAAATATAATCTTCCATTCCTACCCAGTTTTAAAAAATTAGGTGAAATTAATTTGTGCTATTAGAAGTTGGCATAGTAGTTCTCCTTGAGGAATGAAAAATGATTAGAGGAGGCATCTTGGTTTTGTTAACATTGTATTCTTTACCTGAATTTTTGCTTATGTATATAATTTCACTTTGTAAAAAATTCTTGCAACTACAAATGGTTTATGTAGTCTGTATTTGATACATAAATTTTTGAAAATTGAAAAAAAAACTCCACCACTACATTGTATATACCAAAATCATTTGGTAAATGTAGAAAAATTCATACATGCTTTTCTTGGTATTTTGCCAATAAGAAAATTAAGATAATGGTCAAATTGTTCAACAGTCTGTTTTTAGTTTTTCTCCACTACTTACTAATATACACAAGAAAATTAGTAAGTGGAAGAATTATACAGCATAATAGATTGGGCTACAAATTTATTGTGTTGAAATTTCGAGAAGAAACAAATTGAATTTGTTTCATCTAGCTGGCATTTAGTGAGATTTTCTTTTTCTGTTTTGTAAAAATGAACAAACATGAAACTCTCTTAAGTGTAGATTGAGTGAGTATTCATTGGGAATTCAAAAATTGTTTTGGTGTTTATTCTTCAAACATAATAAAATCAACAAACTTCTTACATCAGAGAAATACAATGACCAAAAACAGGAACAGTGTAATGTTTTCTTTACTTTTTTTTTCTTTTCTTTCTTTTTTTCTGCCCTTGGGATTGAACCAGGGCCTTGCTCATGCTAGCCAAGTGCTACCACCACACTCTAAGCCCAGTCTCTGTGTGTTTGGTATTTATGTTTTAGAATGAACCATCTTGGGCTGGGGATGTGGCTCAAGGGGTAGCACACTTGCCTGGCATGTGTGCGGCCCGGGTTCAATCCTTAGCACCACATACAAACAAAGATGTTGTGTCTGCCGAAAGCTAAAAAGCAAATATTGAAATTCTCTCTCTCTCTCTCTCTCTCTCTCTCTCTCTCTCTCTCTCTCTCTCCCTCTCCCTCTCTCTCCTCTCTCTCTAAAAAAAAATTAAAAAATAAATAAAAAATAGAATGAACCATCTCAAAAGACACTGTTTGTCATAATATAGTAAAGTAACACCACCAGAATCATTTACAAACTCTTTTTTACCTTCATAATGTTTCTGCAGTTGGATCAATTCTCTCATTCCATTTCAATCACCTAGCCCAAGATCCCATCATCCCTCACCTTGAATTCTACAGTAGCCTTGGAGTGGTGCTTCCTGTTTCTGTCCTTAGTCTTTTGGCATTCTATTCCCAATAAAATAGCCAGAAAAAAAATCTCAATCTTCCTCCAAGGTTACAGAAATGATAATTAGTTTGAAATATACAAAAGATCAGTTCTTTTCAAGGGTGAGGCTCAGTGTGAGGTCATTAGGTGATGGGGGCATTACCCTTAGAAAGGATTAACATTGGTGTCTTGGAGCAAGTTAGCTCTCAAGAGGGTAGATGATTAAAACATGATGCTTTTTCACATGCTTGCTTCTATTTGTCCACCATATTGTAATGTAGTCAAGAGGAACATTGTCATGCTGTTTAGATACTCCAGCCACCAGAATAACGAACAAAATTATCATCTTTTATGTATGAAATCACCTGGCCCAGAGTATCTCCTTGTGGCAACAAAAATTAATAAGATATTTTACCAGAGTCTAACTTGTATCTTTATCAAGGACTAACTAGCCAGTGGCTATGAGGGAAGCAAATAGTTGATCCTAGAACATTTTAACCATTCTGTCCCACCTTGGTGGAGAAAAAAAAATCATAGTCCAGAAACGCAGGCTCATTAAAGACTGAAACCCACTATAGAGCACTTACCCTCCCTTCATACCTCAGCGCCTATCTTTGAAGATCTATTGACCAGAGTCCTTACACAATACCTCCTGCATGGCTTTCACCAAAATACTATAATTAAAATTGTTAATTAAAATTGTTAAAGAAATGTCAAAGGATTCTTGGATTAACCTTTGGTTTGGCTTTTTCTAGGATGTTTCAAAAGAAAACAAATTGAGTGATAGTGTTGGGTATACTGAAAGTGGTTTAGATAAAGGAACATGAAATTTAAACTATAAATCTGTTAGTCGACTCTTGTCACTGTGACCAAATATCTGACAAACATCTTTAAAGGATTAAATTGTGGCTCAGTGGTAGAGCGCTTGCCTAGCACTTGCCTAGCACTCCCAGGGCTCTGGGTTCAATCCTCAGCACCACATAAAAATGGATAAGGTAAAGGTATTGTGTCCAAATACATCTAAGAAATAAGTATTTAAAAAAAAAGATTTATGTGGGCTCACAGTTTCAGAGGTTTCAGTCTATGAAGCTTGGGCTTATGGCTTTGGGCCAATGGAAAGGCAGAACATCATATTAGGAATCATGTGATAGATAAAAGCCAATAAATGAAAAAAATACAGATAGAAGTGGCCATCGTGTAGGAACTAATCCTTTACCATGAAAGCCTTTGGGAGAACATTTAAGATCCAACCCATAACAAAATAGGACAAATTAAGATAAATGAAGCCTGGTGTGGTGGCACAATACTGAAATCCCAGGGGCTTGGGAGGCTAAGGCAGGAGGATCACAAGTTAAAAGGCAGCCTCAACAAAGCAAGGCCCTAAGCAATTTAAAGGGCTGGGGATGTGACTCAGTTGTTAAGTGCCCCTAGGTTCAATCTCTAGTACAAACAACAAAAAACAAACAAACAAAAAAGATAATTAAGAAATTACTAATGGAGAAAAAATAATGAGATACAGAGAGTCAAGGTTTTTTGTGAAATTGAGTAAATTGTAAACAAATAGATTTTTGAAAAAGAGATGGAAAATATGAGGCTTTAACCAGAGATATGATATCTAAATTTGACTTTTGCACATTGAGAAGGTCTAGGATATCTCCGTAAATTTTGTCTGTAGGAATTAATAGGGGAAAAACAAGTACTAATATTTATGTTTGACTATGTATTCAGTAGAGTAGTAGGCTATATTTCTTATGTGTATTTATTCCACTAAAGAAAATTTTGTTTCGTGTTTTTAAATATAATACTTCATCTAGACTGGATTTTACAGTTCTTCTGAAGAAGGCTGAGGGTAAAGTGGAGCAGAAATGATGAAATCTTCAGTAATCTGGGTGTGTAGCAGCAAAATAATGAGGAGGAGCAGAGAACCCAATAGTTCAAAAATTAAAAGCCTCAAATGCGCATAAATTTTTGTGCAAAAATGGACAATTAATTATCTGCAGGCAGTGTTTCAAAAACAAAGGAAATTAACTTTACCTCCTGGCCCGACGTCATGGAAATATCTAAGACCCAACATCAGTCAGGCAAGGAGAAGAGGACATCTTATGCCCAGGATGAGAGTGAAGGAGAATTTCCATCTTTCTAAAAGTAGGCTTCCTGGAACACAGGGTAAAGATGGTGAAGACCAGGAGCAGTTGGAGGATGTAATGAAATGTATATTTAGAAGGAGAATGAGCAAGGATACAGAAGTGCAGATTGTTAAAATGCCTGAAAGATTTTTGAAGAAACAGGTTCAGTGATTGTGTGGTGTATGGGTTATAGTGGCATGGTCTCTAAGGGCCTCAAGGACGTCTTTTTTTTTTTTTGTCCTTAACTCTCTTTATATCTATGATTGATTTTGTGGCCATAAGGAATAAATATGTTTCAGTTTGAGGTATTTGGAGAAACTTTTTGTAGAATTTGTTTGTTTGTTTTTGAAAGGTTTTGTTTTGTTATGTTTGCTTATTTGTTTTGTTTTGTTGAGAAAAAAAAACAGACTTAGCTGGTTTCTGGACTGAGTTCCTAAATACATCTTGTGACTCAGAGTGAGAGATATTGACCTCATTGAACTACTAACCTAATGTCAATAACTGCATACCAATGATTGAAAAAAAAAAGAACACTACTTTCCTTTTTTAAGTGACTCTAGTTCATTTTTGTATTACTTGAAAACAGAGTAATTCTATCTGATACATTTCAGGATCTTCTTGGGGAGAGTTCATTGTTCCCTTTTTATACTTCATTAAGTAAAATTCTTTTTCACACCTGTCTTGAAGGAGGTACACATTATATTATTAATTATTTTCTGGCCTGAGCAGACTAAGCATTCTTCAAAAGTAAGGACACCATTACACTATGTTTGTGGTGCAAGACCTTATCATAATATTTGGCACATGATATAGGAAGTCAATAAATGTGTTGAATGAGTGAATAGTGAGTATAATAGGGATTTAAAGTTTTATATCAAAGACCCACTTCTGGGAATTTTCTTTGTTTTCATATACATGGATATTATGACCTCTATTCCACTAAATGAAAATAAAAATTTAAAAATCTCTGCCAGGAGCAGTAGCATACACCTGTAATCCCAGAAACTCAGCAGTCTGAGGCAGAAGGATCATAGATTCAGTTGAGTCTGAGCAATTCAACAAGACTCTTGTCTCACAGTTAATAATAATAAGTACTGGGGATATAGCTCATTAGTAAATTACCTCTAAGTTCAATCCCCAGTACCAATAATAATAATAACAATAACAACAATAGCAGGACTCAAAAAACTGACCCAGAGACCTTTTACTGCACCTGTGACATGCTTTCTCTGGGAATTTGGAATGTGGAATTTGGAGAAAGTGATATGTTGAATCATGGCAGTGGAGTCGTACTATTTACAGTACTCCAGTTGAATAATTCCTGAGTTCTTTGTTCTAAGGATCAAAATCCACCTTAATTCTCATGTTTCCTAATGCTGGGCTGATTACTTTCTGCTTGGATTATGAGAGATACTGATGATGCCTTTCAAATAAATTTCTCTGTGTTTTAAATTAGCCAGAGGAAATACTTATTTCTTGCAACAAGATGAATTTCAGTAATTAGAATACAAAAAGTTACAGGCTGGATATGAAAGCACAGGGGTAATTTCCGTATCTGGTGGCTATTGCTCAGGGCACTTACAAGGAAACATTTAAAAAAAATAGAAATAATACATTTTTTAGGGTTCTGTCATAAAAAGTTGTGATCTGGGGGACAAGTTTAAAATAAAAGCTTAGCTCCAATTGTGTAGGAAATCAAACACAAGCCTCTAATACTACTTTTGAAAAGTGTTGATCATTCCCAATACCCAGTTCTCTGTAGGCAAATCCATATATGACCATATAAGCAGTTATCACTAAGCACAGGGTTTGCCAGGGATTAAGTCAGAAATAGAAGTCAAGAAACCGGGCTACAAGTCCCACTTCAACCACTAACACCACTCCCTTCCTATAGTACAGTTAGTGTGAAATAATTTTTTAGGTTTCCCTTTCATGTTTGCAGTGAATTGAAGTAGGATGGAAAAATTAAAAACAGGCCATGCACTAAAAATTCATTTTTCCCTTCCATTTAAGGATCTCAAAATTTTAAAAAAAAATTAAAATATTTTTTGGAAATTAGAAACCAAAAATGTAGTTTTCTTCTACCAATTTATTTTTTGTCTTAAAAAAATACTAGAGAACTTAGAAAATAACCAGAGGGACTTTTCATCTGAATATGAAATCTGACAACTTTTCATCTCTTTCAGAAATAGTATCTTTTAGAGAGGGACTATAGAGGATTTATTTACTTCAGATTCTTTAGCTAGACAAATCTGGAAAAGGTTATTAACTAATTTCTATGTTTTAAGCTATATTGAACCATTAGTTTGTTGCATACTTTTAATTATTCCAGTATAAAGGTAAATTAGCATATTTCCAAGCAGAGAATTCAGAGGTAAAGGCAATTTGGTGTCTACAGATTCAGTAATTCATGAAAGAGCCTCTTTTTCTCCTTCTATTTCCTGTTTTCGAACTTCTTCCACTAGCTCCATTCAAGCAAAGAGTAACACTGTGCTTCAGCTCAAATAGCTAAAAGTGACATTAATTATTTTATTTATTTACTTTTTGTTTGTTTGGGCAGCCCGCCTGCAGACAGTGGGACTTGGCAAACTTGGTTGCCTTGTGGATGTGCTAACTTTAATTTTTTTTTTCTGACAGAGATGATAACTTAATGATGCTAATTTAAATTAGACAGGAGGTATTATTCCTGGAGCACTGATTGAAAATATTTTCCTGAGTCAAGGCTAAGTGTTCAAAATAAAATTCTCTGTGTTCATATATTTATCATGTTTTGAAAACTTAGGAAGAAACAACTGATTAAATGTACATTTTTAAAAAATTAGCATTATATCACTATACCAACAAAATCCATTTTGTTTTGCAAAAAGATTGTGATATTTTAACATGCTCTTCATTGCACATTGCTGCTTTTCTTAAAATGTGTCTCATGTTCCCATAAGTATGTTTATGCCAATGCTAAATAAAATCAATGGTCCAGTTAGTAGTAACTAGAAATTGCTTTTCAAAAAAATAATGAAGTCTCTTCAAACTAAATATTTTCATTAAAAAGAATTTTGTATGGAAGAAAAATTCGTGATTAAAACTAAGGATATGAAATTTATCAATCATGAGTAGTAATATTCAGTACATCCTGAACCTGAAAAGGGTCATTCTAGGGTATGGCCTTGATTCCCCAGGTTCATGCCTGGAGTAATTGACCTTGGTATTTCAAACCTCACATTCTTTTCGTTACCTCAGAACAGCTGAGCTTTCAAACCTTTGAATTCCTCTTTCATAATTTCAGTTCTTCATGGTGCTTTGAAATGAATATTTTCCAGAAACAGATCATTAGTCACAAAGAAAGGAGTTAGCTTGGTTTCATGGTCAGAGTTTTCCCCCCATACTTAAGTTGTCCCATAATAACTGATCTTTGAAGCAATGAAACTGAATTTGTAGGCTCACTCTGTCCTGAACGGAATTTTCCACATCCCCTTTACCTGCTTAGAATGTAGTTTCTGGTAACAGTTCTACTTTGTTCATTTTAAGGCTTACTCAGGAAGGATATGTTTAATTTTAAGATTAAATAATTTTCCATTGCAATTCATGTTTTTATGATATACTATAGTCTGTGACATATCTTGATAAGGATTTTCTGGACATAGTAAGATTAATTTGCCAAGTAGGATATCAAGAAACTGTGAATTTATTAATGCAAAGATTTTGTTGTCCTATTTTTATTTTAAATCCCTGGGGGTAATTCACTGTGTGGCACATAGCCAGTCTGCAATGAATATTTGTTGAATGCTTGAATGAATAATAAATCAATAAATATTTCTATAATTTTACATAAATATTTTGATAATGTAGCATTTAGCCATGATAGTACTTATTGCTGTTGGAAATATTAAAGAATTTACATATAATAGTTCTGAGCTAAAAAGGATGTTAAAGATTTTAAAAATTCAATTAACTTAGTTTAGAAATGAAATAATAAGTATTAAATTAGCCATTGATGTTGAACAAATTTACTTTATAGTAACATATTTTGAGGAACTTGCATTAAAATCCACATCTCTTTAAAAGAGTGTCTTCAGCCATAGGAAAGTCTTTCTCTTTCATACTTTATAATCTAGGAGAAAGTTTAAAGTTACCACAGTCACACACACACACACACACACACACACACACACACACACACACATACTCACATTTTTATAGGAAAATAGTTAAAGTCATGTTTCTTTTACTTAAACCATATTTTCCCAGTGACTACATACGAAAAAAAATTCAAGTAAATAGATTTTTTTAGTTAAATCATATTTTCTCTTGACTGCAAATCAGTGTTTCTCAATCTTTTTCAGTCCAAGACACATCTATGAGCATGCCAAGGTAAATGTGGGAGCAAAGACAATTTTATTCCTTAACCTCATTAAAAGATAAGCATGATATTGGTCGCTCCCACTATAAATGTACCCTACATGCATGAGCACTCCTCCATTTCCTCCCTAAGTGTTTCCTCACACAGTTTACAAATTATTTTCTCTTTCTCCATCAAAGATTGCCAAAGTGGGATGGAAGAAGTCCATGACACCACCATATGCAGATTAATTTAAGGTTTTTCTTAAGTGCAGTTGAAAGTACTGACTTCATTTATGAACCCAGTTATACCCTAACACAAGGAAAAAGATGACCTCAAATTATACCATGGAAATGCAATAAACTTTTCAAATATGCTCATATGATGAAGGTAGTGATAGTTTCTGAAAATGTAATTAAAATTTTCCCAGATTTGATAACATTCAAAATGTACCTCTCTCAGTCTTACTTCACAGAGAAAAATGTGCTTTTGAATGAATTCTTTGTATATCTTTTAAAGACCGTTTCATTCAGCTTCTTCCTTAGAGTATTAGTTGAGATTTAACCATTCCAAGTATTAATTCTCTTATTAAATTTTAAGGTTTTCACCTAAATGTTATAGATTATTTAATACACAATTGTGTTTGTTTTAACATCATTTAATATTTTAAAGCATGTGTGATAGGATGGGTTTTTCCAGAGGATTCAAAATTCTTTCACAAGTACTCATATTATTATCACCACATTAAGTTTCAACAAGTGTTTTCTTCTGTAAAGTAGTAAAAAAAGTTGTTATGAAATATTTTTTAAGATTATATATTTTTGGAGGTATATAAGATCTTGTATCATTGTATTCATTGCTAAGTTTTCAACAAGTATAGTTAAGAGGGCTTCAAACTCAAATCTTCCAGAAGTTACTGTATTTCAGAATTTAGAAAAAAAGTAAGCACTTGCAGCTAGAGTACTTGGAGAGACAGGCAACATATGACTGATGCCTCTTTTTACCCTGTTAGTCCATTCCCAAGCTCTCTTCTGAAGCTTTCTGTGTTCTTTTTTTTTAATTGAGTTTTTTTTTAAATAAATGACAGCAGAATGCATTACAATTCTTATTACATGCATACAGCACAATTTTTCTTATCTCTGGTTGTATATAAAGTAGGTTGACACCAATTCGTGTCTTCATATATGTACTTTGGATGATGGTGTCTATCATATTCCACCATCCTTGCTAATCACCTGCCCCTTCCCTTTCCCTCCCACCCCTCTGCCCTATCTAGAATTCATCTATTCCTCCCATGCTCCCCCTCCTTACCCCATTATGAGTCAGCCTCCTTGTTTCAGAGAAAACATTCAGCATTTGTTTTTGGGGGGATTGGCTAACTTCACTTAGCATTATCTTCTCCAATGTCATCCATTTACCTGCAAATACCATGATTTTATTCTCTTTTATTGCTGAGTAATATTTCATTGTGTATATATGCCACATATTTTCATCCATTCATCCCCTGAAGGGCATCTAGGTTGGTTCCACAGTTTAGCTATTGTTAATTGTGTTGCTATAAACATTGATGTGGCTGTGTCCCTGGAGCATGCTGTTTTTAAGTCTTTTGGATATAGACCAAGGAGAGGGATAGCTGGGTCAAATGGTGGTTCCATTCCCAGATTTCCAAGGAATCTCCATGCTGCTTTCCATATTGGCTGCACCAATTTGCAGTCCCATCAGCAATGTATGAGTGTACTTTTTTCCCCCCACATCCTCGTCAACGCTTATTGTTGTTTGTTTTCAGAATAGCTGCCATTCTAACTGGAGTGAGATGATATCTTAGAGTAGTCTTGATTTCCATTTCTCTTATTGCTAGAGATGATGAACATTTTTTCATATATTCGATGATTGATTGTATATCCTCTTCTGAGAAGTGTCTGTTCAGGTCCTTGACCCATTTATTGATTGGGTTATTTGTTTTTTTTTTTTTTTTTGGTGCTTAGCTTTTTGAGTTCTTTATATACCCTAGAGATTAGTGCTCTATCATTATCTTATAATAGACAAAGGTGCCAAAAACTTGTATTGGAGAAAAGATAGCATCTTCAATAAATGTTGCTGGGAAAACTGGAAATCCATATGCAACAAAATGAAATCAAACCCCTAACTCTCACCATGATTTATGGTTGTTGATTTTATATCCTGCTTCTTTGCTGAATTCACTTTCTAGTTCAAGAAGTTTTCTGGTGGAAATTTCTGAATCTTCTCAATATAGAATCATGTCATTGGCAAATAGTGATAATTTGAATTCTTCTTTACCTATTTGTATACATTTAATTTCTTTCTTCTATCTAGTTGTTCTGGCTAGAGTTTCAAGGACAATGTTGAATAAAGTGGTGAAAAGGAGCATCCTTGCCTTGTTCCAGTTTTAGAGAGAATACTTTCGATTTTTCTCCATTTTGAATTATGCTTGCCTTGGGTATAGAATATATAGCTTTTATGATGTTGAGGTATGTTAAGGGGTGATGGCCAATGTCTCACTCTGGGGTTCTTCTTCCTGTCGAGGAGGGTGTAAGCCACCTGAGAACTTAAACTCTAGAACAATTAATGAAGAACAAAAGACAAAGAGTCAAAAATATATTTTCAAAAGGGGATCCCCTGATAAATTCAGTCCACATGGGAGCTGGAATTAAACGAGGCAAAATGGCTTCAGTAGTTTACTTAAGGGGATACATCAAAGGCAGGGACAAGGATTCAAGGGTAGAGTTTTGCTTCATGGTGTCTTGCAGTCAGCAGGTCGATTGGCACCTTGGCAGGTCACACCCATCTCAGAAGCTGTGTGGCTACAGCAGGTCACCCCATCTCAGGTGCTGTGTGGGACCTTTGGCAGAGAGAGGTAGAAATTCACAATGTGTCAGAGCAATTAACTAGAGGAAATGTTCACTGGTCATTCCCATATACAGATGTTCCTTTCTCTAGACTTTAATGTACAGTGGTTCTCACAAAGCCCATGGATAGCTTGGGACTGTATGTTCCTACTACCCCTAGTTTTTCTAGTGTTTTGAACATGAATGGGGTGCTGTATTTTCTCAAATGTTTTTTTCTGCATCTATTGAGATTATCATATGATTCTTGTTTTTAAGTCTAGTGATATGATGAAATATGTCTATCGATTTCATATTTTTAATCAACCTTGCATACCTGGGTGAATCCCACTTGATTGTGGTGCATGATCTTTTGAATATGTTTTAGTATGAAATTTTTTGCCAGAATTTTATTGAGAATTTTTGCTTCTATGTTCATCAGGGATATTGGTCTCAAGTTTTCTTTCCTTGATGTGTCTTTGTCTGGTTTTGGTATCAGGGTGATATTAACCTCATAGAATGAGTTTGGAAGGGCTCCTTCCTTCTCTATTTCATGGACTACTTTGAGAAGTATTGGAGATAATTCTGAGGTCTTGTAGAAGGTCTTGGCTAAGAATCTATTTGGCCTTGGGCTTTTCTTGATTGGTAGGCTTTTGATGGTGTTTTCTACTATTTCATTGCTTAAAATTGATCTATTTAAATTGTGCATGTCCTTCTCATTCAGTTTGGGTAAGTCATATGTCTCTAGAAAGTTGTTGATGTCTTCAATATTTTCTATTTTATTTGAGTATAAATTTTCAAAATAATTTCTAATTATCTTCTGTGTTTCAGTTGTGTCTTAGTGGTATTTTCTTTTTCAGTACAGATTTTAGTACTTTGACTTTTCTCTTTTTGTCTTCATTAGCATGGCTAGGATTTTATCTATTTTATTTATTTTTTCAAAGAAACAACTTTTTGTTTTGTCAGTTTTTTTAATTGTTTCTTTGTTTAAATTTCATTGATTTCAGCTCTGATTTTATTTATTTCCTGTCTACTCATTTGGTGTTCATTTGTTCTTCTTTTTCTAGGGCTTTGGGATGTAATGTTAGGTCATTTATTTGTTGAGTTTTATTCTTTCAATAAATTAGCTTAGTGCAATAAACTTGATTCTTCCTACTGCCTTCATACTGTCCCAGAAATTTTGCCATGTTGTATCAATATTCTCATTTACCTTTAAGTATTTTTTATTTCAACATTGATTTCTTCTACTATCCAATCATCATTCAATAGTGTATTATTTATCCCCATGTGTTAGAGTGACTTCTATTATTTATTTTACCATTGATTTTTAATTTTATTCCATGATGGCCTGATAGAATGAAGGCTATAAACTGTTTTGTTTATGTTTTTTTTATTAAGAGTTGTTTTGTGGCATAAGATATGGTCTGTTTTAGAGAAGGATCCATACACTTCTGAGAGAAAAGTGTATTCACTCATTGATGGATGAAATATTCTAATATATCTGCTAAGTATAAACTATTGATTGTATTATTTAGTTCTACAGTTTCTTTATGTAGTTTTTGTTTAGAAGATCTTTCTGATAGTGAGTGGGGTGTCTTAAAAATTACCCAGTTATTGTGTTGTGATCTATATATTATTTTATTCTTGAAATTGAGAAGGGTTTGTTTGGTATATATAGATGCTCTATTGTTTGGAGCATAAATATTTCTAATTGTTATTTGTTACTGATATATAATTCCCTTTAGTAGTATGAAATGTCCTTCTTTATCCCTTCTTATTAACTTTGGCTTGGTGTTCACTTTATCTGAAGTGAGGATGGAAATCCCTGCTTGTTTAAGTAATTGATGAAAGTGATGTGTTTTTTCCCATCCTTTCACCTTCAGTCCTTGGATATCTTTGCCCATGAGGTGAGTTTCTTGGAGACAACATATTCTTGAGTCTTATTTTATAATACAATCTGTCAGTCTATGTCTTTTGATTGATAAGTTTATGCATTAACATTCAAGTTTATTATTGAGATATGATTTGTATTCGCTGTCATTTTGAACTATCTTTGTCAGCATTCAAAAGTTTCTCAGCCCTCATAGACCCATTCACTATCCATGGATGTGGGCTTCAGGTACCCTAGTCTTGGCCACACTGCAGTCCCAAAATTTCAACAGTTGCTTCAATTTGCAGAGAAACCACCAGGGATAAAATTACACAAAGAGTGACCCTGAGAAGCAGCAGCAAGGTGGTGGCCACCAGCACTCCCAGCAGGAAGACCACAGGCACAGCCAAACCCACAGGCACCCCAACACTGGAATTCTGGGTCTTAGCTGGAGTCCCCAGACTGAGGCAGCTGTGCCCAGAGATAGTGGTGGCAGCAAACCTACTGGCACCCTGCCCCCCAGGCCCTGGCCAGGGTTCCAAGATGGATGCAGCCATGTGGAACCAAACTTGGTATCTCCCTGGCAGCACACCTCTGGGTGGTAGTGACAGCAACAATGATGGGGGTCCGTGGCAGTGGGCGCTGTGGCTGCGGAGGCAGTGGCACCCAGAGATGAAATCTCCAGGTGGCTTCACTGTGGCAGCAGCTATGTCAGCAGTGGTGGTGTAGGTGGCAGACACACCCAGAGAAAAGACCAAACTTAAGTTTGGCCTTTTCATTTATCTCATAATTCTTGGAAATTCTATTCAGGAATTCTTACCATCTTCTCTACATGGTCAACTTTATTTTCAAGATTACATATTCTGTCTTCATAGCATGAGAAAAGACCCACATTTCCATTTTAAATGCACATTCAATTTTTTTTTGTATTTATTCGGTTCAATAATAGAATAAAATAAATACCTTATTCAGATTCCTATCTTTTGAAAAGAAATCAGTACCTTGCTGAACAAAAGTAAGCTCAGTGAGCTAAATTCTGACTAAATTATGCTCTTGTTTCTTTGGAATCCTTCAATTTACTTTCTAAGTCAAAATAGTGACCTAGAGAGCAATTCCCCAGTGCTCTTTTAAAAGTAACAAACATGTCACAGCTACTTCTTAAGTAGCACTCATCTAATCATAAGTTTAACTAAATGTCTGCTTTATCATTATGAAAAAAAGATATATCTATGGAAAGTTAGCGGTTAATTCTGTGCTGCAAGGCACTTAGCACTTTTATATTGTTTGGATTATACACAGTTCCTATAATTGGGAGACATTTATTTCAGGGGGAAGAAAAGAACACAGAGGTAGAGATGAGGATTAGACACAGATACATATATATGAGTTAGTATAGTTGCATGCTGAGCTGTTGTGTATGTGAATGTCAAAGCAAATGTATGGATGACACAAACTGATATTGACATCCATTTCTTCAGGAGGGCCTGCTGAGTGCCTCTGACTCTTGAGTTTCTGGAGGAGCTTCTTAAAAATTTGGAAAAACAGCACCTCATTAATCTAATGAAAGTGTCTTTTTCGGCCCCTGAGAAATTCAATGCAAATTATTCTTTTTTTACACTTTCCAATATTGTGTGTTGTTACTCCTATAATCTGCCAGTGGGCAGATTCACATGTGCTTTTATTGCAATTAGACAGATATACAAGTTGTCTTTGAGAAAGTTGATTTATAATTTGTAATTATTAATGTGGGTTGAGGCTATCTTGTCTTTCAAAACAGCACTTTTTAGATTGACAAGTCCACAGTATATATCTATGTATATGTCTGTGAGGGAAGAAAAAAGTTGATTTTTTTCTTAAATATGGATAGGTATAATAATATTTTTACTCTGAACATATAGAATAAATATGTCCTCAATATATGGGCGTTTCATTTTAAATATTCTCTTTTTAAATATATAAGCACTATATCATTATGGATATACTTGATAGATGAAATAAATGTGAAATAGTCAAAATATAGTCCTTTGAAACAATGAAATTTATATGTGTATAAAGCCATAAATAATATAAAAACTTGCTAATAAAGCATTTTAAAATTTTGTGTTCATTTTAGTACTATTATCTTTATTATCATACTATCAGTTTAATTGATATTATACATTTAAATAATATTTTTATTTTCCCTAACTTCAGTGTTTGTCCAGGTACATGGTTTAAATTATCTTATATTATATTTTCCAGTAATCCTCTCTTGATACATTTTAAATTCTCTCCTAATACCTCTTACTGTATATTTTTTATAAAAACCTAAATCAGTTGTGACATTCATAGATTCATTGTCAAAGATTTATCAGTTTTCTGAGTAAAATTTGCCACAGGTTTACAGTGCTTGTACCTTATAACTGAAATCCAGAAAATCATTCTGACACTGTTAAATTTGATTCTGCTTTGAGAAAACAAACTTGGAATTGAACATTATTCTGCATGCCAGAAACATCCCCAAATTTGTGAGAAAATATCAGTAACTTTCAACTCAGTAATAACATATTTGCATACAGACCCAAGAGAAATTAATTTCTAGCTTTGATCACTTTAAAGTTATCTCTATTTAGTTGTTTTATTACATCTCATTTGCTTTATAGTTTCTAAATTTGATTTTTATTGAAAATATAGACTTTTTTTTCATAAGAGATATACAAGTTAGGTGCATTTTTTCCAAGATCTATCTCTTGTGCTATTTCCTGCCTGCATCTCAAAGCTGTCCACATTGCATAATTCAGTTTGCTGGCAGATTTGCTGTCTTCCAGAAAAGCAATAACCTATATATTTCATCAACAACTTTTTACTCTTTACTTATAGAAGTATCTTGGTGACTTACATACAGAATTTGAATATAAACTTTAATTTTTAAGTCATTTATAATTTTCTAACCATTTGCATCATGTTTGAAATAATTTCATTTGTATAACATTTAATTTGTTTCATGAATGACTTCACAGGCTCTACCACTTAAAGCCTGGCCATTTCTCAAAAGAATTTGAGGTTCCTACTGCAGTTCTATATCTTTGCCTATTTCACTTGAATTTTCTGTAAACTCAACATGAGTGAAGCTTAATTTGTCAGTATAGATATTGATATTGAAATTTGTACCGTTGGAAAATTATTTAAACAATTTTAGACAACAAGTATCTATTGGGTTAAGATATAACATATATTTAAAAGAGAAATAATTTAATTTAGGAAATTGATTACACAGAGTGGTTGATTGTCTAAGAGACATCCTAGAGATTGGTAGACACTTGAGGTATCATCCCCATTGCCAGGAATACCAGCAGAGAGAGGAGAAAAATTACCCTGGATTCTCCTTATGCTCTGTTCTCCTTATGCTCCTTATGCTCAACTAATGCCTGCTGTAGGGAGCAGCAACTAAATTGTGAGTCTTGAAGTGTCCTGTGACAGAAGCAATGCCTCTCTTGGGAACTCTTGTGCAATAGGGTTGATTTGAGACTGCCCAGTTGCTATGCTGACACCCTGTTCAATAGGAGGTTCTGTGCTGGCCACAGAACTATCAGTACTTGACATTCAGGTTCAGACACCAGCTCCTCAGGGTTAAAAAATTATGGGTGCTAACTGATAATCATAATCAGATTGCTCATACTCATGACCTTGGTTCTGCCTACTTTGAAGAAACTTTCTCAACAATAATCCTTTTGATGTTTATATTTATATAATAAATGTGTGGAGTTTGTTATGTGTCACTACCTCCCTACCAAGAAGTAGTCAACCCCTGAGACACAGCTTTTTCTTTATTTGTTTCTGTTTGTCCTTTTTCCATCCCTTCACCACCTGGTCCTGGAACCTGAATTGGCGTCAGGGCAGGTCATGACTGCCTGCCATTCATTAGCTATATCAGTCAGAACCTGCTGATAGAGGAGTTTGGGAAATGCTATCTGAAGAGGTCATTTCCCCTGTGCAACAAAGAGCTGCCATGGGAATGATTCTCTAGGCAAGCCAGACAGAACCAACAGGGACTGAAAAAAGAATCAGCTTTGGAAAAAATGAAACAAAGTTATACCTTCAAATTATACCAAATAGCTAAAAATCTATTAGAACTGATAAAAACAGTTCTATATGGACAAAGATAAGTTTTTTGTTAACAAATGCTAACTTGAAAATAGAAAATAGGAGGAGATTCCATTTCATATGAATACATGCTACTTTTTCTACCCTTAATTCCAACTAATAGGATTTATCTTGCTCTACTCCTAATTCTCTTAATACTATACCGTTGATGTTACCACTATGACTCATAGCCCATGAGAGTGATAAACACCAAAGGATACCCTACTGATAGGTGGGAAAATCTTCCATTGAGAAGGTAAAAAAAATTAAAATTTAGGAAAAACGGGACTTGCACTAAAAACTTACCATCCTCTTAGATTTTTAAAAATTAATTTTGTTTAAAAAGTCCCATTCATACTAAATAAGCTTATAGATTTACTATAATCTCAAACAAAATTTAGCAAAGTGGTTTTGAAATTTATCTGGAAAAATATAAGGGCAAAAATATCAGATATATTAGTTTTTAATTAGAAATTATAATAGGGACTTATTTCACATGCCATTGCAGTGGAGTATGCACTCATTTACCCATGAAATACTTGATGAGCCCCTTACTAGACAATGGCAAGTTATATCTCAGAAACAAACAAACAGGAAATGTTTCTCCCTTCATAAATCTTTGAATCTATTGAAAAGACAGAAAATATAGGATCATCTAATAAGTAAGCAATATCATTACAGACTAGGGTAATTTCTATAAATTATAGGAATATATCACAGAATGACCAGGCTATATCTTTTGAGGAAGTGACATTTGAGCAGATTCATCAAGATGCAAAGTGAGAGTTAGACAGATTTTTGTATAACTGAGGAAACAACATTTTTCTTACTTCTAGATGTATGACTTAAGGCAAATGTCTTAATCTGTCTTGTTCTTCAGCTGAAAAATTAGTATGTTGTGGTAGTATCTTTCTTACTGAAGGGTTAGAAAAATAAATTTTGATGTGTGGAGTACATAAAATAGTGACAGAAATGTATTACATTTCAGTGAATATTGACAAATTTTTAATAAGAAAAGTCATGAACCTTCATTAAAAATAGATATAAACAGAAAATTTAACTAAAAATAAATAGAATGAATAATCCCATTTTATGTACACTTCATTCCCATTGACCATTCTAAATTTTAAAAAGTCACATGAGTTTGTTCTTTATACACATTTAAGTCATTCTATTTAAAACAATGTAGAAGAACACAATGAATTTAAAAATTTATTAAGTTTCAAATGTCAGAATGACTGCATGGGCATATCTTAAATCTTGGAGCAATGTGCATTTTAATATACTTAATGCTTATTAAGATATGATGGACACCAGTGAAATCCAGTTATTGGAACATGAATCAGGAAGCAGGAAATCTATAGTTGATTACAAATCATCACACTGATTTTTTCTGGCTGGCACCTTGAAGCTCATTGAGGTTTTCATATTCTTATAATCAAACAATAAGTAAATAGTAAACATAATAATATGTTAGGAGAGAAAGTTTAGAAACAACATTTCTTAGTAAGAAATCCTTTGCATACTTTAAATCTGAATTGTAAACAAAGGTTTTCAATGGCTTTCCAAAAATAATTATTATATATACATTTGGGGAAATCATAATAGGGTGTTTAGATGAGAGTTGGAAAAATAAATTCCTACGTGTAACAAGGAATGCTCATATCATTTGAGACCTGATTGTGAGAATTTTTCCCTTTGAGATTACTAAATCAATGTTAATTATAGGGGACTACAACAATACATCTTCTCTTCAAATACAACTGAATAATAATATAAAAAAATGAAAGGAAAATACATCCATAGTTCATATATCATTTGGGATCTTCACTACTCTAGGGATCCAAAATGAGATGTATGGCAAATCCTTTGTGAATCGCATGTGCTTTGTGAGATTTCTGCCAATTCCTGAAGGCTGTCACTGTTGAGATCTCTCTAATAACAAGGAAAGAGCACTATTTTCCCATGGGAAACCTGTATCTAAGGATTCTATTGCAATAGAGATATAAAAGTCATACTAACCCAATTCTAAAAAATTCGTGAAGTCCATCCTTGATCCAGCATTCCCTGGAGAATTATTTGAGTTCCTCATTATATTGGCACTGCAGTTTAACAATTCTGTCAGCCCAATCTTCAGGCCTTCATTTGTATAAAGTCTTTATTTTGAAGGAAGTCTCCAAGGAACATTATATTAAAAAAAGTCTCTGTTTAAATCAGTTTTCTGGGACCCTTATCTAGAAGGGCCAATATCAGAAGTGATTCAAAGAAATGGGAACTAAAATGGGATGTTTTAGTTGAATCAGCAGGTGGTTATGGTGATGAAGACCCTTTTGCTGGCAGTAGCTAAGGTATGATTTATCCCCAGCCTGATGTTAATGTTGTAATTGTTAAAACTTTTGCCTGTGATCAACTTGAATGAAATACTGGTGGGCATAAGTACCCTGTCAGGTGCCGCATCCCGAGCATATCAGATCAGGGAAAGTGAGAAATATAAAATTGAATGATTGTTATAAGAGGCAATTGTGAATTAGAAAAATAAATGTCTTAGATGATTTACCACCAAATTAAAGATTATGCATGGAGGCCACATGGAAAAGTAGCAAATAAAGTGCTGCTTTTTCTTTCATTCTATGACAAAACAAAGAAACAACTGAGCATCAACCCCAGCATATAAGAGTGGCAGATTTGCATAGGAATTTAAATACCCAAACTGGGAAAATGAGATATACCAACCAGGATCCTGAATATTAAAATGTTAGGTGATGAAGTGTAGGATGGGTACATCTGACTCAATAACCAAGGCGTGGCAGGTTGCAGCCAGAATGGCCTCCATTTTGGCCTGGTTCTGCTCAATTTCTGTAGTTTTCCTTGTCAGATGTTCCTTGTTACTCGTATCTCTTAATCCTGGGGTGGGGGTCTTCATTGCAACTTTGGCTTCTATTATGGTTTAGATATGAAATGTTCCCCCGAAACTCATATGCAAAATAATGCAAGAAAGTTCAGAGGAGAAATGATTGGGTTATGAGAACCAAAACCATCAGTGCATTAACTCACCAATATGGATAAACTGGCTGGTAACTAAAGGCAGGCAGGGTGGGGCTAGAGGAGATATGGCTTTGAGGTATATATTTTGTCCCTTGTGAGATGAATGCTCTCTCTGCTTCCTTGTTGCCATGTCCTGAGATGATTTCGTCCTTCACACCCTTCAGTCATGATGTTCTATCTCATATCAGGCCCCAGAACAGTGGATTTGGCCACTCTGAAACCACGAGTGCCAAAATTTTTTTTTCCTCCTCTAAAATTATTGTTGCTAGGTCTTTTGGTCACAGTGCTGAAGTAACTGACTAAAACAGCTTCCTTCTCACAGCTTCATGCATTCCCCTTTCAGGAACTGCCCACAAAGATTCCAATCCTGCAATACAATGTGTGGCCTCACAGGCCTTCTTTTGAAATCTCAGTAAAATCTTTCATGACCCTTTAACTCCAGTATCCCACATTTCTGCAGAATCAGCACCATAATGACTAGGCCAAAGTCTGCTGCCAGGTCTCTTTGGACTATGGCAACTGCAGTCTCTGAGTGGTTAGGCATCTGAGTCCAATCCAATGCTAGGGAAACAGCTTTCTAGGTGGCCTTAGCACTCTCTTCTTAAAGCAATACCTTTCAAATAAGTTTTCACTTTTTGCAGCTTTGAGTGTATAATCGGTGTGTTCTTGCTGATTCCTGAGATGCTCTCAAAATCTTTCCTATCATATCTATGCAAAGAACTTCTCTTTAGTGGCAGTGATCTATTTAGTAATCTCATCTTCCTTGACCTTGGTTATACACATGGTTTTCCAGCCAAACTTCAAGTTTTAAAATCTTTCTTCTGGACCTTGTGCTCCCAATTCTCAAGGTAACCTAGACTAAAGCATCCATCAATACCATCTGGCCATTCTGCAGTATATCACATTGGTCCCTTATATCCATAATATTATATTCAATTGAATACTCATGGTTTCACCTATGTTGAAGATCTTGATAAGTCATAACTGCTACATAGAATGGGGGATAAAAATATGAAGATTCAGAGCCTGACATATCAGTAAAGAGTATCAGGGTCCTATTGCCTGTTTCATGGCTGGGCATCTCCTCCAAAGTAAAAGAATACTTATTACATATCATGCATTTCATCATTAAGAAAGAAGACAATAACTGTTGGTAAACAGTGTATTCCACACTATGGCTGCTAATCCAGGTCAGCTTATTGGGTGATTCAAAAGAACGCTTACTTCAGATAAGGTTCAGAGCAGGAAAAGGCCCTGCAATACATCTAAGTCCTGATGCTTGGACTTTAGTACCAGAAGCCTTTATTGTATTAGAATATCAACAGTGGCAAAATATTCTGTGTAAGCCCTACTAGAGGAATCTGGAGCTATTGGAATAGAAACACTCTTTCAAGATCATTCTATTGTATATTAATATATTCAAGAGTACATCCCCATGAATAAAGCACTAAAAGCTAATTAGACTAAATGACATGGCCAGGTGACAAAAGCCAGTATCTATAATTGGCTCCCCCAGTGCTGGCACAATGGACACAATAAACACAATGACAAAATCCATGATGTTGAAGCAATAATTGAAAACAATAATGATGAAATGAATGAAGGCTATGCATAGCCCCAATAGTTGCAGTTAACTAAGGCAGTTAAATTGTTGCTATCGATGATATCCTATCAAAAGCATGGCTAGTGCTAAACCTCAGAGAAACCAATCAGCATTTTGTGGCAAGTTGAATACATTGTATTGCTTCCACTTAGAGTGGCAGCAATTAATCTTGATTGTATGACCTCTGCTGAACTTCTTGTATAAACAGATTGATGTAGTAATGTGCATATATCTCTCTATATACAAATATATACATATATAAATCTTAATACTAGATTTTTGTGTATTTTATATTAAAAATATTACAAGTATATACAAAAATAAATTTAGAAAAATGAATTGGACATAGATGGAATAACATTAAAATTTATTATTATTTCTTAATATTTCTTTCCTAATGTATTAATGTTTAGTCTAAATTATAAAAAATTAATGTCAGTGAGACATAATAGAAATGGATTCATTATTTTTGAAAATCTTTATATGTTGATTCAAGAAACATAAAATATATGGTTATATTTAAATTATCAGAATACTTTGTTTCAATGTCTATAAGTGGAATAAGTCTACTCTCCCTAACAAATCATGGTGTTCACCCATCAGTCCTATCCACAACCCAAAGAAGTGTTTTTCTTAAAATTGGCAATGTTCTTGAAAATCTCATAAAGTATTGCATCTTTGTTTTTAAATAAATTACTTCAAACTCACTGAACATCTTTTTTTAATAAAATTTTACTGATTACAAAAGTGTAAAATTGTATGTTTAATCCAAAACCATGCAAATATGGTTTCAGACACTGAAATTACAGAGTGACAGAAACATTTCCAAATGTGTATTCTCAGAGTTATTTTTATATAGAAAATTCTGTATTAAAACACTATTTATTTTTTAGTTATCGTTCAACCGTCTTCTTTACTTTGCAGTAGTATTTTAATGTGAAAAACTTTATTAAACTATTTATAAAACTGACCAATACTAATAGCCATTTATCATCAAAAATGTCTAGTAAATTAAAATTTGTTTGTAGGATGATAATAGAAAAAAATGTGTGATTTTAATTCTGCCCACTCCTCTCTTACATACTTTGCCACAGGTATTTTCCTGGTCACTTCCCATCTCATTATGAAGCTTTATAATACATCACTGTATTTTGTGTGTATTCAAATAAAACTGTATTTATTAAAACATGTGGGTTACTGTTTTCTTATCATTTTGTGTTTGGATAAGTCATAAGGATTGCTTTGTGTATATTGCAAGCAAAAGAGAGAAAATAATGGCATATTCTGCAGGCTGCCATATTTTAGCCTCTTTTTAAATTTTCCACATTGATGGCAACTTGTGCTTCTTAGCTTCTGTGGCTGTACAGAAATTGCTTACTAATGAATCATTCCAGGAATGATTATTTCATATAGTAAAAACTCTGAGCATAAATTAAAAACCTATTTTTCTTTAATGTAATTTTTAGCAGGCAAACTAAAATAGTTATGCTTAAATATTTTTGTAAGTAATATTTTTAATTAAAGATTCTTTTAAATAATTCCCAGTATTTCTTTCTTTTACTGACCACATACATAAAAATCCTCTTTGATGCTTTATATTGAGACTGATTCTTCAAAAATCATAAACCGAGATGTTAGAAGCATCTGTACTTCCCTTCAATGGTAAAACTCTGGCACTATTAAATTTTTATTAATTTATTTTTTCCAAATCTCCAATAATATTTTCTGTTTCCTATAAGGTTTACTGTTAAAATTATACATTTCAGATTTGTGCCATATGCTTTCCTAGTAGAATTTTGGCTATATTTACTATAGCAAAAAGAAAAACATGTTTACCATGCTATGAACTTTTTAATTTGAGGTAAAATTTATATAATTTTTGGACAGGAACAATTCCATGGCATTTAATAGAATCACAATGTCATAAAACCAGCCATATCTATCCAGCTCCAAAATATTTTCCTCACCCCAAAAGAACATCCCATACTCATTAAACACTTACTCCTCATTCCTCTTTCTCTCCAGATGCTGGTAACCAAAAATATACTTGCTGTCTCCATGGATTTAACTCTTTTAGATATTTCATGGAAATGAACCAGACAATATGAGACATTTTGTGACTGACTTCTATCATTTAGCATCATGTTTCAAAGGTTTATTCATATTAGAATAATATGGTAATAAATTTACTTACATGTTGTTTCTTCATTTCATTTTATGACTAAATGATATTTAATTTTATGTATGTATGATACTTTATTTATTCAGTCATCTCTTTTTTTACCTTTTAACTATTGTGAATATTGCTACTATATAATTATGTACCTGTTCCATTTCTTTTGTGTATATACTTAGGTTTGTAATTGCTGGGTTATATATGAATACTGGGAAACCAGCAAACTAATTCCCATAGCAGTTATAAGTTTATTTCCACCAGCTAGGTATGAAAGTTCTAGATCCTCCATATCATCATCAACATTAGTTATTTTCAATTTTTTTTAAAAAATATAGCTATTCTAGTGGTTTTCAAGTAGTTTCTCATCATAGTTTTGATATATGCATTTCCCTGATGACTGATGATGTTGGCACACTTATATGTGCTTGCTACCTCTTTGGATATATTCTTGAGAGAAATGTTTACTCAAGTCATATGCCTATGGGAATATTTATTGTGTGTAAATGTTCTTTATGTAGTATATACTAGACCCTTATTAGATATATGATATGTAGATATTTTCTTTTATTCTGTAAGTTGTCTTCACTTTCTTGATAATGCATCTTTTAATGCATAAGTTTTTACTTTGATGAAGTTGGATTTTTTTCACTTTTTGCTTATGATTTTGGTATCATATCTAAGAATACATTGGTAAGTCCAAGATCATTAAGATTATGCCTATGTTTACTTCTAAGAGCTTTTATCATTTTAGCTGTTAAGTTTAGTGGGTCCCTTTTAAGTCAATATTTGTTTATAAGGTAATATACAAATTTCTTATTTTGTATATGGCTATCCAATTGTTCCAGCATTATTTATTTGACAGATTATTCTTGGCCAAGTGCTATGGTGCATGCCTGTAATACCAGCGGCTTGGGAGGCTGAAATAGGAGGATCTCATTTTCAAAGCCAGCCTCAGCAAAACGAGACACTAAGCAACTCAGTGAGATTCTGTCTCTAAATAAAATACAAAATAGGGCTGAGGACGCGGCTCAGTGGTCAACTGCCCCTGAGTTCAATCCATGGTACCAAAAGAAGAAAAACAAAGAGAAATATCATTTCCATTTCCACTAGTACACCTTATTTCATTGAATTTCAACCTGTCTGGGAGTTATTGAAGGACTGATGCAAAGTGGCTATTTGTTTATTTATTTTTATTTTGTTTAACTCAGAATCCAGTTTTTGGTGGTGGGAAGTAAATAAAAGTTCCACAATACCATTTAATTATGTTGCATCTTTCTTAATTCAGGCTACTTGTATTTCTGTAAATCTTGGTTTTGCAAAGATTTAACAAAATTGATTATGATAATTTTGATATGAAAAATTTTCAATTTTTCTGGAGAAATAGGCCTTTACACTTGGTTGCTCTGCCAAGTTTACTGACTTTTGATTCTTCTTTGAATTTTTGTCTTTATTAAAATTAAAATGTCAAAAATGTTTCTAAATGTGATTGGTTGAACTTCTGAAAACTGCTTAATTATCCCTAGAAGTTAAACATTTCTGACAAAACTGGAAGGTATTTTCTCCCTACTTTAGATGTTTAACTTACTAGTCTTTGAAAATTTAAACAACCAACTTCTCTTTGGTGAGAACTCTCACAGTAAACATACATTTTAATTGATTTGATTGCTACATATCCTATATGGTATTTTATAAGACAACCCAGAGATAACTGGTTTACTGTGCTACTTACTATGTGAAATGAGTAACCTGTATGTTTCTAAATTCTCTTAATTCCTAGTCAATAAAACGCTAGAATTTTTTTGCTTTCCTACTTGAAGTTACACGCATATGTCTATCTTGTATATGTAAATATAAGAATATTCTTGTTCTTAGTTGAGCTAATTATAATTTCTTTTATTATTGAAAGAATAGATCTATGATATAGATCTACTGGTACATCTATAATCATTCATCATTCCTAAAATAACCACTTCAGAGAATTCAATATCTGTACGAAATTTTCCAATGTAGTAAAATTTTCTTTGTATTCCACTGTAATTATAGTTTAATATTTGTGGGAGAGTAATAATTTATTTTAATATTGTTACATGAATATTGATTTTGCTACCTATGCATTTTAATTCATTTTTGCATCATTTAAACAAATATTAATTATATTTCACTGTTTTTGAACAAAATTTTTGGGATAATTTGGAGAAAGAATATTTATATGAAAGAGCTTTCACAGCATTTGTATAGACTAAAATTTGACTATGTAAACAAAATACTAAAAAAATGGATTTGTTTGAAGTAGAAGATTGCAATAGTCATTAGGAAAATATAATTGACATAGATGATAGTAAAAAGTTGTAGACTTTAGAATTTGGGGGGATCATATGTTTGGGTATATTTGGATAATGCTAGTGACTGACCAGTCTAACCAACTTGAATGAGATAGATGAGATAGGATGCATTTATACAGCAAATTTATTCTTTACTGCTTTTCTGTAACTGAAAAAGCGTTAGTTCAGAGTTTAGGAAAACACTCATAGCTGTAGCTCTTACTTTTCAACAAACTCAATCTAGTGCAATATTAAAACTGCAAACTCTGATTCAGTCTGACACTTGACCACTTATTTCCCTCAGGCCTAATTTGGGCTGGGAGAGTTTAGTGAGAGAAGTTCACGGTTTTCTTCAATCTCTCTCTTTTTCCTTACTTTATAGCTGTTGAATAGGATCTCTCTGGTTTTAAAGATGGAAATGAAGAAGAGAAAAGAGACTGAAGATGTTTCACTTAGTTCAAAACTGTAGCCTGGCACTGATTTTCTCTAAGTGTGGTTGGTTTTAATTGGTACTTGAAAGCAGGGTGTTATGTAACATAAAACTGAAATACCTGACATTGGCTTTGGGACTTTAGCTGAGGGATGAAAGGATAGCAGGGAAATTATTTATAAAAGTTGGAACAAGAGTGAGCAAATTGCTAAGGGAAGCTGGAGAAAGGATTACCCATGGTGTGCTGTGGTAGAGAGTGAGTGAAGCCCATTATGTGCAAGAATTAGGAAGATAAAGTATTTTATTGGTGAGACAATAAAGGAAAAAATAAAGTGTCTTTTCTGCTCTCATGCATCACTCATCTCAACACATATGGTATCAGAGGTGTGAATATGTTTTCCCCACACATCAAACAAACTGTCAATTCTCTGTTGGACCCCAAATGAATATCCTACAATTTAACTCAATTCTGATGCCATCTACCCGAGCTAACATCAAATCCCACAAGTTAAGGGCTCAGTTTCTAAAGACTTCCCATTTCAGATGAAATTGCAAACTCCACATTGAGAGTAATGCTTCTGATGAGTGACTCTATCTTTGAGGTTCCTGCAACCATTTCTTGGGTTCAATTAATTTGCTAGAGTGGTTCTCAGAATTTTAATTATGTTCATCCATTTATTATAAAAGAGACTCTAGATACAGATGAGCAGCTAAGTGAAACACATGAATGGGACAAGATATGTGGGAAGGAGTTTGCAGTTTTTGCATCCTATCTGGGTGTGCCATCTTCTAGACCTATCCATGTGTGTGTTTGCAGTAGTGGGGATTGAAGAGAGGGGTGCTTTATCACTGAGATACAAATTCAACTCTTTTTGATTTTCTTTTGAGACAGAGCCTCACTAAGTTGATATGAGTCCGTAAACTTGCAACCCTTCTGCTTCTGCCTCCCAAGTCCCTGCCATTACAGGCCTGCTCCACCACTTGGGGCTCCATGTGTTCTTTAAAAGACTTTCAAGATAAGAGATGATCTTAGAAAAATCAAATAGACCATATGCAGCAGTGAAGTGGGCCTCAGACTAAGTCAAGGCCAAATAAAGTCTGTATCTGTAAAACCTTTTGAAAACCTCATAAATGTTTAAGATATTGTTTTATTTAGCCTCTCAGCCAAACAAGGTTTTTAAGAGCATTGTCTCAGAAAGTAGAATTGGCCCAATTAGATAAAAGTCTGCCTGAGAAAAATTATGGATATGGCTTTGGTGAATTAAATGAAGCCCAATGAGATTGACAGGAAATTCCACAAAGGATTTAAGAAAAATTTTGTCAGCAAATATGCTACTAATGGAATAAACACACACACACACACACACACACACACACACACAAATATAGGCCAAAATGAAGGAGGCCATAAAAAGTTTTCATCTAAGCTGCAATCACAAACCTTTATGGAAAAAGAAGTTTTCTCAAGGGGCATAAACATAACCCAGAGAGCAAAGAGCTGTGGAGAATAACAAATTATCAGACAACCCTCAGATAACATTCTGGTTGAATTTCATTACTTTTAAGGACTAGTGATTTCTGTGCCTTCTCATTCTCCCTGTTTGAAGGGGACTGTCTACAGTGAGAAACAGATGTCTTTTTAATTCACAAGTGTCTGGATTAAGAGGAGATGGATTGCCAAATCTTATCTGCATTTGAATCTTATTAAGATCAGAAGTTATTGTACTTTGAGACTGATGCCATAATTAAATGAGGTCTAGGGGAACACGCGAAGGTTGGTGTAGTTTACACCGGAGACCAGAGGGAGCACATAAATGACTTCCAAAGATGGCTACTGCTAATTCCCACCATGCCTGTGAATATATATTACTGTTTTTCTCCCTTATTATTGGTTTTGACCTAAAGAATGCATCAGAGGTAAGATGGTGCCATGTCTGTGCCTAGGCTGGAAGAAACCTGCAGTTTCTAATTCTGTCCTCTTGAACCCCTGAGATAATATTTAAAAAGCCTGACTGACCTGTGAAGAGAGTAGGGTCCATGCAGTGGCACATTTGTAGGCACCTCTCAGCGAAAGTGCTAAACATGCCATTGAATCTACTCTTGTTTCAGGTCTAGTCAGCCCCCAGTTCATTGCAGTTGTGTGAATGACCCTGGCTGAGCCTAACAAATGCACAGACTCATGAGAAATCATTTTAAGAAGTTGTTGTAAGCTCCTAAATTATAAGTTGGTTGGTTATGCTTCTTGGATAATTAACACAGAATGCTAATGGTGGTTCTTTTGTATTCTGAGATACTGGAATTTCTCATCTGTAAGTCCTTTTGACATGAGTGATACTTATCCAGTGGTCTTCTTACAGACCCCTATTTAGATTTTGTATTTTATGGTACACCCCAAAACACTTGTAGTCAAAGTTATCTCCTTCCAGCACAGACTGTAAGTTTTGTCGGAGCCAAACTATTTGGCAACTAAATGTTTCTCCTTGAAGCAGGAGATAGGTGTACTTAGGAAAACGCCTCATGAAACAGCAATTCTTAGACTGCTCTCTTGGCAGCTCCTCCCTTCCTCAGCACTTCTCCTTTGTACACACTTCTACCCAGAACTCTTTTCTGTTTCCCTGAGCTCTCTCCTCATTGCTTTTCTCTACCAGTAAGTGCCCTAGCATTTTCTCTTGAGAGGTACAATTTTCTCCCATGCTGATTGCTTTGCTTGAAAAATACTTACCCTCTTATCTTCTAACCCATGAGATTTTGAGGAATAAAATTCTAAAATTCTCTAGCAATTCAAGATCCAGGAAAAAGTCTTAGTAGGAGATCTGGAATGTATGGAAGCAAATACATCCATAATCATGTAATGGAGAATATTATGCAGGAATATTGCTAAAAATTAGGGTAGAATACAGAATGAACTTGTTTAAATAACTAGTGTTATTTCTATTCTACAGTTAGAAGCTAAAAAAAACTATTCATTTCTTCTAAACATTACAATATCCATCATTGAATGTATGACTAATGTTTACATTCATTCAGGTATTTATTTGAGCTACCAAGACAATTATGTCTCTATCTATATGTGCATGTATATTTGTATGCATGTGCTTAAAATATTTCTGATGATCACATTATTAAATTTTATCTGTGTTATAAACCCAAGTAAAGTTCTATTTAAGACAATACTAAAAATGTAGATTTTGTAAGATTTGTTTGCAAATTCTGGTTTCTTATAGAAGGTGACTCCCCCACCCCAGGTAATTATTTAACTAATTAATATGTTATATTTTTTTTCAGGAATACAAATAAGGTTTCAGGATTTAAGACAATGTCCTATACAAATATTTATGAAGTAACTATCCCCATATATCCCATATTTTTTGAGGATAACTCATGATAATATTTTTGTTGTTAAATATGATAACATGAAATAAACATAAAATTTTGGGGGTTATCATTTGTAACTTCCAAAGTTGATATTCTAATATGAATTCCTAAATTTTTTTTCATATTGTTATCTACTTATGAAAATTTATCAGAAATCCTATTTTAGAAATAACAGAAAAGACAGTGTAGAGACTACAAGAAGCAGTTTATTATTGGTTTTCAGAGTCAAAGTTTATGTGACCATAAACAGAAACTACAGAATCCTTAATGTCCTTTGAAGTTGCAGAGATGAGGAAGAGAAGAGACCTGAATTTGATGTGAGAATTTTGGTGAAATTCTTTTGGTAGAATGCAACTTTTCTGAAGTTTTGAACACTGATTTACCCACTATATCAACCCCTCTCTTGATTTTCCACACTTTAATTTATAGGCAGTCCAGGTGTTAAATCTCTGTTTTTGGTTTCTGGAAGCCCCATGATATTAACAGGAGTGTACTGTGGTTCCAATCCAAGCTTGGGTGTCAGAAACACAGTGATTCATATTAAAGATCCAATGTTTTAAATTATTGGAGGGAAATAACTTAAATTAGCTCATGTGTTTGAAAGCCCAAATTAAAGTGAGTAATTAACATAAAATGCCAACAAAATTAAATGGAGCACAATTAAAAGGGGAAACCAAGACATTGAAGACACAGTTTAGACGGAGGGTTTCTGTTCTCATTGAATTTTTAGTATCAAAATAAATAATCATTTCAGACTTGATATATCTTCTACTTCAAAATTTTAATGTTTTGGCTTAGAAGTTTTTATGTAGAAATGACTCTTAAGGTGTTTTAGATATTTATAAAATATTAGCATAATTATGATTATATTTCTTTTTTAATACATTGAATTCCTTTTTTCTATTTTCTTCTTGGAAGGTATAAAATGATATGTACTTTCATTACTATGTTTTCTCATTACAAAAGCATACAAATTATGAATGAATTTTAAAATACCAAGTCAGTATGGAATTTGAAATTTCTCATCATTATATATCTTTAAAAACAGAGTGAGTTTTTCTTTTCATACAAACATATATCCATAGATATAACCCTTTAACCAGATCTATTGAAAATTCTAATGTATAAATATAGTTCTGACATTACCTTTCCTTATCTTAAGATTCATAGTACTCTGTATCTCATTCATTTTAATAGGGAACCTATAAAGATATAAGCTGTATTCTAAAACTGTAGCACTTACAAGGTCATAATTAATAATGAGAGAAGAAGTGAAAAAATATAAATGTTTTTTACATATGCTGTCTGATCCTGTAATTGTAATTTGAACTTCTAATGTCCCAGATCTTAACTTAAAATGAAGCTTGCCACATTCCTACCTCATAAAGATGTCATGGAAGCTAACAAAGAAAGTATTTTTAAAAATTGCTATAGTGACAAATGTATTTTATTTTTAATAAAAAAAATGTTTTAAATACTGGTTGTTTTGCATCCATTTGTATGTATATGTGGTTTTCCAATCTTTATAAGTTAGATTGTGAAAATTTTTGACATAGTGTCTATTGTTTGTCCATCATTTGAATGTACAATAATTTTACCATACCAGATCTGGCAGAAAATATAATATTGGGAGGTTATTAGACATTGAGAATCTGCAAAACAAATTATGCTGAAGTTATTCAATACAGATGTTTTAATAATCACAACTATTTTGATATTCAACCATATTCACTAGCTTTAAATCTTATATTTGGCATCTTTTGTTGAATGTATAAGGCTATCATATAAAAAAAAACAGAAATATGGAATATGCCTCAGAAATATTTTTTATGTGAGTTTTCAGATTTTTGAAGCACATGAGTTTGGTTTTAGAATTAAATGAATTGGTTTAAACGGTGGAGGCACAAACCAATTACATTTGGTTGTCTGGAAACAATATTTATTGTAAGTCAAGAACAGTGTCAAATGGCATTGGTGTGGATGAATCTGTGAAGACATGAGAGAGGTGGAAAAGAATATCTACTTACTTTAGAAAGTGTAATAATACATTTCTCACCTTGTTACCTTTTATTTTGTATATTATGAAATAGTGTCAAAGAGAAATTACTTTTGTGTTGTGATTTCATTGCCAAAATTAAATTGTAAAAATGTGTGAAATGGTTATAAGTAAATTCTTAGGAGTAAAAAGTAAAGAATTCCTTTACGTAAGTTTAAATCTACCTTCAGAAATCTTGTTTTGTTAGAAATGGCCAGTGTGAATCAAAACGTCATTATTCATAGTAATAGCTGTAAAATATCATTGTCATATTATTAGTGTGGCACTTCCTTTTGTGAGGGCATATGTTCACTAAAAGTTTACAATTCATTCTTCTGCCTCTACTAATAAAGATGTTAGTGCCACTTTGTACATCTCTCTCTCTCTCTCTCTCTCTCTCTCTCTCTCTCTCTCTCTCTGTGTGTGTGTGTGTGTGTGTGTGTGTGTGTGTGTGTGTGATTATTATTGGTACTGGGGATTGAAACCAGAGTCTCTTAAACACTAAACAACATCCCCCCCCCCTTTTTATATTTTATTTTAAGATAGGGTCTTGCTTAGTTGCTTAAGGTCTCTCAAAATTGCTAAGGCTCTATTTGAACTCAAGATCCTCCTGCCTTAGCCTCCTGAGCCTCTGGGATTACAGGCATGAGTCAACAAACCTGGCCTACAAGTTTTATTATATTTTTAAGGATACATATATTTTCAGGACATTCCAAGAGCTATTAAATGTCAAACTTACTCATAAAGTAGAAAAAAAAATATCTTGACAAAAGTTAAAATAACTGCCTATTTTCTAAAGTTTTACCTCGCGAATCACTCTATTCTCTCTTTTTCCCTTTTATCTCTGATTGGAAAAATACGAAAAAGAACCCTGATAGCTTTCTGTGAGTATAGCTAACTAAAGGATTCTAAAACTAGAGAGAGTGTACTAGACCACTTTGGTTGTTTTTTGAGAGTCTATTTAGATTTTATTTGATTTTAGTTTCTAAAATTAGAAGGGTCTATCATTTGTAAATAAAAGGGGTCTGTCTTCTCTAAATTGGCTCATTCAACTTTCCAAGAGAATCAATTTTCAACTGAATATTCTGTTGTATCAGGGAAATTGGTCTAAATTTATGATCCTCTGAAGTTCTGCAAGTTATTTCAGAGTAAAGTTGGAAAAAAAAAAAACAATCATCACTGTGGAGTTCTTATGAGCATGGCTAGACTATGGAAATAAACTTCTCTGTCCCTTCTCCGCCCTCACTTTCTACAATACAATGGCCCATTTGTGAGGTAAGAAGGACTAACTTCACTTTTAAAGAGACTAATTTCTACCACCCAAGTAATAGAAAAACTGTAAAATAAATGTCAAACTGCTTAGTCATGTCTTAAAATAATTGACCTGAAGTTCAGAGAAGGGTGAGAGAGGCAAACCATTGGTTAGAGTAAGACAGGGAATACATTCAAGAGCAACTTTCTTTTATATATTTTTGAGTTGTGCATGTGTTCTCCCTAGTAATATCTCATTCAGCAAGTCAAATTTGATGCAGTAATTTTAATTATGGTAAAGGATTTGAAAAAAAAATGTCTAATTTCTATCTATCTATCAAAAATAGAGAAGACAAAGCTTCAGAATGAGGCCAAAGGAACAAAGGTCAAGTGATTTAAAAGGTGACATATCATTTCTAACATCATACTACTTAATCTACTTCTTCTTTCCCCTAATTCTACCTGTAGCAATTTAAGGATTATTAAGTAGTTATCTCTACCTCTGATCCTCCAATACTGTTTGTATTAGGGCTGTGTAGCTATGGATAATATGTCTTCAATTTCCCTTTGGTCATTGAAGTTTCAATGTTTGAAACATTGGTTCTGAATCTGAGGCTTGTGATACCTACAGATATGTGAAGACATTAAGGGTAACCTGTGAGCTTTTTACAATATTTAATAACGTTCTATGGACTCTGAAGTTTTTTTAGAACATGTAAGATTCCTTCATTGTACCTCTCATTCATTTATCAATCTCAGTTTCTATGACAAGTCTATGTGGACAAATGGTCAATTTAAAACATTTCTGCAAAGCAGTCACCAAATTTTTTTTTCTCTATTTTTTTCCATTTCTTTTTTTGTAAGGCATGCAAATCAGAACTGATTTCACAAGGTTGAGCAAATATCTTTAAACATTGTTGACCAAATGGAAATGCATCACTAATTGTGCTTCAAACTAAATACCTATATCAAGGATATTATCATATCCTCTTACATTTTGATTTTGTGTATAAATAATTAGCAAAGACTGTCTGAAAGGTAGCCCCAGTCATAATTTCCCCAGAGTTCTCCAGTGCAAGACTGAAGGTAGCTGAGGTGGGTCTATTCTGGTTTTTCTTTGCTTCCTTTGTTGTTTGGTATTATCCTTCCCTTCACTGAGCTTACTTATCTCCTGTAAATTCATGGGCAGATTTCAGGGTACTCTAAGTCTGACAGCTGGTTACAGGTTAGAGAGGTTAGAAATAACTACACTTCACCATGAGTCTACTGTTTCCTTCCAGAGGCATTAATTCAGACTCAGGTTATGCCTAGTTGGGCAGCAGCCAGAGGAATTCAGACCACAGAGTACAGAAAGTATAAGGTGGTAATAACTCTATTCACCCAAGATGCTTTGCCTGAAAGGACCCTTTCACAAGCAAGGAGAAAGTCTGAGATGAAACCAGAAAGTAGTGTCTGCTAGATTGACTGCATCATTTCTCACTTTCTAAAATAGTATCAGGTCATGGAACTCTCAAAAAAATCAGGAGAGCTATTGAGAAACAATTTGGAACACCATCTCTATACATATGTTATAAGCATTGTAACTCTATTCAACTGAAATAAAAGTTTGAAAACCTCTCAAATATGTATTTCTAAAGTTGTAATCACTATACCGTTTTGCATTTAAAAGAAGACCTAGAAAATAATTTTACATATATAAAGAGAATTGAACAGTAAAGTCAGGTTTCAAAAAAATTTGGAGTCCATGAATATATACAAATTTTTCATTTGTGAGAGGATGAAGAGTAATGAAGATAGTAAATTGACTTATGTCCCATTGTAAAGTTCTTAATTTGTAATTATACATTCTAGGTTCACAGGACATCAAATTATTATATTAAATTATGTTAACAATTTGAGGTTGTACTTTGGAGAGCTAGTTGGTCATAATTCTTTGCAATTGATTTGAGGCATCCCAAACACCCTGCCAGCAACATTATAAAAATTTATTAGATTTTTAACCTGTGATCTAAAAGATAAACTGTTGGTGAGGGAGTGGTTCTTTGTCACAGAGAGTGACATTATAGATGCTTTCATCATTTATATGCCTCATATAAAAGGTTTTTCTAGTTGCTTTCCTCATTTTATATGCCTTAATTTCTGTTGTTGAACAATTTCATTTTGGTGCTCAATCGAGTCTCTAATGACTTTTCTTCCAGCTCTTAAATTATATGAAGAAAATATTTGATATAATCTAATGGGTCATGTGTCCTATCTTGGTGACTAATAGAATATTGGGGGCAAATGTAGAATGGAATATATGTATCTGGTAAATTTAGTTAAAGGCCATTAAATAGTCAAACGTCCTAAAAACTTAAAGTAGGACCTGGCTAAGGTTTCTAGTCTTTGTCAACAGAAAAATGTATTTATTCATTCAACACATTCTATTGACTGGTTAATGTATGCTGGCACTGTTACACATGGTTCTAGAAAATCTTTGCAAGAAATATCTGAGGAAATATTAAGAAAAGGAGAAGTCAATAGGATAGTGTAATTTAAATGTGGGATAAACGATGAGGTATTCTAAATTCCAGGTTTAAGAGGATTATCTTGAGGATGGGGTAAGTAAAGAGGGAATTTAGAAGCTTGTCTCTCCTCATTACTTTCCCTGTGGAGTGACCATGTTTTCAGTCCCTGAGGCCCAGAGGGCCAGGGCCAGGGCCAGGTGCCTTATTTGGAGCAGTGGGCCCAACCACTTGAGATTTTCTGCTAGTTGCTTTCTTTTTCTTTTCTCCTCCCTCTGTGCCACCCTCATCCGGGATCAGGACAGAATCAGCTGGAAAATTAAATTACTCACCCCTTAATGTCAGCTCCCATAAATTTCTTTCTCCTCCTCCCTCAGAGTACAGTTCAACTCTTTGAGGCAAGCCCCTGAATGAACCTATTGCTGAGTTTAAACAATTACAGAGAAACCTGTCAATCTCAGATGTTCAATGAGTTTATAAACTCATGGGTTTTGACCTCCAGGGTCCCTCCACACCACCTTCATTCATTTCTTATTCTCGGTTTAAAAAATAGTAAAAATACTTGTCGGAGCAGTCAGCGCAATGAGTTCGCTGATTCCACGTCTGCCACACGGAGCAGATTTTTTGCAACAAGGATAAGGTTACTGCTGCCAGCCCAGGACTCCAGCGGTGTGGCCGATCAAACGCTGCTGGCCTTCTCCCCTCCCCCTCCGACGAACGAGAGGCTAACAGAAGGGTGCAAGTAGACAAGTAGCTGTTTTTATTGAATACAGAAGCTCCTTGAAAACTCCGTGTGCTCTGGGGGCTCTCCTGCAATTCCTTTCATTCCCAAAGTGCAGGAGCCAAGCACGCATCCCGCGTAGCTCCCTCCCATTTCTTCTCGCAGATTTGGGTAGGAGAGGAGGGAGGAGAGGAATGGAGAGTTGGGGGGTTAGTTGGTGGGCTGGGCCTGCAGAAGTCCTAATTCTTGGGCAGAGGGAGAGGGGGGCGGGCTCCGGGCCTCCCGAGAGGCATGTGATTGGGTCTGACCCTCAGCCTGCTAGTCAGTTTCAGCCGGGGTAGGGGGGGGTGGGGGCGCCGGGAGGGCGGGGAGGGGAGTGGGCGGAGGAGGGGGCTGCCCGGAGCTTCTCGTCCGGCCCACTGACGGCATGAAACCTTTAGGGGTACGCAGTGCTCTCAGCTTTTTGGTTGAAGCCCCTCATCTGCTTTCAGTCTGAAGGCAGGGCCTGGCCGAGGACCAATCGGAGGGTCCCAATCGGCGGGGCCAAGTGAGAGGGAGAGGAGGGGGCGAGAGACAGGAAGGAAGCAAACCATCAAATTTAAAAGAAAAAAAGCCCTTTGACTTTTTACCTCCTCTCCCTCCCCAATGGCTGTGTAGCAAACGTGGGCAATATCTTGGAAGGGACGAAGTCGGTCTTCAATCGCAATTCGTGGGTTGAGTTCACAGTTGTGAGCGCGGGGCTCGGAGATGGAGCCGTGGTCCTCTAGGTGGAAAACGAAACGGTGGCTCTGGGATTTCACCGTAACAACCCTCGCATTGACTTTCTTCTTCCAAGTTAAAGAGGTCAGAGGAGGTAAGGAAAATGGATTTGGGGGGTGGGTGGGATATTGCCGTCGGTCTTTCTCCTTTTTTTGCGCCCCTCCCCCTTCCCCCTCAAAAATTCTCTTAAATAAAATCCAGATTGTAGCTGCCACCAGGTTGGAAGTGGAAACTGGAGCCTTGAGAGATGGATGTAGGCGGGACAGTAATGGGAGAGGAGGTAGGTAGCAGGGAAAAAGATCTGTCAGGCACAGAGCTGGCTGAAAATGCCTTTCGCCACTTTCCAGTCTCTTTGAAAAGGAGGAAAAATATTACCTTGAACAGAGGGGCAGTTGTACAAAGCTTTTTGTTTGAGGTACAGTTCTCAGACTGCCCTTTGAACAAATCTTTTGGTTTCTTCAGGTTCTAACTAGTGGGAATATCTTTTTAAGGGTGAGCTGAGGAGAAAATATAGAGAAAGGGTATAAAATGAGCCTTGATAAAGTTCTTTGTCTGCAACGAAGTGAGAAACAGGCTGTTTTACTTTGGGGGATATAAGAGAAACCTGGGGGGGGGGATAAATCTGGAAGATTGAGAACACTTTGTGAGTGGTGTGTGTGTGTGTGTGTGTGTGTGTGTGTGTGTGTCACTTTGAAACGATTTTCAGCGGAAAACACTCCACAGATTATAAGGAAAGGGCTCAAGATAGGGAAAACACTTTTCTCTGAATTTCAGCCCCCTCCTTCTATGAGATCCTCCTGCCCCTGCGCCCCCAAATACTTCTTCTTGCAGGTTGGACGTGCAGTTCTTTTGGAGAATGATGAAAGTCGCCAAGCAAATGGGGTGGGGGTGGAGGAATAGGGATTGGGAGGGAAGGGGAGGGGGCGTGGGGGGGTGGGAGGAGAGAGGTAAGGAAAAGTTCCTAGTGGCACCACCAAATATTGAATGATCAGACCTGCTCAGAAGACTGCAGCCCTGTCAGTACCCAAGGAGGGAGAGCGACTTCACTCCTCCCCTCTGCCTCCTCCCTTCCTGGCCCCTCCCTTTCCCGAAAAAGCATCTGGAGGCAGCGGTCCGTTAGGTGCTGTAGACTTGGCAGGCAGGCGAAAGCCTTTGGAGTTCTGGGAGCGCAAGCAATTTACAGTAGGAAGCAAGCTTTTTCAAAAGTGCGGAGAGAAGCCCGGGAATAGGAAGGAGGTTGGGGAAGAGAGGATAAGGGAGAAACAAATGAAAAAAAAAAAAAAAAAGCCAGCCCCAAATGGGCAGTTTAGCAGAAACCCGAGCCTGGTCCTGGGTCAGATGCCAAGATCTGAGCTCTCCCCAATGAAAGTTAGCGCTCCTGGAAGTCAGACCCTGCCACCGCATCGGTATTCCTACTGCACGCTTTGGTTTTCACCTTCCAGAGTGTGGCAGGCAGCGCTAGATTACTCTTGCCTGTGAAGTTTCCTGGTGACTACAGTTAGAACTTCTAATGACGACTATATTTGAATTTTGAAATGCGTTGTATGGATTATGTTACTTCAATTCCACATTTTAAAGGACAAATAGGCATCTTTGAGAGTAGAATACATAAAAAATTTTGCATTTTACCTTTGGTACCTGGTCACCACTTGGATTGGTCAATCCTGTCAGCAGTTCTGCCCTCTGCTGGTTTTGTTTATTATTTGGAATTCAAACATCTGCCACAGTAAAAGGCCTCCTAAATTCCCTCTAACTATACAGATGCTGGGAAAGGACACTTGATTAAGGAAGAATGGATATAGCAGTTCTTCTTCAGCATGTTGCACACATATGTAGACATGAGTACTTTAATGGCAGTTGTTTATTTTAAAATGTGAAAACTGAGAAATTCTTCAATGAAGACTGATGAACTAAATGTTCAAAGCACATTATTCTATGAATTTGCCAAATGGATTATTTATCTGGAAATACAGATTTTTCTTTCCACATTGGGCCTTCAGTAAAGTTCTAAGAATATCAGAAAAAAATTTCTATGCTTTCAATTTTTTATTTTCAAAATGGGTACATACCTGAAACACTTGTAAACAAACATCTCAGTAGCACACCAGATAAATGATAGAAAAATAAACTTCTGTTGTATAAAGCCAAGTAATATGAGAAATAGTGAAGTATAAGGATCAGATGCTGTTGGATTTTGCTTCTCATTTTTAATGAAATATCTTGAAAATTATATGACACTTTATATATTCATATTGCACAATTTTAGCGTTTGGTATATTACGATATTTGGTGCTTTTTGCTTTGTGAGAGGCATATTTATTTACATCTATTCTTGTTGCCTGATATATGTCCAAAAATAAATTATATTACATTAATGCTTAAAGGAGGAACACTGACTTCAAATTCCAAATCAATACATAAGGAAAAAATAAACTCAGTGTCAAGTACTAAAACAAGTCTTTATATTTGTAGTTGAGGAATGAGTAAGATTTTATACTAGTTTCTAAATAAAGGTATTATACTCTAACATCATACTATTACTTATTGATTTCCCTGAGGTGCAGTTGTGTGGTTCAGCTACTAAACCCCAAAATAAATTTCAAAGAGTCTTTTTCATATAAAATTAGATCATTAGAGACTGAAAAAGTTCTGGGTTCATAATAAAGTTAAACTCTAAAGAAAATAATGCAAGAGAAATATCTTGGAAGTGAATGGATAAAATAAATTGATTTTGCATAGTCATTTAGTTTGAAAATCCAAACTAGGGAAACTTCAATACGTATGTATTAAAAAATTTTAATCTTAACTAAGATGTAGTCTAAAAAGATTAGGTAAAGATTAGGTGGAATTTTAAGAAACAGGCATTTATATCAGCTTCAATTTTATGTTTCATATATTTGTTTTATCTCAGGACTGTGTGTCTGTGTGTGTGTGTGTGTGTGTGTGTGTGTGAGAGAGAGAGAGAGAGAGAGAGCACTCACGCTAAAAAGACAGTTAGGCCATGACTTACTATAGATAGGACCTGAGATTTTCCTAGAATTTATAGTGACTACAGTATGATTGTATTAAGAAAAATGATTTTTTATATGAGTTTTAGCAGCTGTTTGAATAAGAGCTATCTATAATTGAATACTAAGAAAATTAATACCTAATTGAAGCTTTTTTAAAAAAAAATAGAATGGTATTCAGCTTTTGGTAAGTAAGCCAATATATCTTAAAAAATGTTGATAAAATTTTAGAAAAAATATTTAGAAGGAATTTTGGTAGCTTGTCAGCTATTGGTACTGAACCTTGCTGAAGTGTTGTTTTGAGTGCCCAGGATCAGCAGGTGAAATGGTGCTGGCTTCCAGAGTATGTGCTAATCCAACCTTGCAAGGAAAGCAGATTTGTTCCCTTCGGTTACTTAATTAGAAATCAGTTACAAGATGGTATGTGTCTGTCGTAACAAATGCAGTATTTGGTAGGATTATTAATATTGTGTCTTACCATTTGTTTTTTTAAATTCAAACTTGATGAAATCTATAATAGAGAAAAAGTAAAGTTAAAAGTTAGCTCCTGGGAAATACCTCCCTACATGTGTTATGCAGACAGTGTGATTTTAGGTGGTACATACATTGTCAGTTAGTTACAGACACTTTCACTTAATTGTCTATTAGTTTTGAAATTGTTTATTAATATCTCAAAGTGGCAATTTGCTTCATAGTATGAGGACTCTTTAGGAGATATCTGTAGAGTTTTAAAATTATGAAGTAGCAAAATGGGAAATGTATTTCTATAGAGTATGATTGCTTACAATTTAATTTTTTAAAGATTCCTTAGTTATTTTGACTAATGATTAAATTAGAAAGACTGTATTGTTGGTCAAGTTAAGTTAGCCCTAAAATGCAGCACAGCAAACCACCTCTTTTTATATCTGTGTGTTGGCTTTTTATCCGATAAAAATGTGTAAATAGTTACCTTTCTTTTCTAAAAATGTTCTTGCCTGAGATAAGTTTTGCTCTGGCAAATTTATAAAAGCTCTAGTTTATTTATCATTATCTATCAATTGATAACAAGAATACAAATCAAGCTTGGTTGAACCAGTTTGTGTAATAAAAAGATAAATCTTTCAAAGAAAAGGTGTGTTGATGAGATTTCTTTCTTGACAATGCTAGAGCCAGGAATTCTAGTAATTGCTTATCAATCCTAACTTCTCATTTACTAATGAAGAATCTAAGGTACAGAAGGTTGTTAGCTGAATGTTTTCTCATAAAAATATAAGAATATTTTTATAATATTCAAAGTTTTTCTGAGGGTGTAGGGTGAAGATCTGTAATAGTGATGAGAAATAGCTTCTATGATACATGTATGAGACTTGATAGATTGACCGAATATTATCTAATGGTATGTTTGCTGGAGTTTAGGTAAATAAGAAGGTGGATTAAGAGAAAACATCTGATTTAATAAAAATCAGATAGATAGGGAAATAGTGTTACAGAGTGCATTTCAGAATACCTGAATTTTCTAAGTTTGGAGAAAGACAATTTTTGATCATTTCATCATAGAAATATTGTAACATACCTAATTGATTCTATAAGGTTATATGCATCAGATTAGAAAGGGTAATAATTTCTGATTTTTTTTGTATATGTTTATTGTTGGAGTAAGAACTTAGGCTTTTTATTTTTTTTTATTTTTATTTTTTAATTCTCTGCAAAGTTGTTGACAGAGGACCAGGTCTGAATTTGAATTTTCAAGAAGCTAAGAAAATAACGTATTTTTATAAACAAAGAAAATAAATGGTCTGATGTTAATTTTAGTTGATTTTATATTATATTTTATGTCATATAGCCTTGATTCATAAGTCAGATGATCATTAGGATGTTATGCACTCATTATGTGTTAACAACCATTTTTCTTATACATAGTCAAATTTAGAAAGAAAACAAGAGATAACTTAATAGTGCAAATTCCAATTGAAGTTTGTATTTTGGATTATCTAAGCAGCTGAAACTTCATACCTTTTTTTTGTCAATAAAGGGACAGTTTATTTACAGGAAGTACTCTTAATGGATTACTATGATATCTGTGATGCTATCATCATTTCTGACAAATTTTATCATCACATATGAAATTATGAGGAAAGAAAGAAAATTTTTACTTTATATCTCAACATTTATTTCTCAAAATCCTACCGTTAAGAGCTAGTGTTTCTAATAAATTAAGAGTCGTTCCATCCTTAGGGTAAAGCAATGTCCTTAAGGTCCTGAAGATGATACTGTGGAAGCATTTACTATGAGTTATCGTGGGGATTAACAATTTATATAAGCATGGTGTTTTATAAATAATGAGGCATCTCCATCATTTCACATATTTTTAATGATTAGGTTTAGGTATATAATAGCCAAAATTTCACTGGATCCTAGATACACTTTTCTTAGCTCTCCATCTTTGGAGAAATAATTAAGGGCAGTTGGTTGGTTCATTAGGAATTCAAGGCAGCTACAAAGTGTGGGCAGATTGCTGGTCTGCATTTCTGCTTTCTTTACTCCTTCATTTCCCTCATTTAATACTGGGGAAATGTGACCTGAGCTGGGAGTGGTGAGAGGAAACCAAAGTTGTTTTTTTTTTTCTTTTCTTTCTTTTTTTTTTTTTTTAAACATTGAAGCTTTCTTTGCTAGCAAAGAAGAAAGTAATGCAAAAATGTTATAAAAAGTTGAAATGTCCCCTAAATTCTCTCACTAAAGAGTCAACTTTAAGTGCAGTTTACAGTGCAGCTTTTAGTATACACTATTGCCTTCCTAAATTTAGACATTTTTCTTCTAATTTCTCTTATAATTTAATTCAAAATCTTGGTCTTTTTTTCCCTTTATTTTGTGAATTGCTTTCTATATTTGGATGCATGTAATACATTTCTTTTTCCTGCTTACAAACTGTAATATAATTTTATTTTACAGGTAAATGTTTTTTTCTCCTTTCACTTTTGTTAGGATTGCATGAATAATACTAGTTTATAGAGAAGATGAAAGACAATTTTAAAGTGATTTAGCAAGTAATATCTATTTATCAGTTGCAGTCTTTGGCCTACTACTGACTTGGCTAGTGGTTCTTTAGACATTGGCTGATCACCAGACCTACTGTTATCTGGTAAAATAAACTCTTTGCTTGCTGTGCATGGAATTAGACACAGTGCTATTAATTTAGGAGAAAGAACTCAGAGAAAAGAAAGGTTATCATATTTCAGAGTAAGAGAGCAGCTTAAATACGACGTGACAATTGAGAACTAAAACAAACCTGTGTAAAAGTGCTTTAGCACAATCAACTTTTGCAATCCCTGCAAACCTTCTTTTTTTTTCTTAAAAAAGCATTTCTTTCTTATTTTAACCAAATTTAATTGCTCTTGAATGGCCCGGGACTGAACAGGAAAATGAAGGTTCCTATTCATAGAACTTGAGCTCATAGAGTATCAGTGGAAGCTTCCTTCCTCTGTCTGACTGGTAAGCTGACATCCGGGCCTAAAGGAATGAACCTTAGACAGTGTGAGGCAGTTGGCTTTCCTTCCTCACTTAGAGTTTCACATACAACTTCCTGAAAGGATGACTGCCAGAAAGAGCAGTGGTTGCGATCCTTGACAAGGCTTGTAAGAATTCTAGTGCGTACTTGGTGCTCTTAGCTCTGCCGAAAACAGGAGTCATGATGTTGAAGAGATGTCTTTGGTTCTCTCTTGATTAGTCTAACAGTGGTGTGCTGGCTATCACTCTTCCTTTTGAATGCTGGTGAGTCTTCACAACACTTTACTGACTTTGAGCATAAATTGTCTGAATGGCTGGGCATGACACAGAGTGCCCTTCAGTGTGTGGGCCCTGTGTGTGTCCTATGACTAGACATTTCTCACCTCTCCAGTGCCACTCCTATTGACCCAGCACATCAGCCGTGTTAATCTCCTTGCTTGATTTTTTCCTGTCTTGGAATTCTTTCCCTGGAATATCTGTTCTCTTCCCATCCATCAAGTATTCACTTTCTCTCAATTTATATCTCAGGATTTAACTCAATGTCGCAGATTCATGAAATCTTTCCTCATATCTCCAGGAAGATACAGACAGTGAGAGCAAACATGAATACATACACATTGTATACCAGGTTTTCTTGTAACTTCATAGAGAATCCCGTTTTGTTCTGACAGTTGTCTTGGAAATCAGCTGACACCAGAATATCTTTTTTACCCATGAGGGACCTGAAAAATAGATAATAAAAAGTTAATTATTTTGTTTAAAATCACACAGTAAGTGATAGATCCTGGATTGAAACAGATAATCTTGCTCCAGAGTCCTGGCTTTTAACCACTTTGATGTTTACTTTTTTAAAAAAATTAGAGCTTCATAGTTATACATAGTAGTTGGGTTCATCCTGATAAACTCATTCATGCATGGAAATCGATTTCAGTTCACAATGCTCCCCTATCTGTCCCTCTTTCCCCTCACATCCTGCCCTAGCAAAATCTCCTTTCTCTACTAGATTTCCTTTTAAACTGCTTTTGCACAGAGCTCTGGATTTGTCTTTTGAGGACTATGCTCTGGGGCCTAACATCGAAGCTTAAATCATGCAGCTGTAGCACAGTAAGCCTCATGTCAACCGTGTGAATAACTTGAGTCTACAAGGAGAGATGTAAAGAGGCCCTGGAAAAGGCTAATTTTACCATTCAGATAGGTCTTCATCCTACATTTAGGTTCAATAGTGAAAGCCATATCAATACTTAGTCATTTTACAAACAAACTGCTGCACAAGAGGTGAGGGAAAAGAGACAGGGAGTCGCTGAGAGCCATCATTAATTACTTTTGTTCCTTTGATTTATTTAAGAAGTTCATTGATGTGTCCATTGAAGTTCAAGGTATAGACTGGGTTTAACTTGGTTAAATTAAGTATCACATTCTATCAGAATTTATGGCAGGGAACATCAGGTCTTATTCTACTTCGGGCGATTGATGTATATATGTTTGCTTATTGCTTTCAATATAAAAATATCAGACCTGATTATCCAAAAATTATTTGGAATATCATCAACTAGGGGAGTATAACTGAAAGACACATAGCTTACACAAAATAAACCTTACAGTTTTTAAAAATTACTCATTTATATGCCAGCTTTCCTCTTGAAGTGGTTGGGTAACTATAAGTGTGACTTCATTTTATCCGTCTCCCTAGTGTCTGTCACAATGACAGAATGTACAGTATATAATTGCTTTTATTTGGGTCATTAATTGTCTTTCTTTTTCACTAAGTGTACTGGATCAAAGTTAAAATCTTATTAACTTGGAGTGATGTGAAGTTAAAGTTTGGGACCTCCTCTCATGTCATATTATTATCAGTGATTATATATCCCCTGCCCCCCTTTTCTTTACTCAATCTCAAAAGTAAATAAGTTGGAATTTATTTCTAGCTTTTTCATCTGGAAAAATGTTTTGGACATTCTCTCCAAAAATGCTTCTGAATATTTTTACCCATTTATATTACCTCTAAGATTGTGGTTTGCTGTAAGATATGAAGTGATATATATATATATATATATATATATATATATATATATATATATATATATATATATAAAATAAATTATCATTTCCATTTTTACTGGTGAATGGGAAAGGGAAGTATAATTCAAGAAAATGGTAAATTTGAAATATTTTATTTAAAATGGTTAATTTGAAATATTACTGTCATGTAGTCATTTTTGAGTCTTTAGTTTGTGTGTATTGGAGTTTAAATGTCTGACTTTGCTTAATAACAGAGAAATGATGACCTACCAATGTATAATTATTTTTAAAAAGTAATTATTTGGATTAGAAGTAATTTATATAATCATATTATATTATGAATTAGTATCTTCAACACAAGTTTCAAGTGCTTATAACATTGATAGACAGTAGTTGTAGAATTGTTTTGAAAAGCTGGGCACAGTGGCACACACCTGTAATCCCAGCAACTTGGAAAAGTGAGGCAGAAAAATTGAAAATTTGGGGCCAGCCTCAGCAACTTAGCAAGACCCTCTCTCAAAATACAATACAAATAGGGCTTGGGATGTGGTTCAGTGGTTAAACACCCCTGGTTCAATCCCCACTATCAAAAAATTGTTTTTATATTCTGTTCCTATTTTATATTTTAGTTACATCAAAAGCACCAAGATGTGTGCTTTTATCTATTTTAATGTGTCCAAAGTGCATAGAGCAAGCCATGTAATAGGCATTGGATAAGTCTTCACGGAAAGACTTATTCTTTAATTACCTAAACAAAAACCACAGATGTGATACATATGGTGATGTGTATGAATTACTGTCCAGGTTTATATGAATACATTGAGCCTATTTCTGCTGAAGTTGTTATGATCTCCTAAAATCATCTATGTCTGGTTGCCTCCAGGCCACCTGTGATTCTACCTTGATCGTATTTCCAGTTTGCTGACCATTGGTTTTTCTCTAGACTTTATCTCCTTCAGGAATACTTCTCTGCAACCTTGAAGATGGGGATGTTGGCTTTGCACAACCTCCTAAAGCACACTGTACTTACCCCAAACTTGAATACTTATCACAGAATATTTTTGATGCAGTAAAAGCAGGAAACCCATGTCCTTTTCCTATGTAACACTAGCATTTAGCACCATATGTGGAGCATAATAGATGGAAAATAAAATGTTTGTCAAAAGAATTAATGAATGAATGAATTCATAAGCAAAGGCTTTTCACTAAAGAGGATAGGGAAATGATTGCTGTCTTAGAATCACATATATTTCCAATCTTAACCCTGAGGATTTTGATTGAGTAGATTTTGAATGGAATCCAAGCCTGGATGCTTTATAAAGTTATGTAGATAATTGGGAGGCAAAGCCAAGGGTTTATAAACCACCTGTAATAGAAAATAAATATATCCAAAAATGAGAATGTGCTTCACTTGTATAACGAGACACTGTGAGTTAAGTGGAAGATAATTATTGCTGTGTGCAAATCTTTTGATAAATACTGTATTGCCAAACTGCATTGACTCTGAAAGAACTGAATTGAGTAGTTCACTTGATTATAATACAGAAAATAATTTCTTTTAATCCTTGTCTCCAAATCATATAACAAATTAGATGTCAATGAACATTGTTCTTGTCAGCATGAAAACTGAATGGCAATATAATTTTAGTGTTTAGTGATTACCTCTTTAAAAACCTTGACTATTTTTAATCAGAAGTGGTGTACTTTTCAAACATCCACTCTCAACTGGCTGTTCTTTCTTTTCTTCACCATACGTGGAATTTTGGTGTTATTTTTGCTTTCAAATTTCTGTCTGTGTAAGTATTTTGTTATAACAAAATTAGGGATAGAGTATGTCAATAACTTCAGATTTTAAATGACTCTCACCATCTGGGAACCGCCAGTATGTTAGGTGCCAGAGCTACAAAGACAGTATTTCAATTTCTGTTTTCATGGAATGTGAATATTGCTATAACAGAGGCATGAAAAGCTGATTAATAGAGTCAACCATTAGTTTATTTATTGACAAATATTTATCAAGGTCCTCTTATGGACTTATGCTAGATTCTAAGCTCATTCATTCAATCACATATCCAGTTAGAGGTTATTATGCTAGAGGTTATTATGTGCTCAGACTAGTTGCTAGGCAAAGTTAGTCACAATCCTGCCTCAATGAATTTATGATCCACTTGAGAAGACAGTAATCAATCAAACAGTCATGCAAGTGCATACACAAGTACAATGCTAGATGCTTTGAAGGAGAGGTGCATGGTTTCAGAAGAACACAGAATAGAAACTCAGTAAGGCCAAAGAAGGCTTCCCTGAGAAATAACAATTGAGCATTGAATAATCAAATTAAGTGAGGAGGAAAGAATGTTCCAGGCAGTGACATGAGGGCTTGAAGCAGAAGGGCAAACGACTCCACAAAGGACCCGAATAAAGGACTTGAAAAAAGGCAGGCTGGCGAGAACAGAAGAAAAGGGGTATATGTGAGGTAAGGTTGGGGAAGTGAGCAGTGCACACATAACACAAGATCATATGGTTATATTTTTCTGCATGGCATGCAATCTCATGAATAAGTAGAAAGTACAGAAAGGCTGTTTGTTCAGTTGGCAGGGTCAGTGCATATTTGCTGCCTCTACGATCTTAGTTTATTGTCATCATCGGATCCTCTGACAAAATAATCAGGCTACTGGGGCTATGCTCCTTTTTCTGGAATAGTCAACCATAGTAAAATCACCAGGTGTTCTCAACAATTATAGGACATTTAAATTATACTTCATCATAGACTTGGAAGTATATAAATAAATAAGTAATCTTATTTATTTATATAAATAAGATATAAATAAGTAATCTTCCTATTTTATAAGGGAATACATGAAACAAAAGTATTTACACATTTATAAAAACTTATAAGACAAAAAGAAGTCTCTTAACATCTCTAAGTCTTATGTGACAGTTTTGGGAATTAGCCAGATTACAGTATCATAGGATAACATTTGTGAATTTTTTTAATTTCTAAGGATTAATATTAGGCCATGTTCTCTATTTTAATTGAGAAGACAAAATATTTATTGTAATAATTTTTAGGTCATAAAAATTTCCTTCAAGGGAAGACACATCAAATAGTTTTTAGGTAATACCATAATTAATTAATTACAGATTTGAATAAACTTTAATCTTTGTATCATTAATAATAAAGTTTTACTTAACCCAGATCTTTCCCCTGAATTATATATATACTTGCATAGTTGACTCTATTCAGTTGTGCCCTAGTGGTATTTAAGTCATCTCAGATTCCTCTCCTAAAACCTGTCTCTTTCAGTTTTCTCAATCTGTTAGGGCAACACAATGGATCATGATGGTCAAGTAAAAAACTAGGTCATCTGTGACTCTTTTTCACTCATAGCCTATATTTAACCTGTGAGCAACTCCTGTCTGTTCAATCATCAGTATATATTCAGAATCTGACCCCGTACTTCAGTACTTCATTGCTCAGTCCAAGAAAGTCATCATTTCACATGTGGAGGATTGCAAGTACTTCCTAACTGCTATAGGATTCTGTTCTAGTGCCCTTTCAGTTTGTCTCAACATAGCAGTCACAGAGGTCTGATAAAATAAGTTGAGTGGGAAGTCTGTGTTCCTTCATTTCAATTTTCTATGAAGCTATACCTGCTCTGACAAAATAAGTCAAAGAAACAGTTGGTTCATATCACCTTTCCCCCTTTAACCTTTCAATGGTTTTCCATCTCACTTGAAATGAAATCAAATGTCCTTGGACTAATATAGTTCACCTTCAATAGACCCTAATTCTCACTTTCCTGACCTCACCTTTTATATCCTTCTTACATCTTTTGGATGAGACAATGTCTTCTTACATTTTTTCCAACATTCTGAGCCAATTCTTATGTTAGTTCATTGCACTTGTTATTTTTTCTTAGAATCTTTTTTTTTTTTCAAAAACATTAAGGTATATGAGCCCCCTATGACTGTCCAGATTTTATGTAAATAATCTTTTTCAGTGAGTGTTTTCCTTGCCTTCTTTATTTGATATCACACTCCACACCTTTACAACCTTCCTTTGTGCTGTACTATTTAGATATTTGTACTGTATAAAAAATAATGATTTATTTAAGTTATGGAGATTTTGTTTTAATGTTTTACAGAAAATTTTGAATTAAATGTTGAATTATTTTATTTTGGAGTACAAATATTGCTTTAAATTATTTGGATTTTTAGATGCTGGCAGAATTTAGGTCACACATGTCTTATAATTCCTACAGCATAGTTTGATTTTTTAAAGTATGTATAATTTTCACATAGTTACCATGACAGTCAAATCCCACATACAAAAACATTTATCTTATTTGATAGATGACATGGACTTAGATCCAGCTGTTCTAAGACATGGTGGCTGTAAATTGCAGTGCTAACTTTACTTTATTTCACAGGTTTAAGAGAGCAATGATGTTGGTACCCTGATAGTAGTTAGGAGACATTTTCAGCTAAAAGAACTAGAAAGCAATTATAATTACATATTGTCAAGGACATGTACCTTTATGCTGATGTTCAAGAAAAATTCTTTTATTGTTTCTTATTAAGGATAAATTTAGCATTGCCCTCAAACTCTGGATAGGTCAAAATTAGAATAATAAATAGTCCATAATTGGATGTGGATTCAAATGATTTTTGTGGGAGTCACTTTTTTTCATTAGTTATATTTCAGAATATTTTACTGTTTCTTTTTTTTTTTTAAATCTTTGAACTGTGGGTTTCACTGTGAAATTGACTTTTCAAAGCTGGTATTTTCAGAACAGTGCAAATAGGCTTACCAGGTGCTTGATTTGAGAAATTAATCATAAAATTCATAACACTCCATGTTACTGGTTTATGTTGCCATTGTCCTTGACATTTTCAATTTGAATATTGGACACTCATTTTCTTCCAAGATGTCTGTCAAAATCTAGAACTATGAGATACCTATATTTATGATATTTGTATTATCTCTCTGTGTGTATGTACAATGAAATATATTAAGAAAACATAGTCTTATTAATGGCAATACATTTTATTTGATTATAAAACCCTATGGGGGAAAACTGAATTCTAAATAGTAGTATGTAACAGGTCCCATATCCAAGAGTAATTAATGTAAACTGTACAACTATGAGAGTTTCTCATATAACATTACAGTTTTCTAATGTATTTAATCAAGTCATTTTTTTCCATTTTGTTCTCCTTTGATGAAGATTAGATTACAGAATATTAATAATAATGCTGGCCATTGTAGCTAAAATGGTTGTATTGGGACATAGGAAACACCTATGATTTCTATTGAAATTATTTGCCCACATGATCTTATGAAGGTAAACTTACATACTCTTATAAGTGATATGTATATTTAAAATAAGTGAAAGAATAGTACCAGAGGAAATACTATATATTAAATTTTAATTTTTTTAATAAATAACTCACATCAGGGTTACTATGTTTATGTTTTATCAATTTCTATCAATGCAAACATAAAATAAAAGGAAAATGCTAATGGTATCAGCATAATAATTTCAATATGAGCATGTCCGGGAGATTGCTAAGCAATACATAATTTTCCTGCATAGCATGTAATGTACATTTAGAGATAGTAAACTGCTCAGTATTCTACTCTATTACAAAGGGATTTTCCCAAGAGAAAATAGATAACAGGAAAAAAGTTAATTATAGCTATGTGGAATTGTGGAAGTTACTCACTGAAACTACGTGTTCAGAAAGATTGAAGTTTCCAGGGAATAATTTTTTTTTCTTTGCAGTACTGGGCACTCAATGTTGAACTTGGGACATTCTTATTACTGAGCTACATCCCCAGGCCATTTATATTTTATTTCAGGATCTCACTAATTTGCCCAGCCCACCCTTGAACTTGCAATCCTCCCACCTCAGCCTCCTGAGTAGCCTGCATTACAGGCATTATTTACTATGGGTTAGACACAATAATTAACTGCCTTCGCATTTTCTCAGAGATTAAAATTTCTTATCATATCTAATTCTCAAAGTAAGATTGAGTTGAGAAAACTAATTCTTAGTGGGGTTAGTAATTACCCAAATTCATACAGAAAATAAATCCTTAGCTTGGTTAGAATTTGGGCAGTTCAAACTGCAGAAACTGACATATTGATTGCTATTTATACACTTGTCAGATCCCAAGTTGTAGATTCTTTATCAAGAGATCTCATGATTTTGAAAGAGAGTAGTGCATTGCTAGTAGGTCAGTTACAATGAATAATCACTTTTCTCTCCTTTTCAGTCCTACATTCCCTATCGCATACCCATAGTAGTACTCTTGATACTTCCCTGGGGCAGCAAAGCATTTTGTGACTGGGCAGGAGATGGTTTAGAATCCTTTAAAAAAATTTCCATTCCTTTCTTTGATGATACTTTTCATATATTGCCTTTAATTTGAGGTATAAGTGAGGGTAAGTGAATCTCTAGAATTTGAGACAACATCCACATTAGAAAGGCCTTTTTACACCTGTTTCTTATCTTACCTGAATTGAACTTGGAAATCTCTTCAAATTATTATTGGTTAATGTCACTTCCAACCTTCTTCATTTCCCTTTTAGATTGATGGGAAAGATATTTCAACTCAGAGGCTGGATGTAGCTACTCATTCATTTATTTGTGAAATATATCTCTATTGATTAATTTCTGTGTTTCAACTTCTATCCCTTGGCAGTATAACAGTGAATATGAATATCACTGTTCACTATCAGAGGGTTAACAATTTATCAGGGGAGACAAATGTTAATAAACTTTGAGAGAGAAAGAAATGAATTAAGTAGTGTGTGCAAATAACCAGAAGTCATATTATTTTTTAGATTGTGTCCAAGACCATATTGTTCAGAGTCATGATTATAAAATTAGGAAAATGAAATAACGTGGTGTTATTCAAGGGGAATATAGGCTACTATGAGAGAGTGCCACTGCCTGGGAAAGTAAAGGTTTCCTAGAAAATGTTATACTTAGGTTTAGACCAAAACATTGACTAGTTCGGGATCTACCTGTTTTTATCCCTGGTTGCACATTATATTCAGCTGGGAAAAATTTAAAACATGGATGATGCTTGGGCCTCACCACAGTCATTCCAGTTTGTTAATTCTGGGGTGGGACACAAGCATATGGATGTTTTAAAAGCTCTCCAGGTGATTCTGTTTTTTCTTTTCTTTCTTTTTCTGGTACGGGGGATTGAATTCAGGGGCACTTTGTGACTGAGCTACATTCCCAGCCCTTTTTATTTTTTATCTGAAACAGAATCTTGCTAAGTTGCTTAGGGCCTGGCTAAGTTGCCCAGACCGGCTTTGAATTTAGGATCTTGCCTCAGTCTCCTGAGTTTCTGGGGTTACAGGAATGTGCTACCATGCCCAGCTCCAAATTATTCTAATAACAGGGTTAAAAAAAAAATGAGTCAACTATTCGTAGCCAATGAAGGAAGATAAAGAGATTAAAGTGCAGTTTACAAACTGAAAGAAGTTTATTCCAATTGGGACAATAAATCTGGGGGTGAGGAGTGGAAATGTATGAAACAAATATTTTTGAGGCCCTGGTATGTCTTTTATATTGACCTAGAGATGGCTTACTTATGGCAAGTGAATTTATGACAGAGGTGTAATATTTGTCCAGAGGTTTCAGTAGCATGGTACATCTAAGGAGAATTTGAACAGCTGAACGTGTTTAATGTTGGTCTTGAACAAGAATGACTTCTTTTCTTTCCTTGAACTCTGTACCTTGCTGTATCTCTGTTGCCATAATTGCCATTTCTTTCTTTCTCCTCTTCACTGATTAATCCTACTTAGCCTTTAGGACTTAGCATAAGAAGGTTGAATGATAAATATGTCAGCCATTGTGGGCCATACAAACTCCGTTGCAACTGTGCAGCACTGTCATACTGTGAAAGCAGTTATGAATAACAAATGAATAGTGTGGCTATGTCCCAATAAAATATTTATTTATGAATGCTGTAATTGAAATTTCATATAATTTTTGTGTGTGTGTGTGGTTCTGGGAATTGAACCCAGGGCCTTGTACATGTAAGGCAAGCACACTACCAACTGAGCTATATCCTCAGCCCCAAATTTCATATAGTTTTAATATCTCATAAGATATTATGCATTATTTTGAGGTTTTGACTATTTACAAATGTAAAATCATTCTTATTTTATGCACCATACAAAGATAGGCAGCAAAAATATCTTAATCCAAAGGCATAGTTTCCCCAACCACTATGCCATTCGAAGACATTGTAACAAATAAAATTTTGTTCTGGCAGAAGCTCTTTGAGGTAAATATTTTTGTTATTCTCATTTTACAGATGTAGAAACTGAGGCACAGAGCCGTTAGGTAATATGTCCAAATCATATAGATACTAATGGAATTCAGAAGCACCCAGGCTCTTTAACACCACGTCATGCTGCCTTCATTACTGTCATGGACGTATGTGAAGAAGATTAGACGAGAAAATAAAGAAAAAACAGTCAAAGCATTTTGAGGTGTTAGATCAATAATCTGTAGGGATGCTGATATAACAGGGAAAAATGACCAGAGGCCCACAACCAAAGTGATTGATGACTGAGTGAGGACATTCAAGAGTCAATGGAATGCAATAGAGAGGATATATTTGGGCCTCAAATTTTTAAATTTTATGACCAAGCACTCCTGTGACCTTCAGAGAAAGTTGCTTCTAAATATTTCCACACATGTCATTTTCAACCACCATTTTATGTAGTTCAAGTGTGTGTGTATATGTGTATTTACAAGAGAGTAGGCTTCCAGAAAGTCTGCTTCAGTGTGGTAAGAGCACTGAGTGAGGGTGGAATTAGGGGGTAAGGAGAGATCATAAAGGACTTTATGCAGCGGAGGATGGAACTGGAAGGATAAGTGTTATTTTGGTTCAAGGCTTCATTCCATGGTCATTTGGCTCTATCATTTTTTGGCCTGAGGTAAGGCAGCACATCATGACTACAGTATGTGGTAGAGAAAATCTGTCCACTTCCTGGCAGCTGGAAGCAAAGAGAGAAAGAGAAGAAGATACTGGGGTACCAAATTCCCCTCAAGATCATGCCCCCAGTCACTTAAATTTCTTCTACTAGGCCCCACCTCCTCAAGTTTCCAGCACCACCCAATAGTGTCTGTGAGGGACATTCAAGCTCCAAACCATAGCAAATGGCCTTTGTAGTAGAGTAAAGGGCTCTGATGTACTGTTCTTCTATTTAAATTTACCAACGATGTGCATTAAAAGGCAGGAAGATATTATTGAACAAAATATACTGAATTGGATACGTCAGAAATGTTTATAATGGTCTTTGATATCGGTTAGAAACAGAAATAATGAAAATATTAAGGGCAATTTCAGAAAAAAAATTAATTAAAATCTTTATAATATGATCCTGTTTTTTACCATTTTTTGAGGAGAGATTTATGGTTTTGTATCATGGACTCCATAAAGAACTTTGCCAGACTTTAAAAGGAGAACCTTCATTTTGAATTCTGTACAGAGATTGTGTTTTTACCACATTCATTTCAGAGCAGAAAGGAACAAATGTGACAAAGTTTGTGCTCTTGGAAAAGGTCATTGTGTTAAGAGATATTATAGAGAAAAGGAAATTTGTGGTCATAGGTCTGCTGTTTACCTATGCCTAGTTTTGACCGTGACCATGGGGCTGCATTGTTTTCTTCACTAAATTACAGACTTCATGGCTGTGTTCATGTCTGTTCTGGAGTCTTATTCAGCTCTGCTTTTGAAAATGGCTTTTCACAAAGATAAAATAAAATAAGCAGATAAGATTGTGGCTTTCATTAACGTTCTCCTTTTTAGTAATTTATATCCTGGAACATGAATTGAGTTTAATTTAAAATAAATATCAACATGAGGAATCAGTTAACTGGCTCAAGATAATTTTAGACTATTATGTGTATGTTGTAGGTCTGTTTTTTTTTTTTTTTTTTGTAGTTTTCCTTGGTGGGTATAGCAGTGAGGGTGTTGCAGTGGAAAAAGCATACACTTGATATTTACATAGATCTCAGAACTATCTTGAATTTTCTCTTTTATTCTAAATTCTCTCATCCATAGCGTGGGGATACAAAAGTAGGTTTGTGAGGGTCCATGCCCATAAAGGACCTAGTCTAGTGACCAGTGCATGCATATATTAGGCTGTCTGGATATGGCACTTACTCTAATGGCTATTTTCTTTGTTTAATGATAAGAGAAAATTAGATAAGAAGAATAGTCAGATATTCCACTGGCCTAAAAAACAGCCATTGTAAACAGGGACTAGTGAAAAAAAAAGTTTCCAAACACATTATAGTTTTTAAAAATTCCAAAATTGAACTAAAAAATACCATACTTAGTAGAGTTAAAGATTCCTCTGAAATGTCTGATTTCTATAAAAAACATTTTCTTTTTAAACTTGGAAAAATGTGTGTTCTACTGCATAGTGTATGGATTTCCATTCAGAAGCTTGATGTAATCGGTAGAAGGACTTCATTATTAAAGGAAATCATATCTATCATACTGTATAAGGCAAGTTATATAAAGCTAAGTCACATGTTTGAAAATATAGAAGTTAGTATTTCTGAAAAAGTAATGAACTAAGGAAAAGATAAAATGCACAATGTTCACAAGCCCAAATTCAATCATTCATTCATGCATTCTATGCCAGATTGATAATTACTGTAAAAATATTGGTTGAAATTGTAATTTTCAAAGAATAAAATCCTGTTGTAGGTCAGCCTCTTCTTCATGGGGTATGCTAAATTAAGGTGATGGTATTTCCTGATTCCAAAATCAGTCCCATTTTCATGAAATCATCCCAGAAAAAAATATGTTTATGAAGCAAATTGTGTTCTGAAATGTGATGACAATTCTATTCTACTATAACTTTTTCAATCAATAACTTTCATTCTTCCTTTCAGACACAAATGAGTCAAATAGTGCTATTTACACCTATATAAATGTAAATGATGTCTCTTACATAGTTACTGGAACATAAATAGTGTCTCCCCAGTTAGAATTTAAAGATATATACTAGTCATTTTTTTCACCACTGTGACCAAAATACTTGACAAGAACAAACTTAACAGAGGAAGGTTTGTTTTGGGCACACAATTTCAGAGGTCTTAGTTCCTGGTTGGCCAACTCCACTGCTCTGGGCCCGAGATGAGGCAGAACATCATGACAGAAGGGCATGGTGGAGGAAAGCTGTTCAGGTCATGGGATCTGAGAAGGAGAGAGAGAGAGAGAGAGAGAGAGAGAGAGAGAGAGAGAGAGAGAGAGAGAGAAAGGGTGAGGTACAGATATAGTCCCTAACGCCATGCCTCAAGTGACCTAATTCTTTTAGCCATATGCAACCTGCCTACAGTCCATTCAGCTAAGAGTGGATTAATCCAGCCAATGAGTTAGGCCCTAATCATTGTCTAATAATCCCACTTATGAACTTTGATACATTGGGACTCATGCTTTCAACACATGAGCTATTGGGGGACATTCAGAAACAAACCATAATAATATGTGACATAAGAACTATATGTAAGTCATGCTGAGTGACACATTGGTCAGCACATGGCCTACTTTCAATATTCTTTTTAGAACACATACAGAAAGCCTGTAATCATAAGTACATTGAGTAATATAGTTTCCAGAGTCCATTTTTATAGTAGTATTTACACAAATCAATTAATGTTTTGACTTAATGGATTAAATGATGGATAGCTGTGGACCAGAGAATTTGGAGGTCAAAAATATCCAGTTTGTCCTTTTTTATCTGGTGTATTTCATGTAACATAATGATTTGAAGGTTCATCTAGGTTGTAGTTGATTCCTTATTTCATGGTCTGTTTCCAGTGTGGTGTTGAGATAATTTGATGTGTCATAACTTAAATGCTTTCATACCTTGAAGGAAACCTGATTTCTTTCTACCTCTGGTTATTATGAAACTGCTGCAATTGGCATACAACTCTTCATCAAGTCCTGAATTTGAGCCTTTGGGGCATGTACCTAGTAGTTAAATTGTTGATGAGTCATTTTTACTTCTATGTTTAGAGAAATATTGTTTAGTTTCCTTTACATTAAGTTTCTAGAATAGGCAACTTCATAGGGACATAAAGTGGGTTATAGCTTACTACAGGTAGGAGAAGAGATATGGGAATGGGAAATTATTGCATGGTGGTTACAAAATTGCTGTTTGGAGTGATAAAAATGTTTTAGAAATGGATAATAGTGATAATTGCACAACACTGTGAGTGTAATTATGACTACTGAATTGAAGAATGGGAAATGTTTATGTTATATATATTTTACTGTAATTTAAAAGAGATGGTATAATATGCCACAAACCATTGAATTGTATACTGTATGGTATGTGAGTTTTATACCATTGAAGCTGGTTATCCAAATAAGACACACTTGGAAAAGGAAAGTTGAAGATTCCAAACTTATTTTATGTCGACTCTACACAGTAGTTGGAGATAGAATGAATTGGATTTGGGAAATGGATGCTTCCGTCAAAAGTAACATTAAATACTGTAGGGCTATGTGGGGCCGGGGGGACAATCAATTCCAGGAGTTCCAGTTTCTACTGTGAAGCATAAAGCAATGTCATAAAATAACTACAAATTTAGAGGGTAAAAATCTATGTATAGATACCTAATATATACTCACACAGATACATGTACATTCACACGCATATATACATATATGATATAGACAAAATTAAATTTCAAATACACATACCAACACCTTCTATTTTGTGTATTCATAATTTCATTCTAGATTTTGCATTTGAGAATGTTCATATTGTTTCTATTATGATCTTTAACCCCACTCCATAGACACTCATCCATATGCTTGAGGAGGTATGGTAAACAGTAGATTTGAAGGATGGAATGACATAATATTTTCTGTATTAAAATATTCCATTTTATATTAGATTGTCTTTTTAATTATTTTTTAAACTTATTTTTCAGCTGCTCCAGTTGATGTACTTAAAGCACTAGATTTTCACAATTCTCCAGAGGGAATATCAAAAACAACAGGATTTTGCACAAACAGAAAGAACTCTCAAGGTTCAGATACTGCTTACAGAGTTTCAAAGCTAGCACAACTCAGTGCCCCAACTAAACAGTTATTTCCAGGTATGTTCAGTTTATTATGAGTCCTACTATTACTGCTACTGTTGTTACTACTAAGTCTCCTTCGACTATTTCTTTGCTAATGACTATTTCTTTTTACCATTCTATATAATACTCATTTCTAGGTTGAAATATAATTTGATCATATATCAGTTACCAAATACGTTGTGATCACCAAAGTGAGGAAATGAAAATAATTATTGCCAATCTTTTAATTCAGCACAATCACACAAAATATGCTTATTTTAACACTTAATAATTCATAATTTCAACATGACAGAATGTGAAAGCAGCATTTTATGACTTATTCCATTTTTGTATGTGATCATGTAGAACTTTTTCATTGGGGAAGTGGGAATTGGAAGGAGACCTTACTCTTACTGACTAGTATGTTTAATAGGCATGTGGATTTAGACATAATTAATGTGTATTTTCATAAGACTAAAACTTAGTACTCTTTCTGTTGAAAGAAACACTTCTGTGGTAGATGTTAATTTTGCATTAACTTTGCATGCTATTCTTATCTGAAATATAATAAAAGCTAGTCACATCTCATAGTTACTGGGAGTTCTGGGACTAGAGATTTTCTAAGACTTCACCTAGCAGGGTTTCATAATGGTATGGAAAAATACATGGTAAATAATTTCTTTTCTTCTATGAAAGTACTAATTGATCTCATAACACTAATTATCTAGAAATTATGATACTGTGGGAAAAAGGAATTGAATGGTGAATGAAAATTTCTGAGTATCAAGTTTTCTAAGCAGATAGCTCCTTGCACCTACTTGCAGTTGATACATGACAAATTATTTATCCTTATAAGTTTAAGTTTGGTGTCCTAATCCCTGTTTAACAGAGTTAAACAGTTTCACAGATGCTGTCTGACTAGACCAACTTATAGACAGATCAATACTTAATCCACATTTTTTTCTCCAAGGCCAATATTTCATATATTGTCAAAATTTATTTCTGAGGCATTAGAATCTTCTCAGCAGCAGTTTGCAATTAATTTCTTCATATTGTCCTATACCTTCTAGATCTCAAGAGATTTAAATTTTCTATTTTTAGGTAAAACTTTTACTATCAGAAAGATATGAATCAAGGAATTAAACAATTATAAAACAACAAAGCAAACTTTTCATGCAAAGACATTTTAAAGTATATTTCATATATTTTGATTGTTCGTTGAATTTTCCAATATGTTTTGTGCTTTGCTATTATTTGTGATAAACAAAAGTTACAATGTATGTATAACAATGAAGTCTAAAATTTCTGACTTTAAAAATTAAAAATTAAGTTATAATATATTTTAAAAATCCAATTTAAAATTTTCAAATAGTAAAAGTCATTACTTTTTAATTTCCTATTGCATTTCTAATAGAAAAAGTGATGGGAATTTTCAAGAAAGAAAAAGTAGAGAAAAAAATAGACTAATGGAAATATTTTAGAAATACTCATGAAGTTATTGTTTATTATTTTATTTATAATTGGGTCATTATCAGGGTCTGTTTATCTGCATTCCAAGATGGTAGTTAGCTAATTTGATTAATTTTATATGTTATCTTGTTTTACTCATGAAGAAAGAAAATATTTTATGTCTATAGGATCTTCTTTCATTCCAGTTAACAGAATTTAACTATATGAATGTTTTTACTCCTCACATGATTGGTGTCTGAGGCATGATTCTAACAGTGAGCATTTCAGATAAGAGACACATATTATAGTTAACATCATGGAAATGATTACAAGCTTGCCATTTTGGAGGGTAAAGTTTTCTGTCCATTATGCAAAATGATAGTAAAAATTAGTCACAACAGATTACCATTAAAATATTAAAATAGTAAATATTAATTATAAAGCAGTAAAAAACATCTTTGAAAAATATATTTGGAATATACTATCATGCATTATAAGAAGATATAAAAGCAATTTCTTTTCTAAAGAATAAGCGGAAGGACTGGAAACTTTAGTATTCATCAATGGGGCAGTGAGAAGTTGTCAGTTGGATACAGTCATTAAAATATTCTAGTAGAATTAAGGTATGTGTCTTTCAAAGTCCCAACTTGAAACCTTTAATTTAAATTTCTGAAAATTGGAGCTGAATGGAAGCCCTTTAGAGCCCATGCCATGAGACAGACTCTGTACAAAAAACTTTACATATATTGATCTATATCTTTATAACAATCATAGGACAGTAATATTAAAATATTAAAAAGTTATTATGCCTTTTTTCATTTCAAAAGTATTACTGGAGGCAACATTTAATGATCTTAAAAGCTTGGTTTAACAATCACTATTGAATTTGTTATACTAACAATATGTCAAGATTATTATTACACATATATATATATATATATATGACTTTTATAAACACATACAGTAAGGAATAATAGCACTTTTTAACAAGTCATTTAACATGCTTTATTCTTAATCTATTTATATATTTCAAAATGTGGATTAAAATGTAAAACCCCATATTTTATCTTTACTGTAAATTCTCATCACTTATTTCTGATGAAATTTTACATTTTCAGTGAATGTGTTTCTGTTGTGGAACTAATATCTGTCTGATTAATTCACTAAGTTATGAACAATATTAATTATCATAGGAAGGAAACTAAGGTGGGTGTCTAGGTTAGACTGGAAATTTTGACATCAAGTCATGATTTTCTTAGACAGCTTATTTTATTTCTGAAAGGTCAGAACTTAAAGATTGCAATTAAAACCCTTAATGTTTAACTTTAAAATGGGAAATAGACATTTTAATGGACAGATTTTAGTGATTTGTATAGTAAGAAGCCAGAGATTTTCAAAAGTTAAGGTGCATATATTGCATGGTTAATTAAAATTTTTATTCTTTTAGTCTTGTATGAAGGTATTATTCCCTGAAATTCCACTTTCCCTAGATGTCTCTATGTAGACATTTTTATAAATGTCTAAAATAATGGATAAGGCATTATTTTCCACTAGCTCATAATATTTTAATATCAATTTATTTCACTGAATAAAATCTTTGAAAAATTTAGATGCAGTTACAATGTCTTGTTGTTCTTAGTATTCTGAAGTACTTGTTTGAAGAAAAAGTTTGTTTGCCAAGGACCTTCTTCAATAATGAACTGGATTACCTAGCTATATAATTATAGTGTGAACTGGCAGAAGCATTTTTTGCGGGGGGTTACTGGGGATTGAACTTAGGGGCACTCAACCACTGAGCCACATCCCCAGCCCTATTTTGTATTTTATTTAGAGACAAAGTCTCACTGAGTTGTTTAGTGCATTGCTTTTGCTGAGGCTGGCTTTGAACTCGCAATACTCCTGCCTCAGCCACCCAAGCTGCTGGGATTACAGGTGTACACCATTGCACCCGGCAGCATTTTATTAGTTGATTTGTTTTATTATCTTTTGATTTTCTTCCTATGACTACTTTCCTTCTATTGATTTTCATAAATGTAAAATTGTTTCTGTGATATTTAAATCCAATTGAGGGCTGAGAGTTTAGCTCAGTGGTGGAGTGCTTGCCTAGCAGGTGCAGTGCCCTGGGTTCAATCCCTAGTACCACAAAATTTAAAAAAATAAATCAAATTGAACAAAACTATATGTATAAATTGAATTGTAACTAGATAGATGGATTGATTGATTTGCTGTGATGCCATTGAAAATTTTTACACATTTTTTTTTCAATTTTGAGTTTTGTATTAGTTTCACTTAATTATATACATATATATTTTATACATATGCATGGGTGTATATATATGTGTGTATATACAAATATATGTGTATATGTATATATACATATATATGAGATAAGAGCAGAATAGCCCACATTGATTGCTCTTTTGTGTGTGATATACTCTCATTTAATTTCCAGAACATCCTGGTGGGACAGATTATCTTAGTAATGGTTTGAAAAACCAATTAAGAGGTTTTTCAATTATTTACCAAGAACACATAGTAAGAATGTCAAAGGGCAGAGATATGACCCAAAACCTTCTGCTTAATTATTCTGTGCACATATTTTTAGTATAAAATGTATTTGCATGGCTTGTTATTTTTCCTTCCATAATATATTTTAAATAATTTCCATTTAGTCAAACATCTTTCTGTTACATACTTTTATTTATGTATTTGTTTACTGATACTTGGGCCTGAACACTAGGGTGATTTACCATTGATTTACATCTTCAGCCATTTTATTTTCTATTTTAGAACAGGGCATTGCTAAGCTATCTGTTACATTCTTTTAAGTGGTTTCATAGGATTCCATTATGTAGATAATCTGTATTTTATTTAACCAGTCTCAACCATTGCAACCCATTGTAATATTTTGTCATTAGAAAGAGTGCTTTGATGACAAAATCATTTCTTTACATACAAGTGTCTGTAAATTCTTAGAAGTGGAATTGCTGATCTTCTGTAATTGAATGTGAGTGCATGACAGACACATACATAATGCCTTTATTATTTTATACTACTCCCTGTAATACAATTTGCAATCAATGGATTGTACATGAACTCTTAATATTGGTCCAGGTATTATCTATCATACATGCACATACACCTGGACATATTTTTAAACTAAACTCATCTCTCAAAAAATTTTGCCTGTTTTACTTATATGTCAGAGTAGTAAGAGTGCTGAGAGCCATAGCTAAGTAGGAATGACCCATGGCTGAAAGGTGATGGTTGAAAGGTGATGCCAGCAAGCCATTGAGATGATAATGATTATGTTAAAATGTGCATTCAATTGGAGATTAGACCCCTGCAGTCCTCCTCACCCTGCTACTTTGGAGCTCTCCAGGGACTCCCGGAGAGTTCCCATTGGTTGGGGAAGTGTGGTAGGAGGGAATTCCAGAGGAGGGATTTCCAATTGGGGTAGTGTGTGTCCCGGGAGAAGGCCTCATGCGTGGCATTCGCGGGAGTTTTGGAAATAAAGTTTGTTCCTGCTTGAGTGGTTCGTGATTTTGTGCCTGCCAGACTGCGGCATAAGAGGATTAAATTTTATATATATACACATATATATGTATATGGAAAAAAAGATACTATGTCTTCATGACTTTAGAATCAAATTAGCTAAGTACCTGATACTTTTTATTGATAAATATGTATGCTTCTTATATGTGAAACTGCATCGTGTGGTGTCAAAAACTGATCAAAACCTCTAACTTTTGAAGAGATGATAAAAAATAATATCTTTATATTATGTCATTAAAATGCCTCTTTTAAAATATATATATGGCTTTAGACTAGACACAGCCAGAAAATAGAGACCTTTTGCCACAATTAGTGCTTAAATAAGTGTTTCAAGAGTTACTGTTATGTGTTTGATATTGTATTGGAGCCATGATCATGTTTTCTTACTTTGAATTCAATTTCTAATAATCATTATGCTTTTAAAGGGTGACTTTAAAGTTTGCACATAACTTGGATCACTATTAAGTGGGAAGTTAATAGAGTCATAGAGTGTCCCCCCACACCTACCCCATATGTTTGTTAAACTGTTTACTTTTTGAATTTAGATGATTCATTAAGGCCACATAGAAAGTTCAAAAATAATGCTGTGATCTAAGAACAATTTGGAAATATAGAATTTCTAACACATTGGACTTCTCTTTTCAGGTGGAACTTTTCTGGAAGATTTTTCAGTATTATTTACAGTAAAACCCAAAAAAGGAATTCAGTCTTTCCTCTTATCTATATATAATGAGCATGGTATTCAGCAAATTGGTGTTGAGGTTGGGAGATCCCCTGTTTTTCTGTTTGAAGACCACACTGGAAAACCTGCTCCAGAAGATTATCCCCTCTTCAGAACTGTTAACATCGCTGATGGGAAGTAAGTAGCCAGTGACCAAATGTGTTAGCTATGCTGAAAACAATACTTTCACTTAATCATTCAACAAATATTTATGAAGTGTGATACAGTTTTTTCTAGGGTCTGGGAATGAAAAAAACGAAACAATGAAATGCCTACCTTGCATAATTTATCTTGCAGTCTAGGCAGGCAAAATATTTAGAAATATTTAGAAATACATTAATAAAGACTTAATAAAGACAGAAAAATAGTGCAGAGGAAAGGGAATGTCAGTGGGCAGAACAATTTTAAAAAGTAATGACAGAAAAATCTCTGTAGGAATGGAACATGTCAAGGAGGTGAGGGACATGCCATGCTGAGAATCACAAGCATTCTGTTCTAGGAGGAGAGGAAGCCAATGCAAAGCCTCTGATTCCAATGTGTGCCCCATTTGTTCCAACATGGAGGAAACCAACATGGTAGGAGCAGAGTGGGATGGTGAGCATGGAAAAATTCTTGGGAAGCCAGATGGCATAATACATCCTAGGAGGCTACAAACTCTGTTCTCAGTGAAATAGGAAGTCAGTGGAGCATATTAAGTAGGAAATGATCTAATTTGACTTATTATTATTATTTTTTACCAGTAATAGTAATATGTGATCATAGAAGCCTTATTTAATAATTGATATATGTCCATACTGTTCTAAGCACTTAACACGTAGCTAAATTATTTAATTATTCACAATCACTTTAAGAAGATAATGTTAATAAATATTACCGATAAGGGGACAAGTCACAGAAAGTTTATTTGATTTGTCTAAATTCATAAAGTTAGAAAGTGGCAGAGGTAGCTTTGGGATTTAGGTAGTTAGGCTCAAACTACAGTCTTCTGAAACTCTGCTGAATTCTGTGTTGTAATGATTGCCTTTTGCTTAGGGAGCCATTAAACACAAACAAATGTGCATTAAATTTTACTACACTTTTAATTGCTGTATTTAGACCCCTAAAATAGCTTTATCAGATGTAGAACATTTGGCTATAGACAGAAGGAAAGAGAAGTGCAGGTGGAAAAAATAATTCATATACATTGTGTCTTTGTCAGGACTCGATAGAAACCTGCAACTCTCAGTGCCAGAAAAAAATAGACTTTCACAAGTAATTTAAATTATTATCCTATAGAAAAGTAAAATATTATCACATTATGTTTCTATTTTTGACCATTAGCCAACACCAAGGTAAAATTTAATTCATATTTAGTATTTGTTTAAGACATTTTTAATTCATCTTATTATTCAAACATTGTTTTACTTTGTCTTATTTATCCTTATTAGGATGCCTTCTTAATTGAAAAAATTAATTTATCATGGCCAGCATTCTATTTGAAAACAATAGGCAGTGCTTAATTTGAATAAGTTATTAAAATAAAACGTGGGAAACGCTCAAAAAACATTTTTATTGATTATCAAACAGAACAATAGTTATATTTACATGTATCACAGTGGTAAACTATTACTGACAGTATATTGGATTAAATAAACACCTTTCATTCATATATTCATTCAATCACAATTTATTAAGTGCTTACCACGTTCTGGCACTGTATTATTCATTTGATACTGTTAAAATGTGACATATTTGTTGAACCCAACTAGCATTACAATTTCAATGCAAACATTAATGGTATTTAAGCACACTTCGATTTGTTAAACTACATTTCTCATGACAGGCTATTCAATCTGTAAGTATTTATCCACTACTTGACTAGACATCTACAGGGCACGGGTGAGGCCATGAATAGCCCATGTGAAGTCTCTCCACACCTGGAGCTTAAATTCTGATAGAAAAGATCAACAACAGAAGAGGCAAAAATACACGCAGTGCTGATAGTTCTCTGAATGAAAATAAATCCAAGAAATAGATGTATTCAGTGTACTATTTTAGACTGGGCAGTCTTTTTGATGATGTTGTATTGAGCAAAGTTCAGGGAGCAGAAATTGCCCTGAGGGGATGTGGAGAAAGAGGTTCTTGCAAAGTGAAGAACACTGGGGAGCAGCAGCTGGAAGGAGGCAGGAAGGCAGTGTGTGGTTGGGACCCAGGGAGTCAGAGTGTGAAAAGTCAGACATGAGATCAGAGAGGGCCTGGGCACCCTGTTATAGGAGTACTTGATAGCTTTTAGTAAGATGGAGACTTGATCTGTCTCATATACTAAAAGATCGCTGTGTTTCTAAAGAGTGGAAACAGCAACCAGTTGGGAGGCTATGTGAAAGAGGTGACAGCTTGGACTAAGTTGAGAGACACTGGATTTTGTTTATACTTCGAATATAAGAACCGAGGAGAGTTTTCTGACGATAAAAATGTATGAGAGAAAGGAAATAATGGAGAAGGACTTCAAAATGAAGTGTTAATTTATTTTCTTTCTAACAGTATTTTGAATATTACGTGATACTGTGATTTTGATGTCTCATTATTATCACAGCTTAAATTAATTCAACAAAAATGCCATTTAGAGTTCCAATCAGCTTTTCACAGTTGAAGTCTTTTTTTGTTTTCTGCTAATGAAAAGCACATACCTATGACAGTAGGAATGGTTTAAGTTAAGACACAGGCAGCTTGGCATGAAGTATGTGTAAATTTTACTCTCACTGTATTAAGTGGCTCCTTATATAAATCTGCTCAATTCAAACCAAGCAGATGCCTATGATAGTTGAATGTACTTGTGGAAAGACCAAAGATTAAGTGTATATGGAAATATACTTGGTCCTCATCAGTAGCCATGCCAAGTATCATGAAACAGACATCTTAGGAAGGCTCCTGCAACTTTTTGGGTACTTTATTTTATGGATCTAGTCCTAGACACTTCTGGAATATTAATCTAGCCCCTTTTTATTTGAGAAAAAAAAATAACATATAAACCAGAGTGGCTTGCAGAATCCAAGTGAGCTTCACTTAGTGGTTTATGTTAGCACCAGATATTGTTAATAAACTCTTCTTTTCACAATATTGCTAAGATACCTATGTTTCCAAAGGGCAGGTCATGTCTCCCCCTCTAAGCCTGTCATCACCATCCTGCATTAGCTCGAACAGTAGCTGCAGAATGAATTGAGACTCTCCCTGCAGGCATGCACTGACTGCTTTCTTTTAGTGCTCCCACTTCCTGCCAAGAGTGGGAAGAAGGAGAGATACTGTGTCTCAGGCTTGGATCCTACCCACAGTAGTGATCTATAACTGTCTTGAAATTAAAGTGGGAAAAGAAATTGAAAGCACTTAAAATAAATGGGAATAAAGACAGTGCAGTGCATTGTGTTTTACAGTTCGAACGTTGAGTTGCTCCAGATGGAGCAGTCATTCAGTTAGAAGGTCCTTTTTTGTTTGTTGGTTGGTTTGATTTTTTTTTTGTAGGTGGAAAGCATTTTCTTTGGAAGAAAGCATTTGTGTACATAGAAACTACTGCTTATACCCTGTCCCTTTCTAATCTCAATCAAATACCTTCATCAGGATGCAGTGAGATTATGCTTTTGTTGCTTCGACATAAAGTGAAGCAGAGAATGGGCATGTCCTTATCAGCATGGACAGATCATCCTGCTGTGCATCTTAGGCTGCTAGTGTTTTTTTTTTTTTTTTTTTTTTTTGAGTACCTAGCACTATGCTGGGTAAGCAGTAAGTTGTTACCAGTGAAACAATTGATCCCTAAGCTTACATTTTAAGCCATTTCAGCTCACTTTTGTAATTTAAAATATACTGTATGTGAATAATGCTTTGGCAGCCAATGTTATTGAAGCTTACAAAAGAATTACCTGGATTTTTTTTTTTTCAGGTGGCATCGGGTAGCAATCAGTGTGGAAAAGAAAACTGTGACAATGATTGTTGACTGTAAGAAGAAAACCACAAAACCACTTGATAGAAGTGAGAGATCAATTGTTGATACCAATGGAATCACGGTTTTTGGAACAAGGATTTTGGATGAAGAAGTTTTTGAGGTAAAAATAAACTTTTAAGCTGAATATTATTAAAGCAGATGAACTAGGTTAATAACAGTAACAATCAATATCTGTTATGAAGCAAAGATGAAAACTGTAAAGAGTGACCCACTTTCTAATCCTGTGGGTGTAGCAGTGATGTTTTGTATTGTATATTAAGAGAATGACCAGACAATGGTGACTGAAGTGGCTGGGGAACCTTTACAGAGATTGGTTGATTTGAACACAGGCACACTATTCCCTGGGAGGGACAAATGGCTCTTCTCTTAGTACTTTGTATTATTTTCTTTGGAGAAAAGAACATTTTCTTCTCTTCCTTCTCTGGAAGATTAATTTTGAGAAATGTACAAGTCTTTATTCTGACTTCCTTTGTTCTTTGTGAGTATTTCCAAGGTAAAGTAAAGATCATATTGCAAAAAGATGAACTTTTAAGCTTTTAAATCATAATTTTAAAAATAATATGAAGGTCATGGGAAGCAGTCTCTTTCAATTTTATTTCACTAATTATGATAATCACATTCTTTTCTTTAATTCTTTAATCAATGGACCTGGTAATTTGTGCTTTTGTTTTTAGTCATTTTTTAACAGAACAAACAGATCTCAGTCTTCTGACCTCATAAAGAGAAGTATGCACTCCTGACACATTATTCATTACTTTCATGATTGTTTTAACATAATTTCTGAGTCATTTAATTTTCAGAGTGAAACAGAGTAAAACTGTGCAGTATAATATAGATTGAGACATGTTTCCTATGGGAGATTTGCTGTATTCTGTTGATGTGTCAAAAAAACAATATATATATATATATATATATATATATATTATATATATATATATATATATATATACATACACATATATATGCACATACATATGTGTACACACACATCTATACATACAGTGTATATTTGCATTGAAAATACAGTGTAAATTAGAGTATTAGCTAGGCTATCATATTCTTGTAATTATATGCATAACTGAGGGTAAACATAAATAACACTCATGACATTTTCAAATTATTTATTTAGAATATATTTTTTTCTGATGTTTTTCACTTGTGTGTATTTAAGTCTTTGACTCTACATAAGATATTTTAATTTGTGATATGTCTGGATTAAATGATAAACTGATTCTGGTAATATATATTGGTAATGTAGACCCAGGTCATTCAATGTAATTCATTGATTGCACACACTATGATAAATAACTATTTATTAACAAATGAATATTATAAACAATTAGTATAATTTCCAGTCTTTTAGAATCTTATTTTAGAATTAGACTATCCATAAACATTTGTTTCACAGGCATAATGCATATTTTTAACCCCAAGAACCTTATTTTCCAGGATCATAAATGAATAATATAGGATTTCATTCCCTGGCCCCTGCCCTTTATTCCTCTTTCTCTCTCTGTCTCTTCCTCATTTAAATTTATAATACCATATACCATATTTTACATCCTAGAATAACTCCAATCATTTATCTGGAGGAGCTATTAAAACATTAAGAAAAAATAATTCTGAAGAAATTGTTTAATGGCACTTCTAGTGAATTGACAATGTGTGGTGAAAAGTACATTTATTAAACTGCTTCACATTTTGGAGTTTTATGAAACTCTCATGAAGCTTTAAATAGAACATTTATTTGCTAGGAAGCATGAGTCAGTTTTTTAAAATGTAAATGAAGACAGCACCTTTCACTATCAGATTATCCTCTACCATCTTTGACCAGATAAATAGGGAAACTTTATTTTTACTTAATAAACTGTTTGAAATGCTTTAGAACAAAATTCTTTTAATTGGCTGAAATTTTGTATTTGTCTAATTCACATATCCAGTCATCATATGTTAAATTAAGGTTTTATTTACTAAATTGTGTTACTGTATGGCTATATAAAATTTCTAAACTAATATAGTCTCTTTCCATTTAAAAATAGAGCATGAAGAGAAAAAATGATTCAAACACACAGACTTTTAAATTTGAATTAAATTCTCACAGCTTTTGTGAAATTAGCTCATCCTATCAGAATATAATGTTAATATATCCTGGTCTAAAAATTTTCTCAAAAAATTTTACTGTCATTTTGGTTTATGTTGTCATACACATATCAACTTTTAGATCTCTGTAAGTGAATATGTAGAAGTAAACTAAAAATGAAAACAGACAGAATGACAACATATACATATCATTTTAGTTTTTGATAACAGTTGTGATGATGAAGATGTTCTGATAACATCAATGTTTCATTAGCCTGAAAACTAGAAATGTCACTTTTTCAATAATACAGTAATTTGTATTTAGATAAAGATTTGTTTAATGCATTTAATTTCACATATATGCCACACTACACTTCTGGAATGGAACTTTCATCCCCCAAAATATTAAACATGGCTATATTTAAATTGCAGTCTGATAATGTAAAAATTCATCAGTAAACAGATAGAAGCAGAATTGAAAATTTTAATTTTGACAAGAACAATTTACATGAAAATGCCAAGATGACAATATAGACCCATAAGGCATATTATATAATTTTAGCATATCAGAGTGAGTATATATGCTTTGATTCTGGAATGAGAAAGATCTGATTTTGAATGCCATCATCAAGCTTAATTTTCACTTTTCTCTCTGTAATTAATTTATATATGTTTCAATCTCTCATTCTTTACATGAGAAATATAATAGAATCTCCTTTATTAGGATCATGTAAAGTGCTTAAGATATTAGTATGAATCTATGTACCTACATTCATAGGTAACACATAAGCAGTTACATGTATTAATTATGTATTAAGGCATAGTTTTCTTTATTATTATTACTTTTTAAATTAATTTCTAGCTATGGTGTTTCAAATATATTTGTATGCATTTTATATTGGTAACCAACAGTGACCCATGTTTAAGTCAAAACTCTTAGTGTACCCTTTCCTGGGTTATTGCTAGTTTACAAAGTACATTGTAAAGATTGGATAAATCTGTCCCCTAAACAGACATAGCTGAGTACAGGCCTTTATAAGTGGAAGATGGTCTGAGTGGGTGCACACTTTTATGTAAGCACAATGTGTCCAACCAACACTGATAAGAACTCTTGGTTTTTCCATTTGACAATATGCTGCAAAGATGTAAGGAAAAATAAAAAAGAAGAACCACATTGCTTGTGTTTATTACCAATAAAATCATTCTGAAGACTTTTAAACAGGAAAATTGCCAAATAACAAGATATAGCCATTAGAACTCAAGTTTTCATAGCATCTGTTATGGTTTGGATGTGAGGTGTCCCCAGAAAGCTCATGTGTGAGACAATGCAAGGTTCAGAGAAGAAATGATTGGATTATCAACCTGACCTAATCGGTTAATTGATCCCTGATGGGATTAACCCAGCAGTGAAGAGGCAGGTCGGGTGTGTGTGCTTGCTGGAGGAACTGGTTCCTTGGGTGCGTGGCTTTGAGAGTGGAGACTCCCTATTTTTGCTTTCTGATCAACCAACATACGACTTCTTCCCTCTTCCACACTCTTACGCCATAATGTCCTGCCTCATCTTGAGTCCTGAGGAATGGAGCCAGCCTCTTGTGGACTAAGATCTCTAACACTGTAAGACCTCAAATAAACTCTCCTTCCCTTAAAATTGCTCTGGTTGGGTCTTCTAATCACAGCAGAGAAAAGCTGACTAAAACAGCATCATTAATTTTAGTCTTTAATTTTTTACAAGTATAGAGAATCATAGCAGATTATTACAAGTCTTTTATATTTTTAACTAACATTTATGCCTTGGGGAGATTCATTCATTGAAACAATTAGTGAAATATGATGGCAATTAGATGGGAAAAGCTTCTTGATGAAAATTTTGCGTTTTTCCTTACTCAGAAAATATTTTTAAATTCAGTGTTTTTTTTTTTTTTTTTGTGTGTGTGTGTACAGTGTGTAGAAATCCATGCAGAGAAGTAACAATATATACAAGCTATGCTTTCTTTTTTTTTCTTTTGTTTCTATTTAAATTCCTGGGATTGAATCCAGGGCTTCTCCCATGGTAGGCAAGTGCTATGCCACTGAGCTTTACACTCAGCCCTCAGCCAATTTTACTTTTATTTCAAGACAAGGGCTTGCTAAATTGCTCAGGTTGGCTTTGAAATTGCAATGCCTTTTCCTTAGCCTCCTGAGTAGCTGGATTCATAGGCTTGTATCACCTGGCCCTGCAAAACTGTACTATTTTGGTAGTTCTGCAAGACCTGAAAAATAAATAATGATAATGAATTGGTAAATCCTACCTTATATACTAGTAGCCATTCCAAATAATCCATTAAATTCTTATCAGATTAAGCTGGGCCTCAGTAACCCAACCTGTAATCCCAGTGGCTCCAGAGGCTAAGGCAGAAGGATCACAAGGTCAAAGCCAGCCTCAGCAACTTAGTGAGTCCCTAAGAAACTCAGTGAGACTCTGTCTCTAAATAAAATGTAAAAAAGGGCTGAGGATGTTGCTTAATGGTTAAGTGTCCCTGGGTTCAATCGCTGGTACAAAAAAAAAAAAAAAGTCTTATAAAAAAATAAATAAAATTAAGAGTTTTATTATTGACTTGTGATGTCCTTTTCTCTTTCTACTGTGTAGATTTTCCAGTGGTACGTTTTAAACATTGTAAGACAGTAGATATGGATGGAACTATGTGGTAGGATAGAGGGAATTTTCCAGTATTCACGTTTGCCAGTTTGAATGTATTTATATTCATGGACCTTGAGAATTTTGTGTATTTTCCTATTTACATAGTGTTTTAAATAGTCATAAGTATTTTAAGGTTTTAAGTGAAAAAAAAAAACTTTAAAATTTTGAGTCTCTATTAATGAGAGATATGGGTCAATGATTCTTTGCATTTTTAATATCTATCAGAATTTGATATTACAATTATGCTGTCCTCATGCACTGAGCTGGACAGTAATCTTTCCATATCTATTTTATGAAAACTTCTATGTATAATTGATATTATTTCTTTCTTCAATGTTGTATAAAAGGCCCTAGTGAAGCTGGGCATGGTGATGCACACCTTTAATCCTAGCAGCTCAAGGTGGGTTGAGGCAGGAGGATTCTAAGTTCAAAGCCAGCTTCAGCTAATTAATAAGGCCTTAACCAATTTATTGAGACCCTTAGTCAAAATAAAAAATAGTGACTCAGTAGTTAAGCAACCCTGGGTTTAACCCCTGGTATCAAGAAACAAATAAAATGAATAAAAAATAAACAAACAAAAAGCACCAGTGAAAAATATCAGCCTGAGGTTTCTTTTCAAAGTTTTTTTTTTTTTTTTTTAATTGCTCGCCATGGTGGCACATACCTGTAATTCCAGTGACTCTGGAGGCTGTTGCAGGAAGATCAAAAGTTCTAGGTCAATATGAGCAATTTAATGAGACCCTGTCTCAAAAAATAAAAAGGATGGCCAATGTTGCTCAGTGGTAAAGTGGCCATGGGTTGAATGGCCAGTACCCAAAGTAGAAACATTAAAAAAATAAAATAACAATAAAAATTTGCCTAAAAAGGTGTTTTAACATACTCAATTTCCTTAGTGAATATATTTTGTTGATATATTTAACAGATCAATTTTAGGCTTACTTGATTCTTGACTATTTATTATATTTAACTTTATTTTTACATAAAATTTGGAAACAGAAAATTTCTAGATTCTCAAAGTAGAAGGTCAATATTTTAAGATTTATTTCTTCCCACTACATGAATTTTAAATTGTACATTATTTTTTTAAGTGACCTATTGGAATTAGCCTGTTGGATATTCTTGTTTTTGAGCCCCTTTGTTTCTTCCTTTTGATTGATGTGAAGAGACTAATACTTAAAATACATTAAGAATTGCATTAAATGTTGATTTCTTATTGCTATGGCTTGATATAGGTCTACAATTTTTGTATTCTCTTTGCTTTCTGATCCTTTGTACATCACCCACTTCCTCCAGCTTTTTTGTTTGTTTTTGGTGATGGGGAGATTGTTTGAATACATTTTAATGTTGTATAGTATTTTATCTGTTGGATTACTTTGCTAATTTTTAATTTGTGGTGAGTTTAAGAATTCCAAAATATATACTGCATTTTATGATCTATTTCTTATTTTATGCCATGATATATATATAATGAGAAAACCTTCCTTCCAGTCTTCTTCTACACTGATCTTTATAGTAGTTTGTTATATGTATTAGATCTACATACATTGAAAATATCACTAGATGTTATAATTTTTTTTTTAGAGAGAGAGAGAGAGAATTTTTTTAATATTTACCTTTTAGTTTTCAGTGGTCACAACATCTTTATTTTTTTATTTTTATGTGGTGCTGAGGATTGAACCCAGCGCCCGGCGCATGCCAGGCGAGCGCGTTACCACTTGAGCCACATCCCCAGTCCCTAGATGTTATAATTCTTACTTTAAATAGTCATAAATATTTTAAGGTTTTAAGTGAAAAATTTCATATTTATCATTTATGTTAATCTTTCTTTATTTTTATTTTTTGGAACCAGGAATTAAACTCAGGGGCTGTCAACACTGAGCTACATCCCCAGACCTATTTTGTGTTTTATTTAGAGACAGTGTCTTACTGAGTTCTTAATGCCTCACCATTGCTGAGGCTGGTTTTGAACTTGTGATCCTCTTTTCTTGGCCTCTGGAGCTGCTGGGATTACAGGCATGCGCTACAATGCCTGGCTTAATCTTTTATTTTTATTTTTTTTATTTTTATTTTTTTAAAGAGAGAGTGAGAGAGGGGGAGAGAGAGATAACTTTTTTTTTAAAGAGAGAGTGAGAGAGGGAGAGAGAGAGAGAATTTTTAATATTTATTTTTCAGTTTTCAGCAGACACAACATCTTTGTTTGTATGTGGTGTTGAGGATCGAACCCGGGCCGCACGCATGCCAGGCGAGCACGCTACCGCTTGAGCCACAGCCCCAGCCCAAGATAACTTTTTAAATATTTATTCTTCAGTTATCGGCAGACACAACATCTTTGTTTGTATGTGGTGCTGAGGTTCGAACCCGGGCCTCACGCATGCCAGGCCAGCGCGCTACAGCTTGAGCCACATCCCCAGCCCCAATCTTTTATTTTTTAAGGTCCAAATTTATTCTCTTAGTTTTCCTGGGTATGAGATGTTGTTCTCTCCATTCATTACAGAAGGATGTTTTCACTGGCAATAGAATTCTGCATGGAGCGTCTATTATTTTAATATTGTAAAAAAGTTTCACATGCTTCTGACCTCTATGCTTTTGAACACTAAATCCACATTCAATTCATTGTTCTCATATACCATTTTTTAGCTGTTATCAAGATTTTTCTTTATATTTGCGTTTTAGCAGTTTGGATATAAATTAACTGGGAATGAGTTTGTTTGAATTTATTATTGTGGGGGGCGTATAAAGAATATCTTAAATATATAAATTAATGATTTTCAACAAATTTAGGAAATTTTTGGCCAATTTTTAAAGTGTTTCTACTTTACTGTGAAGTATTCCTATCTTTTCAGCATTGTATCTCTTCACCCCTTGGAGAAGAATTACCAGCTATTTAAAAATTTTTGAGAATTTCATCTAGTTTCTAGTTCATCTTGGAGTTGGCATCTGTATTGTCTTTGCTGCATGGTATTATCTTTGTACCCTTCTCAATGATAAATCCATTGTATTCATTGTGGCTCTTTTCCTGGACTTTCTGGTCTCCATTGATGCCTTTATGGTTCTCTTACTAATAAAGGCATGGTTCTCTTACCAATACCATACTGTAGCTATGAATGTAACATTATAGTAAATATTGAAGTCAGGTAGCTCTCTTCATTCAATATTGTGACTTATTTGACTATTCTAGATCTTTTTCCTCTAAAAATTTAGAATCAGTTTGTCAAGATCTACAAAATAATATTTCGGTAGATTAATTAGGATTGTGTTGAATATTTAGATTGAATTGGGGATAACGGACATATTGAATATTGATTCAGTTTCCTATTAATGAACTTGGAATACTTCTTCAGATATTTTCTTTCATATCTTATCAATTTTATAGTTTTCGTCATATAAATCATATTTTTTTGTTGAAGTCAAACATGCATAGTTCAATTATTTCAGTGCTAACAAGGGAGATATTGAGTTTAAAATTTCAGTTGCCAATTTTTCATTGTTTTTAGGAAAGTGATTGGCTTTTGTATATAAAATTTGTATATTACTTCAACCATACAGTAATCTCTTCTTAGCAATTTGTTTTTGTTTTTTAAATCCTTTTGTGTTTTCTACATGGATGATTATGTCATCTACAAATAGTTAAGTTCTTTCCCAATTTACATATATTTTATTTCATGTTCTTTACTTACTGCATTAGCTAGGATTTCCAGCATGATTTTGGAAATTGAGAGGAAATGCTTGTCTTGTTTCTGATCTTAGTGGGAAAGTTTTGAGTCTCTCATTATTAAATATGATGTTAACAATAGTATTTTTGATTGATGTTCTTTTTGAAGTTGAGGAAGTTACCCTGTTTCTGTTTTCCTGAAGAATTTTATGGTGAATGCCTATTGGATTTTGCTAAACGGTTTCTTCAATGTATTGATAAGATTATTTGGGTTTTCTTCTTTAGCTCTTTGATATTATTATGTTAATTGATGTGCAGTTGTTAAATCAGCCTTTTATACTTGGTGTAAATCCCTCTTGGTCATGATACATAATTATTTCCATACATTATTTTTTGATTGTAATATTCTGTTACGGATTTTGCATTTATTTTTAGGAGAGATATTGGTCTCTGGTTTTCTTTTTTCTTTTCTTTTGAGGGTTATCTTGGATTGAACTTAGGGGTACTTGACCACTGAGCCACATCACCAGCCCTATTTTGTATGTTTTTAGGGACAGGGTCTCCCTGAGTTGCTTAGCACCTTGCTTTTTGCTGAGCCTGATTTTGAACTCGTGATCATCCTGCCTCAGCCTTCCAAAGCGATGGCATTACAGGAGTGTGCCACAAGACCTGGCATCTGGTTTTATTTTAATGTCTTTATCTGGTTTTAATATTGAAGTAATGCAATTTCACAGAATGAGTTAAGAAATATTACTTTTATGACTATAAAGCCTTAACTTAAAAAAATATATTTCTTTTATCTCTTTATTCTGAAAGAAATTACAGAGAAATAGCTTACTTTATTCTCAAAATGTATGTATAATTCACTAGTGAACTTGTCCTGTTATTGTACTTGCTCTTTTGGAAAATTGCTATTTTTTTAATTCAATTTCTTCATTGTATGTAGGTCTATTCATATCTTCTATTTCTTCCTGTGGGAGTTTTTGCATATTGTGCCTTTCAAGGAACTAGTCCATTTCATCTAGCATGTCAAATTTGGGGCATAGAGTTCTATAATATTTCTTTATTATTCATTTAATGTCCAATCAACCTACAGTAAGTTTCCATCTTCCATTTCAGATAATAGTAATTTGTATTCTCTTTCTTTTTTCTTAGATATTCTGACTCAGGTCTTGTCAATTTATTGATATTTTCAAAGAACAAACTGTTGTTTTTAATGACATTCTATATTGAATGTTCTGTTTTCTATTTAATTACTTCTACTCAAGTTTAATTATTTCTTTTATTCTGCTTACTTAGTTTTATTAAATATTTATTTTTTAGTTGGACACAATACCTTTATTTTTATGTGGTGCTGAGGATTGTACCAAGATTCTTGAATGTGCTAGTTGAGCGCTCTACCGCTGAGCCACAAACCCAAGATTTAACTTTCTCTGCTCTTCTTTTTTTTCAGTTTGTTAAGGTGTAAGTTTAGATGACTGATTTTTATATTATTTCTATTTTCTAATGTGTACATTCAATGTTATAAATTTCCTTTTAAAGTAAATTTCATTGTCTTTTCCATTTTGTCTTATTTTAAAATTTCTCAGAAGATTTCTTGCTTGACCTGTGTTTAGAAATGTGATTTTTAACATCCAAATCTTTGAGGAATTTACAGCTATCTTTCAGTTACTATTTTCTTGTTTAATTCCTTTGTTTTCTGGTAGATATTGAGTGATTTATATTATTGATTACTCAGCAAATATTGCTGTGACAAATATCTGAGGTAATTAACTTATGAGGATAAATGTTTATTTTGGCTCATGGTTTTAGATATTGAAGTCCATGGTTTCTTGGCCCCATTGCTTTGGGCCTGTGACAGGGTAATATATCATGGAGCTGGAAGCAAGTGGTAGAGAAATCTGCTTACTGCATCATGGTTGGGAAGCAAAAGTAGAGAGTAAAAGGAGCCAGGGTCTTAATATTTTCTTCATGTCCCTCCACTAAGCTACACCTCTTAAGGTGATGATCAGAACTTTTGTACCTGGCCTTTGAAGGTTATTTATGATACAAACCGTAATATTTTTGTCCTCGGCTTCCAAAGGCTCATGTGCACCTCAAAATGCACAGGACATTCAGTTCATCTCTTAAGAGTCACCAAAGTCTTAACAGTTCCAGGATTGCTAAACAAATCCAAATTCAAAGTCATGTCTGGGTCTCAAGACAAATTCCTAGCTGTCAATGTCTATAAAAATCAAAAGAGCAAATTTAATATGTCCCAGATAGGATGGCACAAATTAAATAGTCCAATCCAAAAGGGAAGAAGAGGGAAACAATTAAAAATTGTACTAAAGCAAGACTGAAACTTAGTTGAACAAATATGAAATCATATGGCTCCATGTCCAGTATCCAGGGCACATGGTGGTGGGGTGTATGACCTCCATAGTCCATGCAGGTGCAGCCCAGTGGTCTTGTTGGATAAAGCTCACATGGCCGCTTTCTGAGCCTGGTTATGCTCATTGCCTGCAGCTTCCCTCAGCAGTCATTTCATGTTCCTGGCATCTCTAACCAAGTTAATATAAGACTTCTTTATTTTTAAAAAATTTGTCCTATTTAGTTATTCATGACAGTTATTCATTTTGACACATTATAAATAAATGGAATATAACTTCTCATTCTTCTGGTAGTACATGATGTAGACTTACACCACTTGTGTAATCATCTACAAACATAGAGTAATAATGTCTGATTCATTCTAACATCCTTCTTTCCCCCAAACCCCCTCCCCTCCCTTTACTCCTCTCTGTATAATCCAAAGTATCTCTATTCTTCCCTAACCCCAGCCCCATTTATTGTGAATTAGCATCTGCATATCAGAGAAAACATTTGGCCTTTTGGTTCTTTGGGATTGGCTTAACTTTGCTTAGCATGATATTCTCCAGCTCCATCCATTTACTGGCAAATGCCATAATTTTATTCTTCTTTATGTCTCAGTAATATTCCATTGTGTATATATACTACATTTCCTTTATCCATTCATCTGTTGATGGGCACCTAGGGTGGTACCATAGTTTAGCTATTGTGAATTGAGCTGCTATAAACATTGACGCGGCTGCATCGCTGTAGTATGTTCATTTTAAATTTTTTGGGTATATGCCAAGGAGTTGGGTAACTGGGTCAAATGATGGTTTCATTCCAGATTTTATGAGGAATCTTCATACTGCTTTCAGTAGTGGTTGCACCAAATTCCAGTCGCATAAGCAATGTAGAGTGTACCTTTTCCCTTACATCCTCACCAACGTTTATTGTTGCATCTGTTCTTAATGATTGCTATTCTGACAGGAGTGATTTGAAATCTTAAAGTAGTTTTGATTTGCATTTTGCTAATTGCTGTAGATGTTGAACACTTTTCATATATTTGTTGTATTGTATTTTTTTTCTGTGAAGTGTCTGTTCAGTTCCTTAGCCCATTTATTGATTTATTTGTTTTTGGTGTTCAGTTTTTTGAGTTGTTTATATATCCTGAAAATTAACGTTCTATTTGTGTTGCAGTTAGCAAATATTTTCTCCCATTCTGTAGTCTCTTTCTTCATGCTATTGATTGTTGGCTTTTGCTGTGAAGAAGCTTTTGGGTTGAATCCATCCTATTTATTGATTCTTGATTTTACTTCTTGCACTTTAGGAGTCTTGTTAAGGAAGTCAATTGCTAAGCGAATATGGTAGATGTTTGGGCCTAATTTTTCTTCTATTAGGTGCAGGGTCTCTGTTCTAGTGCCTAAGTTCTTGATCTACTTTGAGTTTTGTGCAGGGTGAGAGATAAGGGTTTAATTTCCTTTTGCTACATATGGATTTCCAATTTTCCCAGCACCATTTGATGAGGAGACTATTTTGCTATATGTTTGTGGTGCCTTTGTCTATGGTGAGATAATTGTATTTATGTGGGTTTGTCTCTGTCTTCCATTCTCTACTATTTGTCTATGTGTCTATTTTAGTGCCAATACCATGCTGTTTTTCTTACTGTAGCTCAGAAGTATAATTTAATATCTTATATTGTGATGCTTCCTGCTTTACTTTTCTTGCTAAGGATTGTTTTGTTTATTTTGAGTCTTTTATTTTTACAAATGGGTTTAATGATTGCTTTTTCTATTTCTTTTAAGTATGTCATTGATATTTAAATAGAAATTGCAGTAAATGTGTATAATGCTTTTGGTAGTATGGCTATTTTGACACCGTTAATTCTGCCTAGCTAAGAGCATGGGAGATCTTTCCTTATACTAAGATTCTTTAGTTTCTTTCTTTAGTGTTATGTAATTTTCATTGTAGAGGTCCTTCATGTCTTTGGTTAGATTGATTCCTAAATATTTTATTATTTTTTGATGCTATTTTGACAGAGGTAGTTTTTCTAATTTCTTTTTGAGTACATTCATCACTAATGTATAGGAACACACTTGATTTATGTGTGTTAATTTTATATCCCTGCTACTCTGCTGAATTCATTTATTAGTTCTAGATGTTTTATGGTGGAGTTTTTTTTTTAATCTTCTAAATATAGAATCATGTCATTACCAAATAGTGACAGTTTAAATTCTTCTTTTCTTATTTGTATCCCTTTAGTTTCTTTCTTCTCTCTAATTGCTCTGGCTAGAGTTTTAAAGATGATGTTGAATAAAAGTAATGAAAAGAGGCATCCTTGTTTTTTTCCTGTTCTTAGAGGGGATGCTTTCAATTTTTCTCCATTTAGAATGATGCCTTGGGTTTAGTATATATACCTTTTACAATGTTGAGGTATGTTCTAACTATCCCTAGTTTTTCTAGTGTTTTGAACATGAAGGGGTACTTATTTCTGTCAAATGCTTTTCCTGCATCTATTTAGATGATCATTGATTCTTGTCTATTGATGTGATGAATTACATTTATGTATATCCATATGTTGAACCAACCTTGGATCCCTGGGATGAACTCCAAAGATAGTGGTGCATTATCTTTGAATATGTTTTTATATGTGATTTTCTAGAATTTTATTAAGAATTTTTACTTGTATGTTTATCAGGCATATTGTTCTGAAGTTTTCTTTCCTTAATGTGTCTTTGTCTGGTTTTGGTATTAGGGTGATACTAGTCTCAGAATGAGTTTAGAAGGGTCCCTTCCTATTTTATGGAATAATTGAGGAGAATTGGTGTAAATTTATCTTTGAAGGTTTTGAAGAACTTGGCTGATAATTCTTCTGGTCCTGGGTCTTTCTTATTTTGTAGACTTTTGTTGTTTTCTATTTCATTGCTTGAGATTGATCTGTTTAAATTGTGTATGTCCTCTTAACTTTGTTTGGGTTACTCAAATGTCTCTAGAAACTTGTCAGTGTCTTCAAGATTTTCTATTTTATTGAAGTATACATTTTCACAATGGTTTCTGATTATCTTCTGTATTTCAGTAGTGTCCATTAACATATTTCCTTTTTCATCACGAATATTAGTAATTTCAGTTTTCTCTCTTTCTCTTCACTAGTATGGTTAAGAGTTTATCAATTTATTTTTTCACAGAACCAATTATTATTGTGTCCATTTTTTGAATTGTATCTTTTGTGTCAATTTCATTGATTTCAGCTCTTATTTTAATTATTTATTATCTTCTACTGCTTTTGGTTTTGAGTTGTTCTTCTTTTTCTAGGGCTTTGAGGTATAATGTTAATTCACTTATTTGTAGACTTTCTATTTTTTAATGAATGAGCTCAATGCAATTACTTTTCTCTTAGCCCTGCCTTGACAGTGTCCCAGAGATTTCGATATATTGTATTACTATTCTCATTTACCTCTAAGTATTGTTTAAAATTTCATCTTTGGTTTCTTCTGATTTACATTTTTCATTTAGTAGCATATTATTTAGTTGTTTATGTAGCTTCTATTTTTAATTTTATTGTTGATTTCTAATTTTATTCCATTATCATCTGATAGAATGCAGGGTATTATTGCTATTGTTTTGCATTTACTAAGAGTTGCTTTATGGCATTAAGATCTGGTCTTTTTTATAGAATGATCCATGTCCTGCTGAGAAGAAAGTATATTCACTCCTTGATGGAAGAAATACTCTAAATATTTCCATTAGGTCTAAATAATTAATTGTATTATATTGTTCCTTGGTTCAATATTTTTTCTGCAGGGTCTATCCAGTAGTGAGAGAGCTGTGTTAAAATCACCATGTATTATTGTGTTGTGGTCTGTTTGATTCTTGAAGTGGAGAATGTATGTATGTAGATGCTGCATTGTTTGGGGCATAAATATTTATGATTTTTATATCTTGTTGATGTATAATTCCTTTAAACAGTATGAATGTCCTTTTTTTGTCCCTTCTGATTAACTTTGGCTTGAAGTACACTGTATCTTATGTGAGGATAGATAAACCAGATTGTTTACACAATCCATGTGAGTGATAAGTTTTTTCCCAACCTTTCACCTTTAGTCTGTGGATGTCTTTGCCTATGAAGTGAGTCTCTTGGAGATAGCATATTTTGGGTCTTGTTTTTTAATCCAATTTGCAGTCTATGTGTTTTGATTGATGAGTTTAGACCATTAATGTTCAAGGTTTTTATTGAGATGTTTTGTATTCACAGTCATTTTGGTTGATTTCTGTTTTTAATTTGACTGAGTTCTCTTTTGATTGATTATTCCTTTAGTGTAGTTTTTTCCTTTTTTTGGTTTTCAGTTGTCTTTCATTTCATCTTCATGGAATCTTTTATTGAGAATATTCTGTAGTGCAGGCTTTCTAGTTGTGAATTCTTTTAACTTCTGCTTATCTTGGAAGGTTTTTACTTCATCTTCAGATCTGAAGCTTAATTTTGCTAAATACAGATTTCTTGGTTGGCATCCATTTTCTTTCAGAGCTTAGTATATGTTATTTGAGGACCTCCTAGCTATCTGGGTCTGGGTTGAGAAATAGGCTGTTATCTGAATTGGTTTTCCCCTACACATAATCTGATATTTTTTTTCTCAGCCTTTGAGATTCTATCCTTATTCTGTATGTTAGGCATTTTTGTTATGATGTGTCTTGGAGTGGGTCTGTTGCATTTTTGTACATTTGTGGTTCTGTAAGCCTCTTGCATTTGATTTTCCATTTTATTCGCTAGGCTTGGAAAGTTTTCTGGTATGATTTCATTGAAAAGATTATACATTCCTTTGGTTTGTATCTTCTCACCTTCATCTATCCTGATAAATCTTAAATTTGACCTTTCCATATTATCCCATAATTCTTGGAATTTTTCTACATGGTTTCTTACCATCTTCTCTCTGGGGTCATCTTTATTTTCAAAATTATATATTTTGTGTTCATTGTCTGAGGGTCTCTCTTCCAAGTGATCTAGTCAGTTGGTGGTGATTTGCATTGAATTTTTAATTTGGTTTACTGATTTCTTAATTTTGATTTCTGCTTTAATTTATTTTCAGAACCTCTGTTTCTTTATTGAAGTGATTTCTCACCTCCTAAAATTTATCTCTGATTTCACTCCTTACATCGTCCTTTACGTCGCAGATGATTTTAACTATATACATTTTAACCTCTTTCTCTGATAGTTAATCTACTGTGTTGTCAATGGATTCTATTATTTGAGCATCTTGGTTTGTTTGGGGTGGTTTTTTCTTTTTTTTTTTCATGTTGTGTGTGTCTGCCCATCTAGTACTGTGGATCTGAGGCAGTACAGATTCTACCTTATAGACTTACATTGTGTCTGAAGTTCCAGTTCTAAGGGGAGACAAATAATAACAACAGCTTAAATAAAAAAGATCCTATTAAATCATCTACAGTTTTGTTGCAATAAACAAATGTTATATTCATGTCTACATTATTAACAGTAAGTTTTCAGAAGGGTTTGCAAATTCAAATGGTGAACAAAGAGAGAATAGATGTGGTGTAGGATGATGTGATATTTATGAGGAAAGAAGAGAGAAAAGTAGAAAATTATACAAAGAGTAAAAGAGGAATTAATAGAGATTGGCTGTCAGCAAGAAGAAACAGAAAAAGAAAATCCAGGAAAACAGATAAGTTAGGGGAATATATATATATATATATATATATATATATATATATATATATATATATATAATGTACAAATTTTAAAAAATGGAAATTTTAAAAGAAAAAGAAAAAAATAAAAGTGAAAGAATACACAACAAATTTGTAATATACTCTTCAGATATCCCAGTCCTCAGTAACCTGATGCATGAAAAATACTTGATGTCAAAAATGGTAGAAATATGAGAGGAAAAAAAAGGGATATTGATGAAAATATTGTTTCTGTTGAAGTTCAAAAGTTTCTTAGCTTCCCTTTTCAGAAGTTAAGTGTGGTTGTTTGGAGTATGATGCTAGTTGTACCTTCTGGATGGGAGAGGTTGCTATGGTGAGAGGGTTAATCCTGGAGGCAGAACTCCTGGATGGGAGATTTAGGCTTAGGAATGCTCTAGTTTCTTTGCTGGGTGCCAATTGGTCTAGAGATTTCAAGTCAGTGCTCATCAAAGGCCCAGCAATTGTGGGTCCATATTGGAAAACTGTACCCCAGGAATCTCCTTTGGGTTCCACTCTCTGTTACTGCACCCCAGGAATCTTTTTTGGGTTCCACTCCTGTGTATAGGAGGCTTTTCTTTGTCCACTGCTTTGCCTGTGGACCCCACAATTCCTTGTCTCTGATTCAGTCTCTGACTCAATGTCTCTATCCTCTGCCCATTTGAATGGCACTTCTCTCCCAGCTGGTCCTGCAAGCAGCCAGATTGGAAAGAAAGGGGAAAAGAAGGTAGGTTTCTGTGACCAGTATCCCCTTGTGTATACATCTCTTCACACTTGATTTTCTCTTGGTCATTTAGGTACATTCTCTGTCATGCAGTGTGGGTTTGCCCAGCTCATTTTTCAGGCCAGACTCTGGTCTGTCAATAATTAGCTTCCTTAGATGTCAGCACCTGCACTATGACTGCAAAATTGTTCCTTTCACTGTCCTCTGTGCATGCCACCTAGAGAGATGGTGGCTTCCTTCCTATACATAGATACAGTAGATACAGTAGCATAGCTTACTGTTTTTTCAAGTAGTGTCTCTGATCTCTAAGATCTCTGTACCTTGACATGCCTCAGTCTTCCCGAGAATGGTGGTCCTTTTAATTTCTTTTTTGCTTTACGCCATTCATGTAGGGACTAATCTGGCTTGCACCTCCAGCTGCTCTCGCAGCTGTGGAGCTGGGAATCTTCTTCCCTTATTTTATCATACAAGATCTCCTGAGTCCCTGATCTGGTTTGAGTGTCCACTATTAGATTTCAGTATGTCCCCCCTAATTCTTGATCATTCACCCACTTTGTTGTAAAGCTGCCTGTCTGCTTTTCTTGGTTTATACCATGGAGCCCCCAAGGAAGTGACCCTTCTATTTTGCCATCTTCATGCTTCTCCAATATTGTAAAACTTCTTAACATGCAAAAACATGTGGGGCAGACAAAACCAAAAGTCTGAGTTAAAAACTCCAAAGCAGCCCAATCGTGTGAGGTAGGGGTGGAAATGCTTTTGAGAGTTTTACTTAGAGGGGCTTTATCAGGTTGTCATACTGAGTATCAGAGAAAAATCCTCCCAGGCTTCTGGAAGGGGGATGGAAACATTTTGAAACACAAAAATGTCCTGTTCTTTTTAATAAAACATGTCCATAGGAGAAACTTTTATTCCCCCAATATTGGGAATTGAACCCAGTGGTGCTCTACCACTGAGCTACATTCCCAGAACTTTTTATTTTTATTTTGAGACCAGGCCTCACTAAGTTGCCTAGACTGGCCTCGAACCTATGGCCTTACTGCCTCAGTCTTCTGAGTCCTTGGAATTACAGGTGTGTGCCACAGAATGCATCATCATTAGAAGCCGTTTAATGAGTACATAACCTCCTAAGGCTTCATCAGAGCTTAAGCTAACTGAAAAAAGGGAAATACCCACACCAGTGAGTATTAATCTTTGGTGAAGAAAGGAAATACCCAACCAAAGTTCTCACTAGCATTCCACATGAAAAGGGAAATACATAAACCAAGCCCCCTCCAACCATAAAGAGGTAAGAGTGGGATTGAGAAACATTGATCAAAAGATCATTTTATCTTTCCATGAGCTCAGGTTAACCAGAAGAGAAAGAGTGAATCCTAGCATTAAAGATTGCTCCCCTCCCCAATACTTTATTGTTACATAACTAAAGGCTTACTTACAATGCCCCCTTTTACCCAGTAAATCGTGTCTATCCTTCAACAGAAAATTATGAGGCATACTAAAAGGCAAAACATACAGTTTAAAGGTATCCAATTAGCAAGAAAACCAGTGTAGAATATGGTTGGAAGGTTGGAATTTACATACCAAGAATTTTTTAAAAACTGTGCTGAAAGCTTTAATGGAAAACGTGGATAACACGGAAGAAAAAAATGTAGCAGAGAGACAATAATTATAAGAATCAAATGTAAGAATTATAGGTAAAAATAGTGTGGCAGAAATGAAGGGTTTTTGATGGATACCTTAAAGGACTGAACAAAGCATAGAAGAAATTTCAGAGTTTAAGCATCTGAGAATAGAATCTTCCAAAATTGAAAATCAAAGAGAAAAGAGACTGAATATAAAAGGAAAACTCAAGGCTGGAGTTCTGGCTCAGTAACAGAGCATTTGCCTAGTAAGCCCAAGGCTCTTAAGTTGAATCAGCAGCACTGGGGAAAAAAATAGAAAAATAGGATACTCTCTCTTTGCTTCCAGGCCATCATGAGATAAGCAGCCCACTCTGCCATGTGCTTCCACCATGATATACTGTTTCTCCATAGGCCCAAAGTGAGGAGACCAAGTTATCTTGGATTCGAACATCTAAAATTATAAAGTAAATCTTTCCTCCATATAAGTTGATTTCTTGATTATTTTGTCACAGCAAAGGAAAGCTGACCAACTAATAAAAAATTGGTATCAGGAAGTAGGGCCGTTATTGTGACACTACCTGATCATGTAGTTCAGAAACCTGTGGTATTGCCTTTCAGGAGACAGTTGGGAAAATTTGGAGCAAAGGGTAGAGAAAACCTATAATACTGTAAGCATAACTTAAGGGGTGATTCTGGTAGGAGCTCAGACAATCAGAATTCTCATAGGTATAAAGATAGTAAAGGCTGTGCTCATGGAAATTTTCATGAAAGTGAGAACTTGTATGGGGGTTGGCTTACAGGCCATGCTCATTACTGGAAAAAATTTTACATTTTATCCATGCCCTGAGACATTGTAGGAGACTAAGTTTAAAGGTGACAGATAAATTAATCTGGTAGAGGAAATTTCAGTGCAGCAAAGAATTCAGGCAGTGGCATGGACATTGCTGGCACTTTTAGATAAATTTACTGTGAGTATTGCAAGCCCCAAACAGAGGAGAATGATCTGTGAAACTTCAGGTTGGGCAGAAATGGAGAACTTTTAGTTCTGTAGGCTAGAGAAGTATGGTTGTTACAAAAGTTAGTGTCATTATAAAGAAGCCAAGTCTGTTGTAGGACAGTAGAAAAGATATCTGTAGGGCATCTCAATAATCTGCAAAACCTCAACCATCCCAAGATCAAAGACTTTCCTTTGAGAGCCCAAGAGTACTCTGCTCACAGAGGATTGCCTAGGTAATTATTTCCCTGGGATTTCTTTCCCCATGTTCAGCCATCCAGGCACTCAGAGACCATGCCAGTTTCAGCCAAGGGAGTCTGGCTACTGATTGAACTGGTGTAGAACTTGGCATCATCCATATAATCTTGGTCTTGCAGACATGCAGAATACAGGAGTTGTGGGGTCATGAAAGCTCCCATCAAGATTTCAAAGGGAAGCTCAGGAGGTACCGCAATATGTAGCAGGTTTGAGGTCCCTGAAAGCAGCCCCTGAAAGTATTTTGTGCAGTGTTGTGAGAGTAAAGGACAAGCCACAAGGGACAGAGACCCTGCATAAAGTGGGATAATAGTGCATTGCAATATTGAGTATTTTACTTTTGTTTACAAAATAAATTTTTGTTCATTGACCATTTTTGGAATTAGGTGAAACAGTAGATATGATAACATAGCACTCATATTTGTCTTTGTAAACACTCAAGTTTATAGTTTATTATTTTATAGTAGACTTCAATATGTGAAAGCAAAAATGAAATGTCAGTTTGGAATTGGACTTTATTACATACTCTGTCAGAGAAGCATGGAGTCAGCAAATAAAAACAAAACACGGAAGCTTTAAGTTTATTATGGTTGTTTAGTTTTCTTTTTGTCTGTAAATCTGTGGTTAACTTGAGCATTTGGGAATGTCGCTCTGGCTTTTAAAAAAATTGTTGAAAGCATTGTGGGGAATCAGTTTTGTGATTCATGTTGGTGTAATGTATTAAGGCATCAGAGTTATTTATTTTCAAAATGTCAGGAAATAATATACCAAACTAAGAGAAATAATACATCATAGATAACAACATGAGATAAAATTTGAGAGTGTTGATGTTAAAAAAGTGTTCAAGTCTGTGAGTGTAACAAACACAAATTCAATGCTCAGTAGACACCACACACCCAGGTTATATTAAGCTTCAGCAACTATACTGCTTTAAAGACTCATTGGATTCACAGACATATTGGATTTCCTTAATATAAAACAACCAAATGTGTGTGCAGTTCTTTCTAAATGAGACCTCTTGGCTTTCATGCAAAAATAGTTAAATATATCTATAAGACATTATCTTGTAAAAGTATTTTCATAAAACATACGATTTTATTTTTCATCAAGTTTTACATTTGTTGGATTTTACTTGATTTGGTGTTAATAATCTATAGGAGATATTTAGGTTAAATTTGACTAATGATGGCATCTATATATAATAGGGTTAATCCTTCTCTGAGGGTTATCCTTAAACAACACTGAAAGGACCATCTGTTTTTGTCTGTTTGATGTGTAATTACATTTCTTATTGCTGCACACTGAGTTGGTCTGACAAGTGTGGTGTAGAACAACACGCAAAAATGTGCTGCATGATTTACGACCAACCTTCAATGATCTGTAATACATTTCCTTGGTTGTCTTTTCTAGAAGCTTCTGTTCTTTATTATACAACAGTTGTGATTAGTGTATCACTGGATTTTGTGCTACCAACAATGCATAATAAAGTGTCACATTTTATGTGATCTCTTTTATAAATTTTGCCTTTCTTATATAGATTGCTCTGGGGAAAGGCCATACGTGTGCTTTTTTTCCTTTTTATGCTGAACTATTAATCTGCAGAATTTTATGAAAAAAAGCCATCTTGCATTTGCATTCTTGTTTTCATATCTTCATCACCACATTGCTTCATAATTATTTATGTCTATTAATGTATAACTTTCTCACTAGACTAAAAATTTCCTGAAAACAGGATTTATATCCTCTTTGTTTAGATATATCCCAAGAGCATCATCAGACACTAAGTTTGGCACAGTGCTTATAACCAATGAAGATCCAAAACATTTTGTTGGAGGTATCAGGATGTAGGAAGGGTGTAGATAGCTGCAGGCTAGCATATGCCATTTGAAAGTTTGATATTTAATTAATGGATTCTTTTATTGAAGCAGAATAAATATATTTTCTAAATCTGGTGCTCAAATAAGGGGTCTAGAGACACAAACAGTAACCAAAATGTTATTATCTTCCATAATAAAGACATCAAAATGTTCAAGGGAGGTTGTAACAACTGGATCCACAATAATGAAAAATAAAAGGACATTTAAAGATGAGAACACACGTGTAAGCAATGAGTGCTTGGAATGAGCACAGCTGTTGTGAGAAGGACAATGTGGTTTGGGGGCATTGGGCGAATGACCTGGTTGGATGTGTAAGGATTTCTTTACCTTTTACATCAAGCTGAGGGGTTGAACTTTTAAACTGTGGACTCTGAAAAAATTTCTTTGAGTAATTAAACATCTCGACCTATTTGTTTGTTTGTTTGTTTGTTTATCTATTTATTTATTTATTAGTCTAGAAGATGAAGGACCTGGCAAAAATAAGAAAATATGAAATATTTAATATGAACTCATGTGTGAGGTACTTGCAGTGGGAGAATTGAAGAGAAGTGTCTCACTTCTGGATGCTAATGTAGGTTAGATCTGGTAAGAGCTGGGGACTGTTAGTTAAATATATCTATAAGATATTATCTTGTAAAAGTATGTTAGGACATGTGGGGTTAAGGGAGAGAAGAACTTAATGCCTTGTGTTCCTAGCACTGACACACACATAGTAAATAGATGGTATTTACAGACACAAACTGTTTGCAATTTTAGCAACTTTATTAAAAAAGCTTTATAGTAGTAAGAAGTTGTAGGATTATGCTATACAAAGTCTATTTCACCATCTTTTTTATACTTCCTGAATTTTATAATAAACATAGAGAAATTATTATTAGCTCAAAGAGTTACACTAAGAATATGATTAGTTATTTAAATTACTATGTAGGTGTTTTTAGAACTTGATCTTTTAAAGACATGATCTAATTCTTTTCTCTTCATAACAACTATATAAAGTTCTTAGAAGAGTGGCAGGTGTATAGTAAGTACCATTTAAATGCTGACATTTTAATTAAATATCAGCATTTTTGTTAAATATCAGCATTATGTGTTTCTTGAATAATTGAAAAAACCCTTTAATCGACATCACTGCTTCTGTCTTTCCCATTTGTTAGTCTGTTCTCCAACCAGCATGCCTGGAATAGCAGCCCTATTTCTGTCCAACAGCACCTGACTAAAAGGACAAATGAGTAAATGAAATGTCACTCTTTGCTCATAACCTTTCGATGGTTTCCCTTCTTGTTTAAAGTTCTATTTCTTTCAAAAGTCTACATGGTCCTGTGTGATCCATACCATCCCTCTGCACTTCTCTCTAACTTTGTTCAATGGTTTCTTACTCTTTGCTCCCTCTGGGCCACAGGTAGTCTCTTCCTTGAGTATATCAAACATGCTTCTGCCTTGGAGTAGCTCTTGTCTATTCGTCTACTAGTTCCTGGAAGGCTCTTCCTCAGATGGCTTCACTTTTTTTTTTAACTCCCTTAGGTCTTCAGATAACTCTGTCTTCATGAGCCTTCATTAGTGAGTCAGCACCCAACTTACTGACACATCTCTCTTATTTATTCATACTCTTCATAGCATTTGCCACTTTCTGATACACTACATTTTGCTAACTTTGTATGTGCCTCTAGCATACAAGCTGTAGCCAGGCAGGAGCTCTCGGCTGTATCCCCAAAGTCTGGAGTCTTGCAGGTGATGTAACAGTTTTTTATTGAAAGAGAAAATAAATATACCTCCTATCACTTATTAATTCTATTAAGTCTAGATAACCCACATACAATAGAAGCAGTAGGCAAGGTCTATTTTTTCTCATTCTGTTCATTTTTGTTTTGTTTTGTTTTGTTTTATCTTCTTCTTCTGGTGGAGTAGAACCATAATTAGTGCTTATCCTTCAGTAGAAACCTTGGTTTTTTTTAAACATTGATGATTTAGAAAGTATACCAAAAATGTGTCCTTTTATTGGAATTATTTTACACAAATGTAGGCATTTTCTGTAATACTTGGTAAATGTGAAGTAGATATATATGCAGTAATATAGAACACCGCTCATTTTCATGAAACTGGTTTCTGAAGCCATGTTTGGAACTTTGTGGCTAGTAGTCCTGTCTGTGATTATGTGTTTTTTTTCATTCTTTCCTTTGAATTATGGTTCAGATGCAATCTCTGATGCATTTTTCAATTACACTAAAATTCTAAGCATGTTGGCAGCTTTCCTTTACCACACAAAATAGTTGAGAAAGAATCATTAACTGTGGAATGTTAGAAAGAAAACCCTGTGATGAAGAGTTACTGTCTTGGCAAATTCAGAAGTCTGAGTAGGCAGGAAGCACAGATTTGAAATTAATCTTCACATAATGGTAGTCACTTCTTAAGAATTTTATGCCATATTTGGTATTTAATGTCAGGCTTCTTGCTGGGTGTGCAACCAATGTCTCTTTCAAGACCCACTATACTTTCCAATAAAGCTCTAATATCAAGTATGAACAGAAGTTTTAGTGTCTGGATAAGTATTTATTGGAAAAATATAGAATTGCATTTTATTGTTGCTTTTATAGTGGCACATGTTAGTCTGCTTAGCTAAATGTATTTTTCTTTTTTTTTTCTATGTACTTTTTCCCGACTTGACTAATAGAATAATGACTTTAAAACTCCTGAAATTGATTTTCTTTTGAACTTATTTTTGGAACAATTATAAATGAATTCTGTGGCAGCATTCCTTAAACTTGGTAGTGCTGACACATGCATTGTCTAGAAATTTGCTATTCAAAAGCTTATATTCTCTTTTAATTGCCTTCAAATACACGATGAAAATACCTTATGTTTGCATAAATTTTATGTTTACAAGCTGCTCAAATGTGTACAAATTGTTTTAGAATTTTGGAGGAAGTACAGAACAAGTACTACTATTCTTAATTAACATTGAAATAGAATCTTTTAAAAAATTTTTTTTTAGTTGTGGATGGACACAATATCTTTATTTTATTTAGTGATTTTTACATGGTGCTGAGGATCAAACTCAGTGCCTGACTTGTGCTAGGCAAGTGCTCCACCACTACACTAAACCCCCAGCCCTTGAAATAGAATTTGTTAATGATGAATAAATTGTTTGCTTGGAGATCCATTCATTGAATGTTTACTGAGAATCCAATGCGTGTAGGCCTAGTCTAGGAACTGTGGAAACCAGAGAATAAAACACCTGCTCTCATGAAGTTTATGTTCCTGTGAATGTAACTGAACAAAATAGATTGACTGGTTTAGTAGAGGAAGCCAGACTATATATTTTGCCTTTGTCTTCTACTAAAGATCCTGTACTTTTCTGCCAAGTGACTCACATACTGATTATATGAAACCTTAAATTTAATGTGTATGTGTGTTTGTAATTCCAATTTATAATTGGAAGATTTCAATTACTATTCTAGAGCTTTAAAATAAGGTCTTTCTCCAACTTTAGAAGGAAGTAGAACTCTACTTAGATGGTTGCAGAAGGCTGAGAAACCTAGTGGTTAGCATTACCTTCCTTAGGGCAGAAATGGTGTTACAGAGCAGTACTAGTCATATTGGAATTACCATAGTGAAATATTGGAAGTGGTTAACTTATAAAGAGAAAAGTTTTGTTTAACTCAGTTTAGAAAGTTCACACTCCAATGTGTGGACCCATTTAGTTGGCCTCTAGTTAATAGATGGTAACACATAATGGCAGGAAAGGATGTAGGAGCAAATTGTCACATCTCAAACTGAAGCAGAGAAGGGGAGAGTGACTGGGGTCCCACAATCTCCTTTGAGAGCACATCCCCAGTGATCTATAGATTACCCATTAAGCCTCATCTCCTCATCTTCTGCTACCTCCTAAGAGTGCCAACATGGGAACCAAGCCTTTAGTGTATAGTCTTTGTGGGGCATTTAAATATCCAAAGCTTAGTATTTTGCCCTTAACCACAATATGTCTCCATTCACTGTACAAAATGCTTTCGTTTCATCTCCCTAAGTTCCAAAGTCTCCCTAAGTTCCTAAGTTCCAACATGGCTCAAAAAGTTTAGAACCAAAGTCTCATCTGAGTCTCAAGGCAAACTTTCATCTGTGTGTCTTTGTAAAAGTCAAAAACAGCTTAAATACTTGTAGTATACAGTGGTGGGACAGACATAGGGTAAACATTCCTATTCCAAAAGGGAGACATAGGGAAATAGGAAGAACTGACTCAAAGCAAGTTTTAAATCCAACAAGATAAAGGTTAAATTTTAGTATTTTAACTATGGCATCTTGGATACATTGTCAGGAGAGTTAGGATTCCAAGAACCCAGGCAACCCTGCCTTTAGAGGTGTGCTGATTGCAGCCCACATGAAGAATCTATCATGCTGATTTTACACGCTGTCTGTAGCTTTCCCCAGTGACCACTGCATGTTGCTGGCTTCTCTGTATTCCTGGTGTTTCCATTTTTGCTTCAGTTTCACACCCACAACGTTAGTAGGGATTGCTCCATGTGGGACCCTCTGTAGGACTCAACCCTGCAGGGGCCTGTCAGTCCTCCAGTGGACTAGAGGAAGCTGCTATGACCCCATAACTCTTGAATTTTGCTCACCTACAAAACAAGCATCATATGAACATTATGAAGGTCTGCCACCAGCATAAGCTTCCTCTGGGCCCAGCTGCAATATCCATGGTGTAACTCATTGGCTAGCCAGAATATCAAGATGACCCTGGCCGTGGAGGGGGCTCCAGCACTATTTCATGAAACATTTTGTCCTAGAAGGTCTCAAAACAAATTTTGTACTTTTAGGCCTCTAATATTCCCGTGATGGGAGTGGTGGCCTTCAAGATGCTTGCAATTCTCTGAAAATGTCTTTTCTATTGCCCCAGTGATTAACATTACTAGTAATCTCTTCACCCTGCTTGTCTGCAGATTTACCTCCCAAGCATGCTTTTTCTTTCCCACTCTCTAACCAGGCTGAAACTTCTAAATCTTTCCAACGTGCTTTCTTTTGGTCATTATAAATTTGACTAAAGCAGCCAGTAACATGGATCTATCGCCTGAATACTTTGCTACTTTGAGATCTCCTCTGCCCAATAAACTAGTTAATTGCTTTTATGTTTTGCATTCATGTCTTAGGGCACAAACACACTGCAACCAATATTTTTGTCATGGTGCCCCAAGAGAGACCTGTACTCGAATTCCCAATAGAATTCTTGTTTCCATCTGAAATCTCATCTTCCTGGTCTTTACTTGTTCAAATTTCAATCAGCATTTTGGCCTTCTAGGTCCTGACCAGTATCACCTGGTATGTTCCGTGTACAGAATTCCAGGCTCTCTCTTGCCCTCTCCTCCAACTCTTCCAACCTGTTCTCATTTATCAGTTCCAAAGGTTTCTCTTGACCTCACTCCTTGGTGCCAATTTTATGTATTAGATAACTTTGTGTTATTACAACAAAAATCACAGTTTGGGAAGTTCAAAATCAAAATCAGCTGACTCCACTGATTTGGCCATTGGTAAGAGCAGATGGAAATACATCAAAGCAGAAGCATACACAGAGAAGGAAGCAATCTCAACCTAAACCAGAGTGGAGAGAGAAAGAATTCCCAGAGTACTGCAATTCCTTTTAAGGCATGCCTGGTACCCACTCACTAGGTTCCACCTTCTAAAGGCTTTATCACTTCCCGAAATCACCAGCCTGGGTGCCAACCTTTTAACATATGGGTATTTGGAGACATTGGACAACCAAACTACGGCAAGAACTCAATGACAGCTACAGTCCTGAAGAATTATGCTCCCAAAGTGGCATTGATGGTCAGGGTCCCCAGCTTCTGTAAAAGCCAAGAAGTACAGGGGAATCTGCCTGATCCTTCTCTTCCCACTTTCCAAATTCCTGGTGCTGTCCTTGTCTGTACTATAAACCAATAGTCAGGTGATACTAAATCTAGGGGTTAGATTCTTTGGGCATAGGAAAAGAGAAAAAAGTACTAATTGTACGATTTAAAGAGTCATTCAAGTATACTAAGTATCCTTACATTAAGACAAAAACTGGACAGGTTTTTACAAATTATCCCTTTTATGCTATGCATTTTTGGGAATTCCTATGATTTTCTTAGATAAAAGTTGTTGCAAGCTTCTTTCTTCTTTATAATTAGTACCTAATAAGTAGCGAAAAAATGTTTCTTAATGATTTTGCTTTTGTGTAAAATAATCTCACCAGGTATGAGCTCTTTGAGAGGAGTATCTAGGTCTTATTCACTTCTTTTCTTATAACTTTGAGTCCTACCTATAGTTTCAGCATGATATCTAACATTATAAACATTTGTGGGATAAATAGATAAATGAATCATTAGCAAACATTGAAGGATTCTGAAAGTAATCTATTAAATTACTTCACAAATTAGAATTAGAAATTATTGGAAAAACATAATTATTTTCTTTAAAATGTATCTCTGTTAACTTGTGCTAATACATTAAAATAAAAGAGATAATTTGTTTTGTGAAACAAGGTAGCTTGTCTTAAAATGATATGGCACAGCACCTCCTGAAATTAGCAATGTTGTATACCAGGTCTCCTTTGTCTTCAACAAAAATTTGCTTTTTCCCCCCAAATACTCCAATTTAAATAAAGAATTATGGCTTTAGGTTTAAGCATGCCCCTCATTTTTTACTGCTCAATAGATGTTACTTGTTCGATGTACACACTGACTATGTTGTGTATAGTGAAGTTTTCAGATTTGACATTTAAAAACCATTTTTGTTTTTAATATTATGGGTAAAATATATGTCAGCTACATATATGTGTGAATGGCATATGTGTACATATATATTCTATAAATTCTCTTGGAAAAATTTTATAAAAATAGCCAATTTTGATTTATGAAGTTTCAGTTTACTAAAAGCAATCTGTGAATAATTGTTAAATAGTAAAAGAGTGCAAAAAAGTAAAAATAAGGCACTATTTGAACAAACCTATTATTTTCTGGATAATATCATTTTATGTAAAATTAGAATAGTAGATGTATTGATACGCTACTGCTAACATTTAAAATTTTTCTGACAAATATCTTTTTTTATAAGAGACTGAAAAATATGCAACAAAAAAGATAAAAACTGATAGGTAAAATATTGATTTCCAACTATCTGGAATACTTGCTTAGAGCAGTGAATGTGACAGTTCAATTGTTGGACTCTTTATGGCATCATGAGAATAGTCTGTCATGTCCCTTCATGTTTCAAAGACAACAATTACTTTAAAAATAAGTCTACAATTCACTAACCCGTCAAAGGCTATGACTTTGACTTAATGTAAGTGTCAAATTCTAGTGTTAATTTTTCATGACAGGCAATGAAAGTCATGCCTACTGCAAAGGGCATTGACCTTTATGCTGACATTAGTTCCATGAACTTATCTTTTAAGTCCAGGTGCTAAAAGACAAGTTAAAAATAGTACATGATACATGTTTCTTTTCACATGAGAAAAATTTTTTCTCAAGTTAATTTTAAAAAAAATAGGTTGCAAAATGATTTCCATTTGCTTTTAAAATCCTCCTGTAGTTTTTAAATATTACTTTCAATGACACGTTTTGGACAGTAAATATTTGTAGTATCTATAAGAAGAATTTATTTTGGAAGGGGAGTCAAATTTGGAAAACACATTTTAAGTGTTATATAAAAAACATTGATATGAAGGCTTCTGTTATAATCTAAGAATCATGTCAATATTTTTACATATTTGCAATTTAAATTTTAAGAGTTTTCTAAAGAGGAAACCATGTTGGAAATTATATTGTTGAAGTCACTATTTATATTAATATAAGCTGAAAATGTATTGAATACTACAAAAAACAAGTATTCTGATTTATATATCTATAATTCAAATATAGGAAAAAAAAACAAAAAACAAATATAGGGATACATTTTTGTACTTTTTTTCTTTGCATTGTTGACATGCATAAGTAGTGTTAGACTATAACAAATTAATATGGAATCATAAAACATGAGTTGTTTTAATTTTTTACTAGTGTAATGAAAATATATTTGAAAACATCTGCATAATGTATAAACTTGATATAAATTCTAGTATAATTAATTTATAAAGTTAATTTAATCACTGGTAAATGTACTTAGAAACTCATTCCCTTCAAATTTTTCATTTAAACTTGGAGTCAAATATTTTCTTACCATGTTTAATTTTTATTACGTTCAGTTGTCTGAGGGATACAAAGGACACCATCTGGAGTAAAACTTGAATTCTTCCTATTTGCCAAATTAAATGAGACAATATTTCTACTACATTTACTTAATACTAGCTGTGGACATAATTAGTTGTTACTCTTGTTGTAAATAAACAAATGTTCATTTTTGTTTGCTCATTTGCTATTTTCAGTGCTCTTTACTTGGTTATAAAGACACTTGTAATATCTCAGTCTGTATTAGTTCCAGTGCACAGTCTAGGCAAGTTCATCTTGTCCCTTCCTTCATTATCTATGCAGAAAGTTAAATTGCTACAGAAAGAGGTGTGGCTGTCAGAGTAAAGGGAAAGTTTCTGCTGATTCTTACTGATTCTTGTAATTTAACCTGGCTTTAATATTATCTGACAATCTGTAAGTAGAGGAAGAACATGGATGAAGGCTATTTTCTAAAAAAACTGAACTTATTTCATAAATGACATTGAATTATTATTCTGCTTCTTACACTTAACATGGTTGACTCCCAAATCTTTTCCTTTTACCATGTATCTTTCTTTCTTTTTTTCTTTTCTTTTTTTTTTTTTTGCTTGTGTTGCTAGGGATTAAATCCAGGGCTTAATGTGTACTAGGCAAGTTCCCTATCACTGAACTACATTTCTGGTCCTGTTATGTTTCTTATTTAGTAACTGTTTTTGGTAGTGTACCATTACTCATTCAAGAGCTACAGAATTTCCCTACACCCCTCAATAACATTCCTGCATTTATCCTTGCAATCTGTATCTCACTCCATCATCAGCATACAGTCTCCAAATCTCAGATATTTCTTCATATTATCTCCACTCCACTATATGTACCCTTATCTGCTTCATTCTTGCCAGTGCTTGACTTGGTTTTAGTTCTAAGAGTTATTGAATAATATTTCTGACTGATTCCATACTGTCTGCTTCCAAATCCTCTTCCTCTTTTTTTTTTTGGTCAAAGTGATTTTGTTAAAATACATTGATCAATTCATACCATTGTTCAAAGCCTTTGAATGACATTCCATGACTTTCAGGATTCAGTTAATTGGTAAGATTTCCCTGAAATTGTTTCCTTGCTTAGAATTTTTCTAAATTTATGGCTTTGTTCCTTTTACTTCCTACTTCAGTCCCCATCATCACCATGAATAGGTCCTTCTTTCCAGTTTTGCAGAACAATATGCTCTTCTCTGAATTTGGCATTCAGTTTGATGCCTCAATAGATTAAAATGCTTATTCTGCTTAATGCTATTTCCCTTTCCCACTCCTCCTTCTAGTTATTTGCAAATAATCCATCAAGATATTTTAAATAATTATTTCATAAGTGTTTATTCTCATTTAGATACCTATGGGTTGCAAGTTAATTGAGACACAAAATTTAGAAGCTAGATAATTTAGAAGGTAGATCACTGTATAGAACAAAATTACAACTGTGTGATTAACTCCACTATTAAGGGGGGCAGGTGGTATAACATTTAATTCTCAACATTTCTAAAATTCATTGGTATACATAGTAGTTATTTGGAGTCTTCATAATCTTACCAAAAGTAAGTTGATCTCTTAGAATATAAGTGGTATCCATTATTAATATTAAAAGGTTACATCTTCCAATATTCAGAGTGGAAATGACAGTCTTATGGAAAAACAATCACTATTTGCTAGCTTGACATTCAAGAGAGGCCAAAATTTTTCAGTTATAGTTTGCCATTGATCCAACACCTGCATTAGCTATGTGGCTGTATGTTAATTTCCTTTGCCTTTTTTGTGATCCTATTATGTTCAAAGTATATAATCTATCTACATGTCAGATTATTCTATTAGATGTAACTGAATATGACAGTTTATCAGAGCCTGGTTTTCCACTGATTTTTGTGGAGAGTCAACTGTTGTGCTGTGCAATTCAGTGGATGTTCAGTCTAGAATTGATGTCAAATTAGCACTAGTTGGTTCCACCCAAGATGAGGAGTCGAATGTGAAGATTAAAATTTTTAACATTGGCACATATTAGACCAGTTTTATGTAATACATCTTAATAAACATATTTTTTACATACACAGAAAACCTGAATTTTTTATCTTGTGTATTTTATAGAGTATTACCTTTGTATTATTCAAAATAGAAGTAGTTAGGCATTACAGAGACTATTTTTTTTAGAGAGAGAGAGAGAGAGAGAGAGAGAGAGAGAGAGAGAGAGAATTTTTTACTATTTATTTTTTAGTTTTCGGCAGACACAAGATCTTTGTTTTGTATGTGGTGCTGAGGATCAAACCCGGGCTGCACGCATGCCAGGCGAGCGCACTACTGCTTGAGCCACATCCCCAGCCCTACAGAGACTATCTAAATGTTTATGTAAAATAAATAAAAGTAAAATAAACAAAAAACTAAATGAATAACTAAATAAAGACCTGTTAACATGTATACAATATTATTTGGTTTTGAAAGAAATATATGCTATTATTTATGTCACTGGCATTGATAGAAAATGTGATGAGATGTTTTCGCAATGATGTGACATTCAGAAGAACCTCATCTGTTTACACGGTTTCTATTTTGTTTTCTCACATTCTCTTTACTTTCCTCTTGTTGATCTTTACCGTCCATAGGAAAACACTGTAGTTAGACATAGGTGTAAATTATGAGGAATGTTATTGACTCTACCTTCATTTTGGCTTTGCAGATCATTAGAGAATGAGAATGCCTATTCCAGGCTTTTATGCTGTAGTTGCCAGTTTTACTTGGTTACTTCACTCTTTTCTAGTTGTGAAGTTTTCAAACCACTATCGAATCTAAATATTTACAGTTCATTCAACCTGTCAGAGCATTCTTGTTTATTTATAGACTTTCTCACAACATTTCATCAATGATAGATTAATATAAAACACTGTAAACTATCTTCTGGGAAAAGAGTGCTGTTCATTTTTTTTTTTTACTGAATTTTCCAATTCCTTTCCACTCCTATATTTTATGACTAACTATGAAACACCTGAAATAAGATTTTATAGTGAAAAAGTTGGCAGCATTCCACTCAATGAAGTCAGATACCTTAAGTAGAATAGTAAATAGTTAGGAAAACAATATTCCTCTACACCTTTTAAGAAATGCAATCTCTATATAAAATAAGCAATGTTTTGCTTCTGTTTCAGCAATAGCTTTACCTCATTCATTATATTTCCTATGTCATTAGGTATGTAATTCTAGAATTTTTAGCACTGAGAGGACCTTAGATATGATCTTCCAGTGCATTCATTTTAACAAGATGAAGCCTCACAATTCCAAGCAGTTAATGACAAAGCTGGGGAAAGTTTAGGAAATTGAGTTTCTAATCGAAACCACCATTGATGTCCTTTCTCAGTAACATACTCAATGTACTTAATGATGTCTTTTTGTTAACTTCTTTCTTTTTAACTTTTGTGATGCTGGGGATAGAACCCAGGGTCTCAACCATATCAGGCAAGCATTCTACCAGCCCCCTCATTATTATTTTCTTAAACTGCACAATGGAGAGCTATGTATTCATATTTCTCTTTATTATTTGAAATTGTCCATTCATAACAATGCAGGTGTATCTGTATGTTTTAAGTTGATCAGTTGGTGTTTGAAAATGCTATTGACATTTTAAGACCTTGTATTCAATTGTTTTGAACCTGTCTGGAATCAACAGGCATTGTTAATGTTATATTCCCCTATATATTGATTTTAAAAAGTCAAAAAAAAATCCCAGAAACAGTCCTATTTGAATAATCATCTATATTGCTGATGAAATATGAAAATATTTTCTGATTGGAAATGCTACTAGTATAACCATTATAAACCATGTGGTTTACTGTATGGATATTTGCTGCTTTAGCTTTATTTCATGTTATACTGGAAATTAAAGTGTTTTCTTATTTAGGTATTATATGACTATGCTTCCATGTTATATGTAATTTTAAAACACTTTGAGTGGACAATGAATTAATTTTAATTGAATGAAATGACTAAATAATTTTAATAAAATTTAAAAATCTGAGAGATCAGTGGAGAAATTTCTAAGTTTAACAAGATTTATCAAAAGAATGTTTAAACATTATAATATTTCATGTCAGTGATATTTTTGGTGGATATGCTTTTCACTTTTTAATTTTGCTACATTTTCTATTGATAATGAAACATTGTAGATGATATTTAGCAAGTAGTTGGCAACATTGATATAAAGGTCAAAAGATGGAGTAAAAAAAAAACGGGAGGAGGAAAACACTAAAAGAAAATAGTTGGAAATGAGAAATCCATAAAGGACTCTGGAAAGCTCCATCATTCTTCCGGTCATCTAGAAGACCTGTATACATGTCCAGGAAAGACTTAAAGAGGTCCTAATATCTCATGTTGCTGCCCTCAAAAGGGCACTTGAATAAGTGAGGTCTAAGGCACAGTTGTAAACTTTTAGCATGTGTAAAGGGTTCTCCAGTTCCCAGAATATCACCCTCCTGTGATATTATAGATTTAAAGTATTTAGGAAAATATCTGGCCAATCATTAGCTGATCATACCCTAATTAAGTAGTGACTCTAGTAGTCAAGGAAACTAAGAATACAGACTTAGAATCAACAACAACTATAAATAGAAACCACAATGGGCTCAGGATATGAGAGCACAAAATCTGATTTCCAGAGTTACATTTTTAAACATTCAACAACAACAACAACAACAAATTTTCAAAATTATAAGAAAGGCAAAGAAACTGTAAATTATGTACTATGCAAAGGAAAACAAATATTAGGAACTGTCCTTGAAGAACCACAAATACTGAACTTTCACAACAAAGACATTAAATCAACATTATGTATACATTCAAAAATTAAAAGAAACCTTGACTAAATAACTTAATGTAAGATAATAATATTTTACCAAAAAAAGAACAGCCATAAAGATTGATATTATTTTTTACATGTACTAAACAGAAATTGCAGAGTTGAAAGTGTAATAACTCCAATTTAAAAATGACTAGAGAAGTTCAATGGAATACTTGAACTGGCAGAAGAATCAGTGAACCTGAAGATAAAACAACAGAGAATTATCTAGTATAAGAAAATTAAACGAAAATCATGACAAAGACATAGACAGAGTCAGAGAGCTGTGAGATACCAAAATAGACATGGTAGAAGCCCTAGAAAGAGCAGAGGAAGGGATCAAAGGCAAATTCAATGAATGAACTCCATGCAATGAGCAATCAATGAGATGAACAGAGAGCCTATGTTTTGGGATCAAATTTTTGCCACACACACGTCAGAGTGCTAATCTCCAGGATATATAAAAAAATCAAAAATCTTAACACCAAAAAAATCAAGCAATCAATAAATGGACTAAGGATCTGAACAGACACTTCTCAGAAGAAGATACACATTTGATCAACAAAAATATGAAAAAAATGTTCAACATCTCTAGGAATTAGAGAAATATAAATCAAAACTACTCTAAGATTTCATCTTAAGCCAGTCAGAATGGCAGTTATCAAGAATACAGACAAAAATAAATGTTGGTAAGGATGTGGGCAAAAAAGCACACTCATACATTGCTGGTGGAACTGCAAATTGGGCAACCAATCTGGAAAGCAATATGGAAATTCCTTGAAAAACTTGGAATGGAACCACCATTCGACTCAGCTATCCCACTCCTTGAGACCAAACAGCATAATACAGGGACATAGCCACATGAATGTTTAATGCAGTACAATTCTTAATAGCTAAACTGTGGAACCAACCTAGATGCTCATCAGTAGATGAATGGATAGAGAAACCTTGGTATATATACACAATGGAATATTATTCAGCATTAAAAGAGAATAAAATCATGGCATTTTCAATAAATGGATGGAGTTGGAGAATATCATGCTAAATGAAGTAAGCCAATCCCCAAAACATTAAGGCTGATTATTCTCTCTGATAAGTGGATGCTGACCCAAAATAGGGAGTGAGGTGGAGGCATGGGAATAATGGAGGAACTTTGATTGGGCATAGGGAAGGGTGAGTGGAGAGGGTGCAGAGGTACAGGAAAAATGGTGGAACGAGATGGAGATCATTCCCCTAGGTAGATGTAGGAGTTCGCATAGGGTGTGATGCTATAATCGTGTACAACCAGAGAAATGAAAAGTTGTGCTGCAGTGTGTACAATGAATCAAAATGCATTATTAAAATAAATTATAAAAAAGGCATATTCAATGAAGTGATAGCTGATAATTTCTCAGAATTGATGAAACATGTTAATCTGCACATCTAAGACTCCTAACAAACCCCAAGTGTGATAAACTTGTAGAAATCCACAACTAAACACTTCAAAACCAGTCACTCAATAAAGACAAAAGGAGAACTTTCAAAGTTCAAGCATGGAGTGATGATAATTTATATGGGATTCTCATTAAGATTAGTAGCTGATTCTCACCAGATACCACTGAGGGCAAAAAGTGGTGGAAAACATATTAAAAGCAAAAAACTTATACCAAAACAACAATGTTATAAGCATCACCATACTACCTGACTTCAAAATGCACTTCAAAATAAAGACCATGGTACTAGCCTAAAAACAGACATGTAGGCCAAAGGAACAGAATAGAAAACCAAGATATAAAAACCACACATTTACAGTCAGTGTTCTACAAAGGAATCAATAACACATATTGAGGAAAGCACAGTCTCTTCAATAAATCATGCTGGGAAACTGGATGTCCATACTCAGAAAAATGAAACTAGACTTCTGTCTTTCACCACTCACAAAAATCAACTCCAAATGAAATACTTAAATATAAATCTCAAAGCATTGGAAGTACTAGAAGAAAATGCTTTCTGATATAGGTCTGGAAAGAATTTTGGGGATAAAATCTCAATAGCATCAACAACAAAAAAGCAAAAACCAACAAACATGATTCCATTGAACTTAAAAAGTTTCTGCATAACAAAGGCAATAGTCCACCAAGTGAAAAGACAACCTAGAGAATGGGTGAAAATGTATGCAAACTATGCATCTTAAAAGGGGTTAGTATCCTGAATATATAAAGAATACAAATAACTCAATAGCAAAAATAAAAATGAATGGGTTACGAAATGGGCCAAATATCTGAATAGACATTTCTTAAAGAAGACATATAAAAGACTAATGAGTGTATTTTTAAAAAATTATGCCATTACTGATCATCAGAGAAATGTGAATCAAAACCACAGTGAAATATCATCTAACCCCAATGAGAATGGCAGTTTTTAAATAGAAAGTAAAATAGGGTGGTAGGAATATAGAGAAAGTGAAACACTTATGTAGTACTGGTCGGAATGTAAAATAGTAAAACTGTTATGGAAAACATTAATGGAGGTTAATATTTATAACTAGTTTGTTAAATATGTTTCTCTCTCAGTCCTATAATTCTTCACATTGAAATAAAAGTGATTTTCTACTTCAGTTATTTACAAATAAAGTACAGATCATCTTAGAGAAATCTTGCTCTCGATATGTGTACTACGATTTACTGACCATATCCATGTCTGTTTCTTTGTAGGGGGACATCCAGCAGTTTTTAATCACAGGTGATCCCAAGGCAGCATATGACTACTGTGAGCATTATAGTCCAGACTGTGACTCTTCAGCACCCAAGGCTGCTCAGGCTCAGGAACCTCAGGTAGATGAGGTGAGGAGTACAAGATCACCAGGTCCTCTCATTTCCCCGATATGCATGGCATCTTCAGTTTGGGGACTTTACTTACGTATTTAATTTTAATTATATTTTACATTATACTCAATAGTTTTGTAATATGTATAAGAAGAAGTGACTTAATGATACTTGGTAATTTTCCCTTCCTTATGCATTTTGTTCCTTAATTTTATTAGAACTAGAGTTATTTCACTTGTACATTGCATATATGAGTGTATTCCATTTTAGAGTATGATTTCTAATAGCTCATTTTTGCTCTTTAGCATTAAATAATTAACACAGCTTCAAGATAAAGGTATTATATCTTGTAGTATACTTGACTTTCCTCAGGCCTTTGACAGTTCATGCAGATGGGAAAATGGCCTAAGAACTATTTTAAAGTTTTTAGGCTTTGTTGAATAATTAGGTAGTTCTTCCCCCTCACCCCATTTTCACACAGGGAATTTTAAAAAAAGACCCAAAGTAAGGAATGTATGTTTTTATTGGAATTAGAACTGTTTTTAGTATATTTTTTATAAGAATTATTAATTTGAGAAGGGGGAAAGTCTTAGAACAACAAAACTGTTCTTATTTTAACTCAATAGTTTTTTTTAACCTTTTAAATATACTGTAAGTATATTTTGATTTTTTTAACTAGTTAGAAAAGGTTAAGATATTTTGATTTATTGCTACTGTTGAAGTGAATTTAGGTTAGATTTTACAATAAAATCTCTTTAATATGTGTTTTTCCAACACTTGTTTATTTTTAAGGAATGATAGTGAATCTGTTGCCCTAATTTTTTCCATGACTTAATATCAGTGTTTTTTGTTTCAAAAAAGGTATTCTTAACAAGTCTGAGAGAAAAAAGAAAAAATTACTGGATATTTTGTTTGTTTTTCTTTTCATAGTTTTTAAATGCCTTATGATTCACTAAATATATTTTCTGTCAAGTCCAACGTGATGGGTGAAATACCCTTTAGGTTTATGCTTTTGTATCTGACAGATTATGTGATGACTTAATATTAACATTTGTAGTATTTATTGTATATGTTCAAGAATGATAAGATTTATTTTATGCTTCTTTCTTAAGAAGGATAAGTCTTACTCTTTTTAGCAAGAGATATGGCTCTGATTTTTGGAAGAAGGAAGGTATGCCTTTTTAATATATTACCTTCAGGTGTTTTGCTCCCATGTTTTATTGCTATTATGTCAGGTAAGTTGAGTCAATTTACATGAGGATAATTGTTATCAATCTTCTTAAGTTCATTGAGAAGTGATCCTGCCTTTTTCTATTTTAGTTGTTGAAATGCATATTTTCTATGCTGTTGAGATGTCAAACTTACTTTTTACTGGAAGCATTTGGTGAGGAACATGACACATAGCTATAATAGAAACTGCAAGAAAATCTGGTTGAACAAGACAGGAATAAACAACTTTTATTACCAGTTTCTATATGGATTATAATAAAAAGGAAAACATTTATTCATTTATTTTTTGTATTGGCACTGGGGATTGAACCCAAGGATCTTTTACTACTTTTTTACATCCCTAGCCCTTTTATTTTATTTTTTTATATTGAAACGTGGTCTCCCTAACTTGCCCAGGCTGGCCTCCAATTTTCAATTCTCCTGTTTGAGACTCCTGAATCATTGTAATTACAAGAATGTAATTACAAATCAACTTTCACTTTTTTTTTCTGTAATGCTATGTTAACATTGATACTTTGATAATAAGATAATCATTCTATACTAGTATTACAAAAACTAGTAAAATCAAATTAGTAAGGAGTCTTTATATTTACTTTGAAGTGTATCCATTATTATTTCATTATATTACAATATGACAATATTACAATGACTGATTCTTAGGTATTCTACCTAAGAAAAATGACTTTGCAAAATATTATTTGTCAGTAAATGGAGAACATAAAGTGCACTATGAAGCATGAGTAATACATATTGTAATTTGTGTTATTTAATATTCCATTAATAACTTTGTGAAATTGCATATATATTATTCTATTTGGATTAATAAATATGACAATTTATTTTGGAAACTAACCTGTCTGCTTTTTCCATCTTGTTTTTTCCATAAAATTTCCAGCTCCATTTGCTTTGGAAATCAGGATTTTTGTTAATGGGAGAGAGGGAGAGAGGGAGAAAATGGATTCATGTCCTCAGGGTCACCTCAAAGTGTTTCACTGGCTTCTTCATGTAAATCTCTTTCCTCTTTAGTCCCTAATTTTATGTTCTTTCCTGGAAAAAAAAATCCTCTCTTTTCTCATAGAGACCTAGGTTTTTATCTCAGTCTCACTATTCCTCAGTAGTTTTTCAAGATATCTTCCCAAAGAGAAGCATTTTATTTTGAGGAAGATGCCAGATAAGAAAACAATAAATTTTCGGGTGTCATAACCATTTGCTTTTCACTCAACCCCAATGGTTGGAGGATGTACTTTTTAGCTCTAAAGTAGACTTCTTTGAAGACACACCCTATTAGGCACCTTAAAGACAATCTTATCCAGAATCCTTGTGACTGAGAGAGAAACAACCATCCCAGGATCACCCTGTCAGCTGGTTTAAGAGCCAGACATACAACTTGAGATTCTGCATTCTCATTCTTATTTGCCTTGACAGTACAAATAAATGCAATCATTATTTGAGCATTATTAATTTACTTCATTTAATCAAATTATAAAGATTCAAATCAATTAAAAAATTAATTTTAAACATTCAAAGAAAAATATATTAATAGTAAACACTAGGGCTGCAGATACACCTGGGTTGTAGAGTACTTGCCCACATGATTAAAACCCTTGGTTTGATATATACAGCACTGGAAAAAAAAATAAAGGAAGTTAGTAATCACTCATCAATCACTTATACTCATAAGTTTATATTCAAAAAGTAATTATGTATGTGCACAAATCAAAACTACTCTACGATTTCATCTCACTCCTGTCAGAATGGCAATCATCATGAATACAAGATATTTTCTAAACTTCATTTTAGCTGACTTTATGATTTTTCTTAATATCTTTTGTACATTACTTTTTAATATAATTTGACAACTTTCAATTAGTCTGAGTAAATGTCATTTCAATGATGAACAACATCTGATAGAAGACAGGGACACTTGACTTGAAAATTGGTTGGATTCCTCTCAAGCTTTACATCCTCTTTCCACTGCCCACCCAATACCAGGCAGAGAGACACACACACAGTGAATTCCAAGTTAATTTTGTTGAATATAATTCAGTTAATTCAATACCAATGGAAAAATAGTACATTATATGCCTCATATTTTGCCTCTCTTGTTTGAAGTTAGCTTTCTAGGCAATGCATTTACAATATATATTGTAACATAGTTATATAACATTACTCTTGTATAATTCAGGAATAACAAAGGAAGAGGACATACTAAGTTTAATTCATTTAACAAATACCTACTGAGCTTCTGTCATGTGTCAAAAAATATGCTACCAGCTAAGAATGCATCAAGAAGCAAAGACTAACTATGCATTTGGAAAGTAATAGGATTGGAAATGAGAAACTTTGCAATATAATGTGTTAGATGTTAGACTTAAAAATGTTTTCTAATTTCTTGTTATTATTTTTTTAAAAATAGGAAGAAAAACAGTACAGATTTGATAAAACCTCAGTGGCTCAATTTAGAATAGGCTTCTATTTGCCTGAATTAGTATTCTGAAGAACACCCAAGTGAGAAGGCATACGTGTGTAATCCCCATAACTCTAGAGACTGGGGAAGGAGGATTGCAGGTTTGAAGCCAATCTCAGCAACTTAGTGAGACCCTGTCTTAAAATAAAAAATAAATAAAACTGGGGATGTGACATAGTGATAGAATGCCCATGTCTGGGTTCAATCCCCAGTATAAAAAATTAATATTAAGAATAGAATATTTCTTTTAATCTAAAAGAAATTTTCATTTTTGATCATTATGATTGTGGTATTATTTTACCAAAAGGATATGTTACATAATTGTCACAATAATTCCTTCATTTAACCAATGAATATTGCTATTATTTTATGCATTAACATTACTGTTTTCCTGTACAACTTTTAGTGCAACTATTTCTGTAAGAGATCTATATAACCTTTGAGACCTGGGTAAAACTCTAATAGTTATACATTATAATTTCTTACAAATCTAATTGGGAAATTGGCAGTGAGCAAAATATTGTTTTATATTTTGTTGTAGCCAATCCAAAAATGTAAAACAAATAGCTTTGTTAGGTTACTGAAGAAGATATAGGACAGTTAGTTAGAACTTATGATTGTGTTTAAAACTCTCTTAGTTTCATTTTCTTTTACTTTGCATAGTCACTTCAAATCTCTGAACCTTGCCTTCTTATCGCCAATTTGCGGAGAATATACCCATACTATTTACATGAGTGTTTAGATCAGTTAAAAAGCCTTTGAATGCACATACTTTATAAATGATATCTAAAACTGTATGCAAACAATGACTCTTATGTATGTTTTTTTATAGTTTATATCACTGGTACTTTATACTGATTCTACAAATGTGTTAGGTATAGTCTTTAGTTACCTATTAAATTTACATTACAGGAACATTCACACATTAAATGAACTTTTTGCAGAATAAAATACAAATAATAATATTGATTTTAACTTTCAAGATTATATAAGAAATAAAAATAGAATAAGTTGCATCTCAAAAAGTTATTTGCCACATTTTTAACTGGACACAGTGTTCTCTACAGATGGAGAGGAAAACCCACAATTTTTTCCTGTGTTTTCCTCTAAGATACATTGCTAATATTCCCAAGAAAGATACAAATCCAATATTCAAAAGCCGATGTCTTAGAATCCACTGTCCTAACTTGACTTTCTCTCTCCTGAGAGAGTTATGGGCTGTGGGATAAAGGCTATTTGAAACTTTCTACCCATAGGCTGTTTACTCATTCACTCCACAAATATTTATTGAGCATCTTCTATATGGCCACATTCTACCCAGGGAATATAGAGATGAATAAGTCATGGTTCCTAATATCAAGTAGCTCATAGTCTGAAAGAAAAACAAGCTTTGAAAGCTATTATTTTTTAAGGTGTTACTCTGACTACTGTCCAGAATGTCCTTTTGAGCAGAGTACTGGTCTAAAAGAGTACTGTTCTATCAACTGTCAGGACAGAAATGCAAATATATTAGGTCTAGAGACATCGAAATGTTATGAAAAGAACAGAAAGAATTAGCAACAACTCCCACCCCCCGGCACACATAAGAACATACCACTCCAAAGCCTATTTTCAGTATGAAATTCTTTTCAGAAAATAAGAAATATACTGATAGGGGAAAAGCATATGGGCATGAAACATTTTATTTAAGTTGTTGTAAGTTCTATCTGTTCTAAAAAAATATGTGCTATTTGGAAATTAAAGTATACAAGTATAATTAAATCATGCTGAGTAAATATTTCTCTTCCTAGTAAATTCTATTTAAATGTATTAGAAAAATTTTGAATGCAGCTTCAGCAATATTTTTGAAGCAAACGGACCACTGAAATGCATAAATTACTGAGTCATAAGTTACTTTCCTTTACTACCTTAGACTGGTTTTGGTCTCAGAGTACTAGTGATTTTACACCAGTGCATTTTCACATTTTCACTCTCTACTAACTTGAATAAGCTTCCAAAGAACAGCCTCATAGGTGGTGGCTGGTGAGTACAGAAGATGTTTTTTATCTGTGTATTTGTTTTGGGAGGAAGAGGCTGAACACTTCTCAGAGAACCAGTAAATCAGCTGCTTGGTAATCTTAATCCCAAACTTTTGGAAATTATCCTAACCTTTTTATAATGATTTCAGAAAATATTTCTCCTTAAGATTCTGGCCAACAATGCTCTTTCAGTCAGGTATGCTGGACATTGCTGTGAATACTGGGAAACAAACCAAGAAGAATAAATTATAACCCTAAAATGAGAGCCAAAATACACACCAGTTTAAAATTCTGCTCTGTAATGTTTGGCAAATGCAAAGAAGGTGTACTCTTTCAATTCACTGGAATTGTAGCTGAATAACATTTTTAGGTCACTTTCTGATTAATTCTCATTTCCAGGTGAGGCATAACACAGTTATAGTGTTTATCTTAGTACCACTTTTTCATGTCTCTCTCCCAAACACTTTTATTTTACTTACCTTTGATACCACACTCTTAGGTTCTTCACCGGAGGTCTCTTGTGAAATCTGTGTGTTAAGATAGTGTGTTTTTTTTTTTTTTGGGTGTGTGTGTGTGTGATATGTTTTTATATATACATGTCATATATATTTACATATATAAATATATAAATAAATATATATATATATATATATATATATATTCATAGATTTCATATTCATAGATTCCATATTCCTAGGAGAATGAAAGAGGAAAACCATGTAACAGAGGAATATAAAGCAAGTCCTATGGAAGTTATCTTTGGCTTAATCCTGTGGGGGATCTCTGGAGGCAGTATAGGTTAATCATCTCAGAACTGTCCTTTGTCAGAAGATGAAACATTAAGACCTACTACCTGCCTGTTTGTTTAAAGGACTGTTACCAAGGGCAGCAGTTCCCAGGTCCTTACGGTTATCAGGGGTATAGGCAGCAATACTTCTAATGCCCTGTGGGTCCTCCTCCATCGAGACCATGAAGGCTACTGGGAGAGAAAGACCATTAGGAGTCTGTGCACATGCACTAGCACAGCCTATGTGAGGGGATGTGGGTAGAGCATAGTGTCAACCTTGTACACATAATCACTGCTAGGTATTTAAAAATATACTTTAGACACCAGATAACTATTATGTATTCCAGCATTTATATCTAATTAAATGATATTGGGCACTACATTTATAGTCTGTTTTATTACTAAGAAGTGTTCTGATGTAACCCAATATCACAGAAAATTTTCATGAGGTAGTTCAAACAAATATAGGGGAATTATTGAGTCATATACTTAAACCATTGTATTAGCTAGGGATAACGTTTTGCCTCATGGATGGGAGGAATCAGGGGTCCAAAACTAGTTTTGCCTTTCCTCTCATCTCTACCTATTTTTGTGTGCCAGATTCACTTTTTTTGTGGAAAAGTGATATTGCCTCTGTCAACTCTCAATTCATAACTCAAGCTTTCTCTCTTCTTTTTTAATGGTTCTGATTTTAAATTTTAAGGAAGAAAGCACTCTATCCATGTTTGATAAAGGAACTTGCCACTTCTAGAATTGTGTGGTTAGTACATCTGTTCACTATGGTACATGCAACTATCTTAGAGGAATTCCTATAGCCAGGGAGATAGGCCTGGCATTGCGAACTCACCATGGCTCTCCCACGACAATAGACTGCCCAATGCACATGACCTTTCTCTTCACTCTGCTAGGAAGGTTTCTCATAGTAGCTCTGAAGATGGGCATAACCTGTCAGGAACTGAGCAGGCAACCTATAACTTTTTTTGGAGAAGAATATTCTATAGAATCTCTTTGATGTTTCCCAATATAAATAAAGCAGGTGTGGGCTCCACTTTGCCAGAGTCTAGAAACAAAGATCCGCTTGTCTATCCTGCCCTGGCTTTTGAAACTGCTTTCTGTGTTCTGTGGGTTTTTTCAACATTTTACTTCTCTTAGCTTTATCTCAGCCAGCACATTCCACCAAGGGGATCCCCATTCCCATTGCTCCTGTGGGACATGGGCTAGAGACAGGTGAATCTTGAATAATAGAACATTAGAAAGAAAGAAGAAGATAGCAAGTCTTCTTGCTATTATTTTGATAAATGCTATTAGGCACATTATTTGAGCAGTCAGAAAAACCACTAGGAAATCAGCTTACCAGCTGTCAGAACCTTCCTTGAAAAAAATCAACCACCAGCAAGTCATATTAAACAATCCCTTTCTTTTGAAAAATCAAGAAGGAGGCAGAGGAAGAGGAATCAAACAGGCAAAGGAATTAAACAGACAAAGGAAAGACACTTTGGGACTCTTGATTTTCATACTTCACCAATTACTTAAGCTAACCCTTTCCCAATACCACCAGACATACAATTTAGTTCAACATCTTTCTTAAACTTTACCAAAGATTTTCTAGGACTTATCATTGGCTACAATTCAATACTGAAAGATGAAGGCTCTTATTGACCACATAGTTAAATGGTGAAATAAAACATAAAATTCTTCCTTTGGATCTACCATGCTTTTAATTTCTAGTCCCTGTTCCCTTTGTTCCAGATTCTATCACATCATGCTTATTTATCACAGTAATTTTACAACTAGACTTTATGTTCCCATTGTTTCCTTCAAAATAACACATACTAGTATTTCTTAAAAATAATTTTTGTACCATATGATTTATATTAAAAAATCCCTCTATGTACCTAAAATTCAATAGGATAATATTTTACTCATGGAATTTGAAAGATGGAAAGTTGAAAGAATTTACACAATTTCAGCTCAATTTTGAATAACTTTTACTTACTTAATGCTAACACTTGATAAGCTGAATTTTTTTTAATTTCCTGGATTACATACAAGTAATATTAAATGTTGGCAAGGATGTAGGGGAAAAGGTACACTCATACACTGCTATTTGGACTGCAAATTGGTGCAACCACTATGGAAATATGGAGATTTGTTAGAAAACTTGAAATAGAACCACCATGTGACCCAATTATCCCATTCCTTGGCATATCCAAAGGACATAAAATCTGCATACAATAGTAATGTAGCCACATCAATGTTTTTAGCAGTTCAATTCACAATAGTTAAGCTATCGAACCAACATAGGTGCCCTTCAACAGATGAATGGATAAAGAAAATATGGTATATACACAACAGACTATTACTCAGGCATAAAAAAGAATGAAATTATGGCATTTGCTGGAAAATGGATGGAACTGAAGACTATTATGCTAAGTGAAATGAGCCAATCCCCCAAAACCAAAGGCTGAATGTTCTCTCTGATATGCAGATCGTGACTCGAAAATGGTTGGGGGAAGGGAAGAGTGGAGGTTCACCAAATTGGACAGAAGAAAATGGAGGAAAGGAAAGGGAGATTGGAATGGGAAAGGCAGTAGAATGAATCAGGCATAACTTTTCTATGTTCATATAAGAATACATGATCAGAGCAACACCACATCATGTACAACCACAAGAATGGGAAGTTATACTCCATGTGTGTATGACCTGTCAAAAAACATTCTACTTTCATGAATAATTAAAAAGAACAAATAAAAAATTTTAAAAATTCCTGGATTCTAGAAAGAAATTATGGTTTGTAGCAGCACAATTTATAAGAGCTTAGTTACGGAACCAACCTAGATTTCCATCAACAGATAAATGGATAAAGAAATCGTGGAACATTTGGCAATGGGATATTACTCTGTCATAAAGAAGAATGAATTTATGACATTTGCCAGTAAATGAATGGATCTGGAGACTATTATACTAAGTGAAGTAAGCCCATCTCAAAAAAAACACCAAACATTGAATGTTTTGGTAGATATGCAGAAGGTAAATCACAATGAAGGGGAGAAGAGGAAGAAGACAAGTTCATTAGATCAGACAAAGGGGAACAAAAGGAAGGGAGAGGGATAGGAGTTGGAAAATGCACAAGTCAACCTCACCATCATACTCACCCACTAGAATGGGGTCCTAGTTAGAATAAGATATATCTCATAATTGTGTAATTTTATCAAAATGGATTTCACGGTCATGCATAACTAAGAGGAACCAATTAAAATTTTGAGCAGTCATAGAAACATAAATGAGAAGCATAAAATGAAATAAAGTTTAATGTATATAAGTTTAAAAAAAGAAGAAAACTGAAGGCTGGAAAACCAGTTAGGCAGCAAACACAAATATCTAGGCAAGTGTTAGGGTCTGTGAACAAGTCAGGATGGCGCCTGGCATTTTGCCAGAGGGAGTGGTTTGTGGTAAAGCCAGTGAGCCATTAAGTGTGGAGATTCCTTATTGGTTGACTGCTGTATCTAGTTTATGTTAATTAAGATAAGCTGTGTGTAATGTATATATACCCCTCCTGTCCTACAATAAAGGGCTCCCACTCCTGCTGTACCAACGTACACAAGTTCCTCGTCACCCCTCCCACCCACCCCCCACCCCCCGGGTTATTTTGCTGCAGCCTGACTGTGGCAGATGGTGGCCCGTACCGGGAGCCCTAGGACACATGGGGGTAAGTGACGAAAAAAGCTGCCCCTCTGAAGATAGGACGGGAGCAAATCTGCTCATCCCTAGGCAGATAGGGCGAGAGAAAAAATGGCCATTTTGAGAAAATGGAGAAGATTGATACAGTATGTTTGTGTCTTGTTTTGTCTCAGTGTATTGTATTGTCTTTGTGATGAAAATATGGAAAGGGTATTAAATAAATTGATAAGGGAAAGAGACACCCCAGTGGAACCAAGAATAGGTAGGGCATGTGTTGATAAGAGCCCAGGAACTCTAGTCAGTAAGAAGAAAGTTCAGAGGAGAAAGGATTATCAGGAAAAAAGTTGCAGCAAAAGGCTATTACTGAATACTTTTTGTTACCAGAGGGTGTGTAAATCAGAGCTGCGGCTGCCACATGCGCGAGCTGGACATGGCGCAACAAGGATTTTCCAAGCTGCAGTTGCCAGCTCTTCCCCCCTGCCCCGGGGAGCAGGATGTCACTGCGAGAACCCAAATCTAGACCTGACCTGGAGGCACAGTCTTGCAGGCTCTTGCTCCCTGTGCCCAGAAGCAGTTTGAGCCAGGGAAGCTCCACGTCTGGGGCTGCCCAAGGACACTACAGCTGGACAGAGGACGCACATGGTGTCCCTGAAGTTTGATCATTTCCAATGTCAATAACTACAATGGTTCTCCCACACCTGGAGGCTAGTAAATAATGAGCACCATTAAGGCTTATTTCAAATGTAAAAAACCTTGAGATAATGTACTAAATTGTTCAGAAGGTTGTTTTCTTAGTGCCTGCTAGAATACTACAGGATTTTCTTTAGCATCATTGCTGGAGTTCCTGCCTTCATCCCAGTGCTAGTGACAACGAGAGTGGAAGAATTTCCAGTGTTGCTGAGAACCAGACGAAACTTCAGATCAAGCTAGCTGCCTGCAGAACTTACCTGGACTGTGATTTACCTGGACTGTAAGTTAATCTATTGAGACACTGCTTTACCTGGACTGAGACAACAAACTGTAATCTACAACAAATTGTAACTCGGTATCTTTGCTAATGGTGTCATTGCTGGGATAATTTTTCCAAGGGCTTCTTGCATGGAGCCATCAATTGGCTTGGTATTGTGGCATTTTGTATCCTCCCCTTCTGCTTGTAGCAGATTATTTATGGTGTCTGTGTAAAAACCACTATGGTCGTTATTTAAATTAAACAAAAGGGGGAAATGTTAGAGTCTGTAAACAAGTCAGGATGGCGCCTGGCAAATGTTAGAGTCTGTAAACAAGTCTGGATGGCGCCTGGCAAAATGCCAGAGGGAGTGGTTTGTGAAGTAACGCCAGTGAGTCATTAAGTGTGGAGATTCCTTATCGGTTGACTGCTGTATCTATTTTATGTTAATTAGATAAGCTGTGTGGAATATATAAATTCCATTCCTGTCCTACAATGAACGGCTCCTACTCCTGCTGTATCAACGTACACAAGTTCCTCGTCACCCCCCCCCCCCCGGTTATTTTGCTGCAGCCGGACTGCGGCATATATATACCCCTCCTGTACTACAATAAACGGCTCCCACTCCTACTGTATCAATCTACACAAGTTGCTCGTCATCCCCCCCCCCCGGTTATTTTGCTGCAGCCGGACTGCGGCAGGCAAGAATTAATAATAGTCCAAATTTGAGGAGTGGCACTGAAAATGGAAAGAAAAGTACAGATGTAAAAGACATTATGGAAGATAAATTGACAGAACTTGATGACTGAGCCAAGAGAAAATAATATGTAAAAACTATTTTGAGGTTTTGGCTGTGGAAGAATGATGGTACACACTACAACCAGAATAAGGAAGTCCAAAGAAGTAGACTTTTTGAAATTTCTTGAGAAGCAACGATGTGTTTTTTTCCCCCCAACACATTAAAACTCCCCAAGCTTGGCATTTGTTGTTCTACTTCCATCCACCACGTACCTGAAAACCATATGTATCTTTGTCTTTGACAACCTGTTTTTTCTTCACCCTCAGCTGACTTGTCCCTACCTCTAGGGATGGGCCACAAGGCTTCCAATGAAAGCATTGCATTTTTCTGGATATAGTAATTAATTCAGGAACACAAATGACCCAGTTGGAGGCAATATTACACGACAAATAGTTGACAGAGAAATAAATATTTTTATTGACTTGCCAATGGTTAGGATGTTGTGACTGGTAAGAATGAAGGTAAATTTTAAAAAGGCAATGCCAAAAATGTAGTGATCCTGGTTTCTGATGACATCCTCAGAATCCCTAACTCAAGTCTCTTTCACCAATTTGCAGTCCGAGGTATATGAGGAAACAAATGTCATTTGGGCTTAAACAAATTAGACAGAGACTCTTATCTCACAATTTAAAAAGTTGTCCTTGGTTTATAAAAGCAAGACGGTAGTCTGTGATCCAAGCTCCCAGTGGATCCCTGAAAATAGGAATAGTGCTAAATCCTACATGTGGCAGCTGTTTATTCCAATATATAGATACCTTTGGTAAAGTATAATTTACAAATTAGGCACAGAAGATTAACAACAATAACTAATAATAAAATAGAGCAATTAAAATGATATGCTGTAATAAAATTTATTTAAAACTTATGAATTATTTATTTCTAGAATTTTCCATTTAATATTTTCAGATCTTTGTTGATGATGAGCGAGTAAAATTGTGGAAAATAAAACCATGGATTAAGAGGCTACTATTTATAAGATAAAATTTCTTACCTAAAAACAGAAACCAATTAGAAAGAAAATGAGATTTAAAAAAAAAAAAAGGAAATAAGAGCCTCTTGGAAAGCTAAAATTTATCATTTATGTAGAGCAAAAATGTATTTTACCATTTTTTGAAGTTGATCATCTGTTATGATTTTCTTTCCATTTTTTCTCCTCCTAAGTACATGTCACTGCTCTGTGGGCATTTGCATGTGTTAGACTGTATCATTACGTATATTTTATATTGCAATCTCCTTCTGAATCCATATGAAGTTTCTCTTTTGACTTGTGTTCTCTCTTAAACCCACAAATTACTACTGGAAGAGTAATAGTATATTCCCTCTTTGGAGTTTTGGCATTCCAAAGAGTGCCATGTCTTCATTTGTGCTCTGCCTTTTCCATTAGGATTTCAGGGAATAAAACCCCAGAATCCAGAACAGGAAGATGAATACTTGAGTAACTGGCATCACCAGCACATATGGTATGGTTCACTTAATACTTCCTTTAAAAAGTTAAAATAAAAGTCTATATTTTTGACAAGAATGGCTGGTTTTTATCCTTTTCAGGGTTTATCTGTTCTTTTATTTTATAAACTACTAGTATTCTTCTCATTAAGTCATTTAAGTCAATCTAATATGCATTTGCATGTGTGTCTTAGAATGGGTTAATAAATAAAAAATATGTATAAAGAAAATTTTCTGCCTTCAAATATACCAAAATCATATATATATACATCTCAAAATTATATGTATGTTAATATACATTTCATACTAAAAGTGATTTATATGCATATACAGTTATATGTTGCCAAAAAAAGAATGGCAAAAATACATCTGGATTATTTCCCCATGCATTTTTTTCTTTCCTTGTCATCAATGCAATATTTAATTATTTAGGGAGACAAGCATTTGGAAACAATGAGGAAATAAATTTTTGACAAACTGAAATTATGTTTTCAGTATTATAAGGAATTCAGAATAAATATACTGTAAATCCTCTTTATCATAGGCTTTGAAATCTGGTAATAGACAGTAGATGACAGTTGAGAAGCTAATGTTAAGATGAAGGAATGGCACTGATTGCTAGCTTGGCAGATATGTAGGCCGAAACTGCCAAGATAAAAACCAACAACTTTTTAAACGTTCCTTTGACATCTCATACTCAACATGTGCAAATCAGAATTTCTGATTTTTCTTCAATGTCCCAACCCCCAATAAAACTGCCCTATTGCCATCCTTGCTATCTCAGTTTCTGACTACTCACCCATCCATTTTCCCATGTCAGGATTCTTAGTTCCACGTTCAGCTTTACTTGCTCTCTCATACCCATATCCAATCTGAAAGGAAATTCTGGTAGGTTACCTTCAAATAATTGATGGACTGATTGCTTCACATTCTTACCACTATCTTGCTCTGCCCCGGGTCTGAGCTACCACATCCTTCAAATGTGTTATTGAAGTCACCTCCTAACTGGCCATTTCACATCTGCTCTATTCCCTGATAGTACCTTCTCTAATACAATAGCTACAGTTACCTTTTGACAGGCCTCCTGCACACCACCACCACTGTGACTCAAACTCAGGGCCTCACATGCAAGAGTTCGATTTTTAAAGCACATCAGATAATATTTCATTTCTCTACTCAGTACAGGTCTTCATGAGGGTTTACAATGTTCCACAGCATCAGCTCCCTCTATGACCTCTAGGTTCTGTATTTTCCTTGTCCACAAGGGTCTCTTGGCTGCTGCTTGAACATACCAGGTGAAGATCCACCTTAGGAATTCTATGCTGGCTCTTCTCTCTACTTGGAAGCTCTCTACCTCCCTGACTGTCACAAAGTCTTTGCCCAGTTATGATTTTCAAACTAAACCCTGCTCCTGATCATCCATTTAAAACATCTATCTTCCATATAGTCTATTCTTGCCTAGTGCCTGCCACCTTATTTTTAAATGCTATATAATTTGTTTATTTTAGTGACTGAGAGTCTTTTCTGCTATAACAGATGCTCCACAGGGCAGGGGCAAGAGTCCTTGCCTATTTTGTTCACTGACTTATTCTAAGAATCTAGAGCAGATATACAATAAATATTTTGAATGAATTAAATAGCTCTAGATAATGCCTATACAGAATAAGGCATAGATTTGGAGCCAAATTATCTTACCTGTGATTTAATTTTTGGACATTTTATAATGTCTTATTGAGTCATTATGGTAGTATCACATGGTGAATAATATTGTCCTATTTTACACATGAGGAGATTAAGTCTTAAGTAACTAAAGCAAATTTCCCAAGGTCACATAATTGATAAGTGATAAACTTCCAACTTTTTTTCTTTCTTTTTTTTTCTGGATCAGGGATTGAACTCAAGGTCACTTGACCACTGAATCACATCCCCACCCCTATTTTGTGTTTTATTTAGAGACAGGGTCTCACTGAGTTGCTTAGCGACTTGCCATTGTTGAACTTGGTGATCCTTCTGTCTCAGCCTCCTGAGCCAGTGGGATTACAGGTGTGCGCAGTAGCACCCAGCTGATAAACCCCTAATTTTATCTAATATTTTCTGAGGCCAGGGACAAGGGTTCTTTAAGTTTCTGCCATTCCACCTTTTTTGAATGTGTCTGTGCAAGTAACTTATACTATAAGAGCTCCTCTCATCAAACAGGGGTACCAATGCCATCTATCATTGTTGTGGGCAATAGAGATATATGGAAATATCTGCCAAATAATGAACACTCATTGAATGTAAATAAAACTTTAGTCTTTCTCATATTATTATTACAATATGAAGATGTATCAAACAAGTTCAGTTCTCTTAGGATGTGTCTTTGCCCTTAAAAGACACATGAGAATCAAGTCAAAGCTCAATGTGAAGACCCAAGAAACATGCTCCTGTAACTTTAACTTAGACTTGAGGTCAGAAAGTCAAAGTGGTTTCTCAAAGATCAGACTAAAACTCTAGCTAATAACAAAGAATGGTTCATCTTTTAGAGTGACCCTTTTAAGCGTACTTTGTTAGGTAAGCAGCCAGGGCCACAGATCTTGGTGGACATCCAGTGTTATGGAGAACTCTTATCATAAACCTTGTTGGACAGCCAGAAGCCCAGAGCTCCCTTTCACTTTTCAACTTAGCCACCAAATACTCTTAAGCATGTCACTTCTGTGCATCACAGACTTTAAAGGACACTCACTAGCTGATGCATTTACAGGAACAAGTCTGTGCCAAGCACTTTCCTTGTAAAATAGACCCTTCCATGTTGCAAACCACTGTCAGATTAGGAAAAAAAGACACCACAGAGGGTAGAGTTCACCAGAAATGACAACAAGGAAGAGCCAGGTCTTTAGCCGACTCCCGAAGAATAGGAAATTTGGATAAGCAGAGAGGCAAGATAAAAGCATTTCCAGAGCAGGGACAGCATGACTCCATGAGTTAATAAACATGCCTTGCTTACAGGGTGTCAGGCATCTGCTATGAGCATTTCAAGTATCCAAATATACAAGTAAGGCAAGATTCTTGAGGGAAAGAAATTCACAGATTTTACAGTCTAGAAAGAAATATGAAAAGGACACATTTAATTATCTGGGGCCAACTGTGACAAATATTACAAATGCTTAGAAACAGAAAAATGAATTTTTAGGGGGACAGAATAAAATATGAGAGATAAACAATATTTTAATTAAAAGAAAAAAAAATTAAAGCTTTCCAAGCAGAAAAACAAGCTAAGTATAAGGATGCTCTGTAAAAGAACAAATGGCTCAGAAGTGGAAATGCACATAGACTACACAAGAGAAAAATGATGTATGTATAAAAATACAGAGTCTAAATAGTGTTATTTTAAGTTCAGTAAATTTACTCTTAAATCTCAGTTTCATGCAAAAAAAAAAAAAAGTGGTTAAAAAATGCCCTCTTAACAATTCAGGAAATTAATTCTACATTGAAAATGCCCTCTACTTCTCTTTGTTGTTGTTTTGTAGTCTAGTCATTGTACATATTGAAGTATGAGGAGTAAACGCAAGAGCTTCCTGACATTTTCTCCTCTCTTCCTCTAAATTACCACATTGTAAGTCATGTTTAAGGAAACACAGCTAGACTCATTGATCCCACAGTAAAGCAAATTTATTTTTAAGGGGCTAAGGTAAATACCACGGCTTTAATCAGCGCTAAGAAAACATATCGAATACATTCCTGTCCCCAAGTGCATTTAAGGCAGTGCACGGTCTAAGTTTGAGCAGATAGATTTCAATGCAAGTAATTACAAGCTGCAACATAATTTCCTTAAAACTACACACATACTAGACAAATACTTATTTGTGGTTATAGAGTGGGTAAAGTTACTACAAAAATAGTAGCACACCTTATAATAGTGCCATATGCCATAATTTACCTTTGCTATATCTGAAGTGTCATATCTTGTTCCAGACTTAATATTTAGTAACTAACAATTTAATGTACAAATCTTCAGCCTAAGCAGCAGAATAATTAGAAGAGGCAAGCCCCCATTTATACATGGAAAAAAATATACTTAACCATGAAAAATGCCTGAGGATTATACAGAAGAGGGAAGTGATTTTTAGTTATGAACAATTAATGTCAATTTTCAAATAAATTATAAAACAAGCAGTAAACTTAATGCTTCTATTCAGAACAGCAATAATGGGTCAGAAGTGGCAACAGATTTTTTCTTGTAAAAGTAAATGCCATGAACATACCCCAAATTTGATGAATACATATCCTCTGGAAATTTAATTAAAACCTATTATTGTAAAAATGCAGTAAAATCCATCATATATTCCACCCACCACAAGTGTATGTGGTGAGGGAATATGATCAGTCATTTCTGACTTATTCTGTAGACAGAAAAAAACAGCATTGGGACAATTATGATTCTGTCTTTTCACCAACTAAAGTAATTCTCTCACTAAGTAACAACAATAATAAAAATATCAACAAAACATTATCTTAGGTTGTAGAAATTTTTGAACTGTTGGGGTTGATTATATGTACCTTGTCTTTATATGTTTTTCATTAGTATAATAAAATACCTGAGACCAGTGTATGTATAAAGAAAAAAAAGTTTATTTAGTTCTCAGTACTGGAGGTTCAAGAAAATAGTGCTGGCGTTGGCACCTAGTTAGGGTCTTACCACAGATGAAATCATGGCAGGAGAGCATGCAAGAGGATCACTTGGCAAGGTAGAAAGCTAGAGAGGTCAGGGATCAGGCTTACTTTCTTATCATAAGTCACTTTATGAAAATCAACTAATTCTTTTGGTAAAATAACTAATTCCTTCCACAAAATCAGTATTATTCCCTTCTGATATCAGTGACCCCAATGACTTAATTATCATCGATAAAGTCTCACCATTTAAAGGTTCTACCTCCCAACATTGCCTCACTGAGGACTGTACTTCCAACACAAGCATGTTTTGGGCACAAATTCAACCATATCAAAAAAAAAAAAAAAGAAAAATAGCAAAGCCCAGCAGTGATTGAAATAGAGTCCTACAACAAATTGCCAATTTCTTTGTAATCTTTTGGGAGTACTCAAAGACAGTTGGGTTGTTTTCTTGAATTCACTAGAGATTAAATTCAATATCAGACCTCCTAATCCTCTCTTAGTATAAAAGATATTTCTGGAAATGTATATGAAATTATCAGTTAATGAGTCAAAAGGTGTCTTTGTGAACTTGTCCAAGCTACACAGCAACTGAAAAATTTGTTGAATACTCACATGAATTTATAACCTAAATAACATAAATCAGTATACATGAAATCTTTATCAAAATTCTCTTATTTTTTTGTTTCACTATTTTTTTATTATCACCAAAAACTGAAAAAAAGGTAATGTACAAATATACCTTCTATTATAAGGTCTAGCATTAAACTCAAGGATTAAAAAAAAAGTTTTTAAATGAAACATGAACAATCTTAATAAAAATCATTTTAGGGAGGTTCATATTCATGGAGCTAAAATCTTGATTGCCACGAATTTAATGAAAATTGAGGAGACAGAGACAGAAAATATAAACAAAATTCTAATAAGCATTACTGTGAAGGAAAGATAATAGGGTATCAGTTAGATTCAGGGGATGCAAGGAATCAGGAGAGGAATTAGCCAGTATCCAAATTTGGAAGACAACTAAAAAGACATAGTACCAATATAAATACCCCTGAAGACATAGAGGCAATTATTTGAAAAAGTTTAAGCCTAATGTTATCTTCTTTCTCTGTAAACTAGAATACTGTCTATTACAGATATGAGGGACTTTCATTTGAACATAGATGGAACACAGAAATTTAATCTTTCTAACCAAAACCCACTGAAATTACTATGAAGAAATAAGAAGTTACTTTTAATGAAAGCAAATGGGATAATGGAAAACAAACAATAACAAAGTCATCAAGGAAATAGGGCTTTATCATTAGAGACAAAAGTGTACAGGCTTCTTGGAATGATGATGATGGGAAATACTAGAACTACAGTTGAGCAGTCAGAGAGAATGATCCATCCAGGCAGAATATGAGTTGGGGGTGAGAGGTTTCCAGGGCTGATGACATTGCAGATTGAAGGAAAAGAAAAATAGATATATAGATATATAGATAGATAGATAGATAGATAGATAGATAGATAGATAGATAGATAGATACATGGGTACAAATAGACACAGACAGGCAGACAGATAGATAGATGTACTGAAAGATTATTTGATGTGTTTGACCACCATTTGGTCATGAATTTTATATATCTTTCAAAGTTGGAGGGAAATTCATTGTACAAAGAAATCTAAACAAATGAAATAATTATGTAATTACTAAGGTAGGAAAAGTAAAAACTATTCAATGAAAACATCACTATTTTTCACATGTGGTTTAGATTAAATAATATTTACATTTTCATAGTCATGTTTGCATGTTTTCATAGTCATGTTTGCATGTTTCACTGAGTAGACATTTAAACAAAGCTTTTCATAAGTTATATTAGAAGGACAGTGACGAAAAAGTGTGTGTGTGTGCGTGTGTGTGTGTGTGTGTGTGTGTGCATCAGAGAGAGACAAATATAGAGAGTAAGTGTTTTGCAAAGATTATCAGAATATATTAAAGTTAAATACTCATATTCACAACAGGAAATCTGTAGTTATAGTCAATAATTTAAAAAGTAATAAATAGCAAAATATATTCCTTTAAAATCATAAGGTAGAGATTAAATTTAATAGCTAAAGTTAAAAATGTAACTTTTATGGAGTGAGAGTTGGGGTTGCACAGTGGATGGAGCAAAGTACTACTATTTTCATTGTAAGTCATTAGTTACACTTTGACTTATATTAAACTACATAAGTATGTTACTTTAATCAACATAAAAATGTATTTTAAAATAAGAGAGAAGACTTTGGAGAAGAAAGGGAAAGTATGCCTATTCTAACATCTTTTCTTGTAATATTAATATTTAAGTCAAGAGACTTGAACTTACTTTTTCTTAACCCATTTTCTTCTATCAACACACAAGAACTACTTCAGAACACTAAATTAACAGTATTATTTATGTGGCTTTAATTTCTGTATTAGCTTTCCAAATTTTTCCTATACTAGTTTAATGAGGCACAGAATACAAGAAGAATTCAAGTTAACCTCTTAGAAACAAAGTGTCTTCTATTTACAAAAAAAAAGGAAAAAAAAAATAATGAAAGCAAACATTACCCAAAACCTTTAATCATTCCCAGAATCCCATCTTTTGCACATGTGAGGCACTAGATTTGATCCTCAGCATAAGAAAGAAAAGAAAGAAAGGAAGGAAGGAAGGAAGGAAGGAAGGAAGGAAGAAAGAAAGGAAGGAATTATGTCCATCTACTAAAAAAAAAAAATTTAAAAATCTCTGGAGCAGGTCCTGCTGCTTAATAGCATTTTATGTAGGACTTTTTGTTTTTCAAACAGAGAGAGAATTTTAATATTTATTTTTTAGTTTTCGGCGGACACAACATCTTTGTTTGTATGTGGTGCTGAGGATCGGACCCGGGCCACATGCACGCCAGGCGAGCGCGCTACTGCTTGAGCCACATCCCCAGCCCCATGCTAGGACTTCTTTTAAAATTAGAGTCCATCTTCTCATACCCTGCTGAAGCTTTATTCACTAATTTGATACAATATTCTAAATCCTTTGTGTCGTTTCAAGCCTGTTTATAGCATCTTCACCCAGAATAGATTCCATCTCAGGAAACTAATTTCTTTACTCATAAGGATCTCATGAACTTTAAAATATGGGATCTGTTTTTCAAATTTAAATCTTCAGTTTAATTATTATTATATTCTTATATAATATTTTTAGTGCAAATAAGGTGGGGGGACTAGAAATGAGCATTACTTGAAATGCAGTGAAGATTCTTGGAGAAATTTTAAGGCTTTTGAGTAAAATAATTAGGGTTCAAAAAAGTTTTAAAGGATGATATTGAAGAGTTAACTGTATTCTTTGTAAAGTCATAGGTCTCTTTTAAGATGTGAACACTGAGACTTTTTTCCTGATGGTTCCCCACAATGACACTGCACCTGGGTAGCACTATCATTTTACCCTTTCCCCTTTCCCTTCCCATGTGGTGTACTGAGAGTTCTGCATCTGAATTCTCCCTCGAAGAATTGTTCATGCCTTCTCCAAGATATTAATCTGAGCCTACATTCTTCTTTAATCTACTATCTACTAATTTGACTTTGAAATTGAGCTTTTCTCATTCAGGCTTTGGCACTTTTGGGGAAATATTTGGCCATATTTAACCATTTATTTCTTTTCAATACACTAATCCTTTACCAAATTATGGTGAAATAACTTTTAATTTTTAAAAAATTAATGACATTTGTTATAGGAATAGGTCTATCCAGAGATAATATGTTTTAATGGCATAATGTCCTTCTGTTTATGAGCAGAATAATGTCAATGGAAGTTGGTAATGATTACAGGATGCAATGTATTGTCTAATACAACTGAAAATATGTGACACAGAGAATGGGAATAAATCTTAATGAAGCATCAATTGATATTGGTTATTAATAATGTCCACATTGAATATGAGAAGTGTAAGAACTTTCCAACAACTTGATATCCAAGATATCTAAAAATATTCTTCATTTTTTTTATTTAAAAAATGATTTAAAATGCAGTGTGAAATAAACTGTATTTTGCCTATCAGTTAAATATAATTCTCAATTTCCTTGACTGTAATTGCATAGTATTTAAACAAAAGTCTTTGAAAATAAATTTTTGTTGTCTTAAGCCACCAAAGATGTACCAATTTTTTATAACAGCCACAGGAAACTAGTACACTGAGAATAATTAAAAAATATTAACATCCTTATTTTTCAAAGAGTCAAAAAATATACATGCTCCCATATGCTGGAGAGTCCAAAGATTAAAATCATCATCATCATCATCATCATTCCTAGCAAAATGAACTGGACTCTCTTTAGGGTTAGTAGTTCCATTGTCAGAATGGAGTATTGCTAATTCTCCAGACTAGAAATCATTCTACATCTCTGCTCTAAAAAAGCTATTATAACCCCTACCAGCTGGTTTCCAGCCGTTAAGATATTCCCTCTAGAGCAACTCCTGGAACTAGTAACTACTTCCAAAGCAGGAATGGAAGAACATTGGCTGTCCTCACTATCTGTTTGTCTAAGATGGAGTGAATCCTCTTCATCCTTTGCCTCTGCCTTGCATACCAGCAGCCCTATCTAGGACACAAAAATAAGAAAGACAGCCTGGTCCCGCACCTGATGGAAAGGGGCTCTGCTGTCTTGGACCAGCTGAATGGGTCACCACACAGAGGGAGCAGCTGTGCAGGAGGAGAGGGCATCCAGCTGCCAGATGACAGCATGCAAGGACACCGCGCAGGCATCGCTCTAGGCTGGCAAGTCCTCAAGTGTTTCCTAAGCACGTGGAATTCAGGATAAATAAGTCTGCCTAAAGAAAAAGGAGAGAAAAAAATTGGATTTTTTTTTGGAACTGTACCTTGTGCTAATTTGAATATAGATCTTCTGCAAATGAGACCATGAGAGTATGCATAAGAAAAAATGATGCTTCCTCTCCTAGCACAAACAAGTATCTAAATGAGAACTGCCTCTCTACCACCAGTGTTGGCTGGGTTGTCAAATGCGTTTCCTACCCCAGAACTGGAAGACTGGGGTGAACACTTTATATATACAGGACAAAGTCATGGCATCTTCCACACACCTCCTGGCTTATGTCATTTGTAATTCCTTACAAAATCCCTGCAAGGTATAACTTTGCTGTAATCAGAGAGACTCACCAGTTTCTACAGAAACTAAGTTCAGTCAAGTCACACAGTGGAGAAATCAAAGTTTATCACAGCTCTGCATGACTCCATCACTATGCCTCATCAAGATTCCCTAAGTAAACTAGATATAAACTCTGAAAAGCCCATGACATTAATGATTCTTCCACTTCTTCGCTATCAATGAAAGAAGAAAAAACAATGGCTATGGTCATCAAAACAGATGAGAAACAACTTTTTACAATGTTTTAGGAGGGATCAGATTTATACATCCTGTTAGGATACAGTAAACTCAAAATTCCCCAACTTCAGTTTTCTTCACCAAACCCTCAGCCCCACATATTCATATCCCTTCCTTCTACTGGGACAGAAATATGTGGCCCAATGGAAACTATTCTTCATGTCAGTACTTTCATTATTAAAGCAGAAAGTGTTTCTAATGAAACTATTCCAGGGAAAGGGGGATATTTACATAGGAAGGTCTTATCATCATTTCTGCAGAAAAGTTATATTGCACAAAGAATATAGATTCTTTGCATAAACCCAACCCAGTTTTCTTTGGAAGAAAATTAATTCTGGTGTTGATGAAGTAGGTTTGCCTTTGTGCATATTAGAGAGGAACACTGTGATGGAATAACTGAAAGTAGAAAATCAAGTGAGAGCAGAAGCCTCTGTGGGACTTAACCTTTTAGCCCTTTCTAAGAAAATAGAACTCAAGCGACCAAAGGTTCCACAATCAGGGAAATGCTAACCGTAGGAGGACCCAGGGTGGGAGAGAAAGTAGGGGCCTGACATACTGATTTCATGTGAATGAAGATAATTCACATAAACAATAACAGAAGACTGTACAGTATGAAGAATGTAGTATTCTAGGAAGAAATTTACAATGAGGGGAAGGTAGAAGTTCTGAAAGACTTCCAGGTCTCTAGAGCTGACTCTCAGCTCTTTTTTTTTTTTTTGGAACTGTACAGGTAATCACTCACTGTGAGAAGAGGGAAGTCGGTACCATGGCAGATCTGGCAGATTTGATGGAGGGAAAATGTGGAGTGTCTCTTCGGGTTGTGTCTGTTTTCTCAATAAGATAACACCTGAGAATGAAGAACATGGTGGTGAGGTTAGCAAAGAGGAGCTGGTGTTACAGAGGTTCTGAATATATAGTAATTTTCCATATGTACCTAAGAACAAAGCTAAATCAGACAAAATCTCAACGAGAGTTTGACAGCTCTACCACCATTACCAGGATACACTGGAACACAGCTCTCAGAAACTGATAGACAAAGCAGACAAAAATAGAGGGTAACATGGTCAAAGTTGATAATGTATCAACTTTAACTTTATTATATTTTGCTGAAAAAAAAACCATTTCTCACAAAGCTCACTATCATCCTGATGCAATATCTACCAGGAAATCTTTAGCTATGGGAATCCTAATGTGTGGATACTTTCTTTGTCATTATGTTGAGAATTCCCCCTTGATCTCTCTTCTATATTGGAATTTCTTTTTTTAATTAATTTATTTATTTTAATTTGTTGTATATGACAACAGAATGCATTTCAATTCATAGTACACATATAAAGCAAAATTTTTCATGTCTCTGGTTGTACACAAAGTAGAGTCATACCTTTCTTGTCTTCATACATGTACTCAGGGTAAAAATGTCCCTCTCATGCTACCATCTTTCCTACACACTGACCCTCCTTTTCTCTTCCTCCCCTTTGCCCTATCTAAATTCCTCCCATGCTCCACTCCCATCCCTGTTATGGATCAGCATCCTCATATCATAGAAAACATTTTGCATTTAGTTTTGGGGGGATTGGCTTACTTTACTTAGCATAATATTCTCCAACTCCATCCATTTACCTGCAAATGCCATGATTTTATCCTCTTACTGTTGAATAATATTACATTGTGTACTACATTGGAATTTCTATCTCAGGAAACTTATTATCCTCTTTATAGGTTTAGTTTTCATTTGGAAAATAATGGGGTATCAGTACTGCTCAAACTTTAAGGAGCATACAATAAACCTTTGGATCTTATTAAAACACAGATGTAAGCAGTTGGTCAGAAACAGGACCTTAAGATTCTGCATTTATAGAAAAGCACAAAAACTGGTAATCAGGACCTGGCAGCTGGTCATGGGGGCATAGCACTGTCACCTCTTTGTTAAGTGAACTGAGTGATCAATCTATACCATATTAGCAATAAACTTTTGGACACAGTTATTACATGTTAGTCTCTTAAAGAAATGTATTGAAGAAGTTCTATGTGAAGAGGCATTTTTCACATTATAGTGGTGTTATTTTATCCAGTGTAGGATAGAGTATTCTAGCATCTTCTTTTCCCTGAAAATCACTCTTCCCATTAGAGAATTAGACACAGCATAGAAAAAAAAAGCATTATTCCCTGAAATAGAGTCCTGATATTTGTAAAAATATATTTTGGTTTATGCTAAAATTTTATGGGATAGTAATATGGTTTAAATTAAGAGAATCTTTTAAATGAAGAATATGAGAAGTGAGACCGGGGATTAAAAGCAATTTAAAAGTTGGGGAGAAATAAGAGAATAGAACCGCAAAATTAGCCATACACAGTATCCCTGTAGTGCCTATAGTACCTATATCCCTATAGTTTTTTCTCAGCAAGAGAAACAATAAGAGAGGTAAATAGGGAGCCTATATCCTGGGAACAAATTTTTACCCCTCACACTTCAGATAGAGCCCTAATATCCAGAGTATAAAAGAACTCAAAAAATTAAACAATAAGATAACAAATAACCCAATCAACAAATGGACCAAGGACCTGAACAGACATTTCTCAGAGGAGGACATACAATCAATCAACAAGTACATGAAAAAATGCTCACCATCTCTAGCAGTCAGAGAAATGCAAATCAAAACCACCCTAAGATACCATCTCACTCCAGTAAGATTGGCAGCCATTATGAAGTCAAACAACAACAAGTGCTGGAGAGGATGTGGGGAAAAGAGTACATTTGTGCACTGCCGGTGGGACTGCAAATTGGTGCAGCCAATTTGGAAAGCAGTATGGAGATTCCTGGGAAAGCTGGGAATGGAACCACCATTTGAGCCAGCTATCGCCCTTCTGGGACTAATCCCTGAGGACCTTAAAAGAGCGTATTATTTTTTTATTTTTTATCTATATATGACAGCAGAATGCAAATGCATTGTAATTAATTCTTATTACACATATAAAGCACCATTTTCTTATCTCTGGTTGTATACATAGTATCTTTCTTGACTATTAATACCTCTAATATAAGCTTTTATTTTTTCCTTAGCTTCTTGACACTTGCATAAAGTCAAGTATTTCTCTGTAGTTGAAAAATCAAATCCTGGATAACATTTGCATTTATGGGTTTGTTTATGTTCCAATAAAATTGTACGTGCAAATAAGAAATATATCCACAGACTTCTGGTTTCAAATTTCACATCTAAGAAGTCTGGGACTCTCCAGCCTGTCCAAAAAAAAAAAAAGTAAAAAGCTGAATGGACTGAAAATCAACCACTCTCTTTGGATCTGTAAGAAAGGAGACAACAGGCATGAACAGCTTCCCCCAAGATGGTAGAGGCAGAAAAGTGAATACAGGGAATCACAGACAAGTGGGACTGAAATTCAGGAGCAGAAAAATATAACAGGGGCCAGTGCTAGGGTAGGAAATCTTGGACTGTAATCAACAAACTTTTGGATGCTCAGACTAGAAAAGTCCTCATATTTAAAGCTCCAGGGGAATTTGTACTTATGGGATCCCCTAAATAGTATGAGATTTATCTGGAAGAATTTGATCAGTTTCCCTGATAAATACTATGTTAGCTTTTCTTCACTGGGACCAAAATACCAATATAAACAACTTTAAGGAGGGAAGATTTATTTTAGCTCCCACTTTCGGAGCTTTTGTCCTTGGTTGGCTGGTTCCATTGCTTTGGGTCTGAGATGAGGCAGAACATCACAGTGAAAGGGTGTGGCAAAGGAAAGCTGCCCAGGTGAGGCAGGAAGTAAGGTGGGAGGATGTGGGGATGGGGAGAGGTGGCCTGAGATAAGGTCAAACCTTTCCAATGCATGCCCTCCCCCCATGACCTACTTCCTCCATCTACTTTCCACCTCTTGATATTCCTTTCAAACTATGAATCCATCAAATGGAGTGATCTACTGAGAAAGTTAGACCTCTCATTATCAAATTCTTTCTGTTTTAGCCTCACCTCTGGACACTGCACCTTTGGGGACCAATCCTTTAAGTACATGATCCTTGGAAGACATTCCAGGTTGGAACTACAATATCTTGCTATGCTTCCGGCAAGAGGAAAAAGGAACCATTTTTATATAGGCCACAGACTCTGTCCAGATAAACAAAGCATGCAATCAGGAAACAATAGCCAGAGGCTCTGCTTGGGGTATCACTGTAGCTTAACAGACTTATAGGAAAGGAACCATCTACCTCCCATCCAGCTCTAGACTTAAAAATTTCTTAGGAGGTATATACTCAATGCTGACTTCTTCTAGTCTTCAACATGAAAGAAGGCAAGTAGCTAGGAAAAAAAACTGGGAAACATTCATAAAGTTAATAGCTATTAGGCATATTACCACTAAAGGGCTTGAGACCTAATCACAGGGAAGCAGGATGACTATCCCTGTCCTAGACCTTACCATAACATCACTAAAGGCTTATATATCAGTTTCTTTTACTCAGTACATCATACTCAGGAGAGAGAGGAAAACCAATATGGTCATATCAGTATATGTAGAAAAAATCTTTGACAAAATACAACATCCATTCACAGTAAAAAATAAATAAATAAACTTTTAGTTAACTAAGAATGAAGGGATCTTTCTTACCTTGATAAGAATTTCTACAAACAAGCAAACACACTGCAGCTCACATAACTTTTAAGGGTGAATCTAGATTTTTTTTTAAGCACGTAGAATGGACAACACCAACAGTAAGCCTAAATGTAAGTTGTGGACTTGGGGTGATTATGTCTGTGGATTGTAACAACCGCATCTCTAGTGGGGGATGTTGATAATGGGGGAGACTATGTGTTCATAGGAGGAAGGGGTACAGGGGAAATCTCTTCACCTTCATTTTGATTTTGCTGTAAATCTAAAACTGCTGTAGAAAAAAATAAATAAAGTTTTAAAAAGGAATAAAAATCCATTAGACAACCCCCTTTTGCTAAGCAAGACACTCTACAAAGCTCCAAAGAAACCATTGGTCTTTATTACCACTAAAGATTTCATATAAGCAGCATTTCAATCTCTGTTAGACTTGTTTGTATGCATAGGTTAGAATCTTAGTGAATAAGCATTGGCTAAAAACCAGAAAATATTAATTCATCTCAATTTTACACTTTCTAGCAGAATGCCTGTAATTAAGTGAACACACCTCTTTCTCTGAAGCTAAACTTCATGTACTTGTAATATAGGAACAATAATTCTTTTAAAAAACTTTTTTTATTGACTTTATTATTTTTTAAAATACACAACAGTGGAATGCATTACAATTCTTATTACTCATATAGAGCACAATTTTTGTATCTGTGTATATAAAGTATGTTCATGTCAATTTATGCTATTATACATGTACTTTTTTTGTATTACAATTCTTAATACACATATATACCACAATTTTTCATATCTCTGTTTGTATATAAGATATGTTGACATTCAATTCAAGTCTTCACATGTGTACTTTGTATAATGCTGATCACCACATTCTACCATCCTTGCTAATCCCCTTCCCCCTCCCTTTCCCTCCAACCCCTCTTCCCTACCTAGAATTAATCTAGTCCTCCCATGCTCTCCATCTCTATCTGACTATGAGTCACCCCCCTTATATCAGAGAAAACATTTGGCATTTTTTTTTTGGATTGGCTGACTTCACTTAGCATTATCTTCTCCAATGCCATCCATTTACCTGCAAATGCCATGATTTTGTTCTTTTTTAATGCTGAGTAATATTCCATTGTGTATAAATGCCACATTTTTCTTCTTGATTATTCATCTCACTAGGTTGTAAAAAATGATCTCATCATGAAACAATACATTAGAAAACAATGTTTGGAATTTCAATAGGATAATGTTATCCCAGTTAAAGCAAAGTCCCTCCACAAAATTCTGATTATATTTCCCAATTTTGAAATTAATTTAAATAAGCATTTAATTATCTTTGATATATAGATAAGTTAGGAAACAAATGAAAAGGCTCATTTTGTAATCTATAATTTCATAGCTGTTAAAAATTCTATAGCTAATTTTTCTATTATTGTTATTTTCCAGGCACAGCTTTCATTAAGGTGCTGATACATTTGAAATACATGTAATCTATCATGAATTGTTCTGTAGTTATATGTGTATACACATATTGTGTGTATGAATCTCTTACTTTCAACTCAGAAAACACAAATAGTCTTTCAAACAGGAAAGCTTATTCCTTCATTTATTATTCTTTCTCTGTCAGTTTCATTCTTTCATTTCTAGGAGGTCTTTATTCTGGTATCATTTGTTATGATGTAGGAAATCAATTTTATGATTAGCCATTTCTTTGTTCCAAAATTTTAAACTGAAATTTTAAGTATTTGTGATATTATTGCTGTCACGTTTGTCTTTCAGTTCACTAACCACAAAGTCACCGTTTCTATTATCCACTTACTCAATAAATTGCACGAAATCTCTACCATATATGTCTCTATCTGTTCTTATTCCTGGGAATAAAACAATGATCAAAACAGAAAACACTCAGCTTCTGTAATGCTGATGATTTAGTTGTCATAAAAAGACGACGAAGAAATGAGTAAATGAAATGTATGGTGCACAAACAGTGATAAACTCTCTACAGAAAAAAAAAGAATAAAGCAGAGAAATTGGTTAGAGAGAATCTTGGTGCGGCTCCCCTAAGTGAGAAACTCTTCCATCGGGTAGTCAGAAAAGGTGTCCCTGATTGAGTGACAGAGGAAAAAAAGATGAGGATGTGTTGGAGTTTATTTTTCAGAAATCTCCACAAAACAATCATTCCAGGTAGATAACAGCGTAAATGCTTTGGGTTAGAATCAAGTGTGGCACATTCAGGAAAGGAACAGCAGAAACAGAAGCAGAAGGAACAAAGGGAATTTGAAAAACAAACAAAGGTGAATATGGAGAGGTGACAAGGAGAGCAAGCCCAGCTGATTTAGGTTCTCATAGATGATATTAAGGAACTTTGCTCTGATTTTCAGTGATCTGCCAAGCCATTTGGGTGTTGTGAGAAGCAACACAATCTCACTTCTATTTTTATATTAAGTTAGCTACATGTTATGTTTTATTTAAATTGATGGAAAAGGACATTAGTGTGGGAGTTTAATTAGAATGGGCAGGATTTTAATCAGAACTGAGCCCAGAAGTCCAGCTTACACTTTCATTGGCCATTTTATCTCTACATTCATATAGAGATACAGATACCTACTTCCAAACTTCAGGATTCCCTTGCAGGATCTTTTATTCCTGTTTGTTCTTTTCAATCTTGATGGATTTTTTTTTCATTTTCAGATATAATCTCCAGAAATGGCCTTGATTCTTTACTAGAGAAAAACATGATTAAGTTCATTAATAGTATGAATTTTCTTGCTTATCTTTATAGGCTTCAATGGACAGCAGGAGACAGAGTGGATTAAGATACAGTTGGGGGTTTTGTGTTTGGTATATTACAAAAAAAACAAAAACAAATTCTTCCTCCAAATGTGACTATAAATTCAAGATCTATTAATAATACTGAAATACTGGATATATTTTTTTAAAGTATTTTATTATTGATTAAATGAATGAGTGAATAAATATATGAAGGCAATTTTCATTCCTTTCTCTGCAGTTAATTTCTAGTGGCCCATTCTCTTCAACCTTCCCCTGTTCTTGACCTTGGGGAGGTGTAACCTGTATGGACTATTATCAGTTTCTGCTTCTGCTCTCCATTCAGACAATGGAAATGAAATTCTTTTCTGGAGAAAAGAATGGGAGTCAAGGGATATTTATCACCCTGTTAATGTCCTTGAGAGGTAATCTTAGCTGGTGTTTCTCTCCATTAAAGCCTCATCTTCCTTTTAACGTGCCTGCTCTAGAGGACTCTCATTTATGATGGCAGTAGACTCTCCCTGCCTCCCACCTCCAACATTTTTTGGATCTACAGGTGATGACTACTCCATGGCTGTCAGCCCAGATTCCTGCACACTCCCTTGTGGGTCCTCTACACTCTGCCCACTCTTTGGTAATTAGTCTCTTTGTTTACAAATCCTCTTCAAATTATCCTAATTTGCTTGTGCCATCTGTCTTCTGTTATGCCTGTGACAGATACACCGTCAATTCCACTGTTGCTTTGCAAATGCAGATACCAATGCTAAAAGGAGGAGAGGAGGAGACATCTTAGCACATATTTCGCCCGTTTGGTATTTATTTTCTACACTAATTGGCTGTGACTTCAATTTGAGAGCACCCAAGACTAATGAGTTACGAAAACAAAAAGCAGCGGAAGAATTCGTCACATCTGATTGATTAATTTTCTAGATTGGGATACTGACACAGAGGTTAATCTACCAACTTTGTCTACAATAGCTGACTTGACCCTCAGTTATTTGACTTCTGCATTTCAACAATAGCCCTTCCAAATATTCCTCTCTGGTGCATAGAAATTAATGAAGGAATGAATAATTGATTTATATGATTTGCTCACAGAAAGGGAAACTAAGTGCTAAAAAACAATAGTAAGGTGTTATTGGAATGTTTATAAAGGTAGGAGATCTTTATAGAGGGTCCATTTCTAACCTACTGGGTTTCCTGTTATAGACAAGATCACTACTGTTCTACTACAGGACACATTTAAGGGTGCATAATAGCAAAGACTGAATAAGTAATTCTCTACTTGTGTGGAAGGTAGGGAAAAAAATCCACTGGAAATATATTCAGGCAAGATACTGTATAGGGCATACCATCCAGTAAATTTACTCATAACTTATTCTTGGCTACATTGGCAGCAGTACAGTAGGGATGTAAATTGATGCTTTCTCATTGCATTTATTTTCCACGTCTACTATCCGTGGATCTAATTAGGATATAAAGCTTGTATTAGAGGGATAAAACAAGGGAAATAAATATATTTTGTTCTCCAGGAGAAAAATATAGGAATTCATTTCCCAGTTTTCATTATGGTCAGATATTTACAGTACTACTTAGTGCATTCCACAGACTACAACATGGGAGAACAGTCACCACCTCCTACCAGTCTGCTTCACAGAATAAAGGAAGAGAAACTAACACCTCTTTTGTACAAAGAGGAGTACTCTGATATTCATCTACTTATTTCCATTGTACCTTGTAGAGTAGACTCTAGGGAAAAAAACTACAATCTAAAAGTGTTTTCACATTCTCCTCTTTGTAGAACTTGAATTTATCATATTTTAAAAATTCAATTAAAATGATTATGCTGTTTTTTATCATCCTGTGCATTTGCTCAATATATTCTCACAGTTTTGGAAAGTGAAAACCTTGTTTTCTTTTAACTTTTTGTTTTTTTGTAATTTTAGACTTACAGAAAAGTTGTTAGAACATTGCAAAGAAACCTGAGTTATGTCATCCAAATAACCATATAATTTTACCCAAGTTAACATTTGGCCATATTTATTTTTCCCTTTTCCCGTTCTCTCAGTATTTATATGTGTATACTTATACAAATACACAGACACACACAAAAAATCACACACACTTATTTTGTGAATTTACTCAAATTGTATAAGTAATAATAAAGCATTTGAATCTTAAATTGAGGGTTTAATCAAGGTAGTAAGGCAGAGTAAGAATCAAGGGTTAAAAACGATTTTTCTTGTTGTTTTTTCTTAATGAGAAAAGTGCAGTGCCATCTTTTCTAGTTTAAATGTGTTTGAGAACATGGGATGTTATCTTTTTTAATGAAGATAATCTTGAAGATAAGTTTTCAATCACATCTCCTGTTAATGTCTTGCATGCACCCTACTGCCCAATTATACTGTACTGATTACAGTTGGGGAAATTCTCTTTTTAGTATCTCGCTGGATAATTGTCTATTTATTGGAGAAAATGAATATCTGAAAACCATGCTGTGCCCAAACATGTATAAGAGAGAAAAATGATTCCAAGATGAACCCAAGTTTATTACCAAGTACTGTGCACAATATCATGTCTTCCCTTTTCTCTTGCTGTTTAATCCAGCTATAATTAAGCTTTACCTGGTGCTATAGATAAAATAAATTACCTCTAGTTAGGGCTATCCACTGTCCTCTGCTTACTTCTTATTTGCATTGCTAGATCTCTGAGTGAGTGGTTTTACTAAGTGCTGGATATGTCCCCAAAGCATTGCTAAAAATAATGATGAAATACAACCTATTTTGAGTTCCAAATTTACTTTTAGTATTTCAACAACAAATAGCAGTGATAGGCAAACAGCCAATCATCATGGCTAATGCTAAATGATCTTGTTTTATGTTTAAAAACATATCATATTTGAACTAGTTAATTCAAATTATCTGGCATTTAAAAATGTACTACACTGATCTGAAATATTATTTATTCTTTTAACCACTATTACCACCTCTAAATAGGTACTTTCATATTTACTTTATTTACTCCAGATTCTGAAAATAGTTCTTAAATTTTTGAAAATATCGTTTTTTAAAAGAAAATATTTGTTTTTTAAATAAAATTTCACTTCAGAAATATTTGTAATTAGAGATCAATATGTACAGGAGGTTACTATGATACAGAAGAACTATGATGAAAAATAATAATTAGATTTAAAGCAATTGTTTATTTCACATATTCAAAATCTTCATTGAGATGAAATAGCTCTAAATACTGTACCCAGTGGCAAAGAAAGTTACAGACATTACATGAATCTATTAGGTATGGATTTAAAAATACATTTTCAGTTTTTATTTTAGTCAGTTCTTTTGTGTCTTAATAAACAGCATTGGATGCGAGTTGATAATAGAGGTAGTTTCTTTTTGTTATTCCCAAGATGATGTAAATGAATAAAAGGAAACACTATTAATGAAAAGTGGAGAACAGTGATGGTAATTATCACATTTAGGTAGAGCAAATAAAAGAATCACATAATCATGTGAGCCATTTCCATTTAATATAATATTAAAAGTAGTCTAAGAGAAAAATAGTCTCACAAGAAGACACTGTGAAATCACTTACTGAGTAGACTTTTGAAAACACCTGGGACTTCAGACAGCCAAAGCAAGAAAGAAAAAATACTAGAGGGGATACAAGAACAACAGGTACATACATAGGGTACATTAAATTTTAAAATAGGTCATGTGTAGATAGAGATTCTTATTAACATGGACATATTGTTACAATTTTAAATGTGACATAATTTAGTGTAAAACTAGAATTATTTTTCAATATGGTAAACAATAGTTAGAGAACTCAGATATTTAAAATATTTACGTAAAAACTTGTTATTGATAGTACTGAATTTTGGAAAGAATATTAATTAACTCTAAATTAATGTCTAGAAAATTGATTATGAATTTTTTTCACTTTCTGAATGAAAATATAAAGACAGACTAAGGTGAGTCAGAGCCTACCAGGACATTCTCTGACTGAAAAATTAGAGTCTGTATGAAAAATGACCCTTTCTAATGAGAGAGAAGAGAGTTGGGCCCCAGGCAATGGATTATGAGGGGAAAAAAAGAAAACAGAACAATGTGCACATAGTATTCACTTTAATTTTATTTTTCTGTCTTACTAGTCGTGTTAAAATATGTGCTCTTACTTATTTATAGTGTACCTTGAATCAATAATACTCAATTTCAAGTTCATTGTGAAAACCTTAGAACAGAGTTCTATTTACCTACTCTAGAACCTTATCCTTTTGAAATCATATTTTACTTTGACAGATTTTGATATATTTACTAAATTAATGTTACTTTTTGCTTTAAACAATAAATATATTTTAATAAATTTAATAATATTTTTTCTATTTAATCATACATAATGCCATTTTTGTTGCTTTCATTTCTTCCTGCACATGTATGATTTCTTCTATGATCATTTACTGTTACCCTGAAGCATTGGAACGTGTCTAGTGGCATGAGTGGCAATAGAGTCTCTCATCTTTAGTTTTCTAAATGGGTGTTGATTACACCTCCCTATTTAAAAGATGTTTCCCATAGATACAGAATTATAGAGTGACATTTTTCTTTCTATCAAAACTCTTTTTATTGTTTCTGGTTTATATGTTTATGATGAGCATTTGATTATTGCTTTTATTGTTGCTTTCTGTACACAATGTACCTGGTAACTTAATGTTTTTCTTTTTATATTTGGTTCTAAGAAGTTGACATTCATGTGTCTAGTTTTACTTTATTTATTCTGTTTTAGATTATATAAGGTATTGTCTACATGAATATATGTATGTATAGAGATAAATGATAGATAATGTATATAGTCTTGGTAAATTTGAACATAACTCAAATTTAATTTTCTTCCCTACTCTGTCATTTCTTCTACTGATGCTTCCATTACATGTTTGTTTAATTGATGACATTGCCATGTACATTACTTATTTTCTATTCACTTTAAAAAAATCTTTTTCATTTTATTTGCTTGTGTTTAAACAATTTTGACTGCTATGCCAATTTTACTGATATTTTATTTCAGTGGTGTGCATTTTTTTCTAGAGCCTAAAGGCAAATTTTAAAATCATGGAAATTATAATTTTTAGCTCTAGAATTTTATATTTTGTTTAAATTATTTCCTTGGGTTTTCTTCTGCAATATTAATAATATTTATAACAACTATGTTAGTATCTTTGTGTGTTAGTTTCAGCATCTATGTAATTGTTTTTTGTGTTTTTATTTTGGGGGTGGGGTCTGTTTCAATTTGACTGAATCTCTTCCTCATTATGTATCACACAGACCTTCTTTTTATGTGTATTAAATTCTGATTCCATCTTAATATTGTAAAAGCCTGCATTATCTAAATTGTGTTGCTTCACTTTAGAATGTATAGTTTTTATCTAGTATTTGACTTTATTTGTCTAGAATCATAATTATTTAGGTGGGATTTAAAAAAAAATGTTGAGCCATAACGTATATGCCACATTTTTTCTTCTTAAGTACAGAATCCAGTGAATTTCAGTATATTTAAGGTTGTACATTACAGGCATGTGCCATTGCTGATATCTAGTTCCAGAAAATTTTTATTACCAAACCAGTCTCATAGGTATTACTAGTTCTCTCTCTCCATTCTCCAAATCTCTGACAACCACTAGAATTTCTGTCTCTATTTATCTGCCTATCTATCGTAGACATTTTATATAAATGGAAATGTGACTTTTTGAATCAGACTTCTTCTACATAATCTTTAAGGATTTTTCATGGTAAGAAATACATTAATATGTGATTAATTTTTATAGGTGAATACTATTCCATTGCATGCATACATCTCCATTTGTATATTGAAGTACATTTGGCTTATTTCCTCTTTTTTTATCATTAAGAGTAATGCTGTTATTAACGGTATGGACATGCTTCCTATCCTTTTAGGAATTTCAGTATGCATGATGAGTCATATACTGTTTTAACATTTTTAGGAATAGCTACTGTTTTTTATGCCCACATGGAGTGTATTAGGGTTTCAATTTCTTCCACCCACAACAACTGACACTATTTTCTGTTGTTTCCATAGGACACATGGTGATGGGTGGGAAGTGTTATCTCATTTGATTCTAATGATATTTTTCATATGTTCATTAGTCATTTGCATACTTTCTTTGTTTTGTTTGTTCAGTTGTTTGATACTAGGAATTGAACCCAGGGTCATTTTACCCCAATTATTTATTTATTTATTTGTTTGTTTGTTTGTTTTGAGACAGGGTCTCTTTAAAATGCTAAAGCTGGCTTTTATCCTGCCTCACCCTCTGGAGTCACTGGGATTACAGGTATGTGCCACCACACACCAGACGTTTGCATTCTTCTTTAGAATAATGTGTATTTCCACTTGTGAGTATTTTCCATTTTATTTTTGAGTTGTAAAAGTGCCTTATATTTTCTGGATTATTGTTCACTAACTTAATGGTTTTCAAAGACTATCCCTTTCTCTGATTTGTCTTTTCATTTACTTGATGGTATCTTTTGGAAGAAAATAAAATTAATAATTTTAATGAAATCCAGTTTATTTTTTCTGTTATCACTTATGTTTTTGTATCACATGTAAGAAAGTATTGGTCAATGTAAGTTGACAAAGGCTTAGGCCTATGTTTTCTTTTAAGGTTTTTATAGCTTTAGCTCTTCCGTGTAGGTAATTTTTATATATCATAGAAGTGTCTACTTTTACTATGTTGCATGTGAATATCTATTTGTTTCAGTACCATTTTCTTAAAAGACTATTTTCTCTGCACTGAATTGCCTTGAAACCCTTGTTAATATTCAATTAATCTTTGAAGTGATTTTGAGAATATTTATTCTACTCCATTGATAAACAGAATAGAAGTCAGAGTCCAGAAATATACCCTCAAAGAACAGATTTGTAATGTTTTGAAATCTGGAAAAATGCGTAGTTTAACTTTGTTCTTCTTCGGTTTTTCTTGGCTAGCCTATATCCCTTGTATTTAAATATGAATTTAGTATTAGCTTCCCAATTTCTATAAAAAGTACAGTTGGGATTTTGATAGGAATGTATTGAATTTGTGGAATGTTGTAATCTTAACAATATGCATCCCTTTATACATTAATATCATATTTCTTTTTTATTTTTTTTAGTTGTTGATGGACCTTAATTTTATTTATTTATATGTGCTGTTGAGAATCAAACCCAGTGCCTCACATATGCCAGGCAAGAGCTGTACCACTGAGCCACATCTCCAACCTATTAATATCAGATTTCTTATTACTTATTTAAGGTTAATTATTCCCACAATGTTTTATAGTGTTCATGGTTAAATTTTTTATTTTCCATTAAAAACATTCTTAGGCATTTTATTCTTTTTAAGTCTATTGTACATTTAAATGTTTGATTAATTTAATTTTCAGATTTTGGTTGTTTTATAGAAATACAAGGGATTTTAGTATATCAATTTTGTGTTCTGCCCCATTATTATATATTTTCTTCTAACTGTAAAAGATTAGGTTTTCTGCCAGTAGAAAGAGCTTCACTTCTTTCTTTTGTAATCTAGAAACTTTCAATAATGTTTTCTTGCTAAATTTCCCTGTCTAGAACCTCCAGTACAATGCTTAATAGAAGTGATAAGAACAAATACCCTTTTTTATTTTAGATTATGGGGAAGAAAACCTTTCAGTCTTTGATATTACATATGATGTCAGCTGTGCTCTTTAGAAATAGATGCCCTTCATGAGGTTGAGCATATTTGCTTGTGTTGCTAGTATGTAGAGTGTTTTTATGAAGCAAAGGTGATGAATTTTTATCATGTGCTTTTTATGTGGCCATAAAAATGATCATTTGTTTTTTTGATTTTTATTCTATTAACATGGCATTTTACATTGACTGCTTTTCATATATTGAAACTTCTTTGTACATCTAGTATAAATCCTACATGGTTATGGTATATAATGCTTTACATATATTTCTAGATTTATTTCCTTACAATTCTTATTTTTTTGCAGTGAATTTTTATAGGGCTAGCATTAATTCTTAAAATATTCAGCAGAATTTTATTGTCTGTTCATTTAGACCTAGGTTTTTTAATGTTGCTGGAAATTTTCATTTTTAAAATTTCTATTTGTTTCTTATACTCCTATTCAGATGAACTATTTCTTCCTAAAGTTAGCTTTTTAGTTTGTGACATTCTCAAAAAGTCAGTTTATTTAATCTAATTCATGTAATTTATTAGCATATGTTTATCTATAGTGTCCCTTTATCAACTCTTTCATTTCTGCATGGTTACTAGTGATTTTTCCTTATTCATTCCTGTTTTAAGTCTTCATTTTTTTAAGTAAGCCTATAATATTTCTTAATTTTGTTGATTTTTCAAATAGTCAACATTTTGCTTTATTTTCTCTATAACTTTTTTGTTATATATTTTATTGTTTACTCTAATATTTATTAACCTATTCCTCTTTATAGTTTAATTTTTCTTTTAGAGTTTCTTTGGGTTGAATGTTAGCTTATTAATATGAGATTTTTTTTTTCTTTCTCAATGTGGGAATTTACAGCTGTAAACTCCATTCTAACCATTGCTTTAACTATATCCCATATGTTCTTATATGTTGTACTTTTATTTTCCATTTATCTGTAGATGTTTTCCAGTCTTCACTTTTTATGTTTTTGGATTTAATGTTTATTTAGAAGCATATGGTTTAATTTCGACAAATTTGTGAATTTCCCCATTTTCGTTCTGTCATTTATTTCTAATTTTATTAAATTATCATTGGATAATATACTTTCTTTATTTTCAGTCCATTTAAATTTAGTAGGACCTGTTTGCAGTCTAGCATATAGCCTATCTGTGCAGTGTTCTTTGTGCAATTAATATCAATGTATATTCTGGGCTGGGATTGTGGCTCAGTGGTAGAGCACTTGCCTAGCATGTGTGAGGACCTGGGTTCGATCCTCAGCACCACATAAAAATAAATAAATAAAATAAAGGTATTGTGTTCAACTACAACTAAAAAATAAATATTTAAAAAATATATATCAATGTGTATTCTGCTTTTCTATGTCTTTTCTTTGGAGTGTTCTATATGACTTCAGTATTAGATGACTTATCATGTTATTCAAGGCTTTTTACTGACCTTCTGCATATTGTTTGTCCATTATTAAAAATAGGATTTTGAAGTTTCCTACTATGTTGGGCATTAATTCTATGAACTCTGTTTCATATACTTTTGGCCTTTGTTGATAGGTGTTAAGGTTATGAACATAACATATTCCTGAATGGATTGACCCATTGCCCTTTTATCACAATTTGTTTCTCTGTTTTTAGTAAAATTATTTGTTTTAATAGCTATTTTCTGTCTTTAAAAAATAGAAATACCAGTTTTATTCACTTAGTTATAATAAAACCTTAGAGAATATCATATTCTTATAAATATGGAGTAGCTGGGAATTTTTTATATACAGATATACAGGATATAATATTTGTACATATTTATGTGACTCAGTCCTGAAACCAGATACTTATATATATTGTATAATGACCAAATCAAAATAATAAGCACTTCCATTTCTCAAATATTCATATTTTCTATGTGTTGGGAAGTTTCATACTCTTGAATTATTTTGAAATTTGTTACAGATTGGTGCAGACAGTAGTCATACTCTATACCATAGAGCATCAGAACCAATTCATCTTAAGTGTGCTTTGATGCCACTTATCTACCTCTTTCCATCCCTATCTCTCCTGCCTTTCCCAGTCTCTAGGGAACACTATGCCACTCCATTCTTCTACAAGATTAACCTTTTAGCTCTCCCATATGAGTAAGAACATGTTACTTGCCTTTCTGAGTCTGGCTTATTTCACTTTTGTTTTAGTCCTCTTTCATTCTTATGACCAAAAGACTTGACAGGAAAACAAAGAGGAAGGAAAGTTTATATGAGGTTCATGGTTCCAGAAATCTCAATCCATAGATGGCCAAATCCATAGCTCTGGGCCAATGTTAGGCAGAACAGCATGACAGAAGGGCACGGAGGAGGAAAGCAGCTCAGAACATGACTACCAGGAAGCTGAGAAAGAGAGCTCTGCTCACCAGGGACAAAATATAAACTCCAAAGGGACTCTCTGCTCTGACCACAACCTACCTGCCTACAGTTCCCACCCAGTTAATGCATATCAGAGTATTAATCTACAAATTATGTTATAACTCTCATAATCTGATCATTTCACCTCTGAATATTCTTGCATTGCTTCACATGAGTTTTTGGGAGATACCTCATATCTACACCATTACAACTTCATATAATGACTTCCAGCTTCACCCATGCTGCTGCAAATGAAAGGATTTTATTCTTTTATGTGACTGAATAATATTCCATTTTACATGTATACCCCATTTTCTTTATCCATTCATCTGTGAATGGACACCTTAATTGATGCAATAAACATGGGAATAGAGTTACTTTCTGAATGTAAAGATTGCATTTCCTTCGTATATATATCCAAATAGAGTGGATTGCTAGAATATATGGCAGATCTATTTTTTTTTTAGTTTTTAAAGGAATTTTCATGCTGTTTTCAGTAATAGCTATACTAATTTACATTCCTGCCAATCATAAATAATTGTTCACCTTTCTCCACATCCTTTCTTTTCTTGATAGCAGTCATTCTAAACAGAGTAAAGTGATATCTTGTTGTGGTTTTAATTTGCATTTCCCTTTTGACTGTGACATTAAGCATTTTTCATATGCTCATTTGTCATTTATATATCTTCTTTTGATGATTGTTCATTTTCTTTTGCTCATTTTTAAATTGGATTATTTGTTCTTGGGTCTTTTAATTATTTATATTTTCTTGGTATTAATTCCTTCTCAAATTAATAGTCTGAAGGTATTTTGCTTCATTCTCCAGGTTCTGTCTTACTGCTATTGATTATATCCTTTGCCCTGCAGAAGCATCTTAGTTTGATACACTCCCAGTTGTCAAGATTTAACTTTCATTTCCAATTCCAAAAATCTTCATCCATACCAAAGTCCCAAAATGTTTACTCTCTGATTTCTTGTATTAATTTCATAGTTTTATGTCTTGCATTTATATCTTTGATCCTTTTAAGATATGGGGTATTGATCTAGTTTCATTCTTCCATATATATATATATATTAATGTATAATATATCCACTTATGTCAGTGTTTTTATTGATAGATTGTCTTTCTCCAAAGTGTGTTATTAGTGAGCTTGTCAAAATCTTTTTGTGTTTGTGGATTTATTTCTGGGTCCTCTATTCTGTTCCCTTGGTATGTATATTTGTCTTTATATCAATACCATGATGTTTGCGTCATTGTAGCTTTGCAGCATTGTGATACCTCCAAGTTTTATTGTTGTTGTTACTGTACTTTACTCTGGATTTCTTTGTCTATTCAGGATTTTTTTTGTGTGGGTCTAAATATTAATTTTAGGTTTCTTTTTTATTTCTCCAAAGACTTTCATTATTGTTTTCAACAGTATGGTCATATTAGTAATATTAATTATTCCAGTCCATGAACAAGGGATGTATTTTCATGCCCTGTAAAATTTATTTCATTAATATATTAGTTTTCATTGCAGTGCTCTTTTACTTCCTTGATTCACTCCTGAATACTTTACGTAATTATTTTTAGCTTTTTAAAATGTGATTGACATTTTGAATTTTTTTCAAATAAGTTGAATATTTTTGTATAAAAAAAATCTGCTTTTGTATCTGGTAACCTTACTTAATTTCTTCATCACCAGTTCTGACAGATTTTTGATGGATTATTTAGGTAGTCTGTGTATAAAATCATGTCATATACAAACATGGGTAATTTGACTTTTTTTCTTTCCAATTTGGATACTTTTTATTTCTTTCTCCTGCTTAATTGTTCTTGCTAAGGATTCCAGTTCTATATCGGATATGAATGATGAAAGTGGACATCCTTATATTGTTCCAGATCTTAGAAAAATTTATTGCAGTTTTTTACCATTCAGTGTGCTATATTGGTTATGGGTGTACCATGTAAAGAGTTTAGTATTTTGAAGCATACTACTTCTAAACATAACTTATTGGCAGTTATTTTTATGAAGAGATGTCCAGTATTATCAAGTGCTTTTGCTGTATCTGTTGAGATGATGTTAAAATTTTGTTCTTCATTTTTTTTGATGTGTTGTATCATTTATTGATTTGCAAATGTAAAACTGATCTCACATCACTGAGATGAATTGCATCCAATTATGTTATATGATCTGTCTGGTGTGCCACTGGATTTAGCTTGCTAGGTATTTCCTGAAATTTTTTTGCATCAATGTCCATCTGGTATATTAGTTTGTAATATGCTTTTTTGTTGTGGATGTGCCTTGAGTTTGGTTATCAAGGTAATCCAGGCCTTATTAAAAAGAATTGCAGCAGAATTCTGATTTTTTTCTTCAGTTTTTTATAATAATTTGTAAAGGATTTATATTAGTTCTTTAAATGTTTGTAGAATTCAGCTTGCAAGGTAATCAGGTCGTGGACTTTTCTTCAATGAAAGACTTTAATTATGGCTTGAATTTTGTTTTGTCTTATTTGTCTGTGTAGGTGATCTGTTTCTTCTTTATTTGATGTTGGTAGGTGGGTGTATGTTTCCAAGAATTTATCCATTTCTTTTAGACATTTCATTTTCTTGCCATGTAATTGTTTAAAGAAGTTTCTTATTCTCCTTTGTATTTATGTTGTATAATTTTTTAGTTCTCATTTTTTTTCTTGGTTAGTTTAGCTAAAGGTTTGCCAATTTGTTTATCTTTTCTAATTTTTTTGTTTCAATGATGTTTTGTAAATGTTTTTAGTTTTGATTTTATTTCTACTTGAATCTTTATGATTTTTGAATTTTTATAAATCTTGAGTTTGTTTTATTACTAAGTGGAGCTTGTCATGTAGATATTTATTTTCCTTGTTCCCCTTATTTCTAGCTTTAATTTCTCATGATCTGTGTAGACACATGATATAATCCAATTAAAACTTATTGAGACTTGACTTGTGACCTAACATGATCTATAGGAGATTTTGTATGTGTAGATGACAAGAAAGTTTATCCTGCTTCTGTTGAATGAAATGCTTTGTAGATGACTAATAAATCCATTTGCTACAAAGTATGGTTCAAGTCTAAGGTATGTTTGTAAATTTTCTGTCTGGACAATCTTTCTATTGATGTAAGTGGAGTGTTGAACCATCAACTGTTGGGAGTCACAAATAAATCATTGTTTGGAACTCACTGGTCTTGGACAGCTACCTGCCCTTTTGAGTTTCTCTTAGTACATAAGTGTGACACGCCCATTTGCAGGTGGCTGCTGTTAATGAGGTAGATTCCATGCATGGCATGAGATTTATGGGTTCCCTAGGTTTGAATTCCCCGCTGCCCTGGGGTAAAAGAAATATGGGTGTGCTCAACAGCCTTGAGGAGTCAGCTGTCCAGAGCAAAAAGAAGGTATCTGTGCAAATATATCAGCCCCAATTAGCCTGTTCCCGCCGACTTTGTCTGTCTTGAAGAATTCTACCTGCCAATAAATCCTTCTGAGGGGCTTCCCTTTAAATAAAGCATTCTGGGTATTTTCCCTGTGTTAGAGGAATCAGACACATCAAGTCTGATACACCCATGAGGCCCCTGATTTTGAAACAAATATATTTTTCTGTGGTCTTTGTCTTTATTTCTAAATATTTCTTCAGATGTTTAGTTTCCCAGTGGGTTCACCGCTCCAGTCAGTTTACTGATCCCTTGCTGTGCTGGTCATAGGGAGACTCAACTATTATTGTATTTGTGCCTATTCCTCTGGGTTAGTTAGCTTTCCACTGCTCTGACTAAAAGACCTGACCAGAACAATTGTGGAGGAGGACAAGTATGTTGTGGGCTTATAGTTTCTGAGGTCTCAATCTATAGACAGTGGACTCCATTCATTCTTCAGGGCTTGAGGTAAGGCAGAACATTATGATGGGAGAGTGTAGTGGAGGAAGGTGGCTCATATGATGATCAGGTAACAGAAAGAGACTCCACCCAGCATAGACCAAATATATACCCTAGAGACATGCCTGCAATGACCTACTTCCTTCAACCACACCCTACCCACCTTCAGTTTCTGCACAATTAATCCCATCAAGAGATTGATTCACTGTTTGAGTTAAGTTTTTTATAACCCAATACTTTGACCTATAAACCTTCTTGAATTCACTCACACATGAGCTTTTGGGGGACACCTCACATTCAAACAGTAATATCCATCATTTAGATGCAAGAATATATTTAGATGGTTTGTCTCTAGTGTACATATATATACAATTCTTATATATTCTTGATGAATTGATCTCTTAATCTATGTACAATGGCCTTTTGTCTCCTTTTATAGGTTTTGATTTAAAATCTGCTTTACCTGATATGAATATACTTACTTCTCCTCCTACTGTTTGTATGTGTTTGTATATATTTTTCCAACCCTTCACTTTTAGCCTATGTGTATCTTTACAAGTGAAGTGAGTTTGTTATGATAATATTAGTTGGGTCTTATTTTTTTTCACCCATTTTCTCAGTCTATAATTTGAGTTGCTGAATATAATACATTGGTATTCAAGATCAATTATTGATAGGTATAAACTTTTTACTGTAATTGTGTTGTTTTCTGACACTTTGCTATATTCTTTTTTCCTTTTCACAAACCTATTTTATCTTTTATCTTTGTGGTTTGGTAGCTTTCTTTCATGATAGGCTTGATTCTTTTCTCTTTCTCTTTTTGTGTACTGAATTTTAGGGTTTTTTTCCTTTATTGTGATGGTAGTTGTCATTCTTTTGTGTCTAGTATAGGACTTCCTTCTGAATCTCAGTTAGGGACATTCTGATTTTGATGAATTCTCCAGCTTTGCTTGTCTTGGAAATGCTATTTATTCCTTCATTTCTGAGAGATATATTTGAATATATCATCATATTTTTTTCTAGCCTGTAAAGTTTTTTCGAAGATATCTGCTGTAAGTTTAATTGAAATTTCCTTAAATGTGACAGTTTTCCTTTGTTGGCTTTGCAATTATTCTTCTTATACTTTTGACAGTCCAACTACAATAAGCAATGGAGAAGGTCATCTTTGATAGAAGCTACTTGAGATCCTTTGAATGTTTTGTGTATTGATGTTCATATATGTCTTTGGAGATTTGGGGAGCTTTCAACTATTATTTTATTAGATGGGTTTTCAATACCCCTTTCTTGTCTTTCTGACTGTCCTATAATGCATTTATGAATTTATTTAATGAAGTCCCATTATTTGTCTTTATTCATTTTTTAATTATTATTTTTTTCCTGACTGAGTTATTTCAAAAGACCTTCCTCAAGTTCAGAAATTCTTTCCTCTGCTTATCTTAGTAACTTGTGGGAGCTATCAGTTGTATTTTTAACTTCATTGACTATTGCTTTCAGCTCCAACATCTTGGCGGATTCTTTTTTGTTGGTATTTGTTCCAATATTGCTATTTCTGTTGAATATCTTGTTTGATATGAAGGGGAACTTCCCTAGGTTCTACTGAGTGTGTAAAGATGGTGCCAGGACTTGTGATGCTGGGAATCATTGGTCCTGGAGCTAAAGGACACAGATGAGACCTTCTTCAGGTCTCAAGGAAGAAGGTGTATGATGCCAAGACTTTTGGAACTAGTTTCTTTGGTCCCAAAACATGGGGAGTTTTCAAGGGACTGTCTACTTGCCTCTAAGGCAGTATGGCATCTAGCAGTATCTGCTGTAGCAACTTAAATTCTGGGGGCATGGGGAAGGGAAATGTAATGCCATTCTTTGGAGAACAGTATTTGTAGAAACCCCAGGAAGAAGTTTAATTTACTTTAAATTAACTCTGAACTGGATTTATAGCTTGTGAGAACTGTGGGATTCTCTTGTATTTTAGATTGCTGGTATGCTGTTATGATGGGGATTGCTGATATTTGCCTGTTTAACTTTTTCTGCAACATAAAATATTTCCTTCCCCAGCTCAACACTAGCAAGGTACCCAGAGTTCGCCCTCCCTTAGTCATTCACCTCAAAATGCCTTCCCTTCATTGTCCTGGTTTTTCTCTGTGGCAGAGGTGAGTTCAGGTCACTCTATTCAGCCATCTCAGAACCATTTTTTTTTTCTTAATGTCAATTTTGTCTAGTAAAATTATAGTCACTCCTGGTATCTCCTGGTTACCATAAACATGGCATATTTTTTCAAGTTTTATGTTTCTTTGAACCTAAATTGTTTCTGATATACAGTTTGTAGTTGTAGAGCTATTTACTTATTTATTTACTTTAACAATTTATCCATTGTTTTGTAGCTCTGTCTTTCCCCTTTTATTCTTCCATAACTACCTTTTTGTGAGTTTTTATTTCTGGAGATTACAATTAACTTTTTATGTTGCAATGTACTTTGAAGTATTACCACCTTAATTTCACTTCCAACAATATAAAAAGACCTCACATAGTCTCTTTTCCTATCCTTTCTTTGTGTTAATATTGTTAAAAAATCTTATATGTAGATTTATACTTTTCATCAAATGTTAGAGGTTTTCATCCATTATTTTCTGTAATATTCTTTTTTGTCTTTTCTCCTGGTGTAATGTAAATTGTGAGAGTGTGTGTGTGTGTGTGTGTGTGTGTGTGCGCATGCGTTATTATGCTTGATTCTATCCTACAGATCTTTGAGAATCAGATAATTTTCTTTTTCTTTTGAGTTCTATTTTTTTTTTCATTTTTGCTCTCCAAGCAGGATAATCTCTGATATATCATCAAGTTTGCTAATTTGAGCTGGCTCAAGTCTCTAGGCTGGTTTTAAGGACTGTACTTGCATACCTAGATAAGCCTTTGCTTTGGGCAGGTTTAGCTTACTATTAAGGTATGTCTTCAATGCGTTCATTCCACATGCTTCTAGCATTGTATAAAGTCTCTTTTCCCCGGCTTCTCAAAATTTAACTCTCTTCTAATCCAGGAGAATCTATGAAATTATGGAGGTTACGTGGACTCATTTTCCAGCTTTTAAATTTCTCCTCTATGAGTATATGGTTTAATATTCAAGAAGCGTCCAGAAGATTTCTAACGATATTTCTTTACTCTCGTGTTTAGGACCCTCTTCTCTAGCACTTGCCTCACAAATTTCAGCTGCTTTATCCTTTTTGATATCTTCTCTGTCTCTTCAATTACTGTGCTCTGTTTGTGATTTCTTTCACTGCACCTGGTACACAAATTGTCAGTAGAAATCAGGATGAAGATAAGGCTTTCCTTGTTAATTTTGCCTAAGTGATCTCAATCCTATACTAAAGTTTTCTAGTTTATAAAAACTCTTGCTTTTACTATTAGCATCGTTTTCCACTTATTTACACTTAGAAATCAAGTCCAATGCCAGGTACTTTTTTCATTGTAACAGTGGAAGTCCTTTATTTTTAATATCCAAATATTATTTCATTTATTTAACTATCGCTCCCTTAAAAACTTTTGAACTATTTCATATCAGATATAATTATCTTCTATATGACAGACATAAGATTTGAGGAATCAAAGTGATATTTTAAAAACTGCTGAAATATGTATCACATACTGAATGAAGTTATACAAGTAGCCACTTTTAACCTGAGGGAGAATCATTCCAAATGATTAATTGATCCAACAAATATATTTTGTATTCTGCCATTTCAATAGACAAACCAGGACAAAAGAAAGCAAAGGATATGTTCTTTTCATCACAGAGCAACATATCATTTGGAGAGACAAGAATTGATTAAGTAAAACCAATATATGATTAACTTATCACAGTTAAGTGCTATAAGAGAATATTATAGTAAGTTTTGGAAAGTAGGAACTGATATAGTTGTATGCAGGAAAAGGGGCTGTACAGAGGGTCTTTCTTACAGATGTAACTTTGATTTCAGATCTAAGATGGATGTAGGAGTTAATTAGTAATAGAGAATAAGGGTGAGGTTGTGCAAGAAATTGAAACCGGGACTCATGGCTCTACAAGATATCTGATAATTAGAGAGCTTAGATAACATGGAGAGGTGCAGGTAATTATTAAAATCTTGGCTGTAGGCCAAGCAAGAGCATCAGCGTTTTCATTCTATGAACAACCCCAAAGCTACCAAAAGTTTTAAGTAGTGACATGATATGAGCAGACCACATACTTAACTTTTTTCCCTGTTTTTCAATAATTTATTTTCCTAATTTATTTTTCAATCATTCAGCTATGGTATCCTAAGTACAATCCATATTGTAAGTAATAAAACGTATCATTTTGACTTGTCTTTCCCTAACCTGATTTTTCCTTTGAAACATTATTTCTTACATTATTCCCACATATACTCTTTTCCTGATCTGCAGTACTATAGAAATGTATTTGTGTTTATTTTTGGATTTTTTTCCTTCTAATGTAAATTCATGACAGTTAGTTGTCAATCTTTAGAGTTTTCTGCATCCAATGGACAGAGAATAGTAAATTGAAAAGACTACTCACACTATTTGTGTTTGCTGAATAATGAATTATTAAAATATTTGCTTTTGTAATTTATGATTTAGAAATTTTGAGTGGATAAATATTTATTCATGGTTCATATATTTATCTTGTGCAAAGAAGTATGATTAAAATGAATGATTCTGAATTATAAAAAGACAAAAGTTTGAACAAACAGCATGATATTGGGACATTTGTAACAAAAGTCTGTGGTAGTATATAATGATATCTTTAAAAATGACTTCAGAGTAACACGATAAAAGGATATTAAGCATGAAAAATAATGACTTTAATATTTTATTTTGTGTATCTACTAAAAGAAATGTATAATATTATTTAATAGTGTTAGAATGCTATACAGTTGTAACTATGATGTAGTAAAGTAACTTGCACAATTGATGGTAAAATTAGAAGGGCCAATTTAATGCCATCAATTATAATAAGCTGGAATGAATTATGTATCTTTTTAAAAATCAATACAGTATTTTATAATTCTAAACTGAATACGTTTTTAATGTACCTACTACTTTAGGGTCAGAACATCACTGAGGTATTTAATGGGAAATGTTGGAACTTGTACATGGTTACATTTGTGCAATATTGATCTTATATTCCTTAATTAGACATTTTCATAACATAATTTAGCTACATAATACAATATCTTTCTAATTTTATTGTGTCATCTAATAGCATTTTCCTTACTTCCTCAGTCTGAAATTAATTTTGTTATAAGTTTTTAGTTAACACACTTTGAAAAATAATTTAAACCTTTGAAGATTGTGAAGTTCTATAATTTCACATGAAAGTCTCAGTCTTACTATGAAATATTAATTCACCCTCCCAAGGTAATGAAGGTGTTTGCTTCTAAAGGCCATATTTTCCTACCATTCGGATGCCATACCTTGGGAACTCATTTGTGAGCATTTCTTAATTTTTTCACTTGCTACATGACCTTTAGTTTTCCATATATCATCCTAACTTCTAGTGATCTTTAATACCTTCTTGGTCAACTCATATTAACAAATTCATGAAGAAGTGTGAAACTGGGCTCTTACTTCACAAGACATGAAATAAAATGAAATGTAATAATGTCTTAAACATGTGACTGGAAATCACAAAACTCCTATAAGAAAGCAGAGGGGGGAACCTCCTTGATAATAATCTTGCCAATAATTTTATGGTTATCATATGAGTAACACAGGCAACAAAAGAAAAAAAAGCAAGTAATTGGAATTGCATTGAACTAAAAGATTTCAAACAGTAAAGCAAAACAACAACAAATATCAAGAATGAGAAGACTGCATAAGAGATGGAAAAAAATTTCTAAATCATTTATATGAAGGATTACCCAAAATATATAAATATTTCACAAAATTAAATGGCAAAAATTAAGAAAGGAAGAAGAGAGAGAATGAGAGAAGGAAGGGAGGGGAGAGAGGAAAGGAAAGAGAAAAAAGAAAGAAAGAAACGTATAATTTTTTAAAAAATGGGCAAAGTTATAATATAAACATTACTCCAAAGAAGACGCACAAATTTCCAACAAGTTTAAGAAAATGTACACAAATTCTCTAGGTATCTGAGAATGACATTTAAAACCACAATGATAGCACCTCATTCCCCTTGAGATAGCTATTATTAAAACAAACAAGCAAATAGAGAAGATAAAGTTTGGTGCAGATGTGGAGAAAAGGGAGCCCTTACACACTATTGATGGGAATGTAAATTGTTACATTCATCATAGAAAACATTGAGTGTAAAACTTCACAATTCTGGTATGTACAAAGGATGCAAAATTAGCATGTGAAATAGATAATTGCACTCCCTATTCATTGCAGCATCCTTCATGATAGGCAAGATATGGAATCAGTTTAATTGCCTATCAATGAATGAAAGGACAAAGAAAGTATAGTTATACACTTACTATGAAATGCTATTAAAATTAAGCAAGATAAATGAGTTCTAGAACCCTAATAAGCAACATAATGCCTATAGCCAACAATAGTGTATTTGTAAAATTATTGAGGTAGTATATATTTTATTAAGTGTTCTTTTTGCATACACATACAAATAAGGAAAGTTTGGGAATTGATGGACATGTTCATGATCTTGATAGTTGTAAACTTTTCAAGAGTCTGTATTTATTCCCCAGTTCAATAAGATGTGTACATTAAAAGTGCACAGCTCTTTTGCATGTCAACCATTCCTTTAATAAAATGGCTTCACATATACAATGAGAAGATAAAGAAAAACAAACAGGAAACAGACTTCAAATCAGTACAAACTTGTTCCTGAAATGATTTTCTGGTAGAAAACTTCAAGGATTGACACCTCTTTGTGTGTGTGTGTGTGTGTGTGTGTGTGTGTGTGTGTGTGTTCTTCCATAGTTCTGGGAAACCTTCACATACTGTCTTTGTAAGCTCTGTTTTCCTGCTAACTGTATATTTTTTAAAAGATGGGGAAATAAATTCCTATTATTTAAACAAGGTATCTAACTCTCTCTCCTTCCTCATTATAAAAATCTAAACCTTTTTTGCAGCATCACAACTAAATATGTATGTGTGTGTGTGTGTGTGTGTGTGTATAACTATTTTCTCTTTTCTTAGTTTTCTTACTCTTATTTGTAGTTTCCCCAAGAAATATAAATGGCTTGATGAGTTAAGCAGTATTTATTGGATGACAATAATTTGACCAGAACTGTAAGAAGAGGGAGACTTAAAAACTAAATTTTAAAATATGAATATTGATAATTCAGAAACTATATGACTGAGACAATAAGGTGTACATCATTTATTTTATTATTTTTCAAAGTATTTTATTGATGATAAATGTGTTAATTGTACATGTTAGAGGATGCAGTGTGATATTTCAACACATTCATATGTTGTGCACTAATCAAATCTAGCCTCTGCCCTTCATTTCTTGACTTTTACTAACCATATTTCACATCAGATATATTTCTGTTGTTTTCCCCTGAGAGACAATATGTCCTTCTATTTCTCTGTCTAACATATTTCACTTAGCATAATGTCTTCTAGTTCCAACCATTTTGCTGCAAATCACAGGATTTTTTTTTTATCTAGTCATTCATTAACGGGTGTTTACATTGATTCCATATCTTAATGATTGTACAGTAAACAGGAGCAAGCAGATATTTCTTTGGTATGCTGATTTCATTTTTTTGGAACATATATCCAAGGGTAGGATAGATAGATTATATGGTAGATCTATTTTTATTTTTTCTTCAGAAACCTCCATACTGTTCTAAATAATTGCTATATTAATTTAGATTTCTAACTGACAATGACTTAAATATTGCTTTTCTCCACATTCTCACCAGCATTTGTTATTTTATTATTAGTTTTTCATTCTAGCCATTCTAAGGTTTGAGAACATCTCATTAGAGTTCTGATTGGCATTTCCTTGATGGCTAATGACATTGAACATATTTTCATGTATTTGTTGGTCATTTGCATTTCTTCTTTTAAGAAGTGATATTTGCCAATTTTTAAAGATTATTATTTGGTTTTTGTTAGTCCTGTTTATTTTTTTTTTTTTTTTTCTTTTTTTTTTTTTTTTTTTTTTAATTTTTTTATTGGTTGTTCAAAACCCTACAAAGCTCTTGACATATCATATTTCATACATTAGCATACATTAGCTTCAAGTGAGTTATGTTAGTCCTGTTTATGTGTTTAAATTCCTCATATGTTCTGAATATCAACCGTTTGTTGGATAAATAGTTGACAAACATTTCTTGTAGTCTGTAAGCTCTCTCTTTAGACTGTTGATCCTTTTCTTCACTGTGCAGATCTTTCTGGTTTGAAGCAATACAAATTGTATAATTTTACTTTTGTTCCCTTTGCTTTTGGGGTCATATCCAATAATCACTGTCTATACTAATGTCTTGATGTGTTTCCTCTTTTTTTTTCTAGTGGTTTCATAGTTCCAGGTCTTGCATTTAGGTCTCTAATCTATTTGTGTTTGATTTTGTTCAGAGTGAGAGATGATGGTCAAGTTTCAGTCTTCTGCATATGGATATCCAGTTCTGCCAGCAGCATTTATTGAAAAGGCTATATTTTCTCCATTAAATATTATTTGGTACCTTTTCAACAATCTTTCCTTCCAAAGAAAATAAGTTTTGCATAAAATTATAAACACAAGTTTTACAGCCAGGCTTCATAGCCTGTGTCTGTATCCCAGTGATTCATTGGAATAACACAGGAGGATTGCAAGTAGGAGGATAATCTCAGCAATTTAGCAAGACCCTATCTCAAAGTAAATAATAAAAAGGACTGGGAAAGTAGTTCAAAGATGTATTGTGCCTGAATTCTATCACCAATACCCCCAACACACACACGTGTCCGTGCACGCATACACACACACACACACACACACACAGACAAGCAATAAGTCATAAAAATATTTTAGAGTGTTATCAATTTTCACATCAATAAGTATTATTGGAATACTATTTAAAATATACTAATATTCATCTGAGGTTATAACTAAAGGTTTGCCTTATATATTTTAACTTTTCTCATTTAGTAACATCAGTTTATTAAGGTTGATTAAATAGATTTTAAATCATGTTTGCTCCATTAAAACTTATTTGAACTTTCTGAAGGTAGAAAAACACATGAATAATAAAAACAAGTGCTTTTTATTACAATAAATGTGGTTATTTGAGCAGTTTGAGTATTGCAAGAACAAAAGCAATGGGTACACATATTTTGAGAAACAGTATCTGCTTATTTTGTTTCTTTTCTATGTTAAAAACACATATAATGTACTTAACATGTTCTAGGCACAATTCTATATGAATTACCTGCATGAAAACTTTATTAGAGAACTTTAGTATTTACATTTGATCAACTTCTTTATATTTTGTTTAAAATATGTAAGTGAAATGTAGTGAGTTTTGACATATTCTAGGCTTTATGTATATAATATGTGTGTGTGTGTGTATATTTAATATATATTCAAAATAAAACTAATTAGGGTATGGATATGAGTTTTCTTAAATTTCTCTTTTAAGAGAAATTACAGCTTTAGCATTTTATATTCTACAGCTAATTTTATATTCTACACTAATAAAAATTTCCATTTTTCTTCTCATTTCAATTTTTGTAACTTGGATATTATTATTTAACATTTGATTTTAAAATGAATATTCCTAATCAAATTTTTATGTTACTTATACCAAATCACAGCTGTTATTGGTTTAATTGTCAGTGTTCTTAATTTGTTTTTCCTAAAGACAGAGGCTTGTGTTCTCACTGATATTTTACAAATTTCTTGAAAATAATTTAGTTTCCTGTTTATTCCAAGATCAAACACTCTTCTTTGCACAGACAGAACATTTTTCTATGCATACTTTCTTAATTATATTTCACAAATTGTTTTTTAATATGTATAATTAGAAATTATAGCAGCATGATTTATTGCAATCATATTTCGTATACCAAATATGTCATATATGGCCCATATAATGTGCTTTGAATTCTTTTTTGTAACAAACTGTCTTGTATTCTTGTAAATATGTATCAAGTTGCTTTTCAATAAGGTAAAATATTTCTCCTATAAAATAATAGATATAAAATAATAAAAGTATCACTGATTACATTGAGAGTGGGGGTTTCATATTTCATATAGGAATGTGGTTTCTAAAATATTGTATAGTTAAATAATTTTGAATGTTATATCCACTTTTTTCTGCATATCACATGTATTTGCATATCATCATTCCCAAATAATTTATAATGCCAACTTATTTTCCTTTAATGTGATCCACTGACGTTCAATCTCAGGGCTGTAAATGCCCCAAGCATACATTTTACCAATGTTAAAGTACTTGGAGGACTCAATGAAGAGGGTTTAATTATTTTATTACTCATGCACTCCTATTATTTGGTGCCTTTACATTCAATAATCAATCTTTTCTTCCACACAAGGTAGATACTGCCAAAGACTAGAAAAGCAATACAAACATCCAGACCTGGTCGTGAAGGCCTCTAATCCCAGTGACTTGGGAAGCTGAATGTAGGAGAATCACAAGTTTAAGGCCATCTTGAGCAATTTAACAAGACCCTGTCATAAAACAAAAAGTAAAAAGAACTGGGGGTGTATCTTAGTGGTTAAAAATTCCAGGTTCAATTCCAAGTACCCGCCAAATAACAATAAATAAATAAATAACATGGGGAATGCATCAAGTTTCATGTCCACTGCAAGGATGGATTTATTTCCATGTTTTATGAATACCTTGTTTTATTTTTACAATCAAGGCCACTTTGCTTTGATCCTCACATAAAGATCAGAAACGAGAGGTGGCCAACTTCCCTTCTCCATTTTCTTCATTATCACATACAGTAGAAACCTTCTTATCTCACTTCAAAACTTCTTAGGCAATGATTAATGTTTATTGCAACAAATGCTTTTGCAAAATAACTATACTAGTGTGAGTTTTTAAAAATGATACACGGAACATTTTTATTTCTTTTAGTGAATTTGTTAAAGTGAACTTTTGATCTGCTTTTCAATTCATATTGAACTTTATTTTTCAACATATACAATAAACTTTTATGTGAAATAATACAATATATGCCATAGTAAAGTCTTCTTTATAACTTTTTAAGTACATTAGTAATATAAGCTGGCATTAATATGCTATAGCTACAAAAGACTCAATTGGGGAATACCCCAAAGGACTATGAACATAAGTATTATATTTTTTCTTTTATCTTTCTAAAGAGAAGCATATGTGTGCCAAGCACTTTACATAAAATGAATTTTATGGACTAAGTGAAAAATCAACAATAAAAAGAAAAATATTTTAAGTAATTTTCAGTGAGTATACATTAATGCAATGGATTTCAGCTTTAAACCACAATTGTGTAAAGAATAAATAATTTTTTATATCTTATGGATGATAAATAATAACAGAAAAATTTTCCAAGTTAGTGATGCAAATGTTCTCTTTTCTCAAACTTTTATCTCAGAACACAGCAAAATATGACATAAAGAATAAATAAGGAAAGGAATAAAATATGTTAATAAAATTAGAAGACAGTCTTGTTGACTAACCATGACTTAACATAAAAAGTTACTGTAAAATAAGCTAATATTAGGACCAAATTGAGAGGAGGAAAATATTCAAATATACTCTATAAATTTTGGATGTAAAGCAATAATTAACACAAAGTATGTAATATAAGTTGAAAGAAACCAAACCATGACACTGATTCATTCATTTGCTCATAAATGAATGAACAGCAGGATTGAGGGCATGAACTGCAATTTCCAGTCCTACAGGACTGATGAATGTTGGTGAGTGGTAAAGAAGGATATTTTGACCTAGAAGTAGAAGTAATGTCAAAGATTGCATTTAAATGAAACAGGAATAATAGGTGAAAGTCATCTTACAGAGATATGCTATTCTGTTTTTGTTGTTGTTGTTGTTGTTGTAATAGGTCAGCGTTTTGTGATGGTCTTCTTGATGTCAAAATCCCAAGGTGGAACAGGGCAAGAGTTAGCGAGAGGCAAGTAGAATGTGTGTGTGTGTGTGTGTGTGTGTGTGTGTGTGTGTGGTGTTTTGATCTCTCGTTCCCTCTTCTTATGAAGCCCCAGTATTCATTTGTGGGGACCCTAAACTAGTAGCCTTATCTAATCCTAATTACCTCTCAAAGGTCTCATCTCTATATACCATAGATAAGTTTCTAACATCCTAATACCTCACAATGGGAATGATTTTTGTTATTTTGTTTTTTTAATTTATTCTAATTTGTCATATATAATAGCAGAATGCATTTCAACTCATATTACACATATATAGCACAATTTTTCATATCTCTGGTTGTACACAAAAGGTAGAGTCACACCATTCATGTCTTCATACATGTGCTTAGAATAGTGATGTCCATCTCATTCCATTGCCTTTCCTATCCATGCCTCTTCCCTTCCCCTCTCTCCCCTTTGCCCTATCTAGAATTCGTTTATTCCTCCTATGCCCACCCACATCCCCCTTATGAATCAGCATCATTATATCAGAGAAAACATTCGGCATTTAGTTTTTTGGGAATTGGCTTACTTCAAGGGAATGATTTTTTAAAAAATATTCTTTATTAGTGCATAATAACTATACATAATAATGGAGTTTATTTTGACATAATTATACATGCATGCAATATAATTTGCTCCAGTTCCCTATGTTTCCTCTTTCCCTATTTTCTTCCCTTCCCTTATTTCTCTTTGTCTACTCTTTTACTACTTCTTTTTATTTACTGCTTTTTTGGTGCTTATTCATTGCATTATATTCACATATGTATATACCATAATTTTGTCAATTTCATTCCACAGTTCCATTTTCTGCCCCTTTTCCCTCCCTCTCAGTCCCTTAATCTACTTCACTGATCATGTGATATACTCACTCTTTTCCATATTTTGCTCTATTTGATGCTTGATGTTCTGAGTTTAGCTTATTTCACTTAGTGTTATAATCTCCATTTCCATTCACTTACAAATACATGCCATCATTTCATTCTTCTTTGTGGTTGAGTAAAATTTCATTGTGTATAAAACACATTTTATTTATCCATTCAAATGTTGAAAAGTACCTGGGCTGGTTCTATAACTTTGTTGTTGCAAATTGTGCTGCTATAAATATTGATGTGCCTTTTGAGTATGTTGATTTTAATTCTTTTGATAAACATCAAGGGGAAGAATAACTGGTTCATACAGTAGTTGCACTCTTGGTGTTTTGAGGAGACTCCATACTGTTTTCCAAAGTAGTTGTACTAATTTGTGTTTCTACCAACAATGTATGAGTGTACATCCTCACTAGCATTTATTATTTGTATGCTTGATGATTATTATTTGAACTGGAGTGAGATAATTCTTAAAGTTTGTTTTGATTTGCATTTCCTTGATTGCCAGGGATATTGAACACCTTTTTAATGTTTATTGAACATTTGCATTTCTGCTTTTGAAAAAATGTATGTTTATTTATTTATTTATCTGTCCACTTATTGATTGGCTTATTTGGTTATTTCATGTTAAGTTTTTTATTTCATGACGTTTTCTGGACTTTATTCCCCTCTCAAAAGAATAGTTTGAATAAATTTTCCTCCAGTTTTTATGCTCTCTCGTCGTGTTTTCAATCATTTTCTTTGCTGTGCAGAAGCTTTTTAATGTGATACCATCCCATTTATTAATTCTTGGTTTTATTTATTTAGCTGTAGATATTTTGTTAAGGAATTCAATGCCTGCACCAATATGTTGGAGTGTTGAGCTTCTGTTTTCTTCCAGCAGTTAAAAGATTACTGGTCAATGTCACAGGTTTTTAATCCACTTCAGTTAAATCTTTTGTGCAGGGTGAAAAATAGGAATATATTTTAATTCTTCTATATATCCCAATGTACATTTGAAAATAACTATCTTTTCTCCAAAATGTACGTTTGCCACCTTTGACAAGTATTAGATGACTGTAGCTGGGGATTTGTGTCTCTGAGTCTTGTATTTCTATTCCCTTGGTCTTCATATCTATTTTGATGTTTCCGTTACTTGAGCTCTGTATAATTTCAGATCAGGTAATATGATGCCTCTTCTTGTTTACTATTGCTTTGGCTATTCTGGGTACCTTTTTCTTCTAAATAAATTTAACTTTTTTTTCTAATTCTGTGAAAAATGTCATTGGTATTTTGATGGATTGCATTAGAGCTGTGTATTGCCTTTAGTAGTATGGCCATTTTGCCAATACTAATTTTACCTAACCCAGAACATGGTAGGTCTTTCCATTTTTTAAGGGCTTCTTAAATTTCTTTATTTAGTGTTCTAAAATTTCATTGTAGAGGTCTTTCAATTTCTTACTTAGGTTAATTACCATGTAATTTTTGAGGTTATTAAGAATGGGATGGTTTTATGATTTCTTTCTCAGTAGAATCCATTTTGGAGGAAACCTCATTTATGAATGATGACCTTCTATCCCAATACTTTGTTAACCCATTTATCAGTTCCAGAAGTCTTCTGGTGAAAATTTGGGGTCTTCTAGATATAGAACCACATTACCAGCAGAAACAGTTTTAATTCTTTGTTCCCTATTTGTATCACTTTAATTTCCTCCTCTAATTGCTCTGGCTAGAGTTGAAAAAAATGGTGAGAGTAGACATATTTGTCTTGTTCCCGATTTTAGGTGAAATTGGTTTAGTTTTTATTCATTCAGTTTGAAGGTGGCTTTGCATTTGTCATATGTAGCCTTCATAGTGTGGAGGTATATTTCTTCAATCCTTAATTTCTCTATAGTTTTTAAAATGAAGTGATGCTTGATTTTATCAATGGCCTTTTCTGCATCTAGTTAGATGATGATTCTTGTCCTTAATTCTTTTAAAGTGGTGAAATACATTTATTGATTTTTGTAGGTTGAACCAACCTTCCATTCCTGAAATAAAACCTATTTGATTATGGTGTGTTACCTTTTTGATGTGTTTTTGGATGGGGTTAGCTAACATTTTATTAAGGATTTTTGCATCTATATTTATTAGGGATATTGATGTGTATTTTTCTTTCCTTGATGTATCTTGTCTGGTTTTGGTATCTAGGTTATACTGGCTTCATTAAAAGTATTTGAGAGTGTTCTCTCACTTTCAATTTTGTGATATAATTTGAGAAAGACTAGTGATAGTTCTTTTGTAAAGAACTGTTCAATCTCAGCTGAGAATTCATCAGGTCCTAAGCTTTTTGGTTCCAAGGCTTTTTTAATTGATGTTTCACTTTCATTACTTGATATTGCTCTATATAGTTTTTCTATATCTTTCTGATTCAATTAGGGCAGATAATATGTGTCTGGAAATTTGCCAGAGTATTCCAGATTTTCCAGTTTATTGAAGTATAAGTTTTCAAAAATAGGTTCCCAGAATTCTTTGCATTTCAAAAATCTGGGTGTTAGCTCCTTTTCCATCTTTGATCTTGTTGATTTGCATCTTCTTTCTTTTGGTTAGTTTGGCTAAGGGGTTGTCAATCTTATTTATCTTCCCAAAGAACCAACTCATCATTACATTGATCCTGTATATTGTTTTCTTATTTTCAACTTCATTGATTTTGGCTCTGATTTTAATATTATTGCTCTTCTATTGGTTCTGGGCGTTAGTTTGTTCTTTTTCTAAAAGCTTAAGGTTGAGCATAAGTGTATTTATTTGGGATTGCTCTAATTTTTTAATGTAGGCTGTCAGTGCTATATATTTTTACTTTCCTACTGTCCCAGAGAGTTTAATATGCTGCTTCTCTGTTATCATTCACTTCTAAGAATTTCATGATTTCTTTTTTTTTCTTTTTTTTTTATTGTTGGTTGTTCAAAACATTACATAGTTCTTGATATATCATATTTCACACTTTGATTCAAGTGGGTTATGAACTCTATTCTCATTTCTTCTTTGTTCATTCTTTATTTTAGAGAGCATTTGTTCAATATCCCCTGGGTTTATGTGGCTTCTATTATTTTTCTTGCTGTCAATTTATAGATTCTTTCTATTATTATCTTATAGGATACATAAAATTTTATTAATTGTTATATTTGAAAAGATTTGCTTTGTGCCCTGGAATTTGATTTGTTTTGAAAAAGTTCCATATGCAGCTGAGAAGTAAGTAAGTTCAGATGTTTCAGGTGGAATATTCTGTATATGTCCATTAGGTACATTTGATTTACAGTGTTGTTTAGGTTGCAGATATCTTTATTGAGGTTTTGAAGACCTCTCTATTGGTGATAACAGTGTACTGAAAATCACCCAGTATTATTTTGTTGGTGTCTATGTAGACTTTAATGTCACAGAGTATTTTTTCATGTAATTTGATGCATTGACATTTGGAACATAAATGTTTACTGTCATTATGTCTTTTCATTGGATTGTTTCCTTTACTAGATGTAGTGCCTTTCTTTGTCTCTTCTGGTTAATAGTTACTTAACTATTGCTTCACACACACACAACACACACACACACACACACACACACACACACACCCCTCTCTGTGTGTGTGTGTGTGTGTGTTGTGTGTGAAGAATTGCTACTCCTCCTTGTTTTCTTGAACTATATGCATGGAATATTTTTCACCATCCTTTTACTTTCGCCTATGAGTGTATTTGCCTATGAGTCTCTTCTAAAGATCATATAGTTTATCTTGTTTGTTGATGCATTCTGCTAATGTGTGTATTTTAATTGGAAAGTTGAGACCATTAAATTTCAGTATTAGTATGGATAGGTGTTTGTGGTATTCTCACTTTTTTTGTTTGCTATATTTTTTTTCTGTCTTTATTCTCATTTAGTGGATTGTTCTTCTATTGAACTTCTGTTTGTGAGCTTTGAGAATTATTTTTTGATTCCTCTGTGTGCAGTTTATCTTTGAGTATTCTTTGTAGTTTGGCTTGGTGCTCATGATTTTTTTTTTTTTTTTTTTTTTTTTTTTTAGTTTTTATCACCCCTTCAAATTTGAATCTGAGTTTTGTTGGGTATGGGATCCTTGGCTGGCAGTTGTTTTCTTTTCAGGCTTTGAATATCTCATTTCAGGCCCTCCTTGATATCAGGGTCTGAGTTGAGAAATCAGTAGTAAGCCTCATTTGTTTGTCTCTAAATATGACCTGATGTTTCTCTCTTACAACTTTTAATATTCTTTCCCACTTTTCTTTATTTTTTTCTTATGTACTTATTTTTAGTACTGAGAATTGAATTCAAGGGCACTGAACTACTGAGCCCCATCCAAAACCCTTTTTTGTATTGTATCTACAAATAAGCTCTCTTGCTGAATTACTCAGAGCCTCACTAAATTGCTGAGGCTGACTTTAAACTTGCAATCCTCCTGCCTTCGCCTCCCAAGCCATTGGGATTACAGGCATGTGCTACTGCTTTTTCCTTAGTTTCTATGTTAGGCATTTTGATTGTCAAATGTCTTGGCAAAATTCTCATTTAACCAAGCTTATTTGGGGTTTTGTAAGCCTCCTGTGTGTGTGTGTGTGTGTGTGTGTGTGTGTGTGTATGTGTGTGTATCATTTCTAATATGGAAAACATTTTCTGTGACTATCTCATTGAAAGTTTTCTTTATGCTTTGTTTGTATGTCTACGTTCTCTTCTATCCAGTGATTCTCAGGTCTGGACTTTTAAAGGTGTCCCAGAGTTTTTGTACATTCTGATCATGTTCTCTCTATATTTTTTCCTTTAATACTTTCTTCTTACTCAAGATTATGTAGCCTGTCTTAAAGGTCTAAAGTTTTGTCTCCAGGGGCTGAAGTTCTATTTTTTGATGCAATCTAATTTGTTAATCTAATATGTTGGTGATGCCTTCAAGTGAGTTTTCAATTTGATCAATTGTGTCCTTCATTTCTGGGAATTCTGTCTTTTTTTTCACCATTCCTATTTTTTTTTATTAAAGTGTTCTTTTGTCTTCTGTAATTACTCTCTAATTTCTTCCTTAGAATTTCTTTTAGTTCAGTGAACATTTTAATAATCTGTTACAATCTCCTCTGGGTGTCACCTAAGGGGCTGCTAGGTCAAGTTTGGTGTATGCTTTCTTATTTGTTTATTGTACTCAAATGTCTGAGTTCCTGAGCTCCTTTAGTGCCTAATATGAAATTTTAGAGAAACCCTTCTTTCACCCACCTCTCTGGGAAGCTGTATACTTGCTTCTTTGGTCCCAACAATGGTGCACATTGGACTGCAGCTTTCTTCTACTCCACCATCTCTGATTTTTCTTCTCTTTCATTTTAGTTTGGCTAAAGGTTTATCAATCTTGTTTATATTTAGGTAAAACCAACTCTTTGTTTCTTTGATCTTTTGTGTTTTTTATTCTCAATTTCATTTAATTTTGGCTTTGATTTAAATTATTTTCTGTCTTCCACTGAGTTAGAAATTAGTTTGTTTTTTCCTTTTACAGGGCTTCAACATGTGGCATTGGGTCATTTATTTGGAATGTTTCTATTTTTTCAATTCCATAAACTTTCCTCTTAGAACTGCCTTCATACTATGCAGGAGATTGTGATATGTTTTATGTCAGTTCTCATTTGTTTCTAAGAGGTTCTTGATTTTTTCTCTCATTTCTCCTATGATGCATTCCTCATTTAATATTTTTCAGTTTCCAAGTGTTTATGTGATTTATATATTTTTTCCTGATCCTGGTCTTTTTAATGTTATTCTATCATGATCTGATAAGACCCACAGGATTACATATATTTTTATATGCTTACATTGTAAACTTGGGTATGATCTATTTTGGAAAAGGTTCCATGAGCTGCTGAAAAGAAAGTGAACTTAGATTTTATAAAAGATTCCTCTAACGGGCATAGAAAGCATATTGACAATGAAATATTGGGGAAATTAGTTAATTGTTTTACTAGAAAGTTTCACCCATTTGGGAGTTTTGGTGTTTGTCTTTGAGGTTTTTTTGTATTTAGTATACCATTAAGTATTTTTTGTAGTGCTGGCTTGGTAGTTATGAATCCTTTTAGTTTATCATTATCATGAGAATATCTTATTTTTAATGGAAGAATTCTGAAAGATAGTTTTACTGGATATTGCACTGTTGGCTGACAATTGTTTTCTTTCTGAGCTGGGAAAATCTATTGCCTGTTGAGGTTCTGATCATTTTCTTTTTAATATATTTTTTAAAAATTTTTAACCATTTATATTTTATATGTATTATATTTTAATGATATCAAATCTTAAATTCAAACTCAATGGTTGTTTTTATTATTCATGCCAGGATTTAACTTAAATTAATTTTTAAAAAGATGTAGTATAACAGGGCTAGACACATAAAGAACTTTTGTATTGTTCTTTCTAAAAAATTCTTTATTTGTTCTTTTTAATTATACATAACAGTAAAATTTATTTTGACATATAATGTACATGTAGTGTAACTTCCAATTCTTTCAGTTGTACCTGATATGGAGTTTCACTGGTCATGTATTCATATACAAACATAGGAAACTTATGTCCGATTCATTCTACTGTCTTTCCTATTCTCATCCCTCCTCTCTTCCCTTCAGTCCCCTTTCTGATTACTTTCAAATTATCAGTTTGTCCAACCATCTCAGAGTCAGTTAAGATTATTCTCTCTTCACACCTCAGGTTCTCCCAATCCAAATTTATTCATAGTACATTCCTTGTTGTCTGCCCAAGTAACCCTTCCCCAGTGCATTGAACTGGCAGCGTTAATGCCAAAAGAGATTTAGAAATTCAGTAAAATCATATTCTAAAGATAACAATCCGGTATTAAATTTGGAATGGTAAGGCTTTAAAACCATGCTTACTGCAAAATTAGACTGCTCAATTGTCTGAAGCATGTCAAGATTTTTGTATGCCTCTCTCTACTGAGCGTCACTTTAATCAGCTACTTATTCTGCACATTCTCTGGCCTTCTTTTCAGGGTTTTTCTTAGGAAATTAATATTCAAATTGGAAAAATTTCTTAAAATTAAAGTATCTTCAGAACTCAAACTAGGATTTCTTTTAACCACAAAGTTAACATATGTATTATAATCCCTACTGCCAAATGTAAATATAGTTTTGAGTAGATAATTAAATAATTATAAAAATTTATTACTTTTTTCCTTTTTATAAAGCCACCTGTTAATGGAACACTTTATATCTAGCAACCTTCTATCTTTTCAGTTTCAAGGAAAACCTTAAAATTGTGTTTCAGTAGTGTAAAAATCTACTTCTACAATAAATCTTTTAGGTATGTCAGTAGGATATTCTGCCTTACAAGAGTTTATTAATGGAATCACATTAAAAAATGAAAACATATAATTCTATTCAAAACCTTCATATTTTATAGAGTGAATCTCTTACAGATGATAGCTAAAGTGGCTACCCCCCCAAAAAAATGCTTTCACAAAACAACTAGACAAGATTAGAAATGATTGCATACATGTTGTGGAAAATGACCTAACAGATTGTTATGCTTGTTATTAATAAATATTGATTAATTTGATCTTTTAGAAGGACCTCTTGCAGAGCAGATCAAGAAATCCATGGAGATTAATTTAAGGGTTTCATCACATATGAATGAAACAAGGGAATACTGCAGAATAGAGGAGGTGGCATTCCTGGCTGCTCTGTGGCATGAAACCAAGAAAGCAGACATGCAGCTTCTCTGCAACAGGGTGAGGAATGGGATGCGGGAGGTGGGTGGGAAAGAAACAAAAAAAGGGGGTTGGGGACTTTAGTGGAATATAACTGAACATTCAAAGTAATCTGGGGACACAGGAGGTTGGATACAATAATACAAGGAAAGCAATCCCCAGTAGCATCAGCCAGAGTACTCCCTCCATGAACATAGTAAGGGAAATAAAGGAACCCACACTTTTGAGAAGCCTGAGGCATATTTGTGTCCATAGTGTTTAAAGATCAAAGACATTGCCCAATAAACCTGAAAGACGTACCACAACATACTCATCTTCGGGGAAAGAAGCTGCCATATCTCCAGGCAGTGTGTGAAGGACAAAGCAAGGAACAATTTTGCAGCTTGGCACAGGGGCTGGCAGCTGAGGAAGCTGATTCCTGATAAACCCAAGTTTGGCCTGAAATACAGGCCCAGTAAACACATACTGCATGACATAGAGTGTGTTTAAGTGAGCAGGAGAAAATCAAACATGGAGAGGTTTACACCAGGGACAACTGATCCTAGAAACCTATCCAGTTCTATTCCTGTGCCTCCACCACATCAATGTTTATAGCAGCTCAATTCACAATAGCTAAACTGTGGGAGCAACTTAGATGCCCTTCAACAGATGAAAGGATAAAGAAACTGTGGTATATATACACAATGAATTATTACTCAACATTAAAAGGGAATAAAATTATGGCATTTGTAGGTAAATGGACAGAGTTGGAGAATATCATGCTAAGTGAAGTAAGCCAATCTTAAAAAAACCAAAGGCCAAATGTTTTCTCTGATAAGTGGATGTTGATCCTTAATGGGGGAGAGGGCATGGGAAAAATGAAGAAAATTTTATTGGTCAAAGGAGAGGGAGGAGAAGGGAGGGTACATAGGACAGGAAAGATGATGAAATGAGATGGACATCATTGCTCTAGGTACATGTATGACTGTACATATGGTGAGATGCTACATTGTGTACAACCAGAGAAATGAAAAGTTGTGTGACAATTGTGTAGAATGAATTAAAATGCATTCTGCTGTCATATATACCTAATTAAAATAAACAAATTAATTAATTAAAAATTAAATAAAATCTCCAGACCAATTGGCTTTCAGTGAAGAGCTTGGAGCCTTACTAAGTTTAAACCCTGCCTCCAGCAATTCCATCTACAGGATTATCTATCTTTCTCAAGCAGCCCAGAGGGTGGAGCATCATGCTCTAGACAACTCCACCTAAAACTGCTGAGAAAAGAAGCTGAGAACATTTTGAATTTCAATGGAAAGAATGCTTTAACTTTTCATCAAGATTTTTTTTTCTTTTTTTCTTCTTTTTTTTCTGTTTAATGTTGACCTTGATGGTACATGGACATTTATGCATTTTCATATTTGTTATTTTTTTGTCATTTCTAGCATTTTTGAAGCCAATTTTTTTCATGGATGCTTGATTAATATATTTTAGTTTTGATTTGTATTCTTTTTATTTTTAATTAAAAAAATTATATATATAAAATTTTCTCCTACCTGTTCCCTTGATTTTTTCTTTTCTTCCCCTATTGTTCTTTTATTCTTCTTTTAATCTTTTACTTCTGTCTTCTCTACTCCCCCATCATAATCATCACATCCTATGTCATTTCTTCTCTCCCCCTGTCCAACATTTTAAATTATAAACACTTTTCCAAACTTGAAATTTTTATTGTAGTGAATCACTGATCATTTCTGTTAATTGTGATGATTAACATTGTAGGTGTCATAGTAGGAAGTAATTGGTTCAATGCAGTATATTGCTTTCATTGGTTTTCATTATTATTTGTCTCCTCCTAAAAAGTGAGGTACTGAAACCTTCTTGGGCATTATAAGTCCACAGGGTAGAAACTCTACTGCCTCAGATCCATACTTTTAGATGGATAGATACAAAACAACATGAAAAAACAAGGGAATAAATCACTGCATACAAACCAAGATACTCCAATAACAAAATCCATTGACACTACAGTGGAAGAAATGTCAGAGTGTGTTTAGAATTTACATATTTCAACTGATCCGAGAAGTTAAAGACAGTACAATGAACAAAATAAGAGAGAAAATACAGGAAGTAAATGATCACTTCAATAAAGAGGCAGAGATCTAAAGAAAGAAAGAAAGAAAGAAAGAAAGAATGAAAGAAAGAAAGAAAGAAACCCTCAATATGAAGAAAAGAATAAACCAAATTAAAAGTTCAATAGAAAGCATCTCCAACAGACTAGACCACTTGGATACAGAACCTCAGGCAATAAAGGCAAAATATATAATCTTGAAAATAGAGTTGACCATGGAGAGAAGATATTACGAAACCATGAACAGAACTTCCAAGAATTATTAAATAACATGAAAAGACCAAATTTAAGATTTATCAGAATAGTTGAAGACACAGATATTAAATAAATAAATAAAGGCATGCACAATATTTTTAATGAAATAACATCATAAAAATTTTCAAATCTAAAAAGTAAACTGGAAAATCAAATACAAGATACTTACAGGACCCAAACATACAAAATTACAACAGATCCTCATCAAGGCACATTATAAGTTAAAGGCTTTGAGAGAAAAATGTCAGATTATATATAGGGGGAAACCAATTCAGAGTTCAGCTGATTTCTCAACCCAGACTCTCAAAGCTAGGAGGTCCTGGAAAAAATTATACCAAACTCTCAAAGAAAACGCAAACCAAACAAGAATCCTATATTTAGCAAAATTAAGTTTAAGATTTAAAGATGAAATAAAACCTGCCATCATAAACAAAATTTAAAAGACTTTGCAATTAGAAAATATCCACTACAGAACGTTCTCAACAAAATATTTCATGAAGATGAAATGAAAAAAATAATTATAAAAACCAGCAAAGGGAGGCACTACACTAAGGGATTAATCAATTAAAGAAGAACTAATTCAAATTAAAAACTAGAAATAAGCCAAAATAACTGGGTATACAAATTATAGTTCAATAATTATCTTGAAGTTAATGGTCTAAGTTCATCAATCAAAAGATATATAGACTGGCAAGTTGGATTAAAAAAATAAACCCAACAATGTGCCGTCTCCAAGAGACTCATCCCATAGGCAAAGACAACTAGATTAAAAGTGAAAGGATAGGGGAAAAAAAAAAAACATACCACTCATATGGACTGTGTGAACAAGCAGGGCTTTCTATCCAAATAGAAGGGACACAGAAGGGCATATTATACTAATTAAAGGAATGATATATCAACAAGACATAACAATCATCAATGCTTATACCCTAAACAATGTAGCATCCATGTACAACCAAAAAAAAAAATCCTTTTCAATTTCAAGAGTCAAATAGATCACAACACAATAATCCTGGGTAACTTTAAAACACCTCTCTCACTACTGGATAGACGCTCCAAACAAAAACTAAGATATATATATATATATATATATATATATATATATATATATATATATAGAGAGAGAGAGAGAGAGAGAGAGAGAACTAAATATATATATATATATATATATATAGAGAGAGAGAGAGAGAGAGAGAGAGAACTAAATAATAATTTAGATTTAACCAACATATATAGAGTATTCCATCCATCAATGAGCACATGTATCCTTCTCTATAATAGACCAGATCTTATGCCTCAAAGCAACTCTTAGCAAATTTTATATATATAAACATTCTGCATCCTATCAGATCAGAAATGGAGGGAAATTAGAAAACAATGCTAGAATAAAATTTATAAACTTTTCTAACAGCTAGAAACTAAACAATAGGCTATTGAATGACAAATAAATAGCAGGAGAAATCAGGGATGAAATTAAAAAATACTTAGAGGTATATGAGAACAACAATACACATATCAAAATCGCTGGGACATTATGAAGTCAGTGCTGAGAAGAAAGTTCATTGTACTGTGCTCATTCATTGAAAGAATAGAAAATCAATGAATAAATGACCTAACATTATATCTCAAAGCCCTAGATAAAAAAGAGCAAATCAATACCAAAAGCAGTAGAAGAAAATAAATAATTAAAATTGGAGCTGAAATCAATTAAATTGAAAAAGAAGAGAAACAATTAAAAAGTTGACAAAACAAAAAGTTGTTTCTTTGAAAAAATAATATATATATATTATATATATATTTTACAACTTTAAAAAATTATTTTAGTGGAAATTTTATACTGCTAGGGATAATGTAAAGAGAAAGTAGCACCTAATATAAAAGAAATAAATAATATAAAAGAAATACACTTGAGGGGCAGGGGATATAGCACAGTTGGTAGAGTGCTTGCCTCTCATGCACAAGGCCCTGGGTTCAATCCCCAGGATAGAGCTTATTTGACAGCAAGTTATCTGTATGATTCATATATTAATACTGGTACAATGGACTCAAAAGAATATTTTGATGGAGTCCTATGGTAAAGTGCTCTTGAGTTCAATTCCTAGATATATATTAAAAAAAAAAATTCCAGGCATGGAGGCACATGCCTATAATCCCAGCAACTCTGGAGGCAGAAGGATTGCAAATTTAATGTCAGCTTCAGCAATTTAGTTTCAAACGTTTAAATAAATATTTGGTTGTAGGATATCAAGCTTCTATTTAGTTATTAAATGTAAATAAAATATTGAGAAGTTACCTATCATTGTAAACCTTCATGAAAATATTTTACAATTTTTTCTGGGAATATATTCTTTATTCATGTATTGAATTTAATTTAAAAACTTAAAATCCAAGTAGAGATATGAAGTCAAAAAATTCATTGCCAACTCTCGGAGCGACACAGCTGCTCCACGTGCGTGCAAGGTAGGCAGAACCGTGACCACCAACAAAACAGGCCCAGTGGCTCGCCAGACACATCGCCCTGGTTGGGGGAGGGGCAGAGCTGCCAGGCGCCTGCAAGGTAGGCGGACCCGCGACCCACCAGCAGAACAGGCACAGCAATCCGCAGAGCGGCAGAGCCACCCCCCGAGCCTGCAAGGTAGGCAGACCTGCGACCCACCGGCAGGTCAGGCCCAGCAACCTGCGGAGGGGCACAGCTGCCCCACGCGCCTGCTAGGTAGGAGGAACCGTGACCACCAACAGAACAGGCCCAGCAGCTGGCCAGACACATCGCCCCGGTTGGGGGAGGGGCAGAGCCGCCGGGCACCTGCAAGGTAGGCAAACCTGCGACTCACCAGCAGATCAGGCTCAGCGACCCACTGAGCGGCAGAGCCACCCCGGCGCCAGCAAGGTAGGCGCACTTGCCACCCACCGGCAGGTCAGGCCCAGCAACCCGAGGAGGGGCCCAGCTGCTCCACGCACCTGCAAGGTAGGCGGAACCGTGACCACCGACAAAACAGGCCCAGTGGCCCACCAGACACATCGCCCCGGTTGGGGGAGGGGCAGAGCCGCCGGGTGCCTGCAAGGTTGGCGAACCCGCGACCCACCAGCAGAACAGGCACAGCAATCCACAGAGCGGCAGAGCCACTCCCGCTCCTGCAAGGTAGGTGCACCTGCCACCCACCGGCAGGTCAGGCCCAGCAACTCTCGGAGGGACACAGCTGCTCCACGTGCATGCAAGGTAGGCGGAAACGTGACCACCGACAAAACAGGCCCAGTGTCCCGCCAGACACATCGCCCCAGTTGGGGGAGGGGCAGAGCTGCCACCAGCGCCTGCTAGGTAGACAGACCTGCAACCGACAGACAGAACAGGCCTAGCGGCCAGCGGAGGGGCAGAGCCGCTGCTCACGCCTCACAGGCCCACCGAAAGTACAGGCCCAGCGGCCTGCGGGCATGGTAGGCACATTGCCCCAATTGGAGGAGGGGCAGAACCACCGCCAAAGCCTGCGAGGGAGACTTTGCAACTATACAAGAGCAATATAAATATATAGGGGGAAAAATCAATAACACAAGAGTTTCACCAAGCAGAAAGAAACGCGATCAGTATGAAAAGTAAAGGAAAGAAAGGATTACAAGCAATGCAGGTCAACTCAACTCTAGAAGAGGTAATATCTGTAGTAGATGGAATGTCAGATAAAGAATTCAGGATATACATGCTTCAGATGATCTGGAGTCTCAAAGAAGACATTAGACAGCAAAACAGACAATGAAAGACCACTTCGACCACTTCGACAATGAATTACATAAACAAATCCAAGAAGCAAAAGATCAATTATACAGGGAGATAGAGGTTATAAAAAACAAACAGAAATCCTGGAAATGCAGCAAGCAATAAACCAACTTAAAAGCTCAATTGAGAATACTACCAGCAGAGTAGAACACTTAGAAGATAGAACATCAGACAATGAAGACAAAGTATTTCAACTGGAGAACATAGACAGCTCAGCAAAACTGTTAAGAAACCATGAGCAGAACATTCAAGAAATATGGGATAACATAAAGAGACCAAACTTAAAAGTCATTGGCATACAGGAAGGTATAGAGGTCCAAACCAAAGGAATGAGCAATCTATTCAATGAAATAATATGAGAAAACTTCCCAGACTTGAAGAATGAGACAGAATCCCAAATCCTAGAAGCCTACAGGACGCCGAATGTGCAAAATCATAAGAGATCCACACCTAGACACATTATAATGAAGATGCCCAACATACAGAATAAGGAGAGAATTTTAAAAGCTACAAGAGAAAGGAAGTAGATTACATTTAGGGGTAAACCAATCAGGATAACAGCTGATCTTTCAACACAGACTCTGAAAGCTAGAAGATCCTGGAATAACATATTTCAAACACTGAAAGAAAATGGGTTCCAACCAAGAATTGTGTATCCAGCGAAATTAAGCTTCAGGATGGAAGATGAAATTAAAACCTTCCATGACAAACAAAAGTTAAAAGAATTTGCAGCTAGAACACCATCTCTTCAAAACATCCTTGGCAAAATATTGCAGGAAGAGGAAATGGAAAATATCAATGAAAACCAACAGCGGGAGGTAGTACAGTAAAGGGAGGGGGATAATCAAAGAGGAAAACAAACCATGTTTAGTAACATAAATAAACAAATATGGCTGGAAGAACAACCCATATCTCAATAATAACCCTAACTGTTAATGGTTTAAACTCACCAATTAAGAGACACAGGCTAGTAGAATGGATCACAAAACAAGACCCAACAATATGCTGCCTTCAGGAGACGCATTTGATAGGAAAAGACATACATAGACTGAAGGTGAAAGGTTGGGAAAAATCATATCACTCATATGGACTTCGGAAACAAGCAGGAGTGTCCATACTCATATCAAATAAAATAGATTTCAAGCCAAAGTTAATCAAAAGGGATAAAGAGGGACACTAGATACTGCTCAAGGGAACCATACACCAACAGGACATAACAATCATAAATATATATGCCCCAAACAATGGTGCAGCTATGTTCATCAAACAAACTCTTCTCAAGTTCAAGAGTCTAATAGACCACCATACAATAATCATGGGAGACTTCAACACACCTCTCTCACCACTGGACAGATCTTCCAAACAAAAGTTGAATAGGGAAACTATAGAACTCAATAACATAATTAATAACCTAGACTTAATTGACATATATAGAATATACCACCCAAGATCAAGCCGTTACACTTTTTTCTCAGCAGCACATGGATCCTTCTCAAAAATAGATCATATATTATGTCACAGGGCAACTCTTAGAAATTATAAAGGAGTAGAGATAAAACTATGCATCTTATCTGATCATAATGGAATGAAATTGAAAATCAACAATAAAAGAAGTAAGGAAAAATCATGCATCACTTGGAGAATGAACAATAGGTTACTGAATGATCAATGGGTTATAAAAGACATCAAGGAGGAAATTAAAAAATTCTTAGAGATAAATGAAAACACAGACACAACATATCTGAATCTATGGGACACATTGAAAGCAGTTCTAAGAGGAAAATTTATTGCTTGGAGTTCATTCCTTAAAAAAAGAAAAAAACAACAAATGAATGATCTAATACTTCAACTCAAAATCCTATAAAGAGAAGAGCAAAACAACAGCAAAAGAAGTAGAAGACAAGAAATAATTAAAATCAGAGCTGAAATTAATGAAATCGAAACAAAAGAAACAATTGAAAAAAATGACAAAACTAAAAGTTGGTTCTTTGAAAAAATAAATAAAATCGACAGACCCTTTGCCACGCTAACGAAGAGAAGAAGAGAGAGAACTCAAATTACTAGCATACGGGATGAAAAAGGCAATATCACAACAGACACTTCAGAAATACAGAAGATTATCAGAAATTATTTTGAATCCTTATACTCCAATAAAATAGAAGATAGTGAAGGCATCGATAAATTTCTTAAGTCATATGATCTGCCCAGATTTAGTCAGGAGGATATTGACAACCTAAACAGACCAATATCAATTGAAGAAATAGAAGAAACCATCAAAAGACTACCAACTAAGAAAAGCCCAGGACCAGATGGGTATACAGCAGAGTTTTACAAAACCTTTAAAGAGGAACTAATACCAATACTTTTCAAGCTATTTCAGGAAATAGAAAAAGAGGGAGAACTTCCAAATTCATTCTATGAGGCCAACATCACCCTGATTCCTAAACCAGACAAAGCCACTTCAAAGAAAGAAAATTACAGACCAATATCTCTAATGAACCTAGATGCAAAAATCCTCAATAAACTTCTGGCAAACCGCATACAAAAACATATCAAAAAAATTGTGCACCATGATCAGGTAGGATTTATCCCTGGGATGCAAGGTTGGTTCAATATACGGAAATCAATAAATGTTATTCACCACATCAATAGGCTTAAAAATAAGAACCATATGATCATCTCGATAGATGCGGAAAAAGCATTCGACAAAGTACAGCATCCCTTTATGTTCAAAACTCTAGAAAAACTAGGGATAACAGGAACATACCTCAATATTGTAAAAGCAATCTATGTAAGCCTCAGGTTAGCATCATTCTGAATGGAGAAAAACTGAAAGCATTCCCTCTAAAATCTGGAACAAGACAGGGATGCCCTCTCTCACCACTTCTGTTCAACATAGTTCTCAAATCACTGGCCAGAGCAATTAGACAGACGAAAGAAATTAAAGGCATAAAAATAGGAAAAGAAGAACTCAAATTATCACTATTTGAAGATGACATGATTCTATACCTAGCAGACCCAAAAGGGTCTACAAAGAAACTATTAGAGCTAATAAATGAATTCAGCAAAGTGGCAGGATATAAAATCAACACGCATAAATCAAAGGCATTCCTGTATATCAGTGACAAATCCTCTGAAATGGAAATGAGGACAACCACCCCATTCACAATATCCTCAAAAAAAATAAAATACTTGGGAATCAACCTAACAAAAGAGGTGAAAGACTTATACAATGAAACCTACAGAACCCTAAAGAGAGAAATAGAAGAAGATCTTAGAAGATGGGAAAATATACCCTGTTCATGGATAGGCAGAACTAACATCATCAAAATGGCGATATTACCAAAAGTTCTCTATAGGTTTAATGCAATGCTAATCAAAATCCCAACGGCATTTCTTGTACAAATAGAGAAAGCAATCATGAAATTCATATGGAAAAATAAAAGACCCAGAATAGCAAAAACAATGCTAAGCAGGAAGGGTGAATCAGGCGGTATCGGTATACCAGACTTCAAACTATACTACAGAGCAATAGTAACAAAAACAGCATGGTACTGGTACCAAAACAGGCGGGTGGACCAATGGTACAGAATAGAGGACACAGAAACCAATCCACAAAAGTACAACTATCTTACATTTGATAAAGGGGCTAAAAGCATGCAATGGAGGAAGGATAGCATCTTCAACAAATGGTGTTGGGAAAACTGGAAATCCATATGCAACAAAATGAAACTGAATTCCTTTCTCTCGCCATGCACAAAAGTTAACTCAAAGTGGATCAAGGAACTTGATATCAAATCAGAGACACGGCATCTGATAGAAGAAAAAGTTGGCTATGATCTACATACTGTGGGGTCCGGCTCCAAATTCCTCAATAGGACACCCATAGCACAAGTGTTAATGACTAGAATCAACAAATGGGACTTACTCAAACTAAAAAGTTTTTTCTCAGCAAAAGAAACAATAAGAGAGGTAAATAGGGAGCCTACGTCCTGGGAACAAATCTTCACTCCTCACACTTCAGACAGAACCCTAATATCCAGAATATACAAAGAACTAAAAAAATTAGACAATAAGATAACAAATAACCCAATCAACAAATGGGCCAAGGACCTGAACAGACATTTCTCAGAGGAGGACATACAATCAATCAACAAGTACATGAAAAAATGCTCACCATCTCTAGCAGTCAGAGAAATGCAAATCAAAACCACCCTAAGATACCATCTCACTCCAATCATATTGGCAGCCATTATGAAGTCAAACAACAAAAAGTGCTGGCGAGGATGTGGGGAAAAGGGTACTCTTGTACATTGCTGGTGGGACTGCAAATTGGTGCGGCCAATTTGGAAAGCAGTATGGAGATTTCTTGGAAAGCTCGGAATGGAACCACCATTTGATCCAGCTATTCCCCTACTCGGTCTATTCCCTAAAGACCTAAAAAGAGCACACTATAGGGACACTGCTACATCCATGTTCATAGCAGCACAATTCACAATAGCAAGACTGTGGAACCAACCTAGACGCCCTTCAATAGACGAATGGATAAAAAAAATGTGGCATTTATACACAATGGAGTAGTACTCTGCATTAAAAAATGACAAAATCATAGAAATTGGAGGGAAATGGATGGCATTAGAGCAAATTATGCTAAGTGAAGCTAGCCAATCCCTTAAAAACAAATGCCAAATGTCTTCTGTGATATAAGGAGAGTAACTAAGAACAGAGTAGGGACGAAGAGCATGAGAAGAAGATCAACATTAAACAGGGATGAGAGGTGGGAGGGAAAGGGAGAGAGAAGGGAAATTGCATGTAAATGGAAGGAGACCCTCAGGGGTATACAAAATTATATACAAGAGGAAATGAGGTCAAAGGGGGGAAAATATAAGGGGGAGAAATGAATTACAGTAGAGGGGGTAGAGAGAGAAGAGGGGAGGGGAGGGAGGAGGGGGAATAGTAGAGGATAGGAAAGGCAGCAGAATACAACAGTCACCAGAATGGCAATATGTAAATCAATGGTTGTGCAACTGATGTGATTCTGCAATCTGTATACGGGGTAAAAATGGAGTTCATATCCCACTTGAATCAAAGTGTGAAATATGATATATCAAGAACTATGTAATATTTTGAACAACCAAGAATAAAAATTAATTAAAAAAAAATTCATTGCCATGGTTTGGATATGATTTTTCTCTCCCCCAAAGCTTGGCTCCTAAGTTGGTGTTATTGGGAAATGGTGAAACCCTTCAGAGGGGGGCCTAGTAGGAGGTTCTTAGGGCAGTGGAGGCATGAGGTAAACTCCTTTCATTCCCTCTCTGTCCCTGGGTTGAGATGTAATCACTTCCTTTCACACATACTCCTGCCATTGCTAGTCATACCTCCAGGTGGTGTAGTTAAAGGGGCAGGCTTTTAAAACCTTTCCTATGCTGACTGGACTTTCAGCCACCCAAACTGAGATCTAAATAAACCTGTTCTCTTATAAATTAAGTTAGGTAACTCTCATATTTCATTATAGTGATGAAAATCTGACTAATATACTCAGGGATTTAATGGAACAGAATAACAGCTTTTACTATGTGTCATATTAAACTGAATGGTGTGTGAACTTCATCACTTAGAATTCACCTATTTTAGGCAGGCATATATTTTGATTCCATGTTTCTGCATATAAGTCTAACAGTAACAGATTTTCATCAGCAAAATATTCTTCAAAATATTGTTAATAAACTGGTTTTATATGATTCAACCTTTAAAATATCGAGTTGAAAATATCATGATAATTTTCTGTATAAAATTTATAATAAAAGTTTGGTTATAGAGTATTATTTTAATATAAAATTTTCTATTTATAGTTATTGCCCATATTTCATATATAATTTTAAATTATTAATAGCATATGTGTTATAAAATGATGCCATAAACATCAACATTATATCCATCATGCCTTTTAAAAAATATTTTTCTATAAATTACATAACAAGTTAAAAATAGCAATATTTCTAAGTTTATTGCTATAAGATTTTAAACTCCTTTTTCAGAGAGGTGAAAAAAAACATTATTCCAATTGAAATGAAGAAATGATTATTTAAACATATGCCACTTACAATACACAAACACATATACATTTATATACCTTGTTATAGTTTCAGTCATGTCTATGGTGATATAAATTTCACTCATAAGCAACGTTAAAATTTTGGTGAACTCCAGTTTAAATGAATATTGTGACTGATTATTTTAGGAATATTTTTCACTTAAAATATTTATCTAGAGACAAAGTACTGTATTTTTATTAATTTCCATGACATATCACCTATTTTTGAGTACTTGAAGGTCATCTATTTGAAAATACAGAATGTTGACATAAATTTTTCTTTTACCAGTTTTGCATGATATTATTCAATGTGATTATTAATTTTAGAGCTATTTATATTTCAACATAACTTATTTTCTATAAAAAAATAATCCCCTTCTTTAATTATGAGAGCAATTCAACTTTAGTAATTATTTTGAGATGACAGAGCATGTCAGTGTTTTCAGAATTAGTAATTGATGACTTTGTATATAGGTCAGGAACTTTTACTAGTAGATGTTTTCAATTTTGTTTAGAAATTCACGACTAAGTTATTTGACATATCAAACTGTTATCATAAGTATGGGAGATGTGTTCAAACTATGTTCTACAATAGAATATGGAGAAAAATAGAAATGAGAAATGAATTGTTGAATCTTTCATAAGTTTATTTTTTATATCAGTAAAATTCAATTATTTGTTCAAATTTAAAGTATGAATAATTATCAGTACATATATATGCATGTAAATACAGTCAATAAGGTAATAATTATAAAATATTTAATTTTATATATTTAATTTTATATACCTGGAATAATGTTTTTCAAAGGCAGTATGTATTAAAATAATCAACAAATGTTTCATTAGTGAGTCACATTACTAAAATGTCATGTGACTTAAAAACAGTTTTAAAATATTTTAAAATGAAGAATTTTAGTGATTATATTGCCACATTTGCCTTCTATAAACCCCAGCTTGCCTCAAAAGGCCAAATTCTCACTAATAAGGATTGCAGAACCAAGAGGAGAAGACTCTAGCAGCCACAGGACCTAAGACTTGTTAAGATTTGAAGAGATGACTCAGCTCAGAATGTACCTTACTTGGAAATATACCCCATACTAGGACTAGGAGTGAAATTCATGCCAATCCTTTCTCAACAGAAAGTACCAAAGTGATTCCTGAAAAATTAGTACTAACTAGTTTATTTAAAAAATGGACATCAGCTCTGACATGTAAAGAGCATGTTATTATCCTTACTGTAAGTATAACACTAAACAAACTGAAAAACAAGGATTCTTCTCAAGCCCATCAAAGAGAAGAGGTCACAGAACAAACCAGCACCCTGAAATCTGAAGATACCATACAATGTGGAGAATCAGAGCTTAGATCAGTTTACCTGGATCAAAGCTGCTGGAACTATAAATTGTCAAGAAGACATACATGATAATATTGAGTAATTGATAGAAGTTCTGTTTGGACTAGAGTCAGAGTAAAAATCCCTTGCACCCACAGTCAGAGAGAGGGATCTCAGTGTATGGATTTTATCTCTAGGAACCTCACAAGGCTGTCACTACTAAAATCCAAGGCAAAAGTCATGCCACATCTCTGGCAAAGGAAGGGAAATGTTACTACTTTGAAATACATAATTGTTAGGAAAACCAAAGACACCAGTAGAAAGAGAAATAAGAACACCTAAGGAATTTGAAGCCCCTGGCAACTGTGGGCATAGTAAACAATAAAAACAGCTCAAATTATAGCTTACTTAAAAATAATCTCACATTTAGGATCTATTCACCACAGGTGCTATTACCTGATAGAGCATATCAGCTTTTTAATAAAAATTACCATCATGCTAAAAAGGAAGAAAAAGAATGAGAAGTATAAGAAAAGAAGATCATTTTGAGACATTTAAAAAGCGTAACATATACAAAACTTTGAAAGAAGTGGTGGGAGTGGTGGAGGTAGCAGGCAACTTATTTATACAGTAAAAAGGAAAATAGTTAATTTGGATTTATTAGAAATTAGAAGGGAGTGAAACAAAAAAAAATTAAGTGTTGAAAGGAGAAAAAAATTTAGTTTTATTGGAAAGTGCAAGAAAAATGTTTTCTTTTGACTCAAAGAAAATAAGTGAGGAAATTCCTGGACAATATATCTACCTGACACGAAATAGTGAAAGAATCTCTTTAAGAAGAAAAATATATATATAGATCAAAACAAGTTTACATAATCGAAAGAAATTCTACAAATTTAAACTATAATAAGATATCACCTCACCACAGTAATAATGACTGTTATCAAGTAGATAAGATAGCAAATGCTTGCACAGATTTAGAGAAAAAAGAACCATTGACACTGTTAATTGAAATGTAAATTAATACAGCAATTGTGGAAAACAGTGTGGAAGTTTCTAAAAAAATTTAAAATAGAATTACCACATGATCCAGAAATCTCATTACTAAATATATATTCAAATGAAATTAAATCAATATGTTGAAGAGACATCTCATGTCATGAATTCATTGCAGTACTGTGCACAATACTGATGAGAGGAAACAAACTAGGTGTCCATCAATTGACAGATAAAGAAATGGTGGTCTATATAGAAATTGAATATTATTCAGCCACAAAAGCATAAAATTCTGTCATTGGCTATAACTTGGATGGAATAGATAATTGTGTTGAGTAAAATAAGTCAGGTTAACAAAACAGATTCTGCATGATCTCACTTATATGTGGAATCTAAAACAAGTGATCTTATGGAAGTTGAGAGTAAAATGGTGGTTACCAGATTAGGGAGAGTTGATATAGGTAGAGATGGAAAAAGGTTGATCAGTGGGCATTATATTATACTTAGATAATAGCAAGAAGTTCTGATGTGTTGTTGTGCAGTAGAGTGATTGGGTAACAATAATTCATTATAAATTTTTAAAAATCTAAAGAAATTATTTGAAAAAGTTTTCTTTCAAGAAATGATAAATATTTGAGGAAATAAATATCTTTAACCTGATTTAAACATCACATTTTGTGTACATGTATTGAAACATTATTTGATACTTAATTCATAGCTACAATTCTATTTTATTTATTTGAGATGGAGCCTTTCTATATTGTCCATGCTGATCCCTGAGAGCAAGTGATTCCCTTGCTAAGACTGCAGCTGCATGCCAACATACCTGTTATTTTTTAATATTTTCTTTTAGTTGTAGGTGGACACAATACCTTTATTTTATTGTTATGTGGTGTTGAGGATCCAACCCAGGGCCTCACACATGCTAGGTGAGCGCTCTACCACTGAGCCACAACTCCGGCCCCAACATACCTGGTTTGTACATTCATACATGTACAATTCTTGTGTTTTTATGTATCCATTGAAAATAAATAAAAATAATAGCAATAAAATTTTGATCAAAGTTGGAAAAAGGTGAAAAGCATCAGTAAAATTGAATGAACTATCTTTCATTTTCTGATGTTTATTTGACTTAGTAGATATTTACTCAAAGTAAATAAAGGCATATGAATAGGTGAAATGAATTAAAGCGATTTTACGAGGAAAAGAAAGAAAGAACTGGAAGTTCAAAGTTGTTCTAAAGAACCTGCAGTACTCATGACGGTGTATAATTTGAATGTGAACTTCAAGCCATTGTCAATGTAGATTTCAAACTCTAAAGTAATTCCTCAGGATGAACCAAACAAGTATATTGATATGCAAAGAGAAAAGAGAAATGGGATTATAATAAATTTTGAATTAAACCATAAAAGACAGAAAAAGGTGATGAGGAATGAAAGGAACAATCAGAGAAGGAGAAGGAAAAGCTTACAAACATGGCAGATGTTATCACATTATATCAACAATAAAGTATGCAAATTAGAGTAGGAGAAATAAAATGATCTTTGTTCATAGATGACATGATTATCTATATAAAATATTGCCCCCCAAATCAACAATAATAAAAGTGTTCTGGATATAATAAGTGATTATACCAATTTCATATAATACAAGTCTAGTGCAAAGCACAAAATGATACAACCACATTGAAGATAAATTGACCATTTCGTTCAATAATAATAATAGTCTAACAATGTAATCTAGCAATTGTGCTAGTTGGTATTCATCCAAATAAGTTTAAAATGTATTTTTACAAAAAATTCTTCACACAAATATTTACAGCAGATTTATTCATAATTTGTAAAATAACTGGGTTGTTCTGCAATAGGTGAATAGACTGAAAACAGACCTCTGGTCTATTCCTACGGTGAAATATTATTTAGAAGTTTAAAAATGAGCTACTAAACCATGAAAGACATTGAAGAACCTTGAAAGTATTTTTCTTAGTAAGAGAAACCAGCCTTGAAAAGCTCACATAGTATGATTCTACTTACAAGACATATGCTACAGGCAAAATTTCAGAGATGGCAAAAATATAAATGGTTGCCAACACTTCAAGGAGGTAGAAATAAATGAAGTTAAGGGGATTTCACAGTGGTGGAAGCATGGTATCATAATGTTGGATATATGACATGATGCATTTATCAAAGTCCATAAAACCATACAGCATAAAAAGTAAACTTTATTGTATACAAATAGAAAAATTATCCAGGGTATGCAAAGATGCCAGAAAGGAATACGATGTGACAAGACAGTTTGACTCTCATGCAAAATAGGAAACACTTCACTGAAATAAAATAAGCTGATTTATATAATTTTGGAAATGAGTTGAGTCTCTAAGAATGATGGGAAAATAAAATGTTTATAAGAACAGTGCTCTAGACATTAAAAATTGTTTTCTGTCAAGATATGAATTGATAATTCTGATAGCACTGCATATGTATGTGAAGGTTAACAATTAAGTAAATAGATGGTGGATGGTAGAACCAGAGTTCTCACTTTTGCAATTTACAGTGGATAAAGTTATGGATAAACAAAAGGTGCATACTGAGATAATCCATGTGCAATGCATTAGGGTTAATATTATCAATATGAACTCATGTTTAGTCTCATATAAATAAACATGATTATATGCAAGCAGATATATAATTACATACATATATAGATATATGTGAAAGGGTAACTATGTACCCATAGATTTTTTTGCATGTATTCATCAACATAGATTTTAGTTTCTTTGAGCACTTTGTTATCTGATTATCTAATGTATTCATTATAGTAAAGAAACTCTGATTAACACATGTGATATCAACAAATTAATCCTAAAGTTTATAGAGAAAAGCAAAAGACCCCCCAAAGCCAACACTATCTAAAATGAGATGAGCACGTTTAGAGGACTGATATTACCTGAATTCAAGAACTACTATATAGCTACAGACATCAGGACAATCATATTGGTGACAAATGGATAAATAAAACATTCCAGAAATAAGCCCACATAAATATAGTCAACTGATGACAAAGGGGAAAATACAATGAATCAAAGATATTCTTTTAATAATTGTCAATGAAACAACTGGGCACTCATATGCAAAAATAAATCTGGATGTAAATCATAGAATTTTCACAAAATCTGTAAGAAAACATCAAAAATTCATGTGACCTGTAAGCAAAGACTTTTTACAAATAACATAAAAGACATGATTCATAAAAATTAGGAAGCTGAACTTTATTAACATTTCTTCTCTGTGAAAGACATTGTTGGTGGAAGGAGAAGACAAGTAACAGATTGGAAGGAATTCCATGTAAAAGGCACATCTGATTAAAGCCTACTAATAGAAATGCACAAATAACCCTTAAATTTAACAATAAGAAAATGAAAGTCTCAAATAACAATAGGCTGAAGACCAGAACAGATTCTTCACCAAATAAGATGGGTGAAAAATCATATGAAAAGCTACTGAATATCATACATTATTATGTATGGGAATGTAAAATAATACTGAAATCCCTCTATATGCCTAGTGGAATGGCCAAAATACAAAAGAAAATCAAAGCTGATGAGGCTATGAAGAAAAAGGAGTTCTTATTCATTGTTTGTGGGAACAGAAAACAATGCAGGCATTTGGAAACCAGTGTGTGTCTAGTCCTCTTTTTGCTGCTATGACCAAAATATACAAAAAAAGAACAACTTAGAGGAAACAAAGTTTATTTCAGCTCACAGTGTCAGAGGTTCTGTCCATGGGGGGTCAACTTCATTGCTCTGAGCCCAAAGTGAGGCCACACATCATGGTGGACAGTCATGGAAGAGAAGTATTGCTCCACACATGGAAGGCAGGAAGCAGAGATCAAAGGGAAGGGGCCATAGAGCAGATGAAATCCTTCCAGGACATGGTTTCAGTGACCCACCTCTTCCAATCACATTCCATCTTTCTACAGTTATCCCCCTTTTAATCCATTCAAACTAGGATGGACTGATTTGATTACAGTTTTCATATTATAATCATTTTATCTCTGAATATCCCTGTATTTTAAAAAGGAGTTTGAGAGGACAACTCATACCCAAACCGTAATATTCTCTCCTTGGCCTACAAAGCTCACGTCCATATCATAATGCAGAATGCATTTAATACATTTCCAAGAGTCACCCCACCCCCAGCCTTAACAGTTTCAGCATTGCCCAAAATTCCTAGTCCAAAGTTCTATCAGAGACCCAAGGAAAACTGTTGGCTCTGAGTCCCTGTAAAAATAAAAGAAAGTTACATTTTCCTAATATACAAAGGCACAGAATAAACCTTTCCATGTTAAAAGGTCTGAATAGGGGCATAGAAAGAAGGGATGGAACCAAAGCAAGAATGAAACTTAGCCAGGCAGATGTTAAGTTCCATAGATTCACATCCAGCATCTGAGTCACATCATGGTGAGATGTTTACTCCAAATGGTCTGGACAGTCCCACACCTTCGGCATTGCCAGTTGCAACCCACACTGGCTCTCTTTTAACCTGCCTTTCTTTGTTTCCAGCAGATTTACTTGGCAGAAAGTCCCCATTACTGGCATTTATTAATTCCTGGGGACTCTATTTCAATTTCAGTCTTATATTTGCAGCTTCACTCATTGCACTCTCAGGGGCAGCTTTGACACACCCTAGTCCTGAAATACTTTTTCTGGTGTCTCAGGTTTTACTTTGAAAGCTCTGTGGGGGCCTCCATGACCCCTTAATTCCTGAACTCAAGTATCCTGCATCACTGCAGAACCAGTACCACATGGATGATACCAAGTTATTACATCATCTTATGCAGTACCTGCCACCACCACCCCCATCCCCAGGATCATGGCTACAGTGAACTCTGAGTGTCTAGGTGGCTCGGCATGGTGGAACAACTTCCTAGGACACACTGTGCAAAAAGGGTGACCCATAATCTCTTCTCAAAAGAATTTTCTATTTTATATTCTTGAACCTGCAATAGGCATGGTTTTATAAGTCCTTAGGTATTATTTGTAATGTCTCTTTGCAAAGTACATGGTATGTCTTTAATGCTTAATCTCTTTAACCACCACACCTTCCTTGGCCCCAATTTTATGTGCACTTTTCTGGCCAAATTGCAATTTTAAAAAATCTGTCAACTCTGCTGTCGGCTTCCAATTCTCATAGTACATCTGACTAAAAGCTGCCAGCAACACCATGCCACTATCCAAATGCTGTGTTGCCTTAAAATTTTCTCCACCAGATTAATTAGTGTCACACCTTTAAATTCAAACTCACACAAAGTCACAAGACAAGGGCAAATTGTAGAAAAGTTCTTTTCCAGAATGTAGCATGAATGGTCCCAGGCCCAATTTCCAATAGAGCCCTTATTCCTCTGTGAACTCTCACAAGTACAGTTTTTGCTGTCTGAATTCTTGTCAGCATTCTGATCTTCTGAACTCCCACCAGAATCACCCTTTTATCCTTGGTTTACAACATCCTAAGATTTCTCAAGCCTGTATCTCCATATTTTCCAAATTTTTTCCTGTAAATTAATTATGGTTTTAGAAGTTTAGTTCGTAGTTGGTCAACTTCATTACCCTGGGCCCAAAGTAAAGCAGAATATCGTGGCAGAAGGGCATGGTGGAGGAGCTCTGTTCACTTCAGGGTGGAAAGGAAACAGAGAGAGCTAGAGAAAGGGGCCAAAGAAAAGATGAACACTTCCAGGGCACAGGGAACAACACCAATGATCCACCCCCTCCAGCCATGCCCCATCTGCCTACAGTCACCACCTAGCAGTCCATTTTAACTAGGATGGGCTAATATGGTTCCACCTTTCAAAAATGCAATCATTTTACCTCTGAATTATCGTGTGTTAACACAGAAACTACAATAATGTGGTTCTTCTCATGTGCGCTAGACAAGTGCTCTTACCACTAAGTTAAACCAAGACCCAGGATGAATATTTCTTATAATACTAAGCATATAGTCATGGTATGGATATGAAGGGTTCCCCAAAGCTCCTGGTTAGTGAAGGAATAGACAGAAGTAAAATTAATAGATTAAGAGACTTGTATCTAATTAGTCAATCCTAGTTTGAACTGATTGGGTGGTAATTTTAGGTAGGTAGAGCATAGATGGAGGAGGTAGGTCACTGGAGGTGTGCCTTAAAAAGGTTTAACTTCTCTCTCTTTTCATAACCCTGCCAGGAGTTAAGCATCTTTTCTTTACTGGATCCTTCCCCACCTGGTGTACTAACTCACCTTGGCCCCAGAGTTAAGTTTTCTCTCTATACACTGAATCTTCTAAAAACTGTGAGCCCCAATAAACTTTTATTTCTCTAAGTTGTTCTTGTCAGGTAATTTGGTGACAGATATGAAAAGTTAACTTAAATATATAACACAGCAATTAAGAATTTTTCAACCAAATAACCTAAAAGTGTAAATCAATGTAGAAACCTGAAGCTGAATGTGTATAGCAGTTTTATTAATAGGGAGTACTGCATAAATGGCATACATTAGGGGCGTCTGAGTGGCAAACCACTCCTCCATGCTAGGTGTGTGAGCAGCAAACCACTTACTCTGAAGGCACAGCTCTAGGTGTGAGGCCTTGGTTGAGGCCCTGTGCTTGCTCCACAGTCTGCTCCTCGATTGGTTGCTGCAAGGACAGTTGGCAAGAAATTGTATTAGTGGCTGCCTGTAATCTGCTTAGCTACTATCTGAGTATACATGGTAACTGCACCATAAAATCAGATCTGCTTCCTGCTTGGTATCCGGAGGTCTTGATTAGCATCTCCACATTCTCCTCTACCCTGTTCCGTGGACCTGCTCGCTGGACAAGAGAGAGCCCACACAACAACCAACATATTCTTCATAAAGTGAATAGTTATGTTAAAAGTGGGACATTGTTTAGCACTAGAAATAAATAAATTAAAAGGATCAGGGAATAAAAATCCATTCAGAAGGCTGTGGACATAGCTCAGTTGGTAGAGTGCTTGCCTTGCATCTCTCATGCACAAGGCCCTGGGTTCAAGCCCATCAGCGAATGAGAAGGAGAAGGAGAAGGAGAAGGAGAAGAAGAAAAGAAACAAATCCATTCAGAAATCCTAAATGCAGTGTTAGGTGAAAAATGTTAATGATCCTGGAAAAGGAGAAAAGTATGTATACTATAAAAAAATGCAATGGTTTCTGGGGGTAGACACATGAATAGGCAGAAGAAAGAGGAATTTTAGGTCAATAAAACTACTCTGTATGATACTATATACATTTACCAAAACACAGTATGTACAATACCAAGAATGAATTGTAATGCAAACTATGAACTTTCAGTGATAATGATATACTTTTGACCAAATATACCACTATGGATTATGGATTTTAACAAATATACCCCTGGTATATTTGATAGTGGGGAAGCTATGTATATGTGGAAAGAGGAGAGGCTTATGAAAAATCTCTGTTTCTTCCACTTTATTTTGCTATAAACTTAAAACTTCTCTAAACATAAAGTGTATTACAACATTTTTTTTAAATGAGGAAAACATCAGGGTGGTCAGATGTTCCAGTTATTACAGATGAAAAAGATATCAAGAATGTTTTTGTTAAAGAATACATTGCAAAGACATATTAAGTACAAACTTGTGTTATAGTATTAATTCATGAAAATATTTTAGTACTATAATTGGAATTTATAATGAACATAATTAAAACAATGAAAATAATTTGTTTTGAGTATGATAGTAAACATAAACAAATGTAGGACAAAAACAGTTTCATCAATGATAGGATTAAGCCAACAGATAATGTTTAACATTAAATAACTCAGACAAAAGGATAATCATGTGATATGAATACATATAAAATGTTGAAGATATTTAATCTGGGTCATAGGCTAATAGATGAAAAATAACATGGTAGTAGAGTTGCTTTTTATTGTAAGAAAAAATATATATACATATATATGTATATATTTATTTGCAATAAAAATATATAATTATATATTTATAATTTATATATCTGTGTGTGTGTCTGTGTGTGTGTATATATATATATATATATATATATATATATATATATATATATATATCTCCCCACCAAAGGCCTATATACTATGTTCCCATAAAAATCCATGTATCACATGTGTACACACACACACACACACACACACACACACATATAAAATTACACACATATAATGATAAAAATTTAAAACATATCTCCCATTGTCATGGGTTTAGATAATAAGATATTTCTGCAAGGTCAAATGTGTAGATATATACAGTAAAATTTCTGGGAAGTTTAAATGGTTTAAATTTTTGTTGTTGTTTTTAGTTTGTTTGGTTTGACCTCTTTTTTTATCCCTACAAAATTTTCTTTCCAATTATTCTTCTAGCCATCACTATAATTAATATCATACCACACAAAATATTTAGGGTAATTTTTTAGAGAGATAGAAGGAAAAGGCTTTTGAGATTTCTTGTTGGAGAATGCCCATCTAGTGCTCTTATCATTTGGGTGGACTCTGAATATTTTGTGAGATGAAGGACCTGCCAATCACACTGTAAAAGCCACAAATTCTACATGCTTCTGCCAAAGATAAGCTTTACCTTTATATATAAGGTCTTCAAAAGCCAACATGTTCCTTTCTAAATAAGAAGAGAGCTATTATTTGAATCAAATATTTACTGGAAATGAAGGATCTCAATTCTAACTTTTTGAGACAAGAGGATGGTCAGTGTCTTTGGAAAAAATAAAACCCAATGTATGAGAAAAATAGATGTTAAAAAAGGTGCCACCTATGATAAATATGAAATCATGCTGAGCTTTGTTTTGCATGTCTTTTATCCCAGCGATTCAGGAGGCTGAAGCAGAAAGATTGAAAGTTTGAGGCCAGTCTCGGCAATTTCCTGAGGCCCTAGGTAACTTAGTGAGACACTGTCTCAAAATAAATAATAAAAGGGTTGGGCATTTAGCTCAGTGGTAGAATGTTTTGGGTTCCATCCCCAGTAAACAAATAGGCAATCATATAATTCATCATCCAAATTGATATTTTGAAAGGGCAAGAGAATGCCAGTAACTCCCACCCTAGATAACAGGCACAAACTAGGACTATGTGGCTATTCTAATGTAAAAATATTATGGTGGATGTTATATAGAATTAAGGGACTTAGTCCAATGACAAGAAGCAGAGTGCATATCAAATACTTGAATTCTCTTTAGTCATTCAGTGTTCTGAGTATATTTAGGATTATTAAGATGTATGAGTCTGCTTAGAGTGAGCATTTATTTTTTGCTTCCTAGAATTCATGGACCCTACTTCAATTATAGCTCTGTTTTGTTTCTTTAGTTACTTATTCCACACTTAAATCTACATAATATTGTGGGAATTCACCCCCAAATTTTTTTTTCAGTTTGAAATAATAGAAAAAATCTGTGTACTAATATTTCTAATTCAATGTTTTGTTAGTCAGGATTTCATTGTTACTTGGATGAATGTGTGAATGAATAAAATGACTTGGTTAGTTATTTACTTTTTAAGTTCAAGTCAATGTTTTTAAGGCTTATTATGTACCTATTGGTCCATCCACTTCAATTAATTTGGATATGTAACTTATTTAAACCTTTAGTTTTGTGAAAACAGTAACTATTATGGCATTGTGTAAAAATGTGGATGTGTAACTGATGTTATTCTGCAATCGTTGTAATGTTTTGAATAACCGATAAAAAAAAATTGTGACTAAAGTGATGGCCTTTTGGTTTGAGGTCAGCCATATCATATAAAGTAATCTAGGAAAACCAAGTTTAATATTGTCTTCATGAGCTGGATGCAGTGGCACATGCTTAGAATCCCAGAGGCTTGGGAGGCTGAGGCAAGAGGATCCTGAGTTCAAAGCCAATTTCAACAACTTAGTGAGGCCCTAAGTAACTCAAGGCTACCCTGTCTCTATTACCAAGAAAAAAAAAAAAGAAAAGGAAAATAACGTTTATGATTTTTACTAATGGGCATCTTATTTGTTTGTAACTTTTTGCTTATCTTTAATATGTTTCACCCTGATTTTGGTATCTTCATCCTTAACTTATTTCCACAGTGAATCTCATGCATAAATGGCAAACAGAGTCCCAAATAAAGATCAATGAATGGTGTTGAGATTCCAGAGCATAGGGAACCAGTAGATTTCATTTCTTTTCCTTCTTGGGTTAAAAGTAATTCTTTCTATTAGGAGCTGAATTACTACATCCTCCTTTGTCCTTTATCACTGTGACTCTTCTCATCTTCTTGGAAGCTTCCTCCTCATTTCTCATATCCCTTAATAGTATTATGTGCTGTGGTTTTGCCTTTCAATGTTAATACTCCACACTCAGTCTCTTGGCTCTCATACAATCCCATGGCTTGATTAATAACATGGTATATGGTTATAAATGCCAACTTTGTTTCCCCAACACATACCTCTCCCTAAACCCTAGTGTCTAATGTGTACTCTCCCTTACTTCTCCTATGCACAATAGACATTTTCAACTCAATTTATTCAAAACTGAACCTCTAATTTTTTTCCCTCCCAAACCTGTGTTCTTTACCACCTTGAAAGCAACTCAAGTCATATAAAATGAACAAGTAGAGTTGGAAACATCTTTGGCATCTCTCTCTTATACCTTATATGCAAGTCTTTAAAATACATCTAGTTTATTACCACTGTGCGCCTGGGAATAAAGATTCCATCATCTCTTCTCTGTGATCTTTCAGTAGGGTTTTAACTGGCTTCTGTACTTGTATTTTTATAACTTTAAAGATATTCTCAAGTTAGGAGTCAAAGTCATTCTTTTAAAATGGAAAATCATATCATGTCACTCTACTTGAATCTTTAATGGTTATCTACTTACATAAATCAAAGATGCCAGTATGCCTCATCAGCAAATACTACCAGAAAACAATTTGTTATTTTACTGCTTTGAGGTTGATATCAATCTATCAATCACCCTAACATGCCCTGGTTTAAGCTAGTGTTCACGACTATACACATTTATCTCAGTATTTCCTAAGATCTAACTTGAATCACAGACTATTTAATTGGAATTGAAATAATTAAAATCTAAAGTACCATATAACTACATTTTTGAATATTTATTTAGTAGAAAAAAATGTCTTAGGCATCTCTAATGTTTGATACTAAAGCATTATATAATGGCAATATTAATAATATTCAAATCCAATAAAATCGGTTGTTTTTCTAATGACAGTATGTACTTAGAGCACATGTTTACATATCAACAAAACAAATGAACTGTCCCTAAGCTTTTATAGTCCAGACTAAATTTAGGGAGGCAAATAAAGACAGCTAACTAAAAATAACAGAAGTTAATTATTCAAAGAAAATTACCCAAGAACATTTTGGAAAGTATTACTAATTTATTATTCACATTGAACTACATTAAAAGGATGTAAAAAACAAAAATTGTATTGTTTTCCCCATATAAGAGCTTCTGAAATTTCCAAATAAACTATAAATAAACACAACCTGGTCTATTATCTTGGATATTAAGAATCTGCCTCCTGCTGTCATTTATTTATTTAGTTTTTTAGAAAAAATAAAATATTTGACACAGTGTGAAGCACATAAAAGAAAAACTTGAGGAATCACTTCATAAGGGAGACTTTGGCACTGGTATATGTTACCTATAAATATGGAAATGTATTTATGCTTTTACTTTTGTCTTTTTAATATTGCAGAGATTGACATGGATCTCTACTGAGAATAAAGATTACCAAAAGAATCGTTGATAAAGAATGAACTTAATTGTGCTTCTGGTCAAGATGTAGTAACAGGGTCAACAATTCTTGTTTTGTCTCAAAAAACAATAGCAACAACTGAAAACAAGACAGTATGTAACAAGATAGACAAAATGTTTTCTGCAAATGTCCAGATAGAATATAGTTTCAAAGTTGTGAAAGATGGTAGTTTCCCTGGCAATTACTCAACTTTGTTATTATATTTCAAAAGTCTATATTCATAGACTATATGTAAGTGAAGGCACATTGACAAATTTGTTAGGTGGGCCATGGGTTGATGACACATGAAAGGATAAAACAATGTTTTTCTTTACAAAGTAACAAGAGAAGTTCACTTCTGTAATAAGGGGGACAAATAAAGTGTATTTTATAATTTATTCACCTTACTGTATTTTGCAGATCATAGTGAATATTTTTTTAAGAAAATCCAGATTGGAACCTGCTGAGCTCTTATCTTGAGGTGCCAGAGTGAAGAGTCCAAGGAGGCCCATAGAGTTAGAGTTTATGAGAGAACACTGGAGGCAGGAGAACTAGACAAAGAGTCCAGGAAATGTGCCGAGCACCCTACCCAAGTAATTCACTGCATGTTGACCCACACATGCCTGTAAGGAAGGAATTTGATGCCCAAAATTAGAGGAGGGATGGCATTTAAAAAAAATCAATCAAACAAACAACAACAACAAAAACAAACCAGGAATCAGCACTCAGAGCTCATTTAGGGCCAGAAACAGTGTTTAGTCCTCCAAGTTATACAAATCTCATAATTCATGAGACATAAATAGAATGTTCAAAACATATTCCCTGACCCCACAATATGAAATAACTAACTCAAAGCTCAATGCTGCTCTGGGCCTACCTAACAATGAGGGGATGAAAAGCAAGATCCAAAAGTATCAAACTGTTCTCAAGTCACTTATCTGTACCCAAGAGTAAGTCTCTGTGTGTGTGTGTGCGTTTGTGTGTGTGTGTATGTGTGTGTGTCTCAATAAAGAGTATTCAGCACTCAAATTCCAAATGACTGTACACTATGAAATTTTACTATGTATGAAAAATGTAGGAAAATATAATTCTATAATTAATATAAAATTTAGGTCAATTTTCAAAATCTTCAAATAGCTCAGATGTTGGGATATGCCAGCAAGACTATTAAAAATTACTATAACTATATTCTACAGATTCAGAATGGCACAGAAAGCAATAATCAGTCTAATTACAGACACTGAAGACATGAGTCTTTTTCAAAAAGACCTAACTTCTAAAAATAAAATATAAATATTTGCCTTGACAATGATAATGCAAGAAAAAAAAAGACAGAACGGACATTACAGAAGAAAATATTAGTGAACTTGACAACATAGAAACAGAAAACTATACAATATAAAGAAGACACATTTTAAAACAAACAAAAAAATAAATAAACAGAATATCATTGAACCACAGGAAAGCTTTAAGTTATCTAAAAGTGATATAATTGATGTCCCCTATGGATGAGGAGAATTTTGCAGATATAATACCCAAGTCATTTATATGTTGGATGACACACATAAAAAGATGCAGGACAATTAGTGATTTCCCAGGACAAAAATTATAAGGAGAACTACAACACAGTACATAATAATATAATAGCACAAAACCAATAATAAAACAATGAATCTTAAAAGCAGCATGTTAGTTGCAGTGTAACAAAGATTAGTATAGCATTCATTAGAAATAAATAAATAAAATAAAAAGAAAGAAATAAAAAGGTAAAGGAGCAACATGATAGGATTGAAGAAGCATTAAAAAAGAAGTTAATACATAAAAAAGATATATTAAAAAGCAAAATAATCATTATAGCAGTTTAAGCCAATATGTAAATATTTTTGTTATTTGATATTTAAAAACATCTATTTTCAAACCCAAAAGATTCCTCAGAAAACTGGGAATGGAACCACCATTTGACCCAGCTATACTACTCCTTGGTTTATACCCAAAGGACTTAAAATCAGCATGCAATAGTGATGCAGCCACATCATGTTTATAGCAGCCCAATTCTCAAGAGCTAGACTATGGAACCCACCTAGATGGCCTTCAATAGATGAATGGATAAAAAAAATGTGGTATATATACTCAATGGAATATTACTCAGTTTTAAAGAAAAGTGAAATTATGGCATTTGCAAGTAAATGGTTGGGGTTGGAGAATATTATGCTGAGCGAAATAAGCCAATCCCACAAAACCAAAGGTTGAATATTTTCTGTAATATGTGGATGCTAATTCACAATAAGGCGGTGGAGGGGGGCACTAGGAAAGAATAGCATTACCTTAGATTAGGCAGAGGAAAGTGATGGGAGGGGAGGTGAACAAATAAAATTTTAAAAACATAAAATAAAATTTGCAAAACAACAACAACAACAACAAAATGCAAAGTACTCTGAAGTTTACAGCACAAGCTGTACCCCAATGTATGACAACTGAATGAAGAGCAACAGGAGGAAATAACTTATTCTCAGGTTCTTATACTGTATTGGTAATGGAACTGCAGCAACTGAAGGTTGAATTTGACTTTAAAAACTGTGTATTATACACTCAAGAGCAGCCACTACTGTAAAAAAGGCAAGTTATTTAACTATAAACCAACAATAGATATGTAATAGAAACATTAAAAGTACAATTAATACAAAAGTAAACAAATAAGAAATGGGGAGACAGAGGAATATAGAAAATAAATAGCAATACAGTAAATTTACACTTAGTTTTAATTCATTTTCCCATTAATTTCAAATGGGTTAGTGAAAATTTTACTTAATTTTCCCATTGATTTTAAATGATCAACATAATACAATTAAGGCAAAGATTGTTAAATTGACTAAGGAAGAAAAAATTAACTATGCATTACCATTGAGGATCTCATTTTAAATACAGAGATAGAAAAAGGAGACAGGAAATATACACAATGATATACCTTGCAATCACTAACATACACAAAAGCTAAGGTGTCTGTATCAATTTCACCTTAACTCAATAAAGATCACTGGTGTATATCCTGATTTACACAAACTGATAAATGCTTTTTGATAAATACTCAAAGGTTCTTAAATGTCCTGAAGAAATATTTCAATTTCTGCACACAAAAGTACACATAGATCAATAGGTTTGTAAATTACAAATACATGGATATATATTAACAATATTTGATAACACATGCATTATTATATAAAAACAATATATTTATAAATAAGTATGTGTAGTTTATATATATGCATATGCACACGCACACATATAGTTAAATAAGATTTCTACTTTTAGAGTAAATATTTTTCTGTCAGAGAGATGACAGCAAGTCTTGAAATTTATATTTGGTTCATTAAAGGAAGGTTAACTGCAAGGAATTTGCAGTAGAGCTATTTAAAGAACATGTTGAAATGGTGGTGTAAATGTACGTATAGTTAACGATTTGATTTTAGAAAAATCCTGTTCAGGTTTTAGGTCTTTAATAACCCTTCAAAACTTAAAATATTACTTCAATTAAAATGAAGTTTCATGTTAAATTAAAAAATAATAATATAACAATCATTTTAAATGTAAGGAATCACTAGTTATAGGTCAGAGCAACAACATATTTTTATTGTCTACTGAGTATATCACATTTATATTACCTTTTTCCCCCCAAACCTAGATATGGAAGGAATAAAATTATCTTATTCTTATTATGCTTAATTTAGTTATGATGTATAGGATGAATAGAAATTTTAGGTGATTTTATTTTTAATTAACAACATGAATTTTTGATATTTTTTTCTAAAAGTTAATGGAGCCAAAGAATACTAAAATTTACAGTCATATGAAAAATTAGATACCTGTTATAATTGTTTTCAAAAATAAGACCTTAGTACTGACAATAAGAGATAAAGAAATAAGTAGGAAATTAAGCTACCCCTCAATTTATCTGTTGAACTTAATTTTTTTATCAGAAGAAAAATAATGATTTAGAACATGGGTTGACAACCTAGAGACAACTGCATATTTTCATAGATAAAATTTCATTTGAGACCTATTAGTTTATGTATTGTCTTGTCTCCTCTTATGCCATAACAGCAGAGCTACATAATTGTAGATAGAGTATGGTCTGAGAATTCTAAAACATTTACTATTTAACCTTTATATGAAGTATTTAATGATTTCTAAATTAGAACATTTATATTATTTTTATTATTTTCTCATCTTGAAGAAATTATAAAAGCACATTATCAAATGCCAAGAATCACATAAAATATAAATTAGATAAAATTCCATACCATTGAACTTATTTGATTCCCCTTGCTATTATTAAGATGATTGCAAAGAAAATTATGCTAATCTAAACCAGTGGTTCCCAACCTTGGCTACATATTAGAAAACTCAAAAGAAATGTTAACAATTGGTGTCCAATTCATACTACAAACTAATTAAAAAACAATGAGTGTTATTTTGAATGCTCTCTAAATAATTTCTAAGTGTAGCAGAGGTTTAGAAACATGTCTCCTTGAAGAATTTGTCCTTAATGTTCAGGTAAACTAGAAGCACAGCTAAACATGAGGAAACTAGGAGAGCTAACTTGCTTCCAATATTACCTACATTCATACAGCATTATGTTATAGTAACAGTACATATAATGTAGAAGTAAAACACTCCTCAAAGTAGAATGAAAAGTTGTTTCTCTAATTACTTTGCTGGAGTCAGGAAAGGAAAGTTAAAAGGTGTTTAATAAACAGGTGGCTGGCATGGACATGGGTAAGCTTCTGGAATCATACGTGTTAATAAAGTTTATTTAGGCAGTGATTCTCAATCAAGTTATTAAACTTTCAGCTTAATTTGCTTTCTTTAACTTGTTACACATGAATAATCTTTAAAAACATAATCTGAAATGTGAATTGACACTGAGAAAAACAATGGCAATTACCTAGTATAAAATGTATTCCTCTGACTAAAGATCATATTCAAAAGAAAATCAAACAACAAACTCTGTGTTGTTAATCAAAAAAGAAAAAATTGTCTTACCTTTATTAAATATTTTCAGGCAAAGAGTAGTCCTTCTAAATAGATAAAATTAAAAAGACAGAAAGTATTAATAATAAATTGTATAATGAAAACCAGATAAATATCATTTAAGTCATGAATGTGAAATTGCTTAGGGATTCATTATTACTGAACATGAATTAGAGTTTAAAATTTAAAAATCACATTATGTATCTCTAATGAAGAAAACACATGCTTTATTGCCTCAATATTGTTTATAGAAAATAATTATAAATTATAGAAAATAATATAAGCATGAAGTAGAAGATTATGTGTGTTTGAACAGAGAGCTCAATTAAAAACATAATTGTTAACAAATATTTAAAACTGTTAATACCATGACTTCTTTTTCTATACCACAGTTAAAATTGAAATATAGCTGTTTTGGATTGGTTCTAGAGAATATTATAAAAAAGAGGGACGTAAGAATGGGAAATATTTAAAGCAATAATGATATTGATATTAATAAGTAAAATTTTACAAAGTTGTTATCCTTGATATTTGATTATATTAAACAAAATGAATATAGAAAAAGTTTGTACCGTCAATGTTGAATCTGATTTCTAAATACACAATTTAAATTAGGATTACAAGAGTATGTGTAGAAAGTTTATTCTTTCCCTACATCATGTGTCATTAGACACCTAACTGGGTAGGAGGAAAATAACTTTGTAACCTAAAACATCATAACTGTTTCTAGTTTATCCAATACCTTTGAATAAATGATATTATGATTTATCCCTGGACTCTATTTTTATTATGTTCAAATAAAGTTTATATGAACTCATGCCTTAGGTGAGAGGCATTTAATCTTATGCACTGTCTTGACCATTTTTACTGAATTTTTCTATCCTGAGCGCCTGGAGTGTTCCTCAATGCAGCTGTGGATGAGGTGTTCCTGGAAAGGTAACTTAGAATCTTCTTTCACATGCTAATTTTCTCAGCTGCATCTCAATTTTCAAAGCCCCCTCTATCTCAGCTTCACCTCAGTTCTTAAAGGCAATGCTGTTGATTTGAGGCCAGTTATCATCTCCCTGTTCATAAAAGTACCAATACTCATGTAATAGCAGGTATACAGCACTGTACTAAAATTCAGGCAAGGAACATTAAAATGATCTGATATTGAAAAGTAATTACATTTAATAATTATATTTAATATGTGTGAGGAAATTTAAAAAAAAAGAAATTAAAAATATGCTCAAGAGGGAGATGCTACTAAAAGGACCAGGAAGATGCTGAACATAACTTAATAGATGACCACTTCCACATTCTGCATAGAAAACAGAGTTGAAACTATCATTGCCTTCATTTTAACCAATACAAAACAAAACAACAAAACAGAACCTGCAAATCCAAAACTTTGAAGAAAGATATATGCTTCAAAAGACACTGCTGGCACTTTCCTACTAGAAACAGATGTCACAAGCAGAACAACAACAAAAATTAACTAAGTTCTAATTAGATGCTGAATGCAGGCTACTGAGAGAATATAGAGTATCTGTGGTAATAGGAAAAAAGAAAGAAACCACAAGATTTTCTCCACAGACTTTCGCAGGCACCCAGAGAAAAGACAAGAGAAAGGAAAGTTCCTGAATAGTGCAGGCCCAGAGAAGGGAAGGAACAACCACTATAAGAAAGGCTTTGGGGCCTGCTTGGATCCTGCTCCTAGCCCATTCCATTGATCAAAATCCAGAACTCTCTGAGTAAAGGACAGCCCTTACTGCCACCCCTAGCACACTGGTAAAATCATACTGCTGCTGGTAGAGGAGAGAAAAAAACCTTCCATCCTAAACACAGGGCTAAGAATACTCTCCGACTTTTGACTCAGCAGAGTGAGAGGAAGAAAAATTCTAATCCATATTTCCAAACTTTATCTGGGCCTGCCCTAAGAGCTAGCATCTTTCTTGCCAGTCTTGAAGCTGAGACAGGTGGCCCATCTAGATACATGGGAAAATAGAGATGGCTATGTGGGCTACGAGATGCCACCACTACCTACCTGGTGCAACACATACTAAGCAGACAAACTCAAGAATTGCTTGTGTGTCTTCCTTGAATGGGTTTGTAGAGGTCTTCAGGATCTCTGGCCAAGCTGCTGGGTGGAGGTCTTCTGTACAATGCCAGTTAGTCAATACTGGCAGGATGCCTGCTTGGTCTAATGCACAGACATGAATGCAGAAGGAAGGCATGTGAAGAGTGAGACAAAATGCTAATAACAAAAGCAGAAGATAAATCCTCAGAAGCTCTCCCTAACTGAATAGAGAGATGTCACTCACTTGAGAATAGATTTAAAATAACACCCCTAAAGATGTTGAGAGCCAAAGAACAATGCAGTAAAGAAAGTGAGAATTTTAAGAAATATATAGAAAAATATTTTTAAAATTCCAAATAGGCATCTTGAAGCTGATAAACATATTTTGTATGCTGAAAGCTGAGGAGAGGGATTCAATTGAGCAAACCATAAAAATCATTCTTATGTGTTTAAAAGGCATTCTAAGTGTAATACTTAGAAAAGTTTAAAACAGGATACTAGAAATAATAATTAAGAGGAGCAAAAAGATAAAAAAATGAATTAGTGAAGAAAACTTGATGGAATTACAGAACATTCATTAAGATGACCAGTATAGACAGAGGTTGTAGCTCAATGGTAGAGAGCTTGCCTAGCATGTGTGAGGCTCTGGGTTCCATCCTCAACACCACATAAAGATAAGCAAATAAAATAAAGATATTGTATCCATCTACGACAACAACAACAAAAAATAATTTTAAAAAAAGATGACCAATATACACATTATGGGATTTTCTGAAGGAAAATAAATGGAGAAATGGCCAGATGGTTTGTTCTATTAAAAAAAAATAGCCAACAACTCCCTAAATTTGGGAAAGAACATGAACACTTACATTCAAGACACCCTGTGCATACCCAATAAGATAAACCCAAATAAATCCACATCGATATACATTTCAACTAATTTGGAAAAAAAAAGTCAATGAGAAATTTTTATTGGTGCATTATATTTGTACATAATGATGAGATTTGTTATTACATAGTCATAGGTGCACATAATATAATAGTATAATTTGACCAATATCACTCCTTGGCACTTGCCTCCTCCTTCTACATAAAAATGAAATTATTGTGATCTGACCATATAAAATGATCTCAAATACAAATTGTTCAAGCATTCAATAAAAGGCAGAGATTATCAGATTGTGTGAACACAGTCCTAATACTCTATTCAAGAAACCAATTTTAAATATAAAGACAAACTGATTAAAATAGAATCAGGGGGAAATACATACAGGAAATTAATCAAATCAAAGCCATAGTAACCATAATAATGCCAAAGTAAAATTCGGAAAAGGAGATGTTACCAGTGATAAATAAGGCTGGTGCATACTGACAAATTGGTCAATCCATTACATAAAATGCTCATGTTAGAAAAATCTCAATTCAAAGGTGCGTTTACAAAAGTAGAAACAGAAATTAGGAGAATGAACTAAAAAGAGCAAACAAATTGAAATCCTAAAGAGGCAAGGGCCTTATAAAAACATATGTAGATTTTAACAAAGTTGACAAAAAAGAGAAGATTAATGAAATAAAAAACTATTTATTTGAAAAACAAATTGATAAGAGAGATAAAACTCTAGTCCAAATAACTAAGACTAAACATAGAATAAGCAAATTAAAATCTCATGGATAAAGTGGGCATATTATTAATGCTTCTTTAGACATTGAAAACACAATTATGCGGTTGTATGGATAACAAAGTATGAGCCATTAAATTAAGAGCTTCCTGAAAAAGTTTCCCAATCCCACTCAAAATAACTATTTTTGTCACTTATCAACGCCACAAACCTAGCAAACAACACCAGGTTTTTGGGGGGTCAGGTGTGCATGCAAACATTAATTGGGAGTCTTCTTAGGACTTCACAATGAGAAAATGAAAATTTCAGTTAGGGCTGTGATTTATCTAGAGGTCCAAAAAATTTATGAAACATGACACACTTAATTTGGAAATAACAGAATCATTATGAGAAGGATGACCACTAAAAGTTGTCTAATAAAGTCTAAATTAGGACAATAAAATAAGACAAAGATGCAAACTTTAAAATTAGAAATGAAGACACTGAATTTCCACTATTTTCATATAAAATGATCACCTACATGGGAACCAAAACTGTTCATGAAAAGACTACTAAAATTATCTAAAAATTCAAATATTTGCTGAATATAAAGCTGTAATGTATACAATAATAAATCACATTTTATGCACTATTAATAAAAGGTATATTATTTCAGAAAGATACTATATGCCAGAAGAAAAAAATTATAGGACAAAACACTAAATTATATCTAAACATTTTTAGAAGGCATCACTTTGGTTGATAAACATTTTTAAGTCAGAGATAATGTTTTCTTAGTCATATGCCTGAAAACAAGAACAAAGAAGATCTTTCCACTTTCAGGGCACATAAAAATGTGTCTTATTTTATTACATAGTTACCCAAATTGTTTAAGTATCATAACATAATTTTTGACCATCATTAAGTGAGTAGCACATATTTTGTATTATATTAAAGAGGATCTTAAATTTTCTTTGTAAATTAGTGTCATGTTTCATTATTTATGTACAATTGCTATTAAATGATACATACTTTTCTAAGCTTTGCAAATAATTATGCTTTCTATAATAGGCTTCAAAATGATGCATACATTTAGTAATCATAGCTAAATTTTTATGATTATAAGTGACAGATGTCTGAGCCTTGCAATCATTTTAACTTGACATTTTCAATTATAATAGCTATATTGATGAAAGAAGATTAAGGAGCTCTCAGATGCCAAATCCCATTATTTTAACTTCATGTACAGCTGTCAAGGCCTAATAATTACAAAGGGATATAACTGTTCTAGAATAAAAATGCAGAAGGAAGGTCCTCTTGGAAATTTGAAATTGAATATCATCTCTGAAATATAAAAGACAAGAAAATCAGTATGTCTATTTTTTTAACTTCCACTTCTCCTTGAAAAAAAATCATAGTTTAAACCCCCAAAGAAGCGATAATCTACATGTAAGAATATGTTGCTTAGTACATTTTAACAATCTATATTTTTTGCCCTAAAATTCTTAATACAGGCATAACTCAAAGGAAATCATCAAGGTTATAGTTCTTAGGTTTTCAGAGTTGATAGTCATTTCTGATTTTTCCTTTTGGCTTACGTTTCTGGAAGCAATTTTAATTCTGTCCTTTTCAATTCATTTTTGAAGACCATTGATTCATAAGGAGCATCATGTTTGTGTCTCTAATATTGTATAAATTCTCTTTATGCCACAGCATATTTCTAATTTACTGAAGATTACCATGAATTACTTCTATTAAAAAATTATAACAAAGCATCTAGATTCATCCATTTTGTTTTTTTATTTGCCAAAAGATATTCTATTTGAAATAGGAAGATGTGCCTTAAATTGTAAAGGTGAAATTTTTAAGCTGGTTCTAAGTCGCAGAGCCTGAGTTAAAGTGTAAAAGACCAGACATTGTAAAGTTTCTAGGCTACAAGGCTTGGGTTAAAAAGTAAAAGACCAAGTATTGTTAAATTCCTCTGGTAACCCCGGAACCTGTAATCTTTGTAGCTGTTAGGACAATACCCGAACTGCCCAGTAAATATTCTCATTGACTCCTCTGATTGTCTAATAACTTGGGACTCTGAGTAGCCCGGCACGTAGGCATCCAAGTCCCAAAACCAATCAGTTTAAATGTGTACCCCGCTTAGAAGTGACCAATCACCCCTGTCCAATCTTTTCCCGCCAATGAATGTACTAATCACGTCTCAGTGTTGTTGTTCAATTTTCCCGCACCTCATGATGATTTGTTCTGATGTATGCAAAGCCCCCCGCCCTCCCCAAAGAGTGTACTTAAGCTCTGCTTAACCTCTGCTTGGGGCTCTGGGCTGCTCTCCCTTTTTGTGCGAGCCTGCCTGGAGCCTCAGCGCGCTGAACCGGATCCTAATAAACTTCCCCCTGTGTGTTGCATGAGGCTGGTCTCTTGTGGTGTCTTTCTCCAACGCTTCACTGGACCCTTACAAAATATGAAGAAACTTAAGTTTCTTTATTACCAGATTTTAAAATTCATATGTATGAATATATTTTCAATACAGAATATAAAATGATATGAAGTTAGTTAGACTGTGAAGGTAGAGTCTAGTTATTTTAAAACATTTACATCATCTCTCACAATGTTTTTCATACTTACCTGTGATTTCCGTCTTAATATTTTTTAGAAGTAATGGTGTGTCAAAAACTATTAAACTCTCAATGACCGACTGAGCCCAATATTTCCTTTTTGACTCCTGACCTTGCTGCTACATCTTGTTTTTGAGATAGAATTAAAGCACAATAAACTGTACATTTAAATGTGTAAAATTTGATATATTTTTGCATGCACATACTGGTGAAATAATCATTATAATCAGAACAATGAACACACCCATCACCCTCAAAAGTTGCACTATGGTCCTTTCATGTGATTTTTTTTTGGTTGTAGTGATCCAACCCAGAGCTTCAGGCATGTCAGGCAAACACTCCACCGCTCAGTCACATCCCCAGATCTCCTTGTGCGACTTGGTAATTCATTCTATCTCCCTTTCCAGGTAACCATGAATCTGCTTTCAACCTGTTTGTACAGTAGTTTTTGTTTCTTAGACTTTTCTATCGATGGAGTTATATATAAAGTCATATTTCTGCAAGATGGTTAAAATGGTGTATATTAGTAATACAGATATTAGGGATGGAAGGTGCATTTGAGTAGTCAGCCAAGACCTCACTGAGAATGGGATATAAATGACCTGGGATGATGAGGAAATGGGCCATTTACAATTTCTGTGGAAAACAATAGATTTGGGAAGAAGCACAGTGTATGCTAAATCTGAGGAAGGAGCATGCTCTCTTTCTTCCTGGGGCAGCAAGGTATCCAGTGCAGTTTTAAGTGAATGATTGGAAAATAGTAAGAGAGATGAAGTCAGAATAGTGGTATGGTGTCTGGGCTTCAGTTCTCTAGGGCTGTCTCAATGCAATCTCACCAACTAATAGTATTAATTGACAGAAGTTTATTGTTTCACAGTTTGGGAGGCAAAACATCCAAGGTGAAGTTTTAGCACAGTGGGTTTCTTCTGAGGGATGTAAGGGATGGATTGGCTCCATACCTATTATCTGCCTAGAATTGTTTGGTGTTCTTTGGTTGATAGACATATTGCCATCATCACTGCCTTCATTTTTAAATAACATTATATCCTGTGTGCATGTCTGTGTCTAAATGTTTCTTTCTTAAATGGACACAAGACATATTGGATTAGAGACAGATCCTACTAATGTTTCTTATTACATCTGCAATCCTTTAATTTTCAAAGAAGATTACATTTGAGGTACTGTGGGTTAGGACTTCAATATGGAGTTTTGGGAGGACAGAATTCAAATCATAACAAAAACTAAACCCATGCCAGGCATCATGGTGCACACCTATAATCCCAGAGGCTTGGGAGGCTAAGGCAGGAGAATTCAAAGTTCAAAGCCATCCCCAATAATTTAACAAGACTTAAGAAGCTTAGCTAGATGCTGTGCTGTCTGTAAATAAAATAGAGGATGGGGATGTGGCTCACTGGATTCAATCCCCAGTACATTATTTCAGAAAGAAGAAGATTACAATTATTCATTTTATAAGGGAACCATAAACCCAATATCAAAACTAGACAAAGATATCATCAGAAAAGAAAATTATAGACTAATACCTCCATGAACACAGAGATAGAATATGAAATAGAAACCAGAAATATAAATGATAGCACATTATGAGCAAGCTCAGTTTGTTCCAAGGATGCAAGCTTGATTTTTTAACATAAATCATGTTAATCGAATCAATAGAAAACAGGAGGAAAATATAATGATCTCAGTAAATCACATAAGCTTTGATAAAATTCAGGAAATTTTTGTAAAGAAATTATCACTAATGAGAAATTGGAGCTTCTTCATTCTGATAAAAGGTACCCCTAAAAATTAAAGATAATATCTAATAGTTATAAAATATTTATGTCTAATATAATAAAATTTATATTACCTATAGATAATCTTAAACATATCATCCTTAGCTAATGTTTAGATGTTATCTTTAGTTAAAGAAAATATTTTTAATAATATTAGATGATACACTCATAAAGATCAGAAATAACGCAGGGGTGCAATTGTACTTTCCTATTCAGCAGTGTAGGAGAAGCTTAGACTCTTGCACAAATGCAAGGGACCAGAATAATGTGTAAAGTGCACAATGATGTACAAATATACAGCAAAGCTTACACACACACACACACACACTCACACTCACACACAGATTTATGTGTGATAGTTCACAGGCACATTATTCATAGTACACCCAATCTTTAAATTGTTCTAACTCTTCATCAACAGAAGAACACTAGACCGGTTGTTGGATCTTGTACAATGGAATAATAATGTGCATTAAAAGCAACAAAACTACTAACTCAACCATGTAGGTGAAGCATATGTACATTATTATGAGAGATAGAAGGTGTATATAAAGTAGAATACAAGGCACGATGCTTTTCAGATTAAATTTCTGAATAGGAAAAGCTGTCCCATGGTCATGAAAATCAGAAAATTGTTGCCAAAGTGGTGAAGATGACTGGAAAGGAGAGAGGCAAACTTCCTGTGAGGATGGAGATGGTTTTTCCTTTAGTATGTGCCTGTTACACAGATGTACACAGTTGTCAAAAGTCAACACTTAAGAAGGGTACTTTTCTTCTCTATAATTCATACTCCAACCAATAAATGATTATACATGAATTAATATGTAAATAACAAATGACCATCCTATTCCCCCAAGGTTGATTGTCATCTCTTTCTTTCAAAGACTGGGTGAAAATTCTAGCCTCACTGAACTCCATTAGTGAGGAATTGTCCTATATGTTTCAGTAGGCAGCAATGGAGTAAAATTTTGGTAATCCCCATCATAGCATTATATCTTGGAGGAAAAATTAGGAATCCAAGAATAATATATCTAAAGTCACTTAGCTATATAACTGCACAGTTGGCTATGTTAGCCATATTTTTAAAGTATTTAAGGTACTGACTGATTTGATTAATTTTTATAATGATAATATCTTAGAGTAAAAAAAAATCAAATAATGGTAGATCAAGGGATTAAGTATTGAAAATATTTTATCTTAAAAAGGCCTATGCCTGGAGTAAATATTATTCTGAAAATACCTAGTGTAGTTAGTAGCAGGTCTTAAGTCCTTAACTATATTCCATAAACTCCTTATTCTTTCCTGAAAAAAATATTTTCTATCAAAAATGCTGATAAAAGATATCAGAAATACCAACTCAGATGTATATTTTGGGTTAAGGTCACCTAAATGGGTTTATATTAAATTCAAATACATCATTGTCATATTTATTATTTGGGAAGATTTCAGAAAGTTACTTCAAGACATGTTTTCTGTGTCTTTGCCTGAACAATCTAAATCTTGATCACATTGTGATTTCTTTATTTTGCTGAACAATCTCTCCCAGTCAGGTCAGAGTTTAACTTCCTCAACAAAGAGGTTTGGAGGTTGGCAAAGCATTGTATATATAACTTAAATAATATAATATAATAATATATAATAATAGTATAAAATAATATAATATAATAATATAAAATAATAATATAACTTAAAAACAAGATGACTTCTGAAAGTAAACTTGATTTTTTCCTTCAGACACACACACACACACACAGAGGTCACTGGAGAGGTCTTCTAATTCTTTCTACACATTTTTTCTTCATGTCACTCTAACACTTGTTTTCATTTTCACTTTGATAGGAAGAAAAAGTATTAGCTTACCATTTTTCCTCTTGACAGTTCCTTGATTGTAGAAGTCTAACATGTGTTAAAACATGGCTCTGCTCTGATTATTTCGTTGTTTTAGATAACTCTTTATTCCACTTAAATTTGTAGACAGCAAGTTTTCTGGAGTGTCAGTAATTTGTTGGTATGAGTTGTTGAAAGATATTCCCAGCTTTGTGTGTTCTAATGAGCCCAACGGTTCATTCTGAGTGTCTGAGTCTTGTGAAGATAATAAGCCTGGCAACTCTGTTAGTCACAGACAGATCTGCAGTGAAGGGTACAGTGAGCTTCTAATTTAGAATAGATCTTTCTATTTGAAGCAAATAAGGCTTCAAATACTCATGCTGGATTTTTCGCTTTCTTTGTATTTATTTTATATAAATTGGCACTTTAAAATTATGTGGAGATTTCAAAATTCTAACGTTTGATTAAAAAAAAATCTTTTTTGTCTCTATCTTTCAGAAAAACAAAACAAACCCCAAAATGACTATCACACTATGAAATGAATATTAGGTCCAGAAGTCTTCAAAAATGAGAATGTTTGTTTCATAGATAATCTATGAAGACTTTGTTTTCTTCCATTTTTGGAGCGGGAGGTGGTTGGATACAGGAAATTGAACCCAGTGGCATTTAACCACTGAGCCACATCCCCAGCCTTTGTTTTTGTTTTTTTTTATCTTTTATTTTTTAAATTTTGAGACAAGGTCTTACTTAGTTCTTAGGGCCTCCCTAAATTGCTGACACTGGCTTTGAACTCGAAATCCTCCTCCCTCTATCTTCCCCAAGCCACGTGAGCACCACCATGCTTGGCCTTTTTTTTTAAAAAAGATTTTCTTAATTGGAATCAGAACTTAGAAATCCAAAGAGTTACCCAGTGAGCAATAATGATTTTCCAAAATCTTATTTAAATAAATTCTAATATACAGTTTTGTTTTAAAATTTTATGTGAGGCAAAAAAAAGAGTTTAAATATTGATATTCTGAATGAAGTATTCTATTTTTTATTGTTAATTTTTAAGGTCCTGAAAAGTCTTAGCTTGCTTGGAAAAATATTAATCTTTTATTATATTCCAGTTAATGTGTTTGAAAAATATCTTCCAAAGTTAGTGTATAATGTTTAAACTATTAATGTACATTATTTTCATATCAAGTATGTTATTTTTAATCCTGATCATAAATATCTATCACTTACAGATTTAATAGTATTGATTTAACAATAATTATCTCAAGAGTTAGTATTATTACATCTCTAGTGGAACTTTAAATTACTTTGTTCTTAAGGTGGACATTTTATTTTGACCATACCTTCAAGTTTTGCTTTTTCTTTTCTATTGACTTAGTAATTACAAGATTTAGCATATTTGAAATATACATTAAGATTATGATGGCAAAATTCAGAAAACTTTCATAGTATTTTATGTAACTATTTTTTAATGTTGAGCATTCAAGTTTACTTTTTTCAGTAGTTTCATGTTTTACCATGAAATTGTGGTTCATACATTAAGTGATTTCTAACAGGTGATTACTTGAGTAAAAAATGCATAGCTGTCATATTCACTGCAAAAATAATTTAATGTTTCCTCCTCTTATGTATGTATGCATTTTTCAGGTTTTGTTGAATTTGGGGACTTTGTTATTACTCTGTTATTAATTTGATTTATCTTGCATTGATCAACAGCTTATTTTGGTACTAGGTCAGAAAAACTTAGTGTTGGATAGAAGAAAAATGAAAATAATGGCTTTTTTGGTCTAATTTTGTAAAGTAGAATGTCTCTGCTAGTAAAATTAATTTTTTTCAGAACTCTAGGATACCACTTAGTAACATAGTAAAACATACGGTATCTACATCTTTTCTCTTATATCAGCATGATAATATTTAGATCAACATAAAAATTGTTGCTTAGAACTGATACTTCAGTATGATTTCTGAGTTGTAAATTTCAAATTTATATTTTGAACAACATTTTATTTTGGACTTTATTTCCAGCTATATACTTTGAGAAGATAGGTAACCTAATTTAATATTTTTTTCAGTGTAGTCCTTTATGAATTACCACAATTTAGTTCTTTACTCCAACTTCTGCTCAAAGATACTCATTAATGCATATGGTATATGATAATAGTCTCCCAAACTTTGCCCATGTCCTTTAAAATAAGTTTGAAATCTATGTATCATTTTGCATTTATTAAACTGATACCAAGTTTTTGTCATTCTTAAGTAAAAATACTATATTTTATGTTATAAGCAATTAAACCACTTATATTAACTTTAAAAGATATGTAACGAAATAAAAATAGGACAGCAAATTTACTCTTAGTATCTATTTAAAATACATGAACTACCTGAAAGAAATTTTATATTGTTCTTTTTATGCCTTGAATTTATATTCACTTCCTATTTCCTTCACACAATTTTATTATATAATATTTTTATTAGAGAAACTTATTTACTGATAATTTTAATCATGCTTCTCTATAACAAAATATGAAAAACATTGCTTTCAAAAATATTTCCTATGACTAAAAGTTTTTTGTTGACAGAATATTTTCCAGGATAAAATTGTTTAAAAAATGTTATTAGTGTGTAATTCAGTAAAATGTAAATATATTTTATAATAATTAAGCATACAAGTAAAATCTGAAGTTCTTAATGAAATGACAAGGACTGTTCTGTGGTATTTTGCTTTTTTAATCACTACATGTATCTTTAGAATAAATTCTAGTTACAATAAGAAAATGTTTGGTATCAATCCAGTCCCTAACACTTTTAACAGTTGAAGATTTTAACATCGAGAAAACACCATTTGCAAATATAAGTCAGTGGGGATTATAGGAAAGACTTAGAGCACTGTATCAATTTTCAAACCTCATTCTAGGTCCTGTATTTTATGATAAATAAACAAGTTTAATTTCTGTTTGTATATGGTAGAAATAAGACAGTTTGAGACTAGTAAAATTGTAAAGGTATATGACAATTTCATTGGAAGCATATACTTCAACAAATTCTGAGAAAAAAATCCAACAGTTAATTAATATAACCAAATTATTATAAATAATATTTTCATTTTTTTCAATTGGAAGCATCTTTTAATCTTGATTGGCTGAGTTAGAAAAATAAAATCTATGACTTTTATGTCTTTGTCAATATAGCATTTTATGTAATACTTTTAATTATAACTTGTTTAAAATTTTTTATCAAAAACATGGCACTGTACTTTTATCTCATCAGTTTAAATGAAAAATAGCATATGACTTGTTGTTAAATGTAGTCTATAGCTTCATGCTAACTAGTCAAAACAGATTGGACAAGATCATTGCCATTTTTCAATCTATAATTACACAATAATACATATTGCATAAGAAAATAAGGTGTCTGGAATTTAATTCTAAGAAAGATCAATAAGACATGTAACCTCATTGCTTGCTTTCATCTGAACTCAATAAGGCTGAATAGACTCACTCTTCTTTTGAATCTTTTTCTTTTGTTTGCCCAGTATTGTCGCTTAAAGTGATGTATATTTTGACTTGATTAGAGAAGAAAGATCTTTTAAGGAATTTGTTTCAGAACTCTTTTTACTTGATACTTGGAAGATTTGTATAATAAAGAGCAACACATCACAGTAAGATCCTGGAGAGTTAACAAATATGCTTTTCTTCTAGAAAGCAGGAGAAAAGAAATTTAGAAGCCAGGTGGAAATAGAGATCCTATGGGAACATTAGTTCTCTGTATACCTATGAAAAATCCTTATGTTCCTCAGTGGTACTAGATGTCAATTCGAAAGGCGTCAATACAAGAGAAAATGTAAGCTCTTTAACAACACATTCAATGACTTCCATCATCTACCCCCAAACTACTCACCAATATTTTTTCTTATTGTTATATATACATATATGTAATTATATATATATATGTATATATATATACATATATATACACAGAAATGTATAACACTTTTAATTTAGCATTTAGAAATTTTTAACTATATAATAGTTAAAATTTTAACTATAGAATAGTTTAAAATTAATGGCATTAAGTACAAAGACATTGTTTTGCACCATCTCACTACTTTTTCTCAGTACATTTTCATTATCCCAAATTGCAATTCTATAACTATTAAAAAGTTATTTCCTTAACTCCCCATTACTTCTTTCTTCCAAACTCTGGTAACTACTGTTCTACTTTCTGGCTTTTTGAATTTTCACATAAGTAAGAGTATATATTTCTACCTTTTTGTCTGACTTACTTCATTCAGAAAATGTTTTTCAAGGTTCAGCCAGATAGTAGAAATTATCATAATTTCATTTCTTTTGTAAAGCTGGATAATATTCCACTATGCATGTGTGTGTGTGTATATATATATATATATATATATATATATATATATATATATATATATACATACATATACATACATATATACATGTCATTTGTGTAACTATTATTGTGTAACTATTATATGTATTATATATATATATATACAATGTATATATACATATATACATATATATAAATTTATACACACAATGAGATAACTATATACAAATATTTATCACATGTTGATTATCCATTCATTTGTTGATATATGTAGACAATGTTTCTACCTTTTGGCTAATGTAAAGACTGCTGCTATGAACACTGGTATATAAATCCAATTAGTTTTTGAGTTCCTTCCTCTCCAGTGCACTCTGCACAATACTGTTCTATCTATATCTGTCCTTTAATTGCCAAATCTGCAATTTCCTTTCTTCATCATGTGTTTCCTCAAGCTAACGGCTTTTTTCTTTATCTCCATTTGTATTACTTTTATGATCATTTGTTCCCAAATGTTTCCATAATTGAACAGTTCTTCCTGTTTATCAGTATATTTAAATTTTAAAAGAGGAGGTCATGTATGCTTTACACATCTTATATTTTATCTTTTATATCACATATTTACTTTATCCTTAATATCTAAGATAGCTTGAGAATTTAGTTACTGTTGCTAAACTTGGAAGACCAAACACCAGAAAGTGTTCAATCTGAAAATGTCACACAGGGTCTAAATAAAAATTTTAAAACCAAGACTAATGAAACTTTCACAGCACATTTTTTTTCTGTAGTATTTGTGAGAAATCCACCTACTGAGGGGAAAAGCTTAATTGTTCTCCAGCATTATGAAATTAAAGTTTAAATGCCATTAAGGATAAACTCAATGATCTGTGTTAACATTTTTTATCTTTATTCTAGAAATGAATTATTGTTCTTCTATCATACTTTCATTTGATACGATGTTATTTTCCTCTGGGAATTAATATTTGAAAGGGTTTGATTATTGTACTGTCTTGTGTTAAACACTATAGAAATTTCATCCTCAAATATCTTTTAAGAATTTGTTAAGAACTGCATTATAACATCTCTAATGAGTTTAAATTTATGTTTCTTCAAATATCAATTGGAAATTTGTGTTTATATGCTTACAATTTCTTATGGATATTCAAGCCATGGGAATCAGTCTTAAAATATAAATTACTCCTGAATATTCACAGTGGGTTATATAAACTGAAAATGCAATATTCAAATTTGCTAAGATTTAGTTAAATTAGGTTCAAAAAATATGTCATTGATATAGTAAATAAGAACATTTCCAATAAGGAATTAAATACTATTAAGTACACATATGTGTGTTTATGTGTGCGTGTGTGTAGGCGGGGGTGTTTCCCCAAAAATCAAGGTTACCTTTTTATAAAAATGAAAAAAAAGCAAAAATTTATTACATTAAAAAAACCTGAGGACTACTTCTATTTTGTAGAAATTGTCTTTCTTCTTTAAAGAACTAGAAGGCTATAAAATATATGAGAAACAATTAATTTTAGAGAAGACAACAAGCAGCCTAGGACTGTGATCCTTAGAATAAATGCAACAAATGGCCAGGCTTACAACTGCTTTAGCCTGTGGTCTAGAGGTAGTTACTGGGTTACATAGAGAGGAAAAAAAATCCAAACCAGAAACTTGTGACTGTGCTCTCAAATGGAAAGGATAGATCAGAGCTCAGGAATGTTCAGGTACCTGTATTTTGTGGTACAGATTTACAGAGTAAGTTGCTGAGACAGAGACTGCTTTAGAAATCTGCTGCTGCGTTACCTCCAGTCTTCAGGCTGAGAACTGTTATGTACATATATATCAGAAGAAATGACCACAATTGGGGAAAGAACCAACAGAGATCATTGGGCTGTAAAAATCCTCAACCAAATAATACCAAACCAAGTTTAACAGCACAATAAAAAAATCACTCACCAGGATCAAGTGAGATTTATTTCAGGAACACAAATGTGGTACAACCATTTGTGAATCAATGAATGTGATATAAATTAACAGAAGGAATGACACATTCATGTCATCATCACAGTAGATACAGAAAAATATTTGGCAAAATATAATATCCTTATATAATAAAAATCTTTTTAACAAAATAGTTTTTGAAGGAGTATATTTCAACATAATAAAGATCACATATACAAACCAATGACTAACATACTCTACAGTGAGAAGTTGAAAGCTTTTGCTGTGAGATAAGGAACAAGCCAAATATTCCCAAGTGTTCCATTTAAGTCATTAATTTTGAATTGATTTTATATGGTATAGGATAAAAGAATAATTGCATTCTTTTGCATGTGAATAGCCAGTTTTCCCAGCACCATTAATTGAAGAGATCACTTTTTTCCCATTGTATATTCTAAGCATAATTGTTGAAAATCAATTGAGTATAAATTAATGGTTTACTTTTGACTCTCTATTCTTCTGTTCTATTGGTCTATGTGTCTGTTTTTATGCCAGTAACATACTGATTTGATTACCATAGCATTGGCATAGATTTTGAAATCAGGTGGTATGATGCTTCCAACTGTCTTGATTTTGTTAAAAATTACTTTGGCTATTTGATGTCTTTTGAGGTTTCAAAGGAATTTTGTAATTACTTTTCTATGTCTATGAAAAATACTATTTGAATTCGCAGGGACTGAATTGAATTGGTAAGTTGCTTTGGGTAGTATGTATTTCACAATATTAATTAATTCTAATCCATGAAAAGGGATATATTTCCATTAATTGTGATTTCTTCTATTTCTTTCATCAATAATTTGACAGTTTTTAGTATTTTTTCACTTTCTTTTTTTCAATTAGTTCCTAAGTATTATTATGGTATTATAAATGGGATCATTCATATTTCTTTTCTTTGTATTTTATAAATACAAATATAGCTGAATGTTTGTACTAGATTTTTAATGGCTAGGAAGTATCCATTTTCCTAAATACTTCTGTTTTATAAGATAATGTCTTCGTTTCTCTTTCTGTATTTATCTGTAATCTACCTATCTGTCATACATATCCAGGCATAGGCGAAGACATTTGTTTAAAACTTCAGACATTATATACTGTTAAAGTTTCATTTTCATGAGATACATCAGTGGGTGTAAAAAAAGACTAATAAACTAACAGGACAAATGTAAATCACTAAACTAAACCTACTTTTTTTCAAATGATTAATTTCAAATGAATTAAATTTCAAGTGAATTAATCACTATATTGAAATTTTATCATTGTCTATTTTATCCATGTATAGATTTCCATATCTGTGAAACACACACACGCACACACACACACACACACACACAGTGTAACTTCAGGAGTATTTGTTAAAGTTTTTCTGAAATTCAGATTTATTTTATCTTTATTTTCCTACTTAGTATGCACTCCTATATCACCCTGATAATGTTAGGGGACAGACATGTGAAAAGCGGGAACACAGTGTTAAGAAAATAATTGTATAAAATGGGCTCCCTCTGCTGAAACCCCCTTTCTTTCTTTTCCAATTAGCAATTTACCTATAGTCCTGCCTGCCATAAGTGGAAAGATATATCATATTCCTTGGCAAAATACCTGTTAACTGCAGGAGAAATGCAGGCTCATGATAGTGTCAATAGGAGGAAGCTAGAAGACTTTTATGACCAAATCCTAAAATTCTAGCCATAAGGATATGTCCTCTTAACCATAAAATCTGTAAGAAATGGTTAGCATGAGCCAAGGTGATCTAGAGTTGCCACAGCAGTGGGTACTTGAAAGTCTGATGTCACTCTGATGTCAGTCAAAAGTCAAGAGATGGACCTAGGAAAACTCTCTGTAAACTTCTCTGGGCTTCCAATAAAACTGGAGTGCAAGAGAGGCATGTTTGTAGGGCATGATGTAACATGTGGGGCATGTTGCATCAGAAAAGAGGAAACCTAACTTGCTGGCTGCTACCCACTTCCCTATCTTGGAGCTGCACATGTGTGGCAGATGGTGCCTGGCGATTAGCCAGAAGGCATTGCCATGGGTTGTGATGAAAAATCAGACCACCTCTAGGATAGGCTCAGAACACTTCCACCTTCCTGGACAGCTCGTGTCTCCCCTTACTGCCTGTAGGATGAACTCTCCCCACCCTGATGACCTTTATCCGGATTGGCTCCTGTACATTATATTAGCTTTGTATGCTTTCTTAATAAAGGAGATCCTGCTTTGACTGGTCTCCCTGAAGCATCTGATTGTCCTCCAGTGAGGGAGGGCTGGGTGCAGGCAGCCAGTTGACCTTTGCCTGTCTTGGCTCATCCTGGTTGGAGCGTGCGCTCCCCATCTCTCCTGCAGGTCAGGAGGGAACAGGGGGCTAAAACCCTGACACAGGTTGCTTTTCTCCTCTCTGAGAAGACACACTCTGTCTCTTGAAAGTGTTCTCTTTCCCTTTTCCTATTTCTTCAATAAACTCATTCCTGTTACACTGAAATCTTTCTGGCTTGATAGCAAGAATCAGGGTTTGAAACAGGGTCTTCACATTTCCTCAGTTTCTCAGAAGACCCCAGCTCTGAAACCCTAGTATGAGAAATGTTAAAAATTTCAGGGTCTTGAAAGGCAGAGGTGTGGCCCTGGTAAGGTCAACACCTTAGTCTTGATCCTGACTTATTTTGTACTGTAAAGGATCAGGCGAACGTTGGAGGAAAAGACCACCAAGAGACTTCTCATGCAACAGCAAAGGGGTTTATTGGGGGTCCAGCATGCTGGGGCTCAGAGCTCACTTAAGAGGAGCAAAGAACAAAGAGCCCCAGGAACAACTTGAGCAGAGCTTATATACACTCTTTGGAGGGGGCAGGGACTTTACATACATCATAGCATCCTTTAGCAAATCATCACATACCGTGGGAAAATCAAATAACAACTCTAAAATATGATTAGCACATTCACTGGCGGGAACAGGTCGGGTGGGGGTGATTGGTCAGTACTAAGAAGGGGTATACATTCAAACTGATTGGTTTAAGACCTGAGGTGTATACGTGCGGGACTGCACGGCTTTGGAGGAAAGGTGGTTGTTCTCGTTGAGCAACTAGGTGGTCAGGGGAGATTTCGATACACATCTAATGGGCAGTTCCGGGAATTGTTTTACTGCCACATGAATTTCAGGTTCCGAATGCAACTTAAAAACTTTTCAGGACAAACCTTATCCTTTCAGTACCCATTTATAAACTTCAAAACCAGATTTTTAAAAAATGTAGCCTGGTGCAGTAGTATGCACTTATAATCTCAGCAACTCAGAAAGCTGAGGCAGGAGGATCACAATTTTGAGCCAACCTCAATAAGTTAAGGAGACCCTCCTTAGTGACAAATTAAGATTTTATGACTAGGAGAAACTCACTCTTGGCGGGGGGGTGGGGGGGGAGGACTGGGGATGTAGCTCAGTGGTATAGTGCCCCAGGGTTCAATCCCAAGTATGTACCAGTGGAATTATGAAAAACGTGCCTGGGTTATATTAGAATGTTGTAGGCCGAATTAGGAAGGTATAGATAGAATACATTGGTGACATTTGACAAAGATGGATAATCTCTATCTATGAAGCATACAAGCAAGAGGAAAGTCAGTTGAGCTGAATCAGGACCTCGAGTACGTAATGATGAACTTTGTTGTCTGAAAAGCAGTCATCGAGGGGTTTTAATGAGATATGGAAAAATATCTTATGATCATTAAATGAAAAAATCAAAATAAAACAAAAACAAAACTCCCTGCCTAGCAGTGAGATTATTTCAGAGGTAATAATGTTTAATAAAAGAAACTCTTTCAGGACATTATGGTGCAAAAGAGAAATAATACAGAACCAAATTTAGCAAAATAGGAATGGGAATTTTTAAAAAGTAGGCCAGCTTGGAAAGATATTACTGCTGTGAAATTTATATATACACATGATCCATTCAATTGGAAATAGTATGAAAAAAAACTTGAAGGATGACTTTCAGCTTCTAACTTTACTGGGATCACCACAGAGAAGATATATTTATTGGATTTGTCAAGGAAAAAAGATTGGTTTCACGTTCTGAGTGTGTTTTAAACACGGAATTTTTAATACTCATAGGCCTATGCAAAGTCCAAATGCACTTTTATGAATCAGGCCAAAACCCTGAAATCAATTTAAAAAAACCTTTCTGGATTATGTTAGATAAAAGAATGTAAATGTTTTTAAAACTCTAATTGAATATTCATGCAATTTTCTGCAAGGTTTTTTTTTTTTTGTACATTTACAGCTAAATTCAGAAGACTAACTGCTTTAACATAAATGTGTGACACATACAACAAAGAAATTCACCTTTGTGCAAGGTAATATTTTATAACAGAATAATTTCACTTTTTGTGGCAGAAATAATGGTATGCAGCATGCTGCGCATTTATACTCACATTTTAACCTAGCAGCACAATACTCTTTGAGACATAATACAACATGAAGAAAATATATACATCTTCTAATAAAACTATATAAATTCCAGAAATCTCATAAGCCAAACTTATTTTGTTTTTCTCTATTGCGAATTTTCTCTATTCTTTCCCCAAAATTATTTAATATAAATCCTATATTTTCAAAATGGAAGGAAATAACTATTAGTTTGGAATAGACCAACAACAGAAACGGTTGTACATAATGTAGCAGGAATTTCTTTTGAAGAAAGAGAATAACATGGATAATCTGAGATGATAAAATGAAAGATAAATTCCTTTTTGGTATAAAGAGGATAATATGGTTCACATTACAATGCTACTTGAGTAGAATTAAACTTAAGGTAATCCTATAGATCTAATGTAAATTAAAAATGGGAAGAGGATTATAGGCCAAATTGAAACAGCCCTTCTCTAAACTTGAATTTATAAATATGAACATGTTGGGAGCTAGCAATTAAGAGGTGAATTATATACCTCTTGAAGCATTGCTTTTAATTCACAAGCGTTTTTGAAATAGCTCATTTAAATCTGGCATCAAATGATATATATTTGATGTACATCTAGGATAGGGAAAAGCTTGTTTCCAACCCCAGGCTTCTCATTTTAGTTCCTATTCTGACCCCACTGCAGAAAGCCACCCAATTCCAATATTTGTTAGTTATCTTCATACCCCAGTCTCCATTTCAGCAAACTGTTGGCCCTGATCCCAAGGCTCCTGTCCTTTCTTCAGCTATTCTGGTTTACTCTTCTTTAATCTCCTTTTACTCCATATTCAAAGCTGTTCTGCATCATCTACTTTTGATTGACTTCCTCTTTTCAGCTACTGCAGAAGGAAGTTTCTCAGTATATGTTCCTAGCCATATGGAGCACCTCACTTTAAAAACAAGGCACAGAAAAATGTCAAGAATAAATTTAAAAAACAAAGATTTGAAGACTTATTACATAAACACTTTGAATTTATTTTACCTTAAAAAACAAAGATTAAAATTGAATATCTTGTTTTTCTGTTCTTTAAATTTTAATATATTTTCATTGTTAGAATGTAATATTTGCAAAATGCCTACTTCTCTACCTTATCATGGGGTAGTCATCTTGCAAGAATGCTTTATCTTTAATTTTTAAGAAAAATTAACCAGTGATTATATATTCTAGGTACAACTTAAAAGCACAAAGTATTAAACAAAATTTCTATGCATTTGATAAAACCTATTGTTGAATTCTGGATCCAGAAAATATTACCAAGCAAGCTGAGTCATGAGGAAATGTGGGCTTTATTCTTACCATAAAGAGAGCAAGCACCACCTCATGGAAGTCTTCCTACTGTTTGGAAGGAGGAGAGAAGGTTGTACTTCTAAGGTTTTAATGGCTAAATTTTTTTGGAGGTGGGGGGTATGTTTTGATTCAGGGACTTTATTAGAATTGCAGAAAGAGCAATTTAATATTGTGGACACAGCAAGGAGAGGATTTTGAGAAAAGGGATCCTAAAAATTGTTTTTTGATATGCTGTATAACAGATGTCTTTCAGAAAATTCTTAGCATGAACACTATTATCTTTCTCAGCAAGAGTTTCCAGGAGTAAAATTAATTTGATGAAGACAGTGGAAAATAAAGATATATTGTGTATAGATGTGGGTGCCTTTAATTCTCACTATGTTTTCAAAGCAGATAATACATGCCTGCCGCCCCACCCCAAATCTATCTATTTGAAATCACTGTCTTTGTCTATATTTATAAAATCAAAGGATGATTAAAATATCCCTACCACAGTTTGGCATTGTTATCATTTTATTTTTCATAAGGCTGGACATTCCTGAATACTATTCAGGTCGTGTGCCTATTTTACTGTACCTAGCTAGGGCAAGGGAATTAGTAACATTGTGTTCATTTGCATGTGTGTGTGTAGGGTTGGTCGTGGCCATAGGGAATAAGGTACAATAGAAAATAAAGTATTTGTTGACTAGTTCCTATAACAATTTTTATATATAGTCAGGCTATATATCTTCTTATCCATGAAAAACGTTCTTAATAGTCACTTTGTAGATGCAAAGTAGATGTTCAGTAAAGCAGTTGAATAAATGAATTTAATTTGTTCTGCTTCTAATTACCTGAACAAACTAATTTTTTTTATAAAAGTAAAACCCAAATCTTAATTATAGCTAGCATATAAGCCCTCAATACATGTTACCTACTGCTATGAAGTTTATCAGTTCTTAATACTTTTCTTCTTTTGCATATTATCTAATAATTATAATGAAGCTGATTTGTTCTCAAGATTTGGTTTTCCTTTTCTGGGTGAATCTACAGCAGTTACTTAGATCAAAATTATGAGTAGCTACAATTTTCTTGTATTAAATTTTCAAATCCTCTTACTCTCATGAAATAGTTTATGTTAAAGTGATATATCACATAAATAGTTCTCCAAAAATACATTAAAATAAATTAGATATGATTTGTTTATATTTTTCTGGTATCTATACTTATAACTGTAATTGTTTTTTCAAGTTACATTGGAGGACATTTTAAGATTTCAAGAATGTAAAAAATTACTGTGTTCAGTCAAAGTCAGTGGCTGAAGCAGCAATGAAGCCTGTGATTAACTTGCTCTCTGTGTCCTGCCATTTGCCAAGACTCTGCTTTAGTTATAACAATAATTACAACAATACTTTTCAGAGTCATAACAATAATAATAAAAATAATAAAAACAAAGCTAAGTATATGTGACTTTGAGACTCTTGAATCTCTGATATCTACATAAGTTGATCTTAAATTCCTTAATTTTAGAATCTGAAAAATTCAAAATGTCCCCCAAACCTTTTAATTCTTGATATATGTTATATTTCCTGTGGTTCCCTCTACCTTTTGACTTATATAGCTTTTTTTTTACTTTACCTGTAGAACCAGATATAAAATTCAGTCCTTTCATTGATTTTTACCAAAAGCCACACACAAAAGCAAGGAAGTAAGAAACAAACTGAAAACATAAGACTCTCCTAAAAGCTAAGTGTTTTTACAAGGAAAAACAATTGCTTTTATAAAATTATAAAGCAAATGTTTCCTCAGTTTTTCATTTAACTTAGTAATAAATCAGAGAAAAAAAAGATGTTACTACCACTTCGAATAAATTTAAATAGCCACATATAGATAGAAAATTAAGATTTGTTAAAATCAATTTATAAATAGATATAAAAATGCATGTATCCACAGACCAAAACCAAATGTATTTCATGGGGCATAATGAATTTGCCTTTCTATGAATAAGAATCATTTGTATTGTTATCAACTTTCTATGCTTGATAAAGTTTCAAAAATAGCTCAAACATGATGAAAGGCTTTGATAACCAGGAAGGCTATGCCATTCAGGACATTATAGTGTATTTTGCTGAATTGCAGATTCTTTCAAAATTTTTTTTCTTACAATATCTGTCCTTCCCCCTTTGATTAAGAATCTCAAATATTATAATTGGTATGCCAAAATTTTTCTTTCAGTAGACTTGTTCTGATTGTTTACATAGATTCAACAAGAATTTTAATTAATCGTGTAGGAATCCAAACTTATTTTTACAAATCTGGAGCCTCATAGTACTGACCAATTTCTATGGCCACAAAATTTACTTTAATCTGCATGTTTTTATAAGGACTCTACATTTGAACCCTAAAAATCCCTATTGAGTATCTCCAAGTTAGAAATACAAGTTGCTGAAATATGCAACAATATTTCATCTGTCATTCTTATGAATTTGGGTGTGTTCACTTCTTGATACTCCTTCCAAATTTGCCAATGTCCCAGGGTTGCCACAAAAACCCTTCTGATTTTCTTACCTACACTTTAGGGCCCTGTAAAACTGGCACATTTTTTTTTTGTCACAGTCTCGTAGGTATTAGATTCTTAAATTAAGTTGCCTTAGAATCTTTTACAACTAGCAGGTCACACCATATTCAATGCAAATTATCCTTAAATATGAAACTCCAGAGAAGATCTTGATTGTACAATGAATGTGTTCAATTACATTTTGTCAAAATGAGAATGGATTTTTTAAAAGAACTTAACAAAGCCTTGAAATGAATATATTTCTATAAATAATATGAAAGGGAGTTTCAGAACCAGTAGGGGTTATTGAGAACCTGACATCATTTAAAAATATTTTATTTTATTTTACAAAAATCTGACATTGTGAGTTCAATAGCATGAGAAAAAGAAAGTTTCTTTGCAAACACATAAAACAGAAAACTAATGTAAATCAAATATGCTTCAAACATAAAATCAGAATAATGATTTCCTCCTCAGTTCCATCAATCCTGTGTATTTCATTCTTATTCTGTTGGAGCTTTGATGAATGTTATAGTCCTCAGAAGTCATCTGCTTTTGACTAAGAATCCTGGAAATACAGACTCACGCTACACATTGGATGTTTCTATGGAAGGTCAGCCTCAAAGCCATGATTTGAAGAAAAATATTTAGATGTACCATACAGTTACTTATAGTGATATATTCAACTTATTAAAAATATTATATAAAAAGACACAATAAGTCATAGAATCCAAACATCTGAGGTTTTATAAAATTCCATGAGCAAGTCTAGTGTGCATCACCAGTTAGGAACTAGAGGCTTAGAATCTGCTAGATTTTGATAAAAGGATTAAGATTCTGAGCAATTAAACATTTAATCATTTACACAATAAGCTACTTGTAGTAAATCTTTGCTCTTATCTACTAATAGTTTTAAAAGAGACCTCTGGGACAATGATAAATACAGGAAAGCTTAATAAAAATATTTCATGAAAATTTTGATCTTTTTTCCCTGATATGATAGCATATTATGATTAGGAGACATGATGAAAGCTTCTCACAAATCATAATCCTTTATAGCACCTCTTTCTCTTTTTAAGACAAAAGAACAATAATTCTGCTTTTTCAGAATCCTGTGGAGAAAATTTTAAAGGTAGTTTTTTTCTCTGTAATATTTTGTAAACATTTTTTTTCTTCTTATTTTTTGATTAAGTTTAGAAAAGCAAAAATTAAGAAGTGTTTTGAGAAGATTTGGAATTTTAATTAAAATGGAATCTTGAGTGCCTAAGAAATAATACTTGATTGTCTATTAAAGCGAAGTTGAAAAAATTGAAAATAATCAATGAATTTAAAACAGTTGGAAAGGAACAATTATTTTTTAAGGGATGAACACATTATATCATTATTATTAATTAATTTTTTGTGGTGCTAGGGATTGAACGCAGTGTCTCACTCATTCTAGACAAGTGTTCTATCACTGAGTCACACTTCCAATCTAGGTAATACTTATTTTTGTTCCCCAATAATAAATAATACAAATTATTCTAGTATAATGCAAAATCTCTATTATCTAGATAGTTTACACAGAATGGTGGGTTTTTTTGCATATTTTAGCTAAGTAAATTAGTAAATCAAGTAAAGGAGCCTATCAAATTTTAACAATCTTAGTTAAGATTTTAACATGTTTCATAGATTCTCTTCAGATCCCTATAAGTTGGTAAAGCAAAAAAGAATTACTTTCCATAATTTTACCTTCCTTCATTATATTCTTTCATATTCTGGTAAACAACAACAACAAGAAAATCAATAACAACTATTGCTTTTTCTTTAGGACAGATCAAGGAGGTCTTTGTGGTTAAAACTAATTTCATGCTAATTATATGATGTTATCATGTGATGCATTCATCACATCATTGCTATCTTAAAATGAACCAACAAACATTTTAAAATTTCTGTTTTGGTTCCCAATACAACAAATACAAACAGTTATAACTTATAGAAATAAATTCTGAAATTGATGCAAATTGGCTTAACTCTGAGGAAATAATTAAATTTACTGATAAGCTTGTTCATATTTCATGAGAAAGAATCATTTGCCATGACATTAGTTTAGAAACTTACAGAGTTTTGACATATCTTAAAAAAAAAGAAAGAAAGTAATAATTAGATTGCCAGGAAGGTTGATCGAGAAAGGATATTTATGGCATTCCTGGTGCACTTAGCATCTTCACAATTTTTTCCTACATGTCCATTATAACTTGATTAGATTCCTTGCTTCTAAGTTGTCAAGAGAAACGATGAGGTTCCTGTTATAAACTAAAAGGTAAAAAGTAAATAGGATAAATACTTTTAAAATTTAAGACACATATCCTAAATGTCCTGTGTTGGAAGTTTCTCTTCAACCTACAAAAATATAGTTTTTTCCCCCCCCAAGGCAGGTCAAGTCTGAAAAATCTCTCACTTTTTACTATCCCTTGCTTTCTACTTTCAAAATATTTTAGAAAATTGGAAAACAGAAAACATAGACAAATATAGATATTTAGTAGAATAAGCATCTGGGATATTTAGAGAGAAAACATTTACTTGGCTTGTTGAATATTATTGTTGTTAATTAAAGTAGAGTCAAAGGTGAGAATCAGATCATATTCTGTTTCCAAAATATTTTGGTAAAAAAAAAATAAGGTTGGTAAAAACAGGGTCTCCCTAAATTGCTGAGGTTGGCCTCCAACTTTCTTGTTACTGCCTCTGCCTCCATTCAGCTGAGATTATTATAGGTATGCCCAATGCCCAGTTCAAGTTTTTAATGTTGTTTAACAATAAGCCTGATTTTTAAGAAGTTTTGGATTTACAGAAAAATTGCAAAAATAATAAAAAAATTTCCACATATCCTGCAATCTGTTAATTAACTATTACATATTAACATGTTGCAATTAATAAACCAATTTAAATTTTTTTAAAAAAAGTATAGAAAATATAATGTTGGTATGCTTCCTAATGACTGGTTAAAAATGAACTTTAGCAATTTCCCACCAAAATCTGGTAATGAAATAGTAAACAGAATAGAATTTCAATAATTTTCACCAAGTAGTTATGGCACATTTTCAAAGTAACAGGATATAAAATCAACACCCATAAATCAAAGGCATTTCTGCATATAAGAGATAAATCTTTAGAAAAGATTTTCTGCTTTTTTGTATTTGCTAATAGTTGCTTTGTGGTATAATATATGGCCTATTTTAGAGAAAGATCTATGTGCTGCTGAGAAGAAAGTGTATTCTCTCATTGAAGGATGAAATATTTTATATATGTCAGTTAAGTCTAAGTTATTGATTGTATTATTGAGTTCTATAGTTTCTTTGTTCACCTTTTGTCATTATCTGATGTTCTTTCTTCCAAGTGATCAAGTCTGTTGGTTATGCTTTCTATTGAGTTTTTTATTTGATTTATTGTATCCTTTATTTCAAGGATTTCTAACTAGTTTATTTTTTTCAGAGTTTTTATCTCTCTCTTCAAGTAATCTTTTGTTACCTGTATTTGTCTTTTATCTCTTTGTTGGAGTGATCAAATTTTGCCTGTATTTGCTCATTTAGGTCATTCTTTAATTCACAGATCATTTTAATTATGAACCTCTGAACTCCATCTCTGACATTTCATCAACTTCGCTGCACATGGGTTCTGTTATCATAGTGTCCTGGTTTGTTTAGGGCACTTTCCTCCTTTGTATTTTCATGTTTTCTGTATCTTCCTTTCTTGCAGTGTGGATCTGAGATATTACAGTTTCTTCCCTATATTCTTATAATACCCGTGCAGATTATCTTTACCTCACCTTCTTGTTGGGCTTCCAGGCCCTGCCAGTGTCCCTCCATGTATGCTACTGCATCTAATGTTGATGGGGGCAATAGAAGAGGTAACTTGAGATAATAGTTAAGGTGACCCAAGATGGAAGCAATGTCTTACAGAGATAGGGCTACAAGAATGGGTCTCACACTCCCTTTGGGATGCCTGTTCTGAAATGTAGCTGCTTTTAGGCCCTGTCTTTTGTCAAAAAGTTAGGGGCTACTGTGTGAGGAAGGATATGGCAATGACTGCAGTGTCCCAAATGGAAGTGGGTTAGATTAGGCTCCCAGATGAATAGACAGCCAAGTTCTATAAGACCTTTAAAGAAGAATTAATACCAATACCCTTCAATTTATTTCAGGAAATGGAAAAAGAGGCAACACTTCCCAACTCATTCTATGAGTCCAATATCACCCTGATTCCAAAACCAGGCAAAGACACATCAAAAAAAGAAAAATTCAGACAAATATATCTAATGAACATAGATGCAAAAATTCTCAATAAAATTCTGGAAAATTGAATATTAAAACATATCAAAAAGATCTTGCACCATGATCAAGTGGGATTCATCTCAGGGATTCAAGGTTGGTTCACATATGGAAATCAATTAATATAATTCATCAAATCAATAGATTTAATGATAAGAATCACATGATCATCTCAATAGTCACAGAAAAAGCATTTGATGAAATACAGCACCCTTTTTGTTCAAAGCACTAGAAAAACTAAGGATAACAGGAACATATCTCAACATCATAAATGGAATCTACACTAAGCCAGGCCAACATCACTATAAATGGGAAAAAATTGAAGACATTCCCTCTAAATACTGGAACAAGACAGGGATGCCCTCTTTCACCAATTTTATTTAACATATTTCTTGAAATACTTGCCAGAGCAATTAGACAGATGAAAGAAATTAAAGGGATAAACATAGGAAAAGAAGAGCTCAAATTGGCACTGTTTGCTGATTATATAATTCTGTACCTGGAAGACCCTAAAAGTCCATCAGAAAACTTCTAGAACTAGTAAATGAATCCATCAAAGTAACAGGATATAAAATCAACACCCATAAATCAAAGGCATTTCTGCATATAAGAGATAAATCTTTAGAAAAGAAAACGAGAAAAATACCCCATTTACAATAGCCTCAAAAAAATAAAATACTTGGGAATAAACTTAATGAAAGAGGTGAAAAAATCTATATAATGAAAATTACAGAACCCTAAAGAGAGAAATCAAAGAAGACCTTAGAAGATGGAAAGATAGATCTTGCTCTTGGATAGGCAGAATTAATATAATCAAAAGAACCACCATACTTCCAAAGCACTATACAGATTTAAAGTAATTCCAATCAAAATTCCAATGACAATTCTCATAGAAATAGAAAAAGCAATCATAAAATTCATCTGGGAAAAAAAGAGACCCAGAATAGCTAAAGCAATCCTTAGCAGGAAGAGTGAAGCAGGTGGCATCACTATACCAGACCTATACTTTAGACCAATAGTAACAAAACCAGCATGGTATTGGCACCAAAACAGACTAGTAGATCAACGAATCAACAGAGACTAAGCCACAAAATTACAATTATCTTATATTAGACAAAGATGCCAAGAACATGCATAGGAGAAAAGATAGCTTCTTCAACAAATGGTGCTGGGAAAACTGGAAATCCATATGCAACAAAATCAAATTATACCCTATTTCTCACCATGCACAAAACTCAACTCTAAATGGATCAAGGACTTAGGAATAACACCAGAGACCTTGTGTCTAATACAAAAAGTAGGCCCTAATCTCCATCATGTGGGATTAGGCCCCAACTTCCTTAATAAGACTCCTTTGATGCAAGAATTAAAATCAAGAAGGCTGGGGATGTGGCTTAAGTGGTAACATGCAAGCCCGGCATGCACCTGGCACTGGGTTCTATCCTTAGCACCACATGAAAATAAAATAAAGATGTTGTGTCCACCAAAAACTGAAATATAAATATTAAAAAAATTCTCTCTCTCTCTTAAAAAATAAAAATAAAATCAAGAATCAATAAGTGGGATGGATGTTCATCATCTCTAGCAATTAGAGAAATGCAAATCAAAACCACTCTGAGATTTCATCTTACTCCAGGCAGAATGGTAGCTATTATAAATACAAACAACAATAAATGTTGGTGAGGATGTGGGGGAAAAGGTATACTCATACAATGCTGGCAGAACTACAAATTATTGCAGCCAATATGAAAAGCAGTATGGAAATTTCTTGGAAAATTGAAAATGGAACCAACATTTTACCCAACTGTCCATCTCCTTGGTCTATACCCAAAGGACTTAAAAACAGCATATTACAGGGACAAAACCACATCAATGTTTATAGCAGCACAATTCACAATAGCTAAACTGTGGAACCAACCTAGATGCACTTCAGTAGATGAATGAATAAAATAAATGTGGCATATATACACATTGGAATATTATTCAGTAATAAAAGAAAATAAAATAATGGCATTTGCAGGTAAATGGATGGAGGTGGAGAAGATAATGTTAAGTGAAGTTAGCCAATCCCAAAAATCCAAATGCTGAATGTTTTCTTTGTTATGAGGAGGCTGATTCATAGTGGGCATAAGAAGAGGGGACATGGGAGGAATAGCTAGGGCAGAGGGGATGGAGGGGAAGGGAGTGGGCATGGGGTTATAAATGATGGTGGAATGTGATGATCATTATTATCCAAAGTACAGGTATGAAGACACGAATTGGTGTGAATATATTTTACATATAACCAGAGCATGACAAATTGTGCCCTATATGTGTAATAAGAATTGTGTTGGTGAGGATGCAGGGAAAAGGGTACACTCATACACTGCTGGTGGGACTGCAAATTAGTCCAGCCAGTTTGGAAAGCAGTATGGAGATTCCTTGGAAAGTTGGAATGGAACCACTATTTGACCCAGCTATTCCTCTTCTCAGACTATACTCAAAGGACGTAAAAACAGCATACTACAGGGACACAGCCACATCAATGTTTATAGCAATACATTCACAATAGCTAAACTATGGATCCAACTAAGATGTCCTTCAGTGGATGAATGGATAAAAAAAATGTGGCATTTATGCACGATGAGATATTACTCAACACCAAAAGTGAATAAGACCATGGCATTTGCAGGGAAATGGATGGCATTAAAGAAGATTATGCTAAATGAAGTCAGCCAATCCCCCCAAAACAAATGCTGAATGTTTTCTGTGATATAAGGGGGGTGACTCAAAGTGGGATAGGAAGGGAGAGCATGGGAGGAAAATTACCTCTAGATAGGAAATAGGGGAGGAGGGAAAGAAAGGGAGAAGGGGAATAGCTAGGATGGTGGAAGGAGACAGTAATCATTATACAAAATACATGTATGAAGATGTTAATTTTGTGTCAACATACTTCATATACAAACAGATATGATAAATTGTGGTATAAAGGTGTATTAAGAATTGTATGCTAAAAAATAAGAGAGCTCATGTATAATGGCAAAAAAAGAATTGTAATGCATTCTGCTATCATATATAAATTTTAAAAAAGCAAAAAAAGAAAGATAGTTTACAAATAATTAATTTCACCTACAAATTATAGAATAACCTTAACTCTCCAAAACCTGTGCCAGCTTTTCAAAATGAGATTCTTTTGTATCTCAAAATTAGAAAAATTTGATTAAAATTACAATACAGAAATCACATAGTTGGTTCCAACATGAAGAAAATAATGTGCAAATCTGGGTTTTGCTATTTAAAAACTATTATTTTTTATGTTGATAGAAATGATAAATATCAAGTTCTCTCTTCAGACATTCTTATACTGTAATCCTTTTACTTCATTCTACCCTTTCATTTTGTTGTATTTTTGAAATCTTTCTTATTTTAGGCACACAAATACATCTAGATCAATATTAATCACCATGTTTAAATAATTTAAATTATTTTATCATAGTATTTTATTATGCATAAAGAGAATAATGCAAGATAATTCAAATGAAATTAAATAAATCCCATGCAAACAGTTTACAAGTTCTAGAGACAGAGCATGACTTTTTTAGTGTTGTGCACATCATAACATAATGCTCTCTTAAAAATAGATTTTGCAATTGCAAATGCATATTTTTAATATTGCAAACCTATGATGAATTGTGTCAGTTTTGATTTTTAATCTACATGTGACATTGATAGAGGAATCGTTCTTCCTTTTTGAGACTTTAAATTTATATTTTTGGTCTGTCAGTCATAAAATTATAAGATCCAGTCTATAGTCTTTATTCTTCAGTAAAGAGAGAGATTTTATTTAGTAAATTATTGAACATATTATTAGACTAGAATAATAACATTTTCACAAAAATAGAAACAAGCATGAGTGAGTATTGTATAAAATAAACATTTCAATAATCAGGTTTCCAAAAAATAAATTATGATTATTGAAGTCACCAATTCAAGCAAATATTTAGGGAAGCAAAATAATCTAGAAATAAACAATATCAACAACACAAAGAGAAAGATGACAGTTCCATGTCAAAGAAAAGAAGATTTTTAAACAAAATGGAAAACCATATGAAAATATTTGCTGTTCTTGGGAAAGAATCATTTGCTTATTTACTCTTTTTCTCACTGATTAGCTGCTGTGTGCAGGTTGTACTTTCACGTGGTGCTTATGCTCTGCCACTGCTTCTTCCCATGGCTAGACCCAGCCTTGTAATTAACTTTTTCACTGCTGTGACAAAAGACCTGACATGAACAATTTTAGAGGAAGAACAGATTATTTGGGGCTCATGGTTTCAGAGATCTCACTCCACAGATGGCCAACTCCATTGCTCTGGGCCAGAGGTGAAGAAGACCATCATGGTGGAAGGGTGTGGAAGAGGAAAGCAGGTCAAGACAGTGCACCAGGAAGCAGATAGAGAGAAAGCACCACTCAACAGGAACAAAAAATATACCTCAAAGACATACCCTCAGTGACCCTCCTCCTCTGTCCATGTTCTACCTACCTATAGTTACCACCAAATTCATCCATTCAAGTGGATTAATGCACTGATTAGGTTAAGGCTTTCATAACCCCAGTCAGTTCACCTCTGAAATTTCTTGCATTGTCCCACATACAAGCTTTTGGGTGACACCTAATATCTGCACCATAATACCCAGCATGTTAAACACAGTTGTTACCAGAGTAACTCCCTTTGTCTGAATCTCCTTATGAAATGCAAGCTTTCTTTAAAAGTCCAGTGAAAGAAGACATTGAAGGAAATTACAAAATTATCAGATCAATGGAAGAAAATAGGTACTTAAAAATCAACATGATTTATATGAGTTTAATATGCCATAACTACAATAATACAAAAATTCAAAATATAAAATTGCTCAACAAATATACTGAGATAATGAGGTAACCATTAGAAAAAATATTAGATTTTTGACTTCACATAATATACCAAAAGAATATACTTATTGATTACAATTAAATGCAGACACTTGTCTTATTTTAAGTTATAGTAGAAAGAGATGTCTTAGTCAGAACTTAAATCAAATCTTTATTTTATTTGACACTTAACATCTAAGATGTATAAGCACATGTGATATCCCAAATAAAATTAAAAGGCAATAAAACCATACAAAGGCTAGTACACAAATGTTTATAGCAGATTTTTTTTTGTAATACCCCAAAATTGAAAACAAATGTTCCTATACAGCTAAATAAACAACAATGATGAAAGAATGTTTTATCTACATACTGTGGGATAGTATTCAGCAAGAAAAAAGGAAAAAAATTACTAGCACACAAAACATAAATAAATCTTGAAGTAATTATTCAGAGTGAAAGAAGCCAGAAAAAAGAATATATACTAACTGCTTCAATTTATATAAAGTTCTAGAAAATACAAAATAATCTATAGTAACAGAAAGCAGATCAGTGGGAAAATAGATCAGTTGTTGGTTGCCTAAGGAAATTAAGTAATTAGGGCTGGGTGTGAGAGAAAGATTTTAAAGGGGCAAAAATAAATTTGGGGGGTGGTAGATATGTTCATTACCTTGATTGTAATATAGACACAAGTCAAGATTTACACTTTAAATATATACAATTTATTGTATGTTAACTTTACTTCAAAAAAGTTATTTTTATTTAAAAAATTAAAAGGCAAATTAACAGCTAGAGAAATATTTACAATGAATCTTTAAAATATTGTATAGAAAAAGCTTATTGATTAATAATAATAGGACAAAAAATCACAACAATAATGGGCACAGTTCTCAATTGTACAAATCACAATATAGACTACACATGCAAAATATTTTTAAAAGATAGTACTCAATGAAGCCTGTTTTGTTAGTTATCTACTAGCTTAAAACAATAAACATTTATTACCACACAATTTCTGTGGATCAAGAATTTAAACTTAATAACTCAAGTTCTCTCATGGTAATTTAGTAAGGATGTTATTTGCTCCCCAAAATAGTTCACTTAATAAATTTTAGTTTCCTCAGGTTGCAGTAACATCAGATCAAAACTGGGTGGTTTGGAACAACAGATATGTATGGTCTCATGGTGCTGGAGGTAAGAAGTTCATAACCAAGATTTTGGAAGGCTTTGAAGGAAGGCCTCTCCTCCAGGACCCTCCTTGGCTTGTAGATAGTGGCTAATCTCTGTCTCTTTACATTGTCTTCTCTCAATGTGTGTCTGTCTCTGTGTTCAAATTTCCTCTTTTCAAAAGGACATCCTTCATACTGGATTATAGCTCATCCCAATTATTACAATAAGGTTATTTCAGAATAAGTTCCCTTTCTAAGCTACCAGATGTCACAAGCCATCCAAGTGTTCTGTGTGTACTGTTGCTCATAGGAGCCAAATGAGGGGATAGATCTGGCATTGAGAACTCCCTGTAGCATCCCTTCAGGGATTGATCACCTGATGCAGATGAACTTCCCCATCAAGCTCTGCCTAAAATCCCACAGAGCACCTGAGATGGGTGTGCCTGCTAAGATGTCCATCAATCCACTGACCAGAAGACAACAGGAAGCAAGACTCTGCCCTTGAAACCTTATCCTTGCCTTTGATGTCCCCATTATGCGGGCTCAGCTCTGTCTTTCCACTGCTCTCTTTTTTCAACATGGCAGCTTGACCCTTAAAGTCCAAGAGCTGTCCTGCCCCATTATGTGGACACTACTTTTTGTGTCGTATGATTTTTTTGCCACCTTCTTCTTAGCCTAATGTTGCAGCCAGCCCATTTAAACCCAGTTTGTCTCCTCTGTGTGGAGGACCATGGTCCAGAACTGGGGATAATGAATTTTAAGTAGACAAAGAGGTCCATGTGCTTTCTATGTGTGGTCTAGAACAACTAAATTACAGTCACTGTTGGGTTGTTTAGTATCCATGTATGGAAAAATCAGGCTCCACCTCCTGAGAGGAAGTGTATCAGTGAATGTGTGACATTACACAATTTTAAAACATTTTACTTACTACCTAACAAATGAGACTTAAAATAAATACTAAATATTATGCCAACTAAAAATTGCAAAAGTAGAAAATATTGAACCTTAATGCCAGCAAGGTATTATTTAAAATTGAAAGTACTGCCTTTGTAAAAAACAATTTTTCAAAACTCTTTCATACATGTTTACTCTTTGTTGAAGCAATTGCAGTTATGGTGGGTCTGGTAATAAAACATAAAGGAACATGACTATATGGTAGGCATTTTAACCTAAGGATAGAATCCTCTATTCATGAACAAATTGTTAAAAGTGAATAGTTCATCCACTAGAACAGACATTACACAAGAGTAGGAACAATTTTCATTGTTTCTTAAACTGAAGTGCCCTTTCTTAAAAGACTTTTGATTTAAATATTATGAAATGACCTGATTGTCTGAGATAGTTGAAGCTATCCAATAAGAAAGAATTTCAAAACTTAAGAGATATAGTGAATTTAAGTACTAGTTCTGTGGGGGAAATTGAATGGAAATAAGTAATATAGATAGAAATCTCAAACTGTGCTTTTTTTTTTAACTTGCTAATCCACTAAATTTTGAATCCTGGGAGATTAGGTGAGTCATGTTATGGACAGAGGGTGAGGGATTTTCAAAGTAGACACAACTGTAAAGCAAGAAAACAAGTGTGATTTCAGCTTCTGGAAATTTGTGTATGGAATACACTGAAAATTCTTCTGCCATAAAAAAAAGTTCCATAACTGTTAATACAAATTGTTAAGTTACATATTTTTAATAAATACCCATATTTGAAAGAACTTAGAGATTAGGAAAATAAACAATGAAACAGGTGACCTTGATTGACCCCCCAGTGTCTGCTGAGGAATTGTTGCCTTTGGAAAATTAGTGATTTTCTTTGCACATAATTAGATATAATTAGACCTTGAATAAAATGGAAAGTAGAAAAAAGATATTTTTATAATGATACAAGACTTCTGTGTTATGATTCTCCAGAGGAAAAGAATCAACAGGAAGATCATTATAAAAAGGGGATGTATTGGATTGGCTTATGCTACCAGAAGCTGGGTAGTCCACAATGGCCATCTGCAGGCTGAAGAGCTGGAGAACCAGTGACTGTGCAGTCTAAGAGGCTGAAGCCCCAGAACAAGAGGGACCAATGGTGCTACCCTAGTATGAGACCGAGGGCTAATGGAGAATCTCTGGCAGAATTCGCTTTGGAAAAGTGAAAAAGCAAGAGTCCAGTATCCTCACAGGATTGCAGCAGCAATCAAGAATCCATTCAAAAAGAATGGAGCTTGCCATCTGCTGCTCCTTTCTTGTCCTTCCAACTTTTATTTCACACAAGCCTTTGCCCTATTGAATGGTGTTGCCATGCTTAGGAGGGTCTCTATTTCAGTTAGCTATCTCATGCCAATCATTCCTAGACACACCCCTAATCCTCCTGGTCCTTGGCATCTCTTAGTCCAATCAAATCGACAATTCAAATTAACCATTACAACTTCTAAAGCTATACCTTAGGAAAAAAAATGGTAGATAAGAAAAACAGAAGAAAATAAATAATTCTTAGTTATTGGCCTGGGCTAAAGAAGAAAGCTTGAAACTTGAATATGAACTGGCTTTGTAGCTGTATACCATAAAGCTGAAATTTAACGTGTCTCTAATAAACTTCCAAGAACTTATACAAGCAAATCTAATTCTTCTTGAACAAACAAATATTGCACTTAGGCTATTTGGGATTCTTTCAGTTCCTCCTAAAGAGAGTTTGTAATCCAAACTTATATTCCACATTAAAAAAAAAAAAAACTACCATGACTAAAAAATAAAACAAAATTCAGAAGTTTACAGTAAGAATATCACCATAGAAATGAAAAATAAAATAAAGTACTTAAAAATAAATAGGTATGTTTTAGGAAGAACTAAATAGAAATTTAAAAAAATGCAAAATAGCCATCAAATTAAAACTGAATATATGTGTCTAAATTATAAAATCCAAATATGATACAATTTTTAAATAATCACTGAAGTATAATCCAAGAGAATACATTTGATCTTTTGATCATATTTGGTATACAATTGATTTTTACTATGTTCTTTCTTTCTTAAGTAGTTCAATGGTAATTAAATTTGATACATATTAAAAGGACTGTTTAATTTACATAGGAAAACATTTCCTTAAAAATAATAGTAGCTTTTGGTAGATAATATGTTTAAAATCATTATTATGAAAATGAAAGAATTATGGGTAATAAGAATGTTATTGCTATTGATTTCACCCTATTGAGTAAATGTCATGGAGGAGACATGCAAGGAAGTACAAAACAATAATATTATGCAGAAAAATGAGCCAAAAGAAGTGGTGATTGGGGCTGGAGATGTAGGTCAGTGGCACAACACTTGCCTAATATGCTCAGTGACCTGGGTTCAATCCACACTACTGGAAAAAAGAAAAACAAAGACAATTTTATGAAATAAAGAACAATAAAACAAATTAAATTGGAATATTAAATTAAAAGATTATTAAAATGGAAAATTTAAAATAATATAATGATCAAATGGGGGGTGTGAAGAGATGGAGGACAATGAATGTAAAAGTGAAATCCTCATATTTTAAAGTAAAACTGAGCAACAATGTGCAAATTGATATATCAAGAAATAAAAATGCTACAAACATCGTTTAGATGTGTGCTAGACCTTGAAATAGAACTACCGAGAACACTTGACCTTGGAAATAGAAATGAGTGAGAGACTGCTACATTTCCTATGTCATTTATTGCTTTACTTACTATTAATTTTAATGAATATGCCAAAAACTTTTCTAAATTTTTATTATTTTAAATATTTCCTTTGGAAATATTTAATATCTTTAACTTTAAAACTAATGAAGACAGTTAAGAGAAAATATGATAAATGATTTTTCACAAAAAACATTAAAATATCAGTTATATTGATGGTAACAAGCCATACAGTGTACTCAAAACTCTGTATAGATTTTTATTTAATACTTTGAGGGAATGGTTTGAAGGTAAAATGAGATATTTACTTCAATGCACAAATGTGCATTCAGAATTTCATATAAATGCATAGACATTTTGAAAATAACGAAGTCCAAATGAAAGGGTCAGAAATATACTTTTTCCAATACAGTGGATAGTTTGTGACAAATTAATTCAGAAAATTTATTATATTTTCATCTGTTTATTTATGATTTATGTTTTTCATAAAAGGATACAATTGCAAACAAGACATTCAAAATATACAAAGGCTTGGGAAAAGAACATTCAAAATTCTTGTGCATGAAATACATAAGCTTGTAGGTAGAATTAAATCTTTCTTAAAGAAAAAATATTAGGCAGTGGTAGCCTTCAGCAGTAGTAATTTATACTCTGTGATTTATGAGTTCCTCACTGACTTCATTATTTGGTGAACAAAATCCATACTTATTATGGGAATCTTTATATTCACTCTTATTTAATAAATTTAAGAGAGAGTACATCAATACATTGTGATACCATCCAGGGATGATCTTTTAAAATAGATTTTATTCTAAAATATATATCATACCATGCATATTTTAATTCAGTACAGTAAGCACTTCTTGAACATAAAACTGCATTGGGAATTTTTGTAGTCTCAATTTCAGATATAGCTATGTAATACTGTAGACATACCATTCTTTCAGGGTTTCTTGTTTAAGTTGGCCTTCTTCCTATTCATGATGTAACCAGGCTATCTGACCTTTTTTTCCTTAACAAGGAGATTTATTAGCATAAAGCAGAGACTTAAAAACAGGTATTTTTTCTCACGGAGCTTTAATTTTAGAAAGACTAGGTTCTTGAATAAGAGAGAAAAGAATCATGACAGTCAAAATATTTGAAAGATAATAATGACCGAATCTCGACCAGTGCTTTCTTCTCTTTCTCTCCAAGCAAATTTAAGCCAGAAAAAAATTTCTCCTAAGTTTGGGATGAGAGAAGTGCTTTTAATGAGTAAACCATGCAAGCTTAAATGCAAGTGTGTCACAGATGAAAAAAGTGCTAAGCCCTGATTCAAGTCCTCTACCCCTTATCAAATTCGAGGGTAAGAAACTTGAGGTAGATTTTGAGGAATTAACTATGATATTAATTTCATGTACATATTTTAGACCTGCTATGGTAAAGAACTATTGCACTATGTAGCCTGTGCTTCCTAAGATCAATTGACCTTACTCAGTTTCTTAAATATAGCCATTGTTTTGTAATATTTCAAACATTTTCCTTCAAGGAAACATGTTAAATGATTCATGGTCCTGATCCTAGAGAGGCATCTTAGAGCTGTTAAGAAGTCAGTGTGGGGTGGCACACAACTGTAAGAATTGTAAGACCAGCAACTATGGAGACTTAATCAGGAGAATCCCAAGTAAAGCCAGGTTTGACAACTCAATGATACCATATCTCAAAGTAAAAATAAATAAATAAGTTTTTTAAAAAGTCAGTGATTAATGATTCTAATACCTAAAATATCTGTGGGAAAAGAAGGTATGAGGATGAAGATGTAGAAATTCAATAGTTAAGAACCACTTAGATGTCATAAAATCATTAAATTTTAAGGTACAAGGGGAGAGTCCTTGATTTTTCAGTGAAAGCATCTTGCAAGTATTTCCTCTTGTGGTAAATTTGTTGAAAATTAAAGTAACTAAGGGTTGGGGGGTTGATCTTAGTGGTAGACTGTGTGCTTATCTTGTGCCATACCCTGGGTTCAATTCCAAGACTTAATAAATATTAAATTTCAAACATATTTTGAAATAATTTGCTTCAGGGGACCCCACAGGTCCCCTGGTATTAATTTGAAAATATTTGCTGAAGGACATCTTTCAAAATATCTTAACTCTATATCCATGAAGCGTTAGAATTCAAGCAGCTCATGTACATTATCTCTCTTAGCTCTTGAAATGGTTTCTACAAAAATATATCATTATGATTCTCATTTTACATGTTGTTATGGTGTGGATCTGGAATGTGTTCCAAAGGTTATATGTGGAAGCCTTGGTCTCCAATATAGCAATGTTCAGAGGTGGGACTTCTGCAAAGTGATTGGGTCATGAGGTTCTGACTTTATCAGTGAATTACTCCATTTATACCTGAATGGACTACTGGGAGGTGGTAGAAACCACTGGCAGTGGGGCATGGTTGAGAGAAGTAGTTCACTGGGTGTGTGTCCAGAAAGGGTATTTTTTTATCCTGTACCCCTTTCCCCTCATCCCCCCTCCTCCTCCTCCTCCCCCTCCTTCTTCTCTCTTTCTCTCTCTTTTCTGACTGCTGTTTTTCTCAGCCACACCTTTCCTCCATGATGTTCTGTTTTACCTCAGGCCCAAAGCAATGCAGTCAGTTGACCATGGACTGAAACCTTTGAATCTGTGAGCCAAAATAATTTTTTTTTCTAAGTATATTTTCTCATGTAGTTTGATCACAGTAATGAAAAATTGACTAACACTTGATAAGAAAAGAGACCTATTGAGGTTGTTCATAGATGGGAGTTTGGAGCTGACATAGGTTATTTTTCAAGTTTCTAATCTTTCTTGCTTACACACACATATTTGCTATCTCTCACTCTCTCTTTCTTGCTCTCTCTCCTCATCTCTTTTCCAAATCATAAATGGAGGCATTTCTTCCCTGTTCCAGGTACAGGGATGTGGTAGTATAAAAGTGTGGTTTCCTGTCTTTATCTAGTTTGGAAGATACTTTCAGGTGCTTGAAAGATCGCATCTTCCCTTGACCTGGGAGAGCAAGAGGCAAGAACAAGCAATGTAACCGGAGCAGTACCAAAGCACTAATTCAGGAAAAATCACAAATCATGGCTCTTGACCCTTCTTTTCTACAGTGCCTGCTGGTGTCTAGAAATCCCAGCCTGATATGAATGTCAGAACTGAAATGTAGAAATGTCCCACTGCATATCTTCTTAAATTAAACTATATTTAGTTTAGTTAAGTTCCAGATTACCCACTTAAAACTAATGTACCTGGAAAAAGTGAATCTAAAGTTGTTCTTCCCCTCAGGGCTTGTTGCAAACCTTCCCTCCCACTCAACCCTCTAGAAGACTATGTTCCAAAGGAAACACAGACCTCTGGTTCCTCATCTCTCCTCTAAAACATAAGCTTTTGTTTACTGATGCTTCTGAGAGATAAGTATCTGAATCTGAGGATGAACATTTAAATAAGTATTCATTAAAGATACCAATTGTTGAATTACATATAGGGAGAAACCATCTTAAAAAATCCTTCCCATGCTCTCTGAAATGGCAGAGCATTTCTGACATTGGTTTGCTAGTCTAGAAACCTCTAGGGACTGCCTGATTGAGTCAGTATTGATGGAAATATGTCAGAATCATTTTCCAATTCACTGTGATTATTCTGCTACTGTTCCATTCAGTCCTGTGCATCCATCCTTGTATACTGTCATATTTTTTTCACCCAGGCAGAGATAAGCTTCTCTAAAAAAAAAGAAAACTTGGAAATTTTAGACCCTTTAAAAAAGTTAGTCTACAGTTTCTTTAAGCTTGACCGGCTGCATAGTTGTTTAGTTCTGGTGAAAAAAAAAATACATAACATAGTCCTTGGTCATGAGGGCTACAAAATTTCTCATATCCCTGATAGAAATTTAGGATCCAGAGGCATTTTTTTTCTCCAGGAAATTCTGTATTTGAGCCCCACTGGGTACAGATGGCCTATAATAATTTGTAAAGCATTTTTAATTGTAAGCTGTAATGAAGGTAGAGAGCGCTTAAACCACTGCACTCCACAAAACTGTGTTTGAAACCAAATGGTATTGGTGATGGCAGAAGGCAAAGTACCTAATCTAATTTAGCCACTTCAGCAGCCTTTGATCTGATATGAAACAAGGGGATGACAGACCATGATAGAAACATCAGCACAGGATTTGGCTGACTTTCCAGAATATAAGGCAGCCAAGACCACTTTAGACTTAAATATTTCAGAAGCAATAGTGTTATTCTTACTTTTATGTATGGTATGAGACTGGGAAACTAGCCAGGAGACAATGTATCCTTCTGCAGAAAAATATCTTGGGAACATGTATCACCCCTTCAGAAGAGGATGTGACACAAAGTAAAATCCTTTTTGTATTGTAGAGGAAGAGTGGTCATCCAGAAATAAATTCATTGCTTAAAGGTAGTAATGAAATTCACCCTGAAGCAGTCAATCAACTCTAGATTTAGTCAGTCTGGAAAGAATGGCAGCCAACAATATGTTATACTTCAGTTTTCTTGGGACAGCAGAGTCTGCTTATAGTAAATAAAGTAAATTATCAAGGTGAAAGATATTGGAGAAGAGGCAAGAACCTTGCTATTGGGATTTCCTGCTCATTGTCATAGGGGAAGAATATTTTTATGAGACAGTATATAATGGTAAAAGAAATGGATTTCTTTTACTCATTTTTCTCATTTGAACTTTTTTCCCTTATCATTGATGTAAAACTTGATTAGAGTTATCCAAACTTAAATGATTGAATAGAGAGGGTGGCACAGGGTCCAAGTGTGGAAGAAAATTGTTCTATCACTGACCTACACCGCTAACCCCTTAAAATTTACATTTGAGAGAAGGAAAGGCAACTATTAGATTAAAGATCACTTATTAATCACTTTGGCAACCATAAATTATTTATCATTTACCATATATCATTATATAGATGGTAAAACATATATCATTATAAAATAACTTTATATCATTATTTTAGAATTACTTTACCATGAATTATAAATATTATTGAGATGTATTGCTAATCAGCCTGTTTTTTTCCTTCTATTTGAATATTGTATACATATTCATTTCTGACAAATAAAAATCCAAATACATAAAAGCCAAGTCAACAGAACCATTACTGTAACTTTAGATACTTAGTAGTATTTCCTCTTAACTTATGCATATTGGTGTTAACATCACCCTCTTCTAATGTGAAAATAGAATGTTGACTCCAACTGCTTTCATGCTGTTTTGAAAAATTACTTTATACCAGGTAAATTCCAGATAGGTTAAAATCGTCAAAAGAAAAAAATCAGTAAATGAAAAGAGCTTTCCAAAAATAATACTTTCTTAGTGCCTCCTGTAATAAAGTTTCATCCTTTATATTAATGCTTCGCTTGGCCGCCAGTGTTCTTTTTATAACATCCATTTAAATGTGTCTTTTTCAGGAAGTGTATACAAAAACTCTTCAAAAGTCCCCATGAGGATGTCCACACGGCAAAAACCTCTGACAGGTGGGCTGTAGTCTCTAGCAGTCGTCCTTCAGTTGTCTTTCAGCCTGACTCCTCTCTACCCTGCTGTCTCCAAGCATAGCTACTGTCTATTTTGTCCATCTGGCTATTGTGTCCGTGAGGAATTCCTCTCTCCTTACCATGCTAAAAAGTGGAAGTGCAGGCTTTCTCCATTGCCCTTTCTCCTTAACTAGAGATCAGCAGTACCTTTGTATTATTTTGCAACTTCAGAATCCTCCAAGCAAAAGAATACCCCAATTGTTCAAGAATTCTAATAGTAAGCTCCTGCAAACACTATTGCCAAGGCCTACATTGATGGCCACACAAGACAAAATACTTCTCTCTCCATCTTCTACATTCCTCCAATAACTAGGCTTCAGGATGTTTATCCCTTTCTTCATGGGAAAGATAGAAAAATTCTACAGTATTCCTCATAAAACACCAATTCCAGTAATCCTTATTTAACTTTCAAAAAATACATATATCTAATTTTTTCTATTACATAAGTTGAATTGGATTAAGAGGTAAAGGCCACATGAGAAGTTTTCCCCAGAACAGAACACTGACTTAATTTGCAAGAAGAGAAAATTTAATGTCTTTCTTTTTCTTCCTATTTGATGCTATCGATAAAATTTTGAATCAATAAAAAAGTCTCAACCAAAATGACTTTATACTCTGAACATATAAGAATTTCTTTTTGAATTATTATTCAACCCATTATTATCCTTTAGCTAGAACATTTAGTCGATAACTCAATTTACTAAGCTTCTGCATTGTGTCTGGCATAATTCTAGGTTCACTGGAAAAGGACGATGTGGTGGAGATTCTCTGGCTGGAAGAATATTTATACCTATATAATTTTACATTTGTATAAAAACTAAAACAACTGTTATTATTTCTGCAGGCACACTAATGACAAAATTAATAGGTGTTTGGAGAAGGGAAAGATCAGTGTGGATTGGCATAACCACAGAAGCATCTGAAATTAACCTGGACCTTGAAGAGTGCAGAGGACACAAGTCAGCATGAAGGAAGTGTTCATTCTGGGGCTGGGGGAATTTTGAGAGCAGTGGAGCTGGCAGGCATGGCATATTTAGGACGTGAGAAAAGAGGCTTGATTGATTCTAATGGGGAAGTTGAAAAATGATATGAGATAGTTCTGAAGAGAAAAGAACAAGATCTATTGTGGAAGCTGTTAAACAGTATAGAATTATCTTAATAGAGCCATTACTGTACTTGACTTGAGGGAAATATAGAAAATGATGTTTTAAGAAATGATCTATTAATTTTCTTGGTATGTAATCATCAAATTAAGAATAGAAGCTAGTTAAGCAATTAAAACTAAAATTGTCATTTTCTACTAAGTCTAGGACCACATGTATTATTTGGGCCTTGTACAGCATGGTTGACTCTTCTGCTTTTAGTTAGAAGACAGAAAGATATTGGCGGATTTTAAGTAAAGTAATAACTACAAGGAAAGCAGTCTGGAGAGTATTACTAACAAGAAGATTTGGCAAAGTGATGTCTTTAATAATCTTGATGAGTAATATTTAGAACAGTATGGGTAAGAAAGTGTGTGTGTGTGTGTGTGTGTGTGTGTGTGTGTGTGTGTGTGTGTGTATGTGTTTGAGGAAGAAAAAGAGTAGAGGAAAATAGAGGCAACAGAAATGGAAAACTCAGAGTTGAGTGTATTAGAGATCATGAAATAGTAGCCCTAGACAATATGACTTGAAGATGGATGGTTTTGCTTTTTTGTTTTATTGTATGTTGCTTTGACTTTTAAGATACTTAAGTACCTTAAGAATAGAAACTAGCAATTCAAACTACAATTGCCATTTTCTCTGTATTATTTTGGTGCTTATTACAAGGTACTTATTACAGCAAGTATAAATGCTGACATAAATACAGAAGATGGAGGGATTTCAGAGTTGATATAACTGACGAGGTGAGAGGAAATGAATTAACTGCACAAGAGAAGGTGAGGGTCTTCGAAAGCAATATTTATAGTCCATTCCTGGTAAGCAGAAGTTAGGAAGAATACATTTGTGAAAATGCAAATAGTTCAGTAATATTGGGAGCACATGCCGGTTTTCTGATGATTATTCTATTTCGTTAGTGAAATAAACAAACAAAAAATCTTGAGTGAAAAAGGTGGATGAAAGAGAGCAGAAAGAATAAAATGCTCATCTAGAAAATGATACTGAATGGATTGGAGCCATATGATAGAACGCTTGGTAGTGTAAAAATCCCCTTTGAGGTTTATGGTCATGAACCAGCCAGCACGTAGTCACATTCAGCTGCTGTGGCACACATCAGAACAAAGTGCTGGATTTCACGGGTGGCAGTCTTTGTCTCTAGAGCAGAAGGAAAATTAATAGATAAAGGAGTTAAAACAAATGTAACCATTCAGATCTTAATACAATAAGTGTATTTTGAAACAACAATAAAAAATGGTAAAGAATATATGCATGGAGAGAGTTTAAATGAAGGGTGATGGATTCAAAGCTAGATAATTAGAAAGAAAGGTGGAGATATATGGAGGATGAAGGATACATCAGTGGACTTTAGTTCCTGATGAAGGCAAAGATGCTTTATAATCACTGTACATGAGGTCATGAGTTGGGAAATTGAAGGTGGTTGTTGGAGAATGGGAAGGTTGATACTAAAATTGTGCAGGATTTATAATTAGGTAAGTATGAGATTAAAGCTATAACCTGAGGAGTGAATACCTATACTAATTGGACATACTCAGAGAAACAGATGCATTAGAAGGATTATCTGTATTGTAAGGACAATAAAATTTTTAAATGAGAGGCTTAATTCTTCCTGTTGAAAATAAGAGAAGAGGCTTGACCCCATTTCTTTCCAACAGCATTTGTGCTAGAAAACTTTTAACTTTAATTTCCTTCTGTCTCTTTGAAATGCATAGAAATTGTTTGGATACTCAGTAAGCCTCTCACCAGCTTCTGATCCAGGAATGCCTGGGGCTTGGACACCATCTCTCTGTAACATAAACATTGTGAGAGAGACTGAATCTCCTCTTTCTCTTCTGTGGAATGATAGTAGGAGTCTAATTTTAGGGGCTCTTGATTCAAGTTGTAAAACTACATTTTGTTATAAAGATTTGAAAGTGTGATTTTCCTTTGTATAACATCAATTAACAAGCACATATGGTCATTCCAATTATCAGGTGAATCTAAAGGATGAATTATGTGTGACTAATGGTGCCATCGAGTCCTATTACTTGAGGATTAGTTATTGCTTATCTCAAAACATAAGTAATGAATTGTATCTGCTAGGATATATAAAAGAGTCAGACTTCTGTCTGTCTTTGCAGCTTCTTAGCAGATTGCCTGTGATATGTGTTACATTCTGGTTTAATGTTTATATAATAATGAAGCTATTTCTTTTTCTACTAATTACATAGAGAGGTTTCTTGGGATGGGAGGAGATTTAATTTTTAATTATATTTTCCCAGCAGCATGGATATTGAAATCATGAAGAATCATGACAATGAACCATGATCCAAAATCTTCCTGGAATGAGATGTGACCTAGAGGTCTATAAGTCAGTGCAAGTGAAACAGTAGGGGAGAATACAAATGTGGGATCTGGACTTCAAAAGTATATGGCACAGATGCAGAGCAGAGCTAAAATGCAATAGCAGTGTGGTGTTTCTATGGTCATTATATCAAAAATATCTAGTAATCATTGCCTATAGCTTTGACTACATGGTTTGGTATGGTTAAAAATGCAGAGAAGCACATTAAGATATAATGAGTCAGAAAGATTTCCTTACATGAAGAATTAAATATCAATAAAAGAACAATTCTAGTAATGTCACAAGCCAGTACATGAGTGATTGCCAAATGAGTTATGCAGACAATTTGTGTAGCACATTCAGAAAAACAAGAGGTCACAAATGAAATGAGCTGGAAAGATTCTTTTAAATTAATATGTATGGAGTATTTTCTATCAAGTCAAAAGGATCATGTCTAGATGAGCTTTCAAGTAGCACCTAGCATGGGACAGACACCCCATGAGGGCTCAATAAGTGCTAATTATCATAATATCAAAGGGTGAAAGACACCTCATCTAATCCAGCCCTCAGGCATCAGGCTTCAACCATTCTAGATAGATAAGAGGCTGTCTGAGTTTGAAACTCTTTCTTCAGAAACCTATTTATAATCATTTCTGTTTAAAAGCTTTTCTTGTTTTTAAACCAAATCCCTTTATCTATGCAATTGTTTTTATAATAGCTGTTGGTGTCAAATCCTAAGGTTAGATAAAATGTGATTTTCTAATTATTTGTCATTCTTTGTAATTAATTTCTTCTTTTTCTTGTTATCAGTGTTCAAGTTAGTTAGAGAGAACTCGCATAAATCCCAGCTTTTCATTTATCCATCTATTCATTTATTTATTAGGAATGTATTTTTTAATTGAAACATATTATTTATGCTCTATTACAAATTATAGCAAACTTAGCAGCTGAAAACAGTCCATTTTTTTATGTCACATTTTAGTGGTTCAGAAATAAGGGAGGAGACTAGCCGGAGGGTTGTATCAGGCTCCCTCAAGTGACTTCCCCTGAGGTATTGGCCAGGACAGCTGTTATTGCAAGGCTTAGCAGGGAGAAGTTCTGCTTCTGTCCTCACTCATATGTCTCTTAGAGTCCTCAAACAGCTCCCTTCTGAATTCACTCATGTGGGACTCTCCATAGGGCTGCCTCGTGACAGGCAGGTAGTTTATTGAAGAGAAAATGAGAATACCCAAACAAAAACCACCATCTTTTTTATTACTAAATATTAGAAACGACAGTCCAGCACTTTTGCCATATTCCATTTTGAGACAATAACCATAGATCCAGTCAACATAAAAGAAGATAAAAGTCACCAAGGCCACAATACCACAGGTACTGTTCTGTGATAAGCCTGTTACCTATATATCTATCACATATACCTTGGCAACATGGTGGGGTGAAAACACTATGGCCTAAAGGTAGGCAGATCCAAGTTCAAACTTTCTTTTACTCCTTAAAGCAAGATACTTAATTAGAGCTGTAGCCTTCTCATTTATAAAATGATGAGTCATAGTTACTTCACTGTGTCAGAGTATGGATTAAAATCACATGTTTTAGGAGTTCCGTAAATGTGTGTTTTTGAAGAAACTCCTTACTATATATTGTAGGTTTCCGTAAATATAAAAATGAAAAAAATATCCAGAGTATCACAAATTAATAAAATTCATCTTAGTCAATTGTTGAATAAAAATAGGCATTTACTAAAGACCTAAGAAATTACCAGTCTTTAGAGGACAGATTGGGAAGAGTTAGTAATGAAAACCCACATTGAAAGCCCTATTGAATGAAAATATTTAAGGAATTGTAAAGCATCTCATTTGCTCTGATCTTCACTAGTTGAACATTTGCAAGGAGAAGACCTATAAAGGGTATCGTTGATTAGAGTTTTAGCATTTTCCTCGCAAGGTTCCCAGAGACACTAGTAAAGGAGGCATTAAGGCTTGCTTTTACCTTCATTTCAAAGTTTTGAGACTGCATTCAGAGAGCCCTCCTCATTACTGCAGAGTTCACTCTGCAGCCTGAAAATCACTCTAGGTAACTCTAGCTAACTTCCCCACTAGGGAAGTCAAGTGAAGAAGGAAAAAAGCTATAAAAAACTCTAATATACAATTTTAATTGGCCAAATAACATGCAATAGTCTTATGTATGTATTAAAATAATCTTAGGTAGGCTCTAAAAACAGAAATATTTAGTCACTTTATAAATCACATTCAATTTTGGAAAAAGAATGTGATAAGAACAAGATTTGTTTTACTTCAGATGCTTCTTGTCACCATTTCGTTAATAGGATTTTGATTTTGCTGTTTTTTGTTTCACATAAAAAGATCAGCTAGAAGTAAAACCAGAAAATGTCAAGTACTTTTTACTTACATTCTCTGTTTTAAAATCTGTAAGTTAAATAGAATACATTATGTTAAAAATTTATATAAAAATTATAATAAATTAATCATGCCTCTTATTATGATAGATCATTCTTATTGAAAAAAATTTGAAAATTTTTCTTTAAAAAAATTTTTAAAACAACAGCTTTAATACAATAATGGGAAGTTGAATTTTGAATTCATGTTATTGTTTTTATCATTTGTCTACTCAGTTGTGTTTCAAATCATATTTATTCCTTCAGAAAGAAATGAAACAAAGCTCAGTCATAATTTTCTTTTATTATAATGAAATTATTTCTTAATAAACTTCAATTGTTTTGAAAGATTATTCTAGTGGAATCAGATAAGTTTGTAATATAAAATCCCTGAAACTCAAACAAACCAGGTCATCACAGGTTCTCATATAGTATTGTGGTAAGATCAATTATTTCATCCTTTGAAGTTATATCTTTGAATATAGGAAATAAAAAAAAAATTTAGCCAGTCCACAGGATTGCTGTAAATATTAAATATATTATAGCATGGGTATCCAAAATCAGTGATCTTATCATGTAGTAGATAAGAGATGTTCAAAAATATGAGCTATTATTTTATTTTTATTAATATTATTATGACAGGGATGGGGTATAGCTCAGTGTTCAATCCCCAGTATTTCAAAACAATCATGGAAATGTATAAATATATATAATATTATTAATATTGCTATATCCCTATATTATTATATGTATTATGTAAAATATATTTATATGTAATGATAATGTGAATTTGAAGTGTTTTTTTTTTTTTTTACCAAAAATGACAAGTATTTACATTGCTTAGCAAAGTTTCAGAAAATGGATCAATATAAAATGATTAATGTCTTGGCCTAAACTCATTAAATAAATGTATATAATCAAAAGCAAAAGGAGAATTGACAGTTGCTTTCTTAAATGCTTATAAGAACCCACCCATCCTTTTTGATGTTTCTATTTTGGAAGGTTATTAATTATTAAAATAATATATATGTGTGTATAAGCTGATTCATATTGTTCATTTCTTCTTGTGTGAGTTTTGGAAGATCTGGCTTTCATCTAGGGGATCTGAGGTGTGGATATGAGATAGGATAAAGTAAATCAGCATATGTAGAAAGGAGACAAGGGAGGAAAAAGGGACTGTAACTTAAAATGTCCATGGACACCCTCACCTCCACCCCTCAGGCTTGTTTGCTTCCAGGCCTAAATCCTTAAAAGGGCCAATAAATCTTAAGAGTACTGTATACCTAAATAATTAGTGGCTATAGTCCTTGTTTGCTTATAGAGTGTAATTTTTAGACTGGTTTAACAGAAGCCTGGAGAGAGAGATGGTTGGAGACCCATAATATGGATATAGTCCAAACCCTATATATTAACTAGATGATGCCAACTGAAGATTCTCAGAAGAACGAGACAATTGCGGCCCTCTCTTTGCTCCACAATCAAAACAACTGAGCTGATTAGGCAGTGACCACCCCCTTCTCATTTTCACCATTTAAAACTTTACTTTAAAAGAAGAGGTCTGAGGCCTGTCTCTCTCCTGCCTGCACATTCCTTCTCCTTTGAGAATGTATCCTGCTCTGTTTGCTTTCCTGAATAAATCTCCTTTCCCAAATAAGTCTCTTCTCCACTTGAGCCTCTTCTGTCACACCCTGCAAATCCTTTCTGAGATGTGAGTTAAGAACCTGCCAAGGCTGAGTTGAGGTCCCCCAGCTCCTCCGAGGACCTCCTCAGACCTCACCCAGTGACAGGTACAGAGTTGTTCATAGTGTTCCTTGATCATCTCTTCACTGTCCGTGGGATCCATAGTGAAGGCTCTCATTTCATTTATTAATTTTTGTCCTCTTACTCTTTCTCTTCTCTCTCTTTTGAAAGTTTAAATATGGCTAGAACCTTATATATTTTATTGATTTTTTTCAGTGAACTAGTTTTTGGTTTCATTGATTTTCTTTATTGAGTTCCTACATTCAGCTTTGTTGATTTCTGATCTAATTCTTTTTTATCTGATTAATTAGTATTTGATTTGCTTTTGTTTTTTAGTTTTATATTGTTCTTTTTTCCTAACATATGCATTCAATATGATAAATTTTCCTCCCAGCCCTATTTTGATAAGTTGTGTTTATTTTTGGTTAGTTCAAAATAATTTTTAATTTCTCTTGAGATTTTTTTCCTTCAACAATATGTTATATTGTGGTGTGTTGTTTTACTCTCCTAGTATTTGGGAAATTTTCCAGTCATCTTTCTATTACTTATTTCTAATTCAATTCCCTAGTGTTCTGGAAGCAGATATTTTATAATCTTTATTCTTTTAAATTTGGTAAGATATGATTAATGACTCAGAATGTCATCTGGCTTAATAAATATTCCATAGAAGCATAAGAAGAATGCTTTTTCCTTTTGTTGGATGAGGTAGGGTACAAATGTTATTTACAGCCAATTGACTTAAGGTATTGTTGAGTTCAGTTATGCCCTAATGAATTCCTGCCTGGCTATGTATACATACCTAGTGTAGGGACCTTGACATCTCCAACTCTCATAGTAGATCCATCTATTTCTTTCAGTTCTTTTCATTTTTACGTCATATATTTCAATGTTGTGTTGTTAGGTACATTCATATTGAAAAAAAATGTTTTATCTTTTTGCATAATTGACCCTTTAACATTATATTAGCCATTTATGCCTGATAACTTTTCATTTTCTAACATCTGCTTCATTTGAAATTAACTACTCCTAGATTCTCTACTTACCTATTTTGATTAAAACTAGCAATTTCTATTTTATTTTAATTAGTGTTAGCTTGGTATATCTTTCTCCTCTGTTTTACTTTTATCTGTATATATGCTTTTTATTTTAAGCAGGTTTTTTAAAAGACAATTTTTACTTGGGCCATTTTTTTGACTTATACTCTGACAATATCTATATTTTAATTGAGTATATTGGATTTCCTTGGAGTATTTAGATCACTCTTCTAATATGCTTGCTGATATTGTTGGGTTAATATCTACCATATTTATTACTGTATTCTATTTATTCCTTTTTTTCTTTGCTCTGATTTTTGTCATCCACTATCTTTTCTTCCCTTTGTAGCTTTAATTGAGCATTTTATACATATAACATTTTGTCTCTCTTTGATTAGCATATCAATTATAAATTTTTCTTTTTCTTTTTTTCAGTGATGCCTAGATTTTGAAATATTTTACAACTAATCCAAGTCCACTTTTAAATAGCACTGTACTATTACTTGAGTATTATGATTTCCTTATAATAACAAAATAATCCTCCCTCCTGTCTCTTATATTATTGAAGTCGTGCATACATAAAAGTATATAAGGGTATATGTATATAAGCACACATAATTGGATACATCAGTTTCAGTTAATATCCCACTTAGTGAATGTCACTAAAATTTCAATAAATAACTAAAAGAAAATGACATATTGTACCTTATCAAAATTAAATAATTTGGCTCAGTAAAAGACCCTATTGAGAGACTAAAAAGGCTAGCTAGAGAGTGGGAGAAATATTTTCATAAACCTTATCTAATAAAAGGCTCATATTGAGAATATATAACAAAACAGTCAAAAACCATCATAAAAAACTAAAAATAAACAACCCAATTGAAAAATTGTCAAAGGACATGAAGAACTATTCTGCCAAAAATGAATGAATGGGAGAAAAACAGAGGAGAAGATATTCAACATCATTATTAATTAGGGAAGTGAAAGTTAAAATCTATTACTATGCACAATTAAGCTGAAGAAAAAATAATAATACTCAGAGTATCAAATGTTGACAAGGATGCCAAAAATATTGGATCTCATACTTTATTTGTGGGAATATAAAATGATAAAAATAATTAGTGAGTTTCTTAAAAAAAACTAGGCATGAAAATGCTAAGTTGTAATTAGCATTTATCCTACAAAATTAAAAATTACATCCACACAGAAACCAGTACATAATTGTTTTTATATATCAGCTTTATTTCAAATAGCCAGAAAGTGGGAAAAAAACTCTCTTACTAGGTGACTGATTAAACAATGACAATATATTATTCTGTGGGATACTATTCATCAATAAAATGGAAGGAACTATTGATATATGCAACAATTGGATGTATCTCAAGGCCACATGGTGATTTAAAAAAGGCATTTTCAAAAAGTCACCAATTATGATTTTGATTGTAAGATAATCTCAAAATCACATAGTAGGGCTGGAAACATGCCAGGGCTTCCCTTGGGTTAAGGACAGTGAAAATGAACATGTAACTAATAAAGAGTAGCCCAGGGAGATCTTTAAGGTGAAGCTATGGTTCTGCATCTTAACTGAAGGGTAGTTATATTTTATAATAAATGTATTATAAAATGTTCTGGTACTACACCTATACCAAAGAATGCCTCTATCTTGGTTTTGCTATTAATGATATCTATGCAAGCTGTAACTGTTATAGGAATCTGGGGGAAAGATGGATAGGACATTTCTGTTTTATCTTTGCAATTTCCTGTGAATCTATAATTGTTTCAAAGTATTTTTAGGTGAGTTAAAAATATAAGCTTCTCTAAATTATCAACTCCTCAAAAATTCTTTCAAGGTCTTCCTGGAAAAAGTCCTTCTAAAAAATGAGCTAATAATGAAAATGATTCATCAATTTTGGTTTATCACACATGCACAAAAAAATGAGAAAAAATAAAAAAGTTATATGAATTTTTTGGCTTCACATTGTGATAGTGCGGTATGTTAAATCAAATTTTATATTATTGGTTATTTTATAATCCAGTTTTAGAAGATAATCAAAATGTACTGAGTACTACGATATTTCAGGCAAACTACTACTCATCTTTTTCACAATAATTTTATTACCTCCATTTTACAGATATCTGAAAAATCCGATTTGCATCATAAATTTTCCTATATTAGAAAGCAAATAGGATACATTTGGGAGGTTTAATCCAGGTGTGATTTAAGTCAAAGCCTCTCTTATTTCCAGAATACTTAAGCCTTAGACTTATTTTCTATCTTACATCCAATAAGTAAGACATTTACAGTGGCTTGAATTTGATATTTTTAGAATCACTTCCAGAAAAAAAAATGTCATCAATCTAAGTCAGAAAGCTCAGTTAACCCTTATCTCATTGCTCCTATGAGGAAAGTTTAGCTTCACTGACTTTTGGCTACTTTAATAGGAACTTTGGTAATGTAAGGACAGGGCTCTAGGACTGAGTTTTCCTCTCTACTAAAGTCTTCTCTGGTTTTTACCATTCTGTAATCAAAACTCAGCAATGGTGGAATCCAACCTTACTTTAGTCAGATCCTTAAGAAGAGACTGATTATCTATTGCTTCCCTGGAGCAGAGGCTGTATGTGAACACCCAAAGAAATAACTAATGTTGCTCATGAGTCCTGGGATACCTGGAAGAATCAAAGCAATTTCTCAATATTTATTATATCACCCTCAGTAAAGCTTTAGAGTTTGCTCTGCCACTTATCAAAAAATGCCAGTTAATGGTAATGAGCACTTGAAAATAATTATTAGCATTCATTTAGCAACTTAGACCAGTATATTCCACCATGTATTAGATGATTTGCCTTTACAGCTGACTGCCTGAAGTCCAGTCTAGGTTCTTAGGATAATAAATCAAATCCACATGCTCAAGACTTTTCCTTCTTTTTCTAGGCCCATTTATACTCCTTTTTCTATTACTTTTCCAACTATTTCTACAGAATTTCCAGTCCATGGGAAGCAATCATCCGTGTGTGTGTGTGTGTGTTTGTAGTGTGTGGTATTTGGTGTGTGTGTGTGTGTGTTTGGGTAGTGTGTGGTATTTGGTGTGTGTGTGTGTGTGTGTGTTTGGGTAGTGTGTGGTATTTGGTGTGTGTGTGTGTGTGTGTGTGTGTGTGTATGGTGTGTGTGTGTGTGTGTGTGTGTGTGTGAAAATTCTCTAGTGATTTTATGTTCTTAATAAGAAGTAGGTTTCCTCCAAGATGATTTTGTCCAAGCATTCTTTCTGAGTACTCACTCTACTAGTTCAGGGATAATAAGTAGGAATTGAATTTTTCATAATTCTCTACCACTGCTTTCACTCCACGTGAATGTCTTTCACATATAAAAGCATATCGCATCTGGCCAGCATATTGGGTATCATTTTTCACTCCCATTCTCTACTAATCTTCCAATGTATTCCCTTTAAGTCCTGATAATTAGAATATTCTATAACCTTCTTTCACATGACTTCATCCTACATAAGACATTGTATAGTCCTTGTGTAATCTTTTTTCATAGTATATACCTTTATCTCTCGTCTTTTTATACTACTGTTACTAAGTTCTTGACTTGTCATCATCCCATCTCTGACCTCAAATTTTATTTTTCAAATGAATTATCATGCTCTTCTAGAAAAATTTCTGTTCTCCTGTCTTATCAATATTTTCATCTCTTGTACAGTGATTTTTTTTTCCTTAACCAATCAGGTGTTTCTTGTATTTATTCTTCAACAGCCTAATTCTTATACTTTATTCTTCAATTCACTCACCAGAGAATAGCCCAAACTGTCTTCGTTCTTGGATTTTCTTTGCACCAATCCAATAAATTCAGTCCCATGTGTCCACATATTTAGTTCCTGAACATGTATCTCTCAATATCTGGGTAGTAATTATTAAAACTAGCAAGCTGTCTTCTTTCAAGAAAGTGGCCTCCAGGCTCAGCAGGATCTTGTTACCAATTGGAGCTCTTCTTTTCCCCTCCCATGGCTACAAGAGTCCCATCAGGACTCACTGTTAATCTCTGCTCTCTGTCCTATTGTTTTCCTCATTTGTCTAAACTGAAGCCAGGCTTCTCTTATCACATTCTTCTTTCAGACTTTAGGGGGAGATTTGATTATTCCCCACTATATTAAAGATAAACCCATCTATGTGTGAATGTATGTATGCATCCATCTATCTATCTATCTATCTATCTATCTATCTATCTATCTATCTATCTATCTATCTATCAGGTTCTGGTTTACATTTGCTCTCATATCCTGAGACTTCTATTCATTATTGCTTCCTATTATTTCTATTTTTTTCTGTTATTTCTATTATTTCTTCCTCTTTCACTTCAAAATATTTTTTCAATTTTTTCCCTTGCCACTCATGTTATAGTTCATGCTACGTATGTACTTTACATATTCCTTTACTAATTAAATATTGTTGTTCTTTTCTACCAACCTCCAATTTCACTAAGGTTCACAAAGAAAGCACTGTTTTAATATTCTATAAATTATCTCTCTTTTTATTTTCTTTTTTTTTTCAACCTACATTGTTTACTTCTCTACCTTTCTATGGAAACCAACATTACAGAAATCACTAAGGGTTTTTTGCTTGTTAGCTTGTTATATTTGATTTAAAATTTATTCTATCTTACTAAAGCATTAAGTCTTTAACTTATAAAGTTACTCTTCTTTAAAGGTTATTTATCTACTCATTTCTTAAACATTGATATTCAATATAATTTTTTCTTCTCTTTTTACTTTTTTGCACTGTAATCCTCCTGATATACTTAATTTTTCTCCTATAGTTCAAATCACCATGTGTGTGTGTGTGTGTGTGTGTGTGTGTGTAGTTATTTAACTCTTCCTTGAAATACATTTAATATACTTATCAAAAATTGCACTCCATGAAGTATATTATGATGGATGAGAGAAGGACTGAGAAGCTAAATACCCTGGATTTAACTCCAAGATTTACCATTCACTGTTTGCTGTGGCTGGAGAAGTTATTTATTTATTTATTGTGGTACTGTAGATTGAACCCAGGTGTGCTTTACCACTGAGATACATCCTTAGTGCTTTTAATTTTTTTTTATTTTGAGTCAGAATTTTGCTAAATTGACCAGGTTGGCCTCAAAATTGTGATTCTCTTGCCTCAGTACTCGGAGTCACTGGGGTGAGAGATGTGAGCCATCATGCCTGAATGAACAAGTAACTTATCTGTGTCTAAACTTCCTCATTGATAAATTGCAAGTTACATCAATACCTCATTGATGCTATTGTTGAGAGGATGAATATGTTAGTGTATGTATAATATTTAGAATAGTGTCTTGCATAATCTTTAATGAACATTAGCTCTTCCTATAGTTAGGGGAAGAAAAAGAACATTTGGATTCATATGCCAATTTACTCTAGGTGCTTTACACGGGATGTGATATATTACAAAAGAGTCAGTACTCACAGACTTTTGGGTGGACTGATGGAGCATTCTATCAAGGGCATCTAAATGACTCCCAGGAACAATAAAGTACTGACACATTAAGAAGTAATTTTTCTGCCACTGAAGCTATTTAAGTATCAAGGACATACAGATGTGATCACTCAAATACTTCTACATTGCCAAGAAGCCTAAGGATGGGCACTCAGAGCTATGATCCCAGGATCAGGAAGAAAAAAAAAATAGATGTTGCTTCTGCAGAATAAAGATGGAAAATAGGCACTGGTAAACTTTTTCAGAGAAAACTTTCTTTGCAGTCTGGGTTCAGTCCTCATTGGTTTCTATAGGAATAGACAAATGGGAAGAAAAGTGAGTTTAATCTCAATTCTGCCTTTCAAATTTCATACAAATACAGTAAAATCTAATTCCTATCCCCAAATTTAACCTCAAGTGAGTTTTTTTTTATTTTTATTCTTTTAGTTACACATGCAAGTTAATTTATTTTGATATAATTATACAAGCATGGAATATATCTTCTTCTAATTAGGACCCCAGTACCTTTCTTTCCCTTCCCTCTCCTCCACCATCTATTCCCTTCTCTATATTGATCTTTCTGTGATATATTACAAAAGAGTCCGTACTCACAGACTTTTGGGTGGACTGATGAAGCATTCTACCAAGGGAATCTAAATGACTCCCAGGAACAATGAAGTACTGACACATTAAGAAATATTTTTTTTCTGTCACTGAAGCTATATAAATATCAAGTATCATTTAACCATAGTTATTTTTCTTTATTTATTTTTAAAATTAATTTCTTGTGGATGTACCCAATGGTGAGATTCACTGTGGTGTATACTTACATAGGAAAGTTTTGTCAGATTAATTTCACTGCCTTTCTTTTTCCTATCCTTTCTCCCTTTTCTTCATTTTAATTTGTCTAGTCCACTATGAACTTCTATTTTCCCCTCTGTATTATTGTGGGAAAGCTTCCACATATTAGGGAAAACATTGAACCATTTTTTGGGGAGGATTGGCTAGTTTCACTTAGCATGTGACAATCTCCAGTCCATCCATTCATCCTGAAATATCCTAATGTCATTTTCTTTCATTGTGTATATATACCACATTTTCTTCATCCATTCATCTATTTAAGGGCACCTAAATTGAATCCATAGCTTGGCTATTATGGATTGTGCTGCTATAAACATGAAAGTTGCCACAACAGTATATTATGTTGATTTTAAATCCTTTGGATATATATGAAGAAGTGAGATTGCTGGGTAAAATGGTGGTTCCATTCCTAGTTTTTTGAGGATTTTCCATGTTATTTTTCAGAGTGGTTGTACCAATTTGCAAACCCACCAAAATTTATGAGTATACCCTTTAATCCATATCTTCACCAATATTTATTGTTACTTATATGCTCGATAATTTACTTTCTGACTAAAGTGAGATATAATCTCAATGTGGTTTTAATTTGCATTTTTCTAATGGCTAGAGATTTGAGCATTCTTTCATATATTTTTGACCATTTGTATTTCTTTCTCTATGAACTTTTTGTTTAGTTCATTTGCCTATTTATAGATTGGGTTATTGGTTTATTTTTTATTTATTTTATTTTATTGTGTGTGTGTGTGTGTGTGTGTGTGTGTGTGTGTGTGTGTCAGGTTTTGTGAGTTCTTAATATATTCTAGAGATTAATGGTCTGTCTGAGGTTCAGATGGCAAAGAATTTTCTCCTATTCTGTAGGCTCTCACTTCATGCTCTTGATTGTTTACTATGCTATAAAGAAACTTAAGTTTGATACCATTACATTGATTGATTCTTGATTTTACTTATTTGCTTTAGAACTTCTTGAGGAAGTTGGTTCCTAAGCCAACATGATGAAATATTGAGTCTACATTTTCTTCCAGTAGATGCAGGGTTTCTGGTCTAATGCTTAGGTCCTTGAGTCAATTTGAGTTCAGTTTTGTGCAGGATGAGAGATAAGAGTTACATTTCATTCTGTTACATATGGATTTCCAGTTTTCCCTGCACTATTTGTTGAAAAGGTTATATTTTCTCCAAAATATGTTTTTGGCACTTTTGTCTAGTATGAGATAACTATTTATGTGGGTTTGTATCAGTGTCTCTTATCCTATTCCATTAATCTTTATTCCTGTTTTGGTGTCAATACCACTCTATTTTTGTTAATGTAGTTCTAAAATATAACTTAAGGTCTGGTATTATGATGCCTCCTACTTTGCTTTTTTACTAAGAATTTCCTTTGGTCATTCAGGGCCTCTTATTTTTCCAAATGAATTTCATGATTGCTTTTTCTATTTCTAAGAAGAATATCATTGAAATTTTAATGGAATTTCATTAAATATGTATTTAGTAGTACTTTTAGTAGTATGGTCATCTTGACAACATTAATTTTGCTTATTCAAAGCATGAGAGGTCTTTCCATCTACTAAGGTCTTCTTCAATTTATTTCTTTAGTGTTCTGTGGTTTTCATTGTAGATGTCCTTCACCTCTTTTGCCAAGTATTTTTATTTGGGGACTATTGTGAATTGGATAGTTTTCTTAATTTCTCTTTCAGCCAATTTTTCTACTTTTCTGAATGCATTTATGCATCTAGAATTTTTCTGGTGGAGTTTTTTTGGGGTCTTCTAAATATAAGATTGTGTTGTTGGCAAACACATAGTTTGAACTCTTCTTTTCCTATTTCTATTTCTTTAATATTTTTTGCTAATTGATCTGGCTAGAGTTTCAAAGTATGTTGAATAGAAGTGGTGAAAGTGAGAATCCTCTCTTTTCTTGTTCCTATTTTTAGAGGGAATGCTTTCACATTTCTCCATTTAGAATTATGTTTGTCTTGGGTTTCTCATTTACAACTCTTACAGTGTTGAGGTTTGTTTCTTCTATCCCTTGTATGTTTACTGTTTTAAACACAAATGGATGCTGTATTTTGTCAAATGCTTTTTCTGTACTTATTGAGATAATCATGTGATTACTGTCTTTAATTCTAAATATGTGGTGAATTACATTTATGGATTTCTGTATGGTGCACCAAATTTGCATCCCTGGGAAGAAACTCACTTGATCATGGTGCACTCTTTTAAATATGTTTCAGAATGCAATTTGCCAATATTTTATCAAGAATTTTTGCATCTATATTAATCGAGGAGGTTGATCTGAAGTTTTTTTTCCTTGATTTTTTTTTTGTGTGGTTTTGGTATCAGGGTAACATTTTTGGAATAAGTTTGGAAGAATTCCCTCATTTTCTATTTTATGGAATAATTTAAAGAGGATTGGTATTAGTTCTTTAAAGGTCTGTAGAACTCGGCTGAGAATTCATCCTTTCCTAGACTTTTCTCTGTGGGTAGGTTTTGGATGACTTTTTTCAATTTCATTACTTGAAATTGATCTGGTGAAATTTTCTACATCCTTCTGGTTCCCTTGCACTATCTGGTGAAATTTTCTATATCCTCCTGGTTCCCTTGCACTCTATCAGATCATCATGGAATGAAACAGAAATCAGCAATAAGATAAAATATAGAAACTAACACCTGCAGACTAAATAATACACTATTTAATGATGATTGGATAGCAGAAGAAATCAGGGTTGAAAAAAAATAGTACTTAGAGTAAATGAGAATAGTGACACAACATATCAAAATCTCTGGGATACTATGAAGGCAGTTCTAAGAAGAAAGTTCATAGCATTGAGCTCATGCATTAAAAAGTGGAACAATATCAAGTAAATAATCTAACATTACATCTTATCTCAAGGCCCTAGAAATGGAAGAACAAATCAACACCAAAATTAGTAGAAGACAGGAAATAATTAAAATCAGAACCAAAATCAATGAAACTGAGATTCAGAAGAAAATAATTCAAAAATTCAACAAAAACAAAATTTTGGCTCTTTGAAAAACTAAACAAAAATGATAAATCCTTAGCCAAGCTAACCAAAAGAAAAAGGGAAAGCACTAAAGTTATCAAAATTTGTGATAAAAAAGTATGTGTCACCACAGACACTACTGAAATACAGAGTATTATCAGAAACTCTTGAAAATGTATACTCCAATAAGCTAGAAAAATCTTGTAGACATGGGCTAATTCAAGTGAGTTTTAAGAATATGTCCTCTAAAAAAAGAGAATATGTCATCTAGCTTTCAAGTCTCTCCAATAAAATGACCATGGAATGGAACTGAATGAGTCAGTCTATAATAACCCTTGAGGGGTGACTTTGTCTTTTTGGTTGCCAAAGCAAGATAGCACAGATGGGAAAACTTAAAAAAAAAAGATTTTTTTTTTGCTTCTTTTTTGGAGAATGGCAAGTTAAAGATTAAGGTGGTAGTTGACTTTTTCCCTCTATGAAAACTTTCTCCTTGTTTGCAAATGATTTCTTTCCACTGTGCTCACATGCCCTTTCCTACATGTGTATTGGTGGATTCAGAATGAGAAGCAAGTATCTCTGGTGTCTCTTAGATTAGGGACTCTAATCCATTCATTAGGACCTTACCTTCAGGATCATATCTAAATACAATTACCTCCCAAAAGCCCCTCCAAGTACCATTATATTAAGATTTAGGGCTTCCACATATGAATTTTGTGGGATACGATTTATTTTGTTGCATGAAGTCCTACAAATACTTCAAAGTCAATGGTTTCTGTTCCACAAATAGGCACTTTATATTGAATTTATGGATTTTCATTGGCTCCCTTGTCCTTCATGCTATTCTTCTCTTTATCACTCCAGCTAGTGATAAAGTTCAGATGAAATTCCATCTTTTCTTCTTAGTATAATCTAGTGCCAATGGCTTGCACTGAAACTTCCAGTGTTTTCCTTTATTATTGAAATAACCTATAAATTTCTTCTCATCACATCAGCTCCCTACTAATAAGTTTTCCACACATTGGGATGGTGGGTATTTCTAATAACAGACACAAGTTATGTTACTGCCATATAAAGATGTCTCCTGGGCCCCATAGCCCTTAGAAAATAGCTCAAATGCCTGTTCTGACAGAGTACCTTCATGACCCTATGCAGACAAGTGCCTGCAGATTTTTTGTCACCACCACAGTCTTGTGTTCCATGAAGCAAACTCACTGGGCTGTTCAAAGTGCCAAATACTTATTCTTATAAATCATCTTCATTTAACTGAAATGTTCCTGCCTTCCTCAGACTTTTCTACTCTAGAAACTCTGTTTTCTGACTGATAATCTATGCTCAATCAAGATTAGTACCACCTCAATGGACCCTATGAATACCTGTTATACCACTTATCATATGGTCTGTAATGATTTACCTTTATTTCCCCAACAAACTGCACACTCTGAACCTTTCACTTCTTTATCTCTAGTATGCGACATGAAGTTTAGAACTTAGTGAATGATTAATAAATGACTGTGTATTAAATGTTATTGAATAAAATGTATATGTCATCAAATAATTTTATTCTTCTAATACTTACTACCTGTAAGTTTAATCAAAACTCTAGAAAATCAATGCATATAAAATCTATTTTTTACATACTCCCCAAGTATGTAATAGTTTTTTTGTCTCCTACAAAACACAGATTCTAATTGTCTTTTTCTGAACTGACCTCAGCTCTTTATAAATGTACTAATTTTTAATTTCCCATGAAGATAAATGGTAATGTTTATGTCTATGAATATGAAGAATAAAACAGAGATTTGGATTGTAGAAAGTATATGTAAGTAAATTTTAGATTATAAAGTTAACAATTTCCTTCTGTGTAAATTAATTTGCCCCATTGAGTACATCTGCTTGAATGGCAGCTAAATGTTATCTCTACCTTGATCAACATGCCTGTACCACATCCACAAAACATAGCTACATTTTCCAGATCAATTAGGAGTCTAAGCTCCATTTTATTTTCTTATATTTCTCCAAGAAAACTTTCTGATATCTTTTCTTCTTTGCTATTACCTAAAAACTTTGTTACAGCACCTATCAACAATTCCTCAAACTGAAGTCTCATCTTCATTATTTAAGTTCTTAACTGTAAGGCCCACCATATAAGATTCCAGGCAAATATTGATACATCCTTTGCATGGACTCTCTCTTGTCCAGCAAGAACCTCCACAGAACAGGGTAGAGGAGAGTGTGGCTGCAAAGTCACTAATCAAGACCTCCAGAGACCAAGCAGGAGAAGGTCTGATTTTATTGTGCAGCTACCATGTGTATATACTCAGGCATTATCTAAGCAGATTATAGGAAGCCACTAATACAATTTGTGCTGATTGTCCTTGCAGCTACCAATCAAGGAGCTGGCAGAGAAGCAAGCACAGGGACTGCAACACTTGTCCTCACGCCCAGGGCAGTGCCTACGGGGTATGTGGTTTGCCGCTCATGCATGTAGCATGAGAGGAGGAGAGTGGCCTGCCACTCAGATGCCCTTAAGGTATGCCATGTATGCAGTACTCCATGCACCTGTCCCCACAATCTTGAATCAAGACCCTCCACCACATTCTCCAGAGTTTCTTCATGAACTATTGACAATTATATGCATCTAGTGAATCTCAGTATAGAGTTAAGGATGAGAAGTCCAATTCAAAGTAGCATATTGTGCACAATTCCAATGACACGAAGTGGGAAGCAGACAAAATCAATTTGTGCTTGCAGACATCAGAATGATGGCTACTTTGGGACATAATGATGGGAGAGGAGTACCACTAGATTTTGAGAACCAGGAAATATTCTGTTTGATGATCTGATTACATGGGAGTGTGAAGACTCTGAAAATTCAATGTAGCTTATAAATTTCAATAGCTTTTTGAGGGAATCATTAACACTAGTTCTAATTACAGACAGGGACGCTGGGGTTCAGAAAGGCTGTTGACTTGGCCAAGGTCGAATATTACTTAAAGAGCAGATCTGGGATTGGATCCAGGTTGTGTGCCTCCTGGGCAAAGATTCATAACCATCCTGAGGAGTTACATCAATCTGGGAATTATGGCTCCTACAGGAATCAATGAGTAGCTTCATATGAGGTTTTCAAATAGCCTATAATATCACTGCTGCAAGTTTCCCTGCATTTTTTTAGTTTTTAATAGAAATGGCCTACTTAGATCATAATCAGAGTTTAATGTATGAAAGCAAGAAATAAACCACGGAGAAAGACTATGTCCTAAATAGCATTATTTTTGAGGCCACATATTACCACAAGCACTCAGTTGAACTCTATGTTTCTTGTTTTTTTTTCTTTTTATTTGTTTGTTTTCATAGAGACAGAGTCTTGCTTTGTTGCCAATCTGCCCTTGAATTGCTGGGCTTAGGTAATCCTCCTGCTTCAGCTTCACAATTAGTTGAGACTGCAGGCATGTACCACTGTGCCCAGCCAGTAGATACTATTTTAATAACTTAAACTAGAAATAAGCATTAGATGATTTTGATTTCTATGTTGTTTGCTTGTTTGGGTGCTAATGCCAAGGCCTCATACACACTACACACGCACTCTGCCACTAGCTCCTGATATTTTAATTTGTATATAGAAGACATACACATGTACACAGATAACTTACAAATAAATAAGTTGACTAACTTTAGGAAAACTCTAGGTTAATGACTGGTATAAAATAACTCATGAATAATATATAATCTCCTCTAACTTTCGACTCTTTCTCACTAATGTGAGAAATGAGATCACGTATCAAGGTTTGCCTTGAATAAGTTCTTTTGAAGTAGAAAGTCACCTATGATGGAGTACTAAATGACAGCATGATCAATCAGCTGAAAGCTTCAAAAAATCTGATTATTGTATCCAAATCACTTAAACTAAGCTAAAATGGATAGTGGAGATTATCTTCAAAGTGGCTTGACCACAATCTTTTGGTAAGTGTTAAATAAGATTTTATAAGATCACTCTGTTGAACTCTATTACTTTAAAGGCATAGACACGCTTAAATTCTTAAATGTAAAAGTAGAAAAAATATTGTGTATTATGATTTATTTAGTTACTTAATTTTAACTGTAATAAAGAAATGATATTGCTATGAAAATATTCAAATTTAAATGTTTTTTCTTTGAATTTAAGGTCAGCACATGGGCTTGATGTGGTATTGTTTTTAATAAATATTTTAGACATTACATTATTATTTACTAAATGTTTATAAAATGATAGGCTCAATACAATCATTCTTCATTTGCAAAGGTCTTACCATCCAAAACAAATGTATGTGAACTATTAAAAAGGTGTTGAATTAAATTAGTTTGAGCCCTATTTCTCTCCCTGTACATCAAAACATTTAATAACTAAAAACAAAACATTTAATAATGATGGAAATCTCCATCATTAATGAAACTAGTTTATGTTACACAATGACAAGGGAAGAGAGGCTGAGGAAGCTGCATATTGACATGCCATCTTTATTTTTAAATATTCCAGATTCTAACCTATGAAATTTGCCTCCAGATGAGATAAGAGAAGGAGAATAAAAAGGCAGCAATAAACATTAAAACCTTTCAAAACAAGCACATATACCTGTACAGTTTGGGAACGTTGGAAGAAAAATTTAGCCTCCTTTCTGCTGCCCAAACATGACTCCAGTCTAAATGCACTTGGATGTGCCATATTTTCTTAATTTATTCAAAGATCCTGGTTAGTATACCTACAATCTTGTATTTTAAAAAGTCATCTGCATAATGATAAAACAAGTCCAAACTATAACCAATGCAAAGAACTCTGAACTATGTGGAACTATACTTTAAAGTCTTCAGACTTTCTGATATGGAATTGGGTTGGGGTGATGCTGCAAAAATGTGTCCTGAAATGATAAATCCCTGAAGGAATAATGATGTATTTTGAGAACACAGATTGAAGGGAAGTTGCTGACTGCCCTAGCTATTTTCTCCACCCACCCTCCACTCTGTTCTTAAGCAAAAAGATAACCCAAATGGAACTTCCATTTAAAGATATAAGCCAAAAAAATAAAAATCATGGAACATAGATGTAGATTATATTATATATTATAATATATATATAATATATATATATTATTATATTATATTATATCATTATTATTATATTATATATATTATATTATATATTATATATATATATATATATATATATATATATATATATATAATATATATATAATCAGACATCAGACAAGTAGTTTTTGGATTATAACCAGAAGAATTTCAAATTCTTGTCTATACTATCAATTAGTGTACATTTGTACTGAAGAACAACAATAAGAAATTTTGACCACCTACTATATATCAGCTACTGTGATAGAAACAAGCAACAGAGAAGAAGAATTAAATGTATTTTTCCCCAAGGAAGTCATAGAATAAAAGAGAAAAAAATTGCAAAGAGTAAACATAATAATATTGAATAATGTTCAACAAACCCCCCAAATAGGTTTCCTTTCCTCAGAACTGCGGCTGAAGCCAGAAATTTGCCTTTCTAGTTCTGGAATCTGTTTTCTATTCACTTGAGCCACTGGTAAATACTTGAGAAATTGTGAGAAATTGCTCTGAAGTCAAAAAAGAGGCTACTGTAAAGTATTTCTATGTAAGAATGACATGGTAAACTTTACTAAGATTGAATCACTGGGAAAGAACTGTTTGAAGAAATGACATTTAAGCTGGCAACTAAAGAAAAAGGGCTTGGAATGTGGCTCTGTTCTAAATCACCTTTGGGTTTAATCCCTGGTACCAAAAAAAATAAATAAATAAAACTTAGTTGGAGCAATTATACTTCATTATTTTAAAGATTATTTCTCACAGTAGTAATAGAGATTAGGATTGGCATAAAAATAGTCTCATAGTTACACATAACAGAGTTGAGATACCAGAAATAAAGTAATTTATTGAGTTAGTTTGATTAAATACATTGTTTTGACAATGCTGTTTAGAGAATGGAATGGGATAAAAATAGGTTTATTTTTTACAACAAATGTAGTCTAACAAATGCATAATACATTCAAAGACTGAGCATGAATTGCTATATCACATCATAAGCAAAAACTAGTTTGAATGGAACACAGGCTTATATGTAAATACTATAATTATAAAACTGCTAGAAAAAAATGGAGTAAATATATGTGAACTTAAGTAATGCTTTCGTATATATTATACCAAAAGCACAAATGACAAATAAAAAACTATGTAACTTGGATTTCATAAAATCAAAAGTGATTTTGCTTCAAAGGATGTCATAAAGAAAACGAAAACCAAGCTCACAGAACAGACAAAATATTTGGATGTAACATGTCTGAGAAGGAACTAGAATCTAGACTATAAATAATCCATACAATTCAACAATAAACGTCAAATGAGCCAAATGTTTTCTCTAAAGAAGATATATAGATGATCACTAAACATACAAAAAGATATTCAAAATCACTAGTCATTAGAAAAATACAAATCAAAACTCAAATATGATGCCACTTCCTGTCCATTAAGAAGGCTGAAATCACAAAATTAATCAATGTTGTGAAAGACTTGGAGAAACTAGGACCATCACATATTGCTGATGGGAATTGTAAAATGGTGTAACCACTTTGGAATACAGTTTGGTAGTTTCTAAAAATGCTAAAACTTAGAGTTACCATATAAGCTAACAATTTCACTCTTTAGTATATAACCAACAAAAATGAAAGTGTGAGTCTGAATGAAAAAAAAATAATGTTTATAGCATAAGCATTAGTAAGATAAAAAAAGAAATAACAATTTTCCATCAGCAAATGAATGGATAAAATTTATTGCACCCAGACAATGGGTTACTATTCAGCAATAAATAAAAATAATGAAGTATTGATACATGATTTAACATGGATGAGTATTATTCAGTGGATCTGTCGTAGAGATTATACATTATATGTCTCCATTTATTTGAAATGTTTTGTATAAAATTATCCAGAGACTAAAAGGAGAGTTGTGGTTGCCTGGGACTGGGATGAGGGAAGAAACTTGAGAATTACAAGTACTAAAAGATAGCCAAAATTTATTTTTGTGATATTGAAAACATGCTAAAATTAAATGGTGATGATGTTTTTGAAAATATTTGATTATATTAAAATCTTTACTGCTATAAATTAGATAATTTTGTGGTATGAGAAATGCATCTCAACAAAGTTTTTAAACTAAGAATTAGCAGGAATGGTGGCACATATTGGCAATCCCAAGCAACTTCAGATCTGAGGCTAGCCTCAGCAACTTAGTGGGACCTTCAGTAACTTAAAGATTCCCTATCTCAAAAAAAAAAAAAAAAGAAGTAAATAAACAATAAAAAGAAATGTGAGGGTAGCTTAGTGGTAAAGCATCCTTGAGTTCAATCCCTGGTACCAGAAATAGATTAAATAAATAAATACACTGAAAATAAATAAATAAATATAAAATGAGAAAAATATTCTTGATCCTTGGTATTTTAATGATCCAGAACAAAACTAATAAAACATTTTTTGAAGGATTTTAACTATTTAAAAATCCATCTGAGCTCTCCCCTGCTGGTCTCTTGTGTAAACCTCGCTGTCGCCAGGTGGCTCCAGGCAGGAGCCTGGAGAAGCCATCTCTGAGCTGGGCAAGAAAAAGCATCAAATAAATTTATAAGAGTCAACAGTAACTCAGCAATCAAACAGAACAACAAGTAATATGAGCAGCATAAAAAAGCAAGGAGGAAAGGGAGTACAAACAATGAAGGACAGCCTAAATATTCAGGAGGACCTAGAGTCACCAGAAAAATGGTCATATAAAGAACTCAAGGAACACCTTAGACAAATGGAATGGAAACTTAAAGAGGATATGAGACAGCAAATTCAAACAGTGAAAGAACACATTGAAATGGAATTACATAAACAAATAAAAGAAGAAGTAAAGCATCTCTATCAGGAGATAGAGATTATTTAAAAAAATGAAACAATACTTCTAGAAATGAAGGAAACGATAAACCAAATTTGAAACTCAATTGAGAGTATTACTAACAGAGTGGAGCAAGTAGAAGCCAGTATGTCAGATAATGAAGACAAAATATATCATCTTGAAAAGAGTCTAGCCAACTCAAAAAGGCTGGTAAAAAATCACGAGAAAAACATCCAAGAAATATGGGATAACATTAAAAAACCAAACATACGAGTCATTGGGATAGAGGAAGGTACAGAGAATCGAACCAAGGGAATGAATAACCTTCTGAATGAAATAATAACAGAAAACTTTCCAGAAATAAAAAAGGAAACGGATATACAAATTGTAGATGCATACAGAACACCAAGCACACAAAATCACAGAAGACCAACGCCAAGACACATTGTTATGAAGATAGCCAATATACAGAACAAAGAGAAAATATTAAAAGCTACAAGAGAAAGGAGGCAGATTACATTCAGGGGTAAACCAATAAGGTTAACAACGGATTTTTTCATCACAGACGCTGAAAGCAAAAAGATCCTGGAATAACATATTTCAAACACTGAAAGACAATGGATGCCAACCAAGAATTCTGTATCCAGCAAAATTAAGCTTCAGGTATGACAACGAAATAAAAATCTTTCATGATAAACAAAAGCTAAAAGAATTTGCAGCCAGAAAACCAGCATAGCAAAGCATCTTGAGCAAAACACTACACGAGGAAGAAATGAAAAACAACAACCAAAACCATCAGTGGGAAGAGCCTCGGTAACCACAGAGGACAGCGGGGAAAGCTAATCATGGAGAAACAAACTAAATTAAAAAAAAAAAAAGATAAATAATTAAACATGGCTGGCAGTACAAACCATATATCAATAGTAACTGTAAACGTTAATGGCTTAAACTCACCAATAAAGCGACAAAGGCTGGTAACATGGATTAAAAAAACAAATCCAACAATATGTTGCCTCCAGGAGACACATCTGATTGGAAAAGACATACACAGGCTGAAGGTGAAAGGGTGGGAAAAAATATACCACGCAGATGGTCCTCAGAAGCAAGCAGGGGTGGCCATCCTCATATCGAATAAAATCAACTTCAAGACCAAGTTAATCAAAAGGGATAAGGAAGGACATTATATACTGTTAAAAGGAACCATTCACCAACAAGACATAACAATTATCAATGTTTATGCACCAAATAATGGTGCTGCAATGTTCATAAAACAAATTCTCCTCAAGTTCAAGAATCAAATAGACCACAACACAATAATTATGGGTGACTTCAACACACCTCTCTCACCATTGGACAAATCCTCCAAACAAAACTTGAATAAAGAGACTATAGAGCTCAATATCACAATCAATGACCTAGACTTAACTGACATATATAGAATATATCAACCATCATCAAGTGAATATACTTTTTTCTCAGCAGCACATGGATCCTTCTCAAAAATAGACCATATATTATGCCATAGGGCAACACTCAGTAAATATAAAGGGGTGGAGATAATACCATGTATTTTATCGGATCATAATGAAATGAAACTGGAAATCAATGATAAAAGAAGGAAGGAAAAATCCTACATCACATGGAAAATGAACAATATGTTACTGAATGATCGATGGGTTACAGAAGACATAAAGGAGGAAATCAAAAAATTCTTAGAGATAAATGAAAATACAGATACAACATATAGGAATCTATGGGACACAATGAAAGCAGTTTTAAGAGGGAAATTCATCGCCTGGAGGTCATTCCTCAAAAAAAGGAAAAGCCAACAAATAAATGAGCTCACACTTCATCTCAAAGCCCTAGAAAAGGAAGAGCAAAACAACAGCAAATGTAGCAGAAGGCAAGAAATAATTAAAATCAGAGCGGAAATCAACGAAATTGAAACAAAAGAAACTATTGAAAAAATTGACAAAATTAAAAGTTGGTTCTTCGAAAAAATAAATAAGATCGACAGACCCTTAGCCATGCTAACGAAGAGAAGAAGAGAGAGAACTCAAATTACTAACATACGGGATGAAAAAGGCAAGATCACAACAGATGCTACAGAAATACAGAAGACAATTACACATTATTTTGAAAACCTATATTCCAATAAAATAGAAGAGAGTGAAGACATCAATAAATTTCTTAAATCCTATGATTTGCCCAGACTGAGTCAGGAGGATACACACAATTTGAACAGACCAATATCAATGGATGAGATTGAAGAAGCAATCAAAAGATTACCAACCAAGAAAAGCCCAGGACCGGATGGGTATACAGCGGAATTTTACAACACCTTTAAAGAAGAATTAATACCAATACTTTTCAAGTTATTTCAGGAAATAGAAAAAGAGGAAGCTTTGCCAAATTCATTCTATGAGGCCAACATCACCCTGATTCCGAAACCAGACAAAGACACCTCAAAGAAAGAAAACTACAGACCAATATCTCTGATGAACCTAGACGCAAAAATCCTCAATAAAATTCTGGCGAATCGGATACAAAGACACATCAAAAAAATTGTGCACCATGATCAAGTAGGATTCATCCCTGGGATGCAAGGATGGTTCAATATACGGAAATCAATAAATGTTATTCACCACATCAATAGACTTAAAGATAAGAATCATTTGATCATCTCGATAGACGCAGAAAAAGCATTCTACAAAGTACAGCATCCCTTTGTGTTCAAAACATTAGAAAAACTAGGGATAACAGGAACTTTCCTCGACATTGTAAAAGCTATCTATGCTAAGCCTCAGGCTAGCATCATTCTGAATGGAGAAAAATTGAAGGCATTCCCTCTAAAATCAGGAACAAGACAGGGATGCCCTCTATCACCACTTCTATTCAATATAGTTCTTGAAACACTGGCCAGAGCAATCAGACAGACGAAAGAAATTAAAGGCATAAAAATAGAAAAAGAAGAACTTAAATTATCACTGTTTGCAGATGACATGATTCTGTACCTAGAAGACCCAAAAGGGTCTACAAAATCTACTAGAACTAATAAATGAATTCAGCAAAGTGGCAGGATATAAAATCAACACGCATAAATCAAAGGCATTTCTGTATATCAGCGATAAAACTTCTGAATCAGAAATGAGGAAAAGCACTCCATTCACAATATCCTCAAAAAAAATAAAATAAAATACTTGGGAATCAACCTAACAAAAGAGGTGAAAGACTTATACAATGAAAACTACAGAACCCTAAAGAGAGAAATAGAAGAAGATCTTAGAAGATGGAAAAATATACCCTGTTCATGGATAGGCAAAACTAACATCATCAAAATGGCGATATTACCAAAAGTTCTCTATAGATTTAATGCAATGCCAATCAAAACCCCAATGGCATTTCTTGTAGAAACAGAGAAAGCAGTGAGGAAATTCATATGGAAAAATAAAAGACCCAGAATAGCAAAAGCAATTCTAAGCAGGAAGTGTGAATCAGGCAGTATAGCGATACCAGATTTCAAACTATATTACAGAGCAATTGTAACAAAAACAACATGGTACTGGTACCAAAACAGGTGGGTGGACCAATCGTACAGAATAGAGGACACAGACTAATCCACAAATCTACAACTATCTTATACTTGATAAGGGAGCTAAAAGCATGCAATGGAGGAAGGATAGCATCTTCAACAAATGGTGTTGGGAAAACTGGAAATCCATATGCAACAAAATGAAACTGAATCCCCTCCTCTCGCCATGCACAAAAGTTAACTCAAAGTGTATCAAGGAATTAGATATCAAATCAGAGACTCTGTGTCTGATAGAAGAAAAAGTTGGCTCCGATCTACATATTGTGGGGTCGGGCTCCAAATTCCTTAATAGGACACCCATAGCACAAGAGTTAATAACAAGAATCAACAAATGGGACTTACTTAAACTGAAAAGTTTTTTTCTCAGCAAGAGAAACAATAAGAGAGGTAAATAGGGAGCCTACATCATGGGAACAAATTTTTACTCCTCACACTTCAGATAGAGCCCTAATATCCAGAATATACAAAGAACTCAAAAAATTAGACAATAATATAACAAATAACCCAATCAATAAATGGGCCAAGGACCTGAACAGACACTTCTGAGAGGAGGACATACAATCAATCAACAAGTACATGAAAAAATGCTCACCTTCTTTAGCAGTCAAAAAAATGCAAATCAAAACCACCCTAAGATACCATCTCACTCCAATAAGATTGGCAGCCATTATGAAGTCAAACAACAACAAGTGCTGGCGAGGATGTGGGTAAAAGGGTACTCTGGTACATTGCTGGTGGGACTGCAAACTGGTGCTGCCAATTTGAAAAGCAGTATGGAGATTCCTGGGAAAGCTGGGAATGGAACCACCATTTGACCCAGCCATTGCCCTTCTCGGTCTATTCCCTGAAGACCTTAAAAGAGCATACTACAGAGATACTGCCACATCGATGTTCATAGCAGCACAATTCACAATTGCTAGACTGTGGAACCAACCCAGATGCCCTTCAGTAGATGAATGGATAAAAAAAAATGTGGCATTTATACACCATGGAGTATTATGCAGCACTAAAAATGACAAAATCATGGAATTTGCAGGGAAATGGATGGCATTAGATCAGATTATGCTTAGTGAAGCTAGTCAATCCCTAAAAAACAAATACCAAATGTCTTCTTTGATATAATGAGAGCAACTAAGAACAGAGCAGGGAGGAAGAGCAGGAAGAAAAGATTAACATTAATCAGATACATGAGGTGGGAGGGAAAGGGAGAGAAAAGGAAATTGCATGGAAATGGAGGGAGACCCTCAATGTTATACAAAGTTACATATAAGAGGTTGTGAGGGGAAGGGGAAAATAAACAAGGAGGGGGTAGTAGATGGGGTAGAGAGAGAAGATGGGAGGGGAGGAGAGGGGAGGGAGGATAGTGGAGGATAGGAAAGGTAGCAGAATACAACAGTTACTGATAGGGCATTATGTAAAAATGTGGATGTGTAACCGATGTGATTCTGCAATCTGTATTGGGGGTAAAAATGGGAATTCATTATCCACTTGAATCTAATATATGTAATATGAGATGTCAAGAGCTTTGTAATATTTTGAACAACCAATAAAAAAAGAAAAAAATAAATAAATAAAAAATAAATAAAAATCCATCTGATTTTCATAGAATAGGATCCTATTATACATTATCTACCTGAAGAGAAAAAAATAAAATCCATCTCTAAGACCTTGAAATAATATCAAATTAAACTATGTAAATATAAGAAGAGTGAACTGAAAAATATAAAGTTTGATGAGAAATTTATAGTCACTCAAGAGGAATGGATATGAAGCAAAACACCTAATTTTTCTGGATCAAGGAACCAAAAATGTGATTTCAGAAAACCGTACATGTTTAAGAAAGTGGAGGAATTCTTAAATAAAAATAAAAATACAAGAGAGTTTCTACATTCAGTTTTTCACCCCTGATGAATGCTTTCACATGTCTGTGTACAATGATCTCTATAAGTAGTTCAGCCAAAGACAGCATTTCAACAGAGCTAGCAATGGTTACCCTGTTAAGTATGCACGCAGAAAACCTTGCCTGTGGAAGAGGCAGGAGATAATACAAGTTACTTCCCATAGACTTAGTTTTAGTCTGGGACTGGGCAGCAGTGGTAAGGTAGAAGGAAACTCTCAGAAAACAGTGCTGTGGGTTTGCAATGACAAAAGGAAAGCCACCATGAACAAGTTAAAAAAGTGAGGCTATCACAGAAAAGAAGAGTATAGAGGGATCCCAGATATCTGTGTCCTATCCTCTCTTGAACCACATGTAAACAGAAGTAGTCTAAAGCAGGACATCTGGAGATAAGAAATCTGACCTACGACCAGAACAGCAGAGACTGCTGTTCAAGTCTAACCAGGAATATCACCTACCAAAACAAAATATTTATGAGAGAAAAATCACAGAATCCAGAATACCTACAACTTAAAGTTCATACAGTTCAAGATGCAATCCAAAATTAAGCCCAAAAAAGGAAAGTGAAGGAAATGGACTAAAATTTTAAGAAAAAAGAAAATAAATTTGATCAAGACATGAACCAGATGTTGAAAACACACGAAAGTAGATAAAATAAATCTTTGATGAAGTAAAGAAAGTTTTTTTTTTTCAATCCAAAACATCAAACAGAGAAATTGGGAATGTCAGCAGAGAAATCAAAATGATTAAAAGAACTAAATAAAATGAAAAAAAATAATATTAAATGGACTAACAGCCATTATGGACATGAGAAATGAAAGAATGAAAGACACTGATGCCAGCTGAAGAGAAATCATTCTGTATGAACAGAAAGGAGAAAGAATTAAAGCAAAGGAAAGAGTCCCAAGACTCTGTTATAAATGATATTGATGTTCAAATATGTCTAAAATTGGAATACCAGAAGAGGAGACAATGTGTGTGTGAGGGTAAAAAAATATTAAATATCATGACCACATTTTTTTCAAATTTGATAAAATATAGAATTTAAGATATGAGATGATAAATGAACACCAACCACAATAAATATCGAAACACCTGTACTAAGATGAATCAAACTAAAGATAAAAGAAAAATCTTAGAAGCAGAAAGAGAAAAATTACACAACACACAAAAAGAAATGAGAATAGCATTAAAGACTAGACTTTAATCAGAAACCAAGCAAGCCAAAGGAGAATAAAACAACATTTTTAAAGAAAGAAATAAACCATAAGATAAAACTGTTAACCCATAATTTCGTCATATTTAATATATAAACATATGTGTGTGTGTATATACACATATATACACACACACACATACACACACAGACACATGTATATATAGGTATATACATACATGCACATATATATATGCACGTGCAAGTGTGTGTGTGTGTGTGTGTGTGCATGTGTGTGTGTATGTAACATATAGAGGTAAAATCCGGCCCAAGGGAAATTATATCAAATGGAAACCAAAATCCTCAGAAAAAAAAATTATTAAACACTGGATATAGTACCTGGGTAAATGAAAGACAATATTTTTTTGGCCATTTTCCTCAACTAATTTATAATGCAATGCTTTAAAATTATAACATTGTCTCATAGGGTTTGTAATGTACTTATATGTATTACAAATAATAATTATAACAAAAGATGAATGAGTTAATTGGACTATAATTTAGTGTCTCTATTTTACACTAAGTAATTATTTTCTATGAGGACACCACAAAAAGTCAAAGATGTAAATTTTAATCCTGTGGCAGTCTGGCTGGGCACAAATCACAAGCCACTGAAGCAGGAACAAACTTTATTTTTGAACTCCACCAAAACACTACACACGCTCTTGGGGAATTCTCCCGAAATCCACGCGGCTAGTCCAGGAACCAGCCACCGGAAATATCTCCTCTGGAAATTCCTCTCCTGCACTTCTCCAACCAATGGGAACTTTCAGGGAATCCCCGGGAATCCCCAGGAGAACTCCAAAGTAGCATGAGAACTCAAAAGTAACAGCCCAGGCGGATAGTAATGCCTCACCTGTCAATCAATACTGTTGGCAAAATGTCAGGGGCCATACCGAGTTGGCTGTGGCTCTCAGCATAATCCCTAGGCAAAACAATTATAATCTGTTATAAAATAATAGTTAAAAACCAAAAATGCACATTAAAATAAAGTTCTAAAAATAGTCAAAGCAAAAAACACATAGGCAAAAAAATACAACTTTAAAGTTCATAAAGCAAAAACTGACCTAATTAAAAAGAAAAATAGTCAACACCATGACTGTAATTGAAGATTTCAATTTTTTTCTCCTCTGCTGACACAACTAAACAACAACAACAACAAAAAAAAAAAACAGACACAGACTTTTTAAATATTTTTAAACTGAAACATAACAAAAATTATACATATCAATGGGTACCATGAAATGTTTTTATATACTATGTAATACTTAAATTGGTTTAAACATACCCTCAAACATTTATCATTTTTTAATGCTGAAAACTTTTAAAGTTTTTTTTATTCTAGCACTTTGAAATGTATTGTACATCATAGTTTTCTATAGTCACCCCTACTCCGCAACAGCACACCCAAACCTTATACTCCTATTAACTGTAACTTAGTACCCCTTAATCAACTTTTCCCCATTCCCCATTCCCTGACTCTTCCCTGCCTCCAGTGACCACCATTCTAGTCTCAGCTTCTATGAGATCAACTCTTTTAAGTCTGCATATGATTGACATCATGCATTATTTGTCTTCCTATGCCTGGCTTATTTCCCTTAACATAACAATCTCCAGCTCCATACACTTTGTAGCAAATTACAGAATTTCACTCTTTTTGTGGTTGAATAGTATTCTGTTGTGTATAGTTACCACATTTTCTTTATCCATTCATCTGCTGAAGGACATGTTGGCTGATCCCATTTCTTGGCTATTGTAAACAGTGCAGCAACAAACATACTAGTGCAGGGTCTCCTCTATATACTGATTTCATTTCTTTGGGTACACACAGACTAATGGGGCTGCTGAATCATGTGGTAGTTCAATTCTTAGTTTTCTGAGGAAGCTTTACACTGTTTTCTATAAGGCTTTTCTAACTTACATTTCCACCAACAGTGCTCAAGTATTCCCTTTTCTACATATCCTTGCTAGCACTTGTTATCACTTGCATTTTTTATAATAGCCATACTTATTGGGGTGAGGGGATATCTTATTGGTTTTAATTGGAATTTCACTAATTGAGGTTAAGAATATTTTCATATATCTGTTGGCCATTTGTAGGGTTTTGTTGTTGTTGTTTTGTTTTTGTTTGTTTGTTTTTGAGAAATGTCCATTTAGGCTTATATGTCCATTTAGACCTATGCCATAGTTTAGATATGAGGTGTTTTCCAAAAACTCATCTGTGAGGCAAGGCAATGCAACAATGTTCAGAGGTGATATGATTAGATAACAAGAGCTATAATATAATGGATTAACTGGGTGGTAACTTCAGGCAGGTGTGGTGTGGCAGAAGGAAGTACATTACTGTGGTTATGGCTTTGGGGTTTACATTTTGTCCCTATTGAGCAGAACTATCTCTCTCTCTCTCTCTCTCTCTCTCTCTCTCTCTCTCTCTCTCTCTCTCTCTCTCTCCCTCTCTTTCTCTCTCTTTTTCTCCTACCTGGTGGCCATGTCCAGAGCTGCTTTCCTCCACCATACTGCTATGGAGTGTGGACTGAAGCTCTGAAACCATGAATCAAAATAAAATTTGGGGGGTCATAGCAATGCAAAGCTGATAAAAGCAGAATATTGCCCTTTTTTCTTTTATTAACACATGATAATTATACTCAATAGAGGACTTTATTGCGGCATATTCATATGTGCATTTAACTTAATTTGTTACATTTTATTACCTAGCATTTCTCCTCCTTCCTCCCTGGATACTATTTTTCTTTTCTTATGCTAATCATTCCATTTATTCATACAATTTTTAAATTGGTACATTTAATTATACATAAAGGTGGGACTCATTGTGATAAATTCATACATGCATATAGTATAATTTGTTCAGTTCCATTGCCTAATTCTAACTCTTTTCCCCCCTCATTCCCCACTCTTGATCTCCTGTCTCTACTGATCTCTCTTCTATTTGTATTAACTTTCTCCTTTTTGTTCCTTTTTTTTTGCAAGCTTCTGCATATGAGAGAAAGCATTTGACGCTTGACTGAGTCTGACTTATTTCACTTAGCATGATCACATGATCTTCTACTGCTCCAACCTTTTTTTTTTTAATAGTTTGTTTTTCTTTTGATGTTGAGTTTTATACTTCCTTTTTTGGAATATATTCTGGATTCCAAGATATACATTCCCAGGTATATATTTTGCAAATATTTTCTCCTATTTTTTAGGTTTTCTTTTCACTCTATTATTTCGTTTGCTGTACAAAAGCTTTTTAGTTTTATATAACACTATCTAACTATTACTGCTTTTGTTTTTTATGCTTTTGGGATCTTCTCCATAAAGAAATTATTTTCCATTTCAAAATCCTGAAGTTTTTTCCCTATGTTTTCTTTTAGTAGTCTCATACTTCCATATCTTAACATTTAAGTCTTTAATACATTTTGAGTTGATTTTTTAGTACCTGGAATGATGTATGTCTACTCGTATTCTTCCGCATATGAATATCTGATTTCCTCTAGACCATTTGTTAAAAAGACTGTTCTTTCTTTAATGAGTGTTGTTTGTAGCCTTTTCAAAAATCATTTGGTCAATAGGTGCTGCAGTCTCTGGCTGGGCACGAATCACGAGTCTCACACAGCTTGTAGATTCAAACAGCAATTCTTTATTCCCGATCTCACACCGGCCGTCTACAAACACGTTCTGGGGGAATCCACATTTTCTGCCCAAATCCACACTCTGCTCAAATCCACTACTCTGCCCAAATCCACTCCACATGGGCTTCTGTCTCCCAAAATATACTGTCTGACCCTAAGAACTCAAGAGGAACTCAGCAGCAGGATACGCCCTATTCTAAAGGGGGAACAACCTAATCTCCTATTATGCTAAACCGCCCTATTCTAAAGGGGGAACACCCTAATCTCCTATTATGCTAAACTGCCCTATTCTAAAGGGGGAACACCCTAATCTCCTATTATGCTAAACCGCCCTATTCTAAAGGGGGAACACCCTAATCTCCTATTATGCTAAACCGCCCTGTTCTAAAGGGGGAACACCCTAAACACGGATCCTGCCCTGGTCCTGGAACAAGGTCACCTTACATGCAATGTCCTGCAAAATGTCCTATTTCCATGAGTCCTTCCACTAAAGAAACATGGGGGTACGCTGGCAAGGAAATTGTCATACCTACTTGGCTGATGGCTCCCAGCATCTCCCCCCTTCTGATTAATTAAACAACAAGTAATGTGGCTTAAGGACCATGCCTGGTAGGTTGTCCAGTTCAACATATGGTTCTTACCCGTCATTGGAAAACTGACCTTTAGGCATCAGCCTCCTGTCTTAGGTTGATACCACTGCAACTGGATCACACCCGTCACTGACTACCGGTCCAGCATACAGCCATACTTGTGGATAGGTCTATGCACCAGTGGGGGGGTGAGGTTCTTTGCCTCACCTCTGTTGGCCCCCAAATTTGGCCTTGGTGCCAGTGGGGGAGTGAGGTTAATGTGGCTTAAGGACCGTGCCTGGTAGGTTGTGCAATTCAACATATGGTTCTTACCCGTCATTGGAAAACTGACCTTTAGGCAACTGACCTTTAGGCGTCAGCCTCCTGTCTTAGGTTGGTACCACTGCAATTGGATCATACCCGTCACTGACTACAGGTCCAGCATATAGCCATTGGCCCCCAAATTTAGACCATCACTAGCAGAAGGGAGGAGGAGGATACAGAAATGCCACGACACCAAGCCAATCGACAGTTCCTTTGGAAAAATTGCATCATTGGTGACACCTTCAGCAAAGATATGCCAGCATTACCACAATTAACATGTGGTGCGCTGGCAAGGAAATAAAAATTGCATCACTGGTGACACCATCAGCAAATATATGCCAGCATTACCACAATTATCTGCACTAAACGTAGTTACATAGTCCAGGCAAGTTCTGCAAGCAGTTCAAAGTGGAGGAATCTATCAATGTCCGTCTCCTCCCAAATTCCGTTGCCTCCCAAAGTCCGTTTCCTCCCAAAGTCCGTTTCCTCCCAAAGTAAGTTGACTCCTTGATTGAGCGTACTTGTTGAGTTATATTCATTGGGATGAAGATAGGAATTCTGGCAATGATGCTAAAAAGACATTATCCTGAAAAGAATTATTAAATATAATGAAAAGAAAAGGTGAAAGTAAAAAAACAGATCTGTTAACCTCCTTAAAAAACAATCCTTAACAGCTGTTTACCTGATTTAAATTAGTAAACAAGCAGATCTGTTAACCACCTTTAAAAAGAATCCTTAACAGCTGTTTACCTAATTTAAATTAAGCCATTTAAATCACGTGAATAAAAAAAATAATTTGGATCCATTTTCTCATGAGCGCTCCTCATATATGAAATATGGACATACGCACACACAGACATATAACACAAAACACAAATGTGCAAACAAACGTACAACACATAAGATAATAATAAAGGCCTTGTAGCTTTACCTAGGTGAAATCTCCATTGCAATGTTTAAAAACTCCACAGTCAAAAAAATAAAACTGATCAGAAAAACATTAACCTAAGTTTGTATGAGCTCAAAAAATAAAAATAGAACCTTATGATGTGGAAAAATGCAATAATAAAATAGATATTGAAAAAAGCATCCTGGTTAATCACAGTCACAGATGTAAGAATGGCCAAGCTGGAGTTCTGGATATCAGCTGTTATGGATTTGAGTCAAATCATCTTCTTTTCGATCTGTAGAAATCGTTTTGGTTAGTCTTTCTGGAATCCAAATTGGCTGCTGTTCTCCCTGTGGAAACACACAAACAGAGCCCCAACTCCAGACAATTAATGGGTCAGGACCTTTCCATTGTCCTGTTAGAATATCTTTCCAAAGAACTTTAGGCTTATGCACATTTTTTGGCTACATATGCCTTTCCACAGCACTAAGTCCTGATGAATCCAAATTTAAAAAGTTTAGAGTAAAAAGCGTTATTTTAAGTTTATCTTTGGGGGATATATACCCCTTTCCAATTCCCTCTTTTTGCTTTAATAAGTACGTTTTAATAGTTTGATGAGCTCTTTCAACTATGCCTTGTCCCTGTGGATTGTATGGGATTCCTGTTATATGAGTAATACCAAATGATGAGCAAAATTGTTTAAAAGAGGTAGAGGTATAGCCAGGACCGTTATCGGTTTTTAACTGTTTAGGAACACCCACAGTGGCAAAATTTTGTAAGCAATGAGCTATAACATCTTTAGTTTTTTCTCCGGCATGAAGGGAGCCCATCAAAAATCCAGAAGAGGTATCAACTGTAACATGTAAATATTTTAATTTTCCAAATTCTGGCAAGTGTGTGATGTCCATCTGCCAAATATGGTTAGGTATCAGTCCTCTAGGATTGACTCCAAGATTAACTTGTGGTAAAAAGGTCACACAATTTTGACATTGTTTTATTATATGTCTGGCTTGTTCCTTAGTTATTTTAAAATGCTTTTGTAAAGTATTAGCATTAACATGAAATTTTTTTATGAAAATTCATAGCTTCTTCTAGTGTAGAGAAAATATGTATGTCATGTGTAGTTTTATCTGCTAAATCATTGCCCAAACTAAGGGCTCCAGGCAATCCTGTATGTGCTCTAATATGTCCTATAAAGAATGGATCTTTTCTGTCCCAGATTAGACTTTGTATAGTGGAAAACAAAGAGAAAACAGTAGAAGAAGGGGAAATCCTACCAGCATCTTCAAGAGATACTATAGCATTAACTACATACTGACTATCAGAAAATAAATTAAATACAGAATCTTTAAACATTAAAAAGGCTTGTAATACTGCATTAAGCTCTACCTTTTGAGCTGATTGTTTGGGTACTAAAAATGTAAAAGTTTGATCAGGGGTAACTACTGCTGCTGTACCATTATTTGACCCATCAGTGAATATATTTGGAGCATTCATGATAGGGGTTTTTCTTGTCATTTTTTGAAAAACTACAGGATGCTTAGACCAAAAAGACAATAAAGGATTAGATGGTAAGTGATTATCAAATGAAACATTATATTTACACATGATTATTGCCCAAGTATTTAACTCATTAGCTAACTCATCAATTTGATCCATAGTATATGGAGTAATAATTTTATTGGGAGAAATTCCAAACACTCCCTTTGCTGCTTTTATTCCTTTGAGTATTAATTGTCCTACAGCCTCAGGATACCTAGTAAGAATAGTGTTAGGAGAATAAGATAAATGTATCCACAATAATGGACCTTCTTGCCAAAATACTCCTGTAGGAATATTTTTTGTTGGTAGTACAATAAATAATAAAGGCAAACTTATATCAATTCTATCCAAATGTATATATTCCATATATGTTTCAATAATTTTCAATGCCTTTCTTGCTTTAGGAGTTAACATGCGAGGTGAGTTTGGATCTGATGGACCTTTTAGAATATCAAATAAAGGTCCCAACTCTCCTGTTGGTATGCCTAGATAAGGCCTTATCCAATTTATGTCTCCCAATAACTTTTGAAAGTCGTTAAGTGACTTGAGTTGATCTACTCATATTTGAATTTTTGGTGGACGGACCATGGCTTAGGATAATAGAACTCCTAAATAATTAATTGGAAAATTTAATTGTACTTTATCTATTGCTATCTCTAGATTATAATTTTTTAATAAGTTTGTAAGTGTGGCATAACATTCCAGCAATATGTTTTTATCTTTATGTGCCAATAATACATCATCCATATAGTGAAATATTTGTAGTTCAGGATTTTGATTTCTAAGTGGCTGGATTGCTTTATTAACATATATTTGACACATAGTTGGACTGTTAGCCATCCCTTGAGGGAGTACTTTCCATTCATATCTCTGATCAGGACCTTCATGATTTAATGCAGGGATAGTAAATGCAAAACGTGGACTATCCTCGGGATGAATTGGAATTGAAAAAAAACAATCTTTAATATCTATGGCTAAAACATGCCAGGTTTTAGGCAAAGCAGACAATTGAGGAATCCCTGATTGAGCAGGTCCCATAATAACCATTTCATTATTAATGGCTCTTAAATCTTGCAATAATCTCCATTTACCAGATTTCTTTTTAATGACAAAAATGGGAGTATTATGGGGAGATATGGAAGGTTGTATATGTCCTTCCGCTAATTGTTGTTTGACCAGATCATGGGCTACTTGTATCTTTTCTTTAGTCAGGGGCCACTGAGGAACCCACACTGGTCTTTCTGATTTCCAAGTAATTTTTATTGTCTCAGTGGCCCTTTCTGAAAATCCAACCCATGTCTGTCTGTTCCTTGATCTATTTGAATTGGTGATGCTATACCTTGTCCTTGTTTTCCTAATCTTTTTTCTTTCCTAAAACCTTGTCTTGCCCTAGTAGTGGGCGCATTAGGATTGATGTTATTTGTTAACGTCAAACCTAATTGATCTAGGACATCTCGTCCCCATAAATTTATAGGAAGATGATCCAATACATATGGCTGTATAGTTCCCTCACATCCTTCAGGATCCTTCCAATCTAATACCACTGCACTTCTATGGGGATTAGTCGCCACTCCTAGGCCTCGAAGCGTTTGAGTGGCTTGTTGTAATGGCCAATGTTTTGGCCATTCCTTACTAGATATGATGCTAAGGTCTGCACCTGTGTCCAGTAGCCCATTAAAGTCGTGTCCTTGAATATTTAGTTTTAACATTGGTCGAGAATCTAAATTTAAAGACAACATAGCCCAATCTACACCTGTGGAGCCTAATCCCCTGGAACCTCTTTTTACACTATGACTAGGAAATTTATTATGTAGGCTGGGTATTATTAACAACTGTGCTATTCTATCTCCAGGTGAAATTACTGATATACCTCTTGGAGAACTAGCTATAATTTTTATTTCACCTACATAATCGGGATCAATTACCCCAGGACTTATCATAAGTCCTTTTAATGTAGATGAACTACGTCCCAATAATAAGCCTACTGTCCCTTGGGGAAGAGGTCCTTTTATTCCCGTGGGAATGATTTGAACTCCCATCTCTGGAGTTAGTACTGCTCTGGCAGAGGCACAGATGTCCAACCCTGCGCTCCCTCAGGTTTGTCTGATGAGGGATTTAATGGACAATGTGTCCTGGGCACTACTCTGATGGTGTTGCTGGGTTCCTCCACTGCCCCGTATATTTGTGGTTGTGGGCCCCGGAGCATTGGGCCCGGCTGTCCGTTTTTTGGCAATAGAGCCTGATGCCTTTCTCCATGATATCGTGGGTAAATACCTGGTCCTTGTCCGTTTTTTGATAAGGGAGTACCCTCTATGGTGGTTTGAGAATGGCATTCATTAGCCCAATGTCTCCCTCTATGGCATCGTGGGCAAATGCCCGGTATTCTATTTCTTTGATACCTAGTTTTGTTAAATCCTCCTCCTATGGGGCAACTCCTTTTAAAATGTCCTGTTTGTTCACAATCATAGCATGTTTTTGGCCTGGCATCTAAAGCCTGTTGTACTGCAGCTGCCAAGACTTGCCCTTGTTCATTAATATCTCTACATAATTTAATATATGTGTTTAAATCTTCATGTCTCCATGGTCTAATAACCTCTCTGCAGCAATGATTTGCTTGGTCATAAGCCAGTTGTTTTATTAATGGCATTGCTTGTTCCGTATCCCCAAAAATTTTTGCAGCCGTTTGAATTAGCCTATCTACAAAGTCAGCGTAAGGTTCATTAGCTCTCTGTATTACCTTAGATAGCTGACCTTGTAAATCTCCATGTCCTTGTAAAGTCTTCCATGCCCTAACTGCGTCTGCAGCAATTTGTGCATATATAGCAGGATCATATTCAATTTGTTGCCACTGACCCTCATAAGGTCCTTTCCCTAGCAACATCTCTAGATTTCTTTTAGGGTAACCGGCTGCTGCATTTCGCCTAGCTGTCTCTGTGCAAAATTCCTCATTGGCAACCTTCCATAACAAATATTGTCCTCCATTTAGCACAGATTTACACATGCTAGCCCAATCTGCTGGCATCATGTCCAAGTTAGTAATGGACTTGACCATGCTTACCGTGAAGGGAGCTTGGGGACCATAGGTTGTTACAGCCTCCTTTAACTGCTTCACTGTTTTAAAATCTAAAGCATGGTGAATTCGCTGCCCTCCTACCTGTTCAAGTACAGGGCATGCTAATCTTTGAGGTCCTGTCTCAGGATTCCATTTATCAACTACGGGGTTTGAGGTCCACTCAGCTGTCTCTATCGGTGGGGCTGTTGGTTGAATTAAACCCTCTTGTGACAAAACGGAGTTAGTAACAGCCTCCTGTTGTGGCCTTTTTCCTAACAACCCCTTTTCCTTTAAATTTTCTCCCTCTGTCTGACTAGCTCGAGAGACCTTCTCTTTTGCTTGATCTAAAATGTCTTTCTCCATGTTCTGAACCTCTAACAATTTACTTAACATCTTTTCAGTTTGTTTTAATCTAGTATAAAGATAACGCAACCCAATAAGGTAACACAAAATGAAACCAAAACTGAATGAAACAAAAACAGAATAAAAAATCATTGTATCAATTTTCTCTTCCTCAGGGCCGACAAACTTCAAACCTTTAGTCAACCATTTTTTCCAGTTTGCCTGAGAAATTTCTAGGGATAGGCAGCTTGAAACAAAAACAAAATAAATCAAAAGGAGAACACATTGTTTTTTGAAATGGTCACCCATTCTCTCACCTTCCCTCAGGGGCAAGCAATTTCACTTACCCCCCAAGCTTCAGGCGTTCCGCGTACGAGCCACCAAATGCCGCAGTCTCTGGCTGGGCACGAATCACGAGTCTCACACAGCTTGTAGATTCAAACAGCAATTCTTTATTCCCGATCTCACACCGGCCGTCTACAAACACGTTCTGGGGGAATCCACATTTTCTGCCCAAATCCACACTCTGCTCAAATCCACTACTCTGCCCAAATCCACTCCACATGGGCTTCTGTCTCCCAAAATATACTGTCTGACCCTAAGAACTCAAGAGGAACTCAGCAGCAGGATACGCCCTATTCTAAAGGGGGAACAACCTAATCTCCTATTATGCTAAACCGCCCTATTCTAAAGGGGGAACACCCTAATCTCCTATTATGCTAAACTGCCCTATTCTAAAGGGGGAACACCCTAATCTCCTATTATGCTAAACCGCCCTATTCTAAAGGGGGAACACCCTAATCTCCTATTATGCTAAACCGCCCTGTTCTAAAGGGGGAACACCCTAAACACGGATCCTGCCCTGGTCCTGGAACAAGGTCACCTTACATGCAATGTCCTGCAAAATGTCCTATTTCCATGAGTCCTTCCACTAAAGAAACATGGGGGTACGCTGGCAAGGAAATTGTCATACCTACTTGGCTGATGGCTCCCAGCAAATAGGTGCATGTTTCCTTCTAGGTTCTCTATTAGGCTTCCTTGGTTCATGTGTCTGTTTTTATGATAGTACCAAGCTATTTTGGTTATTAGAGTTCTGTAGTATATTCTGAAGTCAGCTGGTTTGAAACCTCTTGCTTTGTTTTTTTTATATAGTAGAAATCATTTTGTGGGTACAACCATTCATCTAGTCAGACTATAGTTTACCTGAGATAAATTTTCATTTAAACAGGCCTATTGTATCAAAATCTCACTTCAGTACATGGAGTTCTACAACTGTTTGTTCTTCAAAACATCAGCCTAAGGAACACCTTAACATAATTCACACCTCAAATGACATTATTCAATTTAACCCTTTAAAAATCAGAAGTAAGCTTAAATCAAACTCAGAAAATGGTAAAAGATCTAATATTTCTTCAAAAATTCAGGAGAACCTAATTATAATAACTTTTTTGAAATAGCTTTATAAAGCATTTTATAAGGTGCTTCTTTTCAAGAGATTGTCATGCAGAATATCTTCCACATTTTTCCTTTTAAATGTAAGTAAGGAGTTGAATGAATCTCCACAGAATTGACATTCTTTTAATGGGTGTTACAAAGGCTATTTATTTATTTTTTAGATGAGGGTCTTGCTTTGTTATCTAGGCTGGTCTTGAATTGCCTCATCCTTTGGGGTAGCATGGAGACTATGTAAAAGGAGACAATATACTACAATAAAAGTGAATTGATTACAGGTAATCAAAAAATGGTAGAAAACCAGAATTATTTAAAACAGACAGACTTATGACTAAATCATGGTTTTGATGTTTTCTTAGCTATGGCTCATCATACCAACTTCTCTTGGTTATTGCTAAGAGAGTCAAAAAATGTAACTTTCCTTCACCCTTTTTTCCTTTTCCAAACACAATCTTTACTGCCTTGTTTTTTTCAAAAATATTGTTCAATTGATTTATGTTTTATTGATATATAGCAGCAAAATGCATTACAATTCTTATTACATGTATAGAGCTCAATTTTTCATATCTATGGTTGTATACATAGTACACCCACCAATTTGTGTCTTCATACATGTACTTTGGAAAACAATGATCATAACATTTAACCATCATTAATTAACCCATGCACCCCCTCTTCCCCTCCCACCCCTCCAGGAGAGGGAGCATGGGAAGAATAGACAAATTCCTTCCCCTTTTTTTCAGATTACTTATCCATAAATGGAGACAATAATATGATATGCTTTACTCATTCAACATTGCCAAACTAAAAATAATAGATAATGAGAATTTTCAAAATATTGCTTAAAATAGCACATAGCCTAAACTGTGGAGCAATGAATTCTATATACTTAATCAACAAATTATATGCCTATTATGTTCCATGCTTATATCTAAGTGCCAATAGAATGTTATACAAAAGAGGTATAGATACTTCACTCCTGTTCTACATTTTACTGACTCAATCTATAAATAAATACTACTCTACAATGCTAGGTTATGACAAGTGTGCTAAAGATAAATAAAGCAAGATATTATTTAAACCTGAGATTAGGGAAGTAATCTGAAGTAGTGCAGAAGTTAAAAGCTGTAAAGCTCAAATTGTGTAATGAACCGGTGAGTAATTAACTTTCCAAATGGAAGGAAAGCAACCACGAAGCCTTTTGGTAGAAATAAGTGGGACTATTTTTATAAAATGGCAGGTGAGACAATATGACTGAAGCACAGGAAATAAGTGATATTACTAAGAAAGGGGATGGACTATAATTTCTTGTAGGATATAGGAATTACTTTGCATTTACCTAAATGTGATCAGGAAAACACTGTGAAGTTTCTAACAGGGAAACTATATAATCTGAAATATACCTTTAACCGGCTGCTTTAAAAATATGCTTTTTAACAGAAAAAAATTATTCTGGCTATTCTATATATTCAAACTTCAGAAAATGTTCTTGAAGGAATTAAATGACAGTGCAGGTAAGAGATGTTCACTTTGATTACAGTGGAAACTGGAAAAGCAGTGACTTGTGTTCAGAATATATTCTGATTGTGCAGTTAAGAGGATGTGCACATTAATTTGATTTTGTGATTCAGTTGGATGTGGGATTCTACTCTTAAATAAGTAAATGTTGCTATCATCTAAAGATTATATTAATTTTGCAGATAAGAACATGTTTTAAGTAGTAGAAACATCAGAGTTAAATTTTTGCCATGCTGAGTTTGAAATAGAGTTATTTTCCAAGTGAATTTGTCACATCCAGTATTGGATATATCAATCTGCAGGTAATAATGGAGATCAGGGATGGTTACCTGCATTTTGGATTGATTAGTGTTGAGCTAGTATTTAAGGCCCTGGTACTACAGGATACCAGCAATGGAAAAAGCATGAATAAAGAAGAGAAGATGATCAGGGATTTAATATTAAGGATCTCAACAGTCACCATTTAGAAAGTGCCAATATAATAGTTAAGACTTCTTTTGTGAAAGAAAAAACGGTTTTGAGCATATACACTATGTGTCTTATAGGGAGAAAAATCAGTAGAATTTTTTTGCATTGAAAATTCAATAAAACAAGTATTTTTAGTAGGACAAAGTAAAAGATTTTAATAAATACTGCAGAATATTTGAATAAGATGAGGACTTTAAATTAATGGTGAGATTTATCTATGTAGGAGTACTTGGTAACCTTACTTTCAGAAGAATGGTAAGGATAAAATGAATGAATGAGTGAATTAATGAATGAATGAATTTTGTGTGGGATTTATTTCAGTATTAGTTCTGATGTAGCCATTTCATCACAGGACAGGAGTCCAAGGAGATTCCCCTTAATGTGGCCAATGGGAACTCAACTGGGCCTGAACATGTTCTTGACTTTCACAGCTGAAAATAATTCTAGGACATGCCAAAAGCAAAGCACAAGCAAAAATTTATTTAAGTGAAGGTATGCACCGTCCAATGGAAGAGTGTGGGCACCATTCCCCTCTGAGAGAATCAAAAAATGAGTGACACAGCTAGGGTTGATTCTCATGGGAAAAACATGTTCAGTTTCTCAGGGAACCTCCTTTGTAAATCAAATACCTTGACAATTATTTTATATTTGATGTTCAGAATATTTCTTTTTAGTTAAGCAATCTATCCATAAATCAGTTGTGGGCCCAATGTCTTTGAATCTGATGATATTTAAAGAAATTATATTTTTGTTCTAGTTGATCTGTTACAAGCATGAGTATGAAGCATTTTATAAGGTGCTTCTTTTTGAGTTTTTAGGCAAATAACTAAAACGACAAGCATGGTCATACTTGTAGTTTGGGGTCTCCCTGTAATAAGGTCTCTTTTTCTTGCATTCTGAGAGCCCACTTATCTCAATTATTTGCCTTAATCTTTTAAATGTATTTCCTTAGGCACAGTGATGTCGCTGAGAACAAGAACCAACCCATTTAATGTAAAATATAAGCTAGGCGACATATTCTAATTTCTGTGAAAAAAAGATCACAGATACCAAGAAGTATAATGTGCTGTGATCATTTCAGGACTGGAACTATTTTTATACAGTGAGAGAACATCCTGAAGCCACTGGATAAATTACGCATGGTGTGTGTGTATTTGGAAATAGAAGCTACCATAGCATCCTGAAGATTAAGACTACTTTGCAGAAGGCAGAGATAAAAAGATAAAGTGAATCTTTGTCCTTTGAACTACCAGAAAAAGCCATGTCTAATAATGATACTATATTTAAGCTTTCACTTCCAATTGTTAATAAATTTTTCCCTGTTTAAACTATTCCAAATTTGCTTTATATATATTTAGAAACATAAAAAAAAACTTAACTGTTACAAGAGCCTTGTACTATATTTCATTGAATCAAACATAAATGATATTGACATTTTAAAGTTTTTACTGGAGGGTGATAATGTATTTTTTTCCATAAAAATATAAGACAAATATGAACTGACTAGCAATAATTTTAAGATGTCACACCATATAAAATTAATTCCAGGGTCTGTAATCTTAAAATGTGAAGATTTTATATCCTACAGTCAATCAAATATGATATGTGGTTGACATTTTTCATATATTAAATAATTAAATCATAATAGTATGTAACCAGATCTATTATCATCCTCACTTAACAGATAATATTTCCCAAAGCTCATATAGCTCATAAATAGTACAGATGATCAATAGTTATTTGAAGAGTGAGTAATTTTATCCATCAAGGAGAACAATTTATGTGTTTTTTTTTTTTAAGTAAAGAGATAAGGAATTTGGGGAGTGACATTGAAAAGAAAGACATCCAGGAGACTGACCCTATTAATTTAAGCAATTTGAGCTCTTTTAAAAATATACAACTAATACAAAAGGTAAGCTTCAATCATATCTTACTGTAAATACTGTTAATACTAACTGGGACAGACACTTCCAAAGAATACATAATGCAGTAAGTTTAGAAGAGCAGGAACTTTAATTGGGGGGAAAATATATGAAAAAATTTGGAGAAAAGGGCGACAGAAAATTTAGAGGAACTCATTGTGTGAAAGTAAATGCATAGTTGACATTGACTGGTAGAATTCAATACGTAAATGGGTATTTGTGTTGTTCTGGGTTTGGCTAATTTTTTAGCTAAACCGATGAACCAAAAACTAGATGATATCAGTTTCCATTGGGATGACTTTCACATATGTGATGATAACAAGGAAAAACTAATGAGAGAAATTTTGCTTTTTTGTGGGTAAAGAAAATATTCAGATATTTTAAGGATTTTAGAAAAAAAGTCTTTTATTTGGGCACTGAAGTATCATCATCCTGTGAGTGAACTGATGTCTAAATTCTTCTTATAATGAATACAGTGTATCTACAGAGCTATCTGATTATCATGCCTTAGTTGTTGAGTGCACAATGGGTAGTGACATATTTGACTACTGGAATAAACCCTAAACAGGTTCTTGGCCTGTAAGATCAATCAGCTCTTCAATAATAAGCTTTGAAACTACCATCCCTTAATTCTTGGCTACTACAGTAACTTCAAACAATTTTTTATTCCATGGGAGATATAGAGACTAGTGCCATCCTTAAAGATATAAAGAGTCAATAGTCCCTATCATTCTCCACAAATCTATTTACTTCACCAGTCTTTTCATGAAGAAGTTGAATAGATCTTTAAAAATGACTACAGACTATCAGAAGCCCAACTAAACTGACACCATGCCAGGTTTTGTATATTTGTTACAGCATATTAACAAAGGCTTTAAAATATTACCTGCTTCTTGCTTTTGCTCCATCTCTTACTCTCAGACATATAACATTAAAAGAGATTTGAGCTATCTAGTCAATTGTAGAGCACCATACTGGTACACTACACTAGTGACATCATGATGACTTCTAAGAGGAAGCAAAGGGTATGCAGAAAACCATCATAAGCACCATGCAGACAACAATATAAAGGTAAATTCTACACAATTTAAAAAGATTTCACATTATTAATAATTTCAGAAAGTGATTTTTTGAAAGTATACTAAGCTCTCTGAGTCTAAAGTAAAAGCCAAATTAATGTTTCTTGCATCCTGCATCCCCTCCTACAAAGAAGAAAGTACAATACTTAGTATATTTATGATGTTCTGTAGACGATACATTCAACATGTGGGAATACTACTTCTGCCAAGACATTTGGTAACACAGAGGATACTACATTCAGTGATTACCTGAGCAAGAGAAGACTCTCTAGGTCCAGGCTGAAGTACAAGCAACTCTGCCACTTCTTTCAAACTCTCAAGCAAAGTGTATGACATTGGAATAGTTGAAATAAGAAGAAATGCACTCTGGGAAAAAAATCACAATGTAGGTGCCTGGATTACAGAGCAAGTTTGTGCCACCTACACTGTATACTGCTCTCTCCAAAAATAACCTCTGGAATGTTACGAAACATGAATAAAGATGGGAAGCTTGGTCATTATACACTAAGTAACCAATGTTCTTCAGTTGCTTATTATAATAAATGTGGGAACATTTTTTGAGCCAACAAGTCACAAATTTACATGTGCCACACAGAAGTCTACTCTGTGTGGATTTTACCTAACCAGAGAGCATGAGCAGGCTGTATAATATGGTGCCCAGACACTATGTCATCCCTTAAAGTAGCAACTATACAGGTCTATGGCTGTGTGTTTGGGGGAGGTACTTTTCTTCAGATAAGAGAGAAGAAAAGCATCCAAATTCAGTTTATGAATAGGGAAGCTCAGTACATAGGAATGAGCCATAAATACATACTGCTTACATGACAAGGGATTTGTCCCAAAAGTAGTGGTCAAGAAAAATCACATTCAAATGGTTGGACTATAATTCTTGAAGTTGCTCATCCACTTTATTTGAACAAGGGGAAATAGAACAAGGTAAGAAAATATAAAGTTTGCTTGACAAGAGCAGATGGCCTAATATTGGCAACAACAAGAGTCTCTAATAAAGGTTTTGGGAAAACATATAAGTGTGACCATAAGTTGAGAAAACTTTTGTATTTGTATATTAATGACCAACAAAAATATCCATTGTGGTAGAATCATTTTAGAACCAAACACAGATAACTACTAGGCTATTTAAGCCAGCATGTGCCCTTATCTATTTCAGAACAAACATGGTGGATATATTTTTTTAAAAGAGAGAGAGAGAGAGAGAGAGAGAGAGAGAGAGAGAGAGAGAATTTTTTAATATTTATTTTTTTAGTTATCGGCAGACACAACATCTTTCTTTGTATGTGGTGCTGACGATCTAACCCGGGCCACACGCATGCCAGGCAAGCGCGCTACCACCTGAGCCACATCCCCAGCCCCCATGGTGGATATATTAAAAGAAAAATAATGTTGAACAATTTGGAGGCTATATACAAAAGATTTGAAAGGTTGATATAACTACCAGTAGCTCTGAATATTCTAATTTCATAAAAGGACCAATGCTGAGCCTCTATATGGCATTATTTCTTAAGAAGAGATTGATTGGCCACTTCCCTAAAAATTGACAACATTTGATTCTTTTCATTCTGCAACAGTCAGTGATTCATTCCATTCCAAGAGTGTATTCACCTTTCCTGCCTAGGGAGCCTCAGACAGAGTCATTATCCTCAGGTTTCAAGAATGCTTGGTCGACAAGAATGTAATTCCAAACTAGGTAGAATATGAGCAAAAGACCATTAAACAACTCTGGTGATGTCACACCTACACATCATGAAACTAATGAATAAACACTACAACAAACAATTGAAGGTAAAGATGAATCTTCGATATAGAGATATTCTCTGCAAGAATGGAATACCATTCTTCAAGGTCAATGCCTGCACTCAATTAAAGACTCAGCTATAGTGTTGTGTCCCCAACAGGAAGAAAAAATGGTTCTAGGAACTAAAGTGTAGAATCAGTGGTATCATAGCATTGCTTCAATATCTAGATCAATCTCCAGATATTCTGGGGGACTCTGTGGTTGTAGTCCTCCAACTTCGGACTCTGCAAATTAAAGGTGGTGATCCCCATATACAATATACTCTTCCCAGGAAACGAACTACAGCTGTATACAGGGAAAAGAAGTTGGAAAGAAGTTTTACCATTTTGGCAGGAGTAATACACTCTGATCAGTAGAAGGGCATGGGGCTAATTTTTTAAAATGTAGGCAGGAAATAATATGTGTAGAACTGATTATCCTTCTGTACATCTCTTAGTACTCACCTGTTCAGTTTTAGCTGTAAATGGATTCCTGTAGCAACCCTATCCTGATAAGCATATGGTTACCAAGACTTAGGTCTTATAGGAAGGAAGTTTGGGATCATACTACCAGGAAAGAATCAGAGATGATAGTTGAGGGTAAGAAGAATTTAGAGTAGATATTGGAAGAAGGAGACAGTGGAAAACAGTTTCTATTCCTTGATCAATGGCAACAACAAGGATCTTCAATATTTTTGGTTTCCCTTAGCCAGAGTCTCATGGAAACTATAGCTGTGCTCTTCAGCACATATGTGTAAAGAAAATATGTGCAATAAAAGAGGGGGACTATGGTATTCATGGTTGTTCACCACTCAGTTTTATTGATGTGAGAAGTGTGGATATCTGACAGCTTCCAACTGCTTCTCTTCAGGGTTCATTACACTGTTCATGCCAAACAAAATTTTTCTCCAGGATGCTTCCATAAATAACAGAACAAAATGGAGCCATTTCTTCCTGACCTGCAATTTGCTTAATAGGCAAACTTTGGTTGAGTCCACCCATGGACTTAACAGTTCAAAATTTTTCCTACACTATTCTCCCTCTATCCCTCTTTTATAATTATCAAATCTACATTTTGGTCCAAAGTCTTTACCTTCATACCCCCCGTTCCTTGTCCCTTTATCCTTTCTAGGTATTTACAATAATAAATCTCTTTAAGTTCAAAATCCATCTTAACATTCAAAGTAATACATTAAGTGGTAGCCTCATTCAGGTCACTCCTGCATCTCCCCTGAATTGTCACCTGAACAGATGAAAATGCATTTATATTGCATGAAATAGAGACATAGAATCAAAATCATCCATTTATGCACCATTTTCTTTATTGCTTGGAAAGTGACATATTTGTTTTCAATATTGTACTTAACATTTATTTCTTAGCTTTCTGTAATCAAGAATATAAATAGACAATAAAAATAGAAGTACTACAACCAGTTAGGGAGACACACACACACACAAACACACACACACACACACACACACACACACACCCTCCACCGTTTGGGAACGGTAGAGAATTAAGGGCTTTAGAGAAAGTACATTGATTATTATTCAAGTATGCACTGGATAATCTTCAAAAAAAATATTCAACCGTTTTTTTTTTAAATGAGATCAAAGGGGCTAAAATGATTGGCATATTTTTGCTGCATTAGAGAATGAAATACTATTGCTTATTATTTGTAAATATCTTGTGAATGTGGAAACCCAGCCAGAATTTATAAAAGAAAATTAACCTGAACCTTTAGTTCTTATGAAAAGCATTGTCATTGTCCAGCAAATAACTGAAGAAAAAGTGATGCAAATAAATCAGGAATGAAAAATATTTGAGAAATCAAAGACGTCGCTGTATTTAATATTTTCTTTCATTTCTATGTGATTATTCAAAACAGAATCACAAGCTTGATATTAAAAAGAAGAATTTATCTATTTGTGCCTACTTAGGAGTTCAGTTCATTTTCTTACATGGAGTCAGACTTGAAGAGCCTATTTCAAAGCAGTACATAATCTAACTCTAAGATCTATTTCCATTCTATCATTGCTTGCAGTAACTATCTTATTTCACTTTAGCATATGGGTCCCCATCCCACTCCTCATAATATCTAGATTCCCTAAGTAGGAAAGAGAATCTGAAGCAAAAATTCTTCATTAATACTTTATGGAAAATGCCTTACTGAATCAAAATGATGTAGCTTTTTTAAAAGTGGAACTCATTCTTTGATCTCTTAAAACATTTCAGCAATGGGCTGGGGATGTGGCTCAAGTGGTAGCATACTCTCTTGACATACGTGCGGCCCGGGGTTCTATCCTCAGCACCACATACCAACAAAGATGTTGTGTCCTCCAAAAACTAAAAAATAAATATTAAAAAAAATTCTCTCTCTCTCTCTCTCTCTCTCTCTCTCTCTCTCTCTTTAAAAAAAAACTAAAACAAACAAAAAAACATTTCAGCAAAGGTTATTTGGATCATTATAAAATAGTATATCTGGGGAAACTAATGGGGACATATGTAGTCTCTGGCTTTGTCCCAAACCTATTTTTCCATAGGTTCCAGTGGGTCCCAAAGGAATTAATATCTCCTGCTCTTTAGGGTTTCAACACAAATGCTCAACCAGCAGCCACAGGGATAGCTGGAGCCCTCCTTCATATCAACAGGTACATGGCCTCTGTTGGTTGTTGCTATTAATATGTCCCATTTAATAATTTTTAATCACTATTATTGAAAGTGAATTCTTGTGTGAAACTCTTTTATGATTTTTTTATATACATAAATAGCAAGAGATTCAAGAATCTCTTTCTTCTGAAGAAGGCATATTTCCCATTGTTTTTGTTTTCTCACAGCCACATGACTTTAGTCAGTTGTCTAAATATCGTCTAACCCTGTGTTTGTGCGATTTTCCCTTTGTCGTGTCAGATGGTTACTAAGAATGCTTTCCCTCAAATCATACAGCTATAAAATCCCAAAACTTGACTCTTCTTTTGAAGCTTTTCATAGAACAGTATATAAACCTTACACTGGTTTCAAGATATGTAGACCCATATGGAAGAAAAACAAACTATTAGGCATGGTTTGTTGGCTGTATTAACCACATCTTTTTCTATATTTTATAAACTTGGTCTTGCTGACCTGGAAGAGTCTTCCTTTACTGAGAGACTAATTTCTAAAAAAAATGAACTAATTTCTAAAGAAAGAAAATCAGTCCCATGCAAGTGTGCATTTTCTATGCAAACCAAGCAAACCAAAGCCTGTATCACCAACCACTACCTTTACCAGATTCTTGCAGAGCTGTTACACTTTTTCCCCATATATTCTCCTCCCTATCAACAGCATATCTTCTACATCCTGGAGCTAACTAACATTATTAAATCTATCCAATCCTAAAGCCTGCCTATCCCACCTTTACCCAGATGTTTCTTTCTGAGAAAACCGTAATAAAGTCTCTCATCTACTTTTCCATCTCTCCCTCTCTCTATCTCTTCACTGACACTTTTTGCTATGCTTCCTGCGTTTAGAGAATTGTGGGTGAAACTGCTTCCTTTATGGCAGTAATTTCCATGTCCACGAGTCTTATCACTACCTAGTAAAACAAATTCCAGGTACATTTTTAAAAACAATGGCTCATCAGATTTTCTGTACAAGGATTTGAAATCCATCATTCAGACTAAACGTTGAGGTTGTTCTACTTTTCTGTTTTCACTCTTTTCAACTATGTTTTTATTTTCATTTTTTTGTTTATATAGGAGTATGTTTGTGTTGTTGTATAATTACATCTGGTAAAATGAAAACAAGTGTGCAGTTTGATGATATTTGACAAAATTATACATCTATGTTACACCACAAGCAAAACATAGACTATTTCCAGCATCCTGGGAAGTTCACTGGTACTCCTTTTCAAGCAATCCTCTACCCAACCAGAGGCAAACAGGATGCTATCTATGTGCTGTCTTCACGGGCTAGTTTTACTTATTCTTGAAATGAATACATTTCAATGAATGTGTGTGTATACAAATATATATTCATATATATATATATATATATATATATATATATATATATATATATATAAACATACTTAGAGTATTGTATGTATTGTATATATATAATATATATATATAATATATATATTATACTGTTTGAGTCAGGCTTTTTTTTGCTAAACATATTGTTTACACAATCGTGCACATTTTTTGCACTATTCATTTGTTCATTTCTATTATTGAGATGTATTTTGTTGTATGCATACACTACAATTTGTTCATTGCTTCCTCTTGGTGGAACAGTGGCTTGTTTTATACTTTTGTCCTGAGCTGGGATGCAGTGGTATATACCTATAATTCCAGCAATTTGGGAGGCTGATACAGAAGGATTTCAAGTTCAAGTCCAGCTATAGCAACTTAGGGAGCACTTCAAAAACTTTGCAAAACTCTGTCTCAAATTAAAAAATAAAAAGGGCTGGGAATGTACCTCAGTGGTAGAGTACCCTGAGTTCAATCCCCATTGCTGCAATAAAGAAACAACAATAACAACAACAAAAAGAATTCTGAAAAGAAAAAAAAAAATCTACCTGTTTTGATAGCATAAATAAGACCTAGAAATAAATTTATTAAAAGATGTGTGAGACTTTATCATGGCATAATTGTCCCCAAATTAAAAAGTATATATATATATACTTTTATATAAACCATTGGGAGGAATAATAGATTAATAGGTTGGAAGGCTCATTATTATTTGGGTCTCAGTGATCTATACATTTAATACAATTAAAACATTTTAGAATGTGTTCTGGGCAAATGAGCTTCTTCTAAAATTTACATAGAATTGTAAAGGATGTGGGATAACCAGAATGCACTTTAAATAAAAGATAAAAATATACTTGCCCAACTATAACTTTATAAGTATTGGGCTTAGTGTAAAGCTAAAATGCTTAAGACAGTGGGATTCTGGTTGTAACTATAGGCAAAAAGATTAGTGAAATAGGGAAGAGTCAATTAATAGACTGCTACATAACAGTAAATTGATTTTTAACAGCAGAATTAATGCCATTCAGGGGAAACAGAAAACTTCATTTCTACACATTTTCTGTACACAGTGGCAAATTAATGTAGACAAATGCTTCATAAAATACAAAAATATTAATTCAGGATATATCATAAATGAAACCAAAACCTACAAGTCTTCTAGGAAGGGCAGCAGAATAAAATAGACATTATTACTGCTGTATGTATATAGGTGACTCTATGACCAATGTGATTCTGCAACCTGTACAATCAGAAAAATGAGAAATTATACCCCATTTGATTCAAATGTATGAATTGTCAAGATCATTGTACTGTCATGTGTAGCTAATAAAAAAAATAGCAGGCTACCATTTGCAAACTTGAGGTAGACAGATTTTTTTCAAAATTACAAATCTCGATTATTCAAAGAATAGTTTTGAGAAAATGCTTAGTAGGCAAGTCATACATAGGGAAAATATTTGCAATATATATTTTAAAAAAACACTTGGTACATAAATTACTTTCACAAACATAACTTCTTAAAACCAATAAAATAGGCGAAAAATGGTTAGTAAAACTGCACCTTTCCAATCTATATTAATTGTTTCAAAATCCTCTTTTGTGAAGTATGTTATAAAGTGATTATTTTTCAACTGAGTTGTTTTTATATTGATTAGTTATTTATATAATCAGGATACAAGTTTTTTCTGATACATGTATTATAAATATTTTTTTTTTCATTTCTTTCCATTGCCTTATCATGTTTAATGATATATCTTAGAGAATAAAATATCTTTTTTCCTTATTCCCATTGTTTGTGTGTGTATATATAGATAGATACATATGTATATGTAGGTATGTACATATCTTTTTGTTGAGTCAAAGCATACTCAATTCTTTCCACTATAAAAAAATTGCCTTATTTTTATCATGTTTTATAACACAAATCTAAATAAACTATTAAAATGAAGATAGGTATAAAACTGATCCTTAATGTTAAATCCCTGATCATCTTCTCTTCTTTATTAAGGATAGGTATAAAACTGTTCTGTAACACAAAAGCATAAGTTATTGTTGAAAAATTTTAATATTTTCAAGATTATTTGGGTGTTGCTACTAAAGAGACTTAAATTTGAAGAGGTTTGCTATATTGGTTGTGGGAGACCAACCTTACACATGACTGGGTTACAATCCCAGGCTGGGTGCTGAGGTGCTCTGTTGCAGAAATGTGGCAGAGCTTTCCCCACCCTTCTTGGGTTTAAGGGCCGGTATCTCGTGCTTGGGTGTGTCTTGCTACAGCCCCATGGGTGAAGCTATGCTCACCTGTTCCTTTGTAATATAACCCCTTGCCCTGTTTAAGATAGAATCTTCCATGGAAGTGCCTTGTGTGTGTCCCCTTCTCTTACTGTGCCCTTGGGTGTGGCCTACCCGGGTGTCAGTCAACCTGCTGACAGTGGACATCATGAAGATAGACTCAGTCCCCTGAAACCTGACCCCTTGCCTCATTTGAATTGCTTCTCCTCAATAAAAGGGGTCATCACGTGCTCTTGCTCTCTCTCTTTCTGCGAACCCTTAAGGTCAGAGGGGCCATCACAGCGACCCCAAAGAAAAAGGTATTTGTGTCTCTTGTGTGGTTATTTTGTGAAGCCCAGTTAACCAAGTTTAACTGAAGTGACCCCTGAGCCTTTTAGTCACGAGAACAGAAACCTGGAAATTGGTACAATCCCAAAAAAGGGAAACTCTCAGACTAGAGTACAAAATAAAGCAGAAAGTAACAATATGTTTTGCTTATAAACAAATAACTATCAGAATAAAACTTCACATTGCATTAAAGTATATGCCCATCTTAAAATATGACTTATGGACTGAATTATTTCCTCATAAGTTTGTGTTTTAAAACCCTAACTTCCAAGGTGAATGTATTTGGAGATGATCCTTGAAGGAATAGTTAAGGATAAATGAGGTCAAAGGGATAGAAATCTGGTTCAGTAGGATTAGTGTCTCTGTAAGAAGGGGAAGAGACACTACAATTTTTATTTCCGTTAAATGAGAATACATAAATGAAAGGCTATCTGAGTACTTTCTTTTGCAGAGGAATTATAATATTTATAATTCTTTATTTTGCCTGTTTGAGATGTTTGTTATTTATTCTAATAGAAAAAATATACCTATTATGACACACATGATAGGTATATATCATATATAATGATCTCTAATATATCTAATATATGCTCTAGTGTATATCATATCATATCATGTATTATATTATATTATTATATTATATTAATTTTGGCACAGAGAAAAAGAGTAGTATAGATTTCCAGATAGAGAACAGTAAAGTTTTTTCTAGAGATTCAGTTATTTTTAAGTCAGTGATTGTCTTCATAACCATGAATCTAAGGAACTTCTGCTCTGAGATATGTCAGGATGACTGATGTTAGACCAAGATTTCTTAAAATTAAAATCTAAGGTCCTGAAAACACCCTCTGGAAATAAAGGAAAAGTAAAGGCTAGTTCAAAACAACACCAAAGAATTTAGCATTACAGATCTGCCTTACAGTAGTATTAAAGAATATTTGGTAAGCTGAAACAAAATGATCTTACATAGAAGACTCATCCAACTCTAAGAACAAATGAAATTACTGACAGAATTAAAACTGGATAAAAAATAAATCAATATTAACTGAAACAACCTAAAAATAATATCTTAGGTATATAAATATGTCAGTAAAATTTATAACAGCAATAGAGTAAAGGGAGGATTAATAAAAATGGATTTAAAAATTAGTCAGTTTCTAGCATTGTTTAGTATATGTAAATAATGAGATAGGTATAATTAGTTTATGATTACGCTTATAAGATTAATAAAAAAGAAGAAAACTATTATACATGAGTAAATGTAAAAACAAAATTATTAAGCAATTCAAAGAAGGAAAAAAAGAGAAAATTCAAAGAACAAATCAAAAATTAAAGATACCTTAAATGGTTAACTTAAACCATCAGAAATGGTATTAAACATAATAAGTTAACACTTCAATGATAGTAAAACATTTCAAAAAAGAATGAGAACTCATGAACACGTTTACGAGATGTACCATTGCCAAAGAAATTTTGAAAGACAAAGGTAGGAAAAGTCTATACAAGGCTGAAAAAATGTGATTCAATGACATAAATGTTTTCAAGACATAAATGCATTGGATAGAATATTGTATTTTAAAATAGGGAGGTATAAAAGATTTTCTAATTGGGAAAAGAAAAAATGTGGCATTTAATGTACTGGAGAAAAAGGATACATGCATCCTAGAGAAAGTAAGAGGAAATTAAAATTTGAGACAAGCAGGGAGGTTAGCTTTTCATCCCAGCAAGAATATTTGATTGACATCCATTTTCACCATGAAGGGTGAGACCAGTTAATTACTGAAGAAAAATTTGCTCCAGCTGCAGTCAGCTACTTGGGTGGAGGCATGAAATAGGCAGATAATTGGGTATAACCTGAATTACAATTTGGCTAGATGAATGTGGCAGAGAAAGAAATAATCAGATTAGGGTATTTTCAAGTGAATGATTGTAGATCTGAACCAAGGAATCTTAGCTGGAAAACAGACAAATAAGGTTCTAAATAAAGGTAAAAGTGGCTAGAATTCTTGCTCTTAACCAACATACAATACATATTACGTTGTAATAAGGAGAAACCTTATTTTTATGTATATATGCAGAGTAGAACAGTATATGTTGATCAAAATAAATTATATATATATATATATATATATTTATAATTTAATAAAATATACACCCAGAGCTCATTTGCATAACTATGAAAATAGTGCTTGAATAAATATATATCTAGAATAACATTTAGAAATAAGTCTGACTGCTTTAATTCACCCCACAACACTCTGACAGCCAGTACTAAGTTATGCCTTTTGAATTTTTTTCACATTTTTATGTCTCTAAAGATTGCACAATGTTGCAAATGTAATGCAGATTTCTTGCACAGGCCTCATCCAGTTTCTCTCATGTTAAAATAAAAAATATTCTATAAGAAAGGAAGCTGAGTGTGGTGGTACACCTGTGAAACCTGTAATTCTAACAGCTCCAGAGGCTGAGGCCGAAGTATTGCAAGTTCAAGGCCAGTCTCAGCCCTTTATTGAGGCCCTAAGCAACTTGATGAGACCTTGTCTGAGAAGGAAAAATAAAAAGGGATGGAGATGTGGCTCAGGGGCAAAGCATCTCTGGGTTCAATCCCCAGCACATAAGAACAAAACAAACAAACAAACAAAAAAGTGATGTTGTTAGACTCCTTATGTACAAGTGAAAAAATATCAATATTTGGAGGTTTATATAATCTAATGCAACTTGGGGCCTTTATTCCTTTTTCAGTACTAAATAAACATGAATACATAGATATTCCATTACTATCTTAAGACATAAACAAGCATTATGGCATTTCCACTAGTTTTAAAGATTTCTATCATTTAATATATATATCAAGTAAAACAACACTAAAAATGTCTTAATTAAAGCTATCTTATGTTCTATCTCTTGTACAAAAATTAAATACTTGAATTTTTTAACTTGATGGATTTTGTCGTTTTTTTTTTTTTTAACAGTACTGGTTTGGAATCCTCAAAGTCATGATTTTAACCAACGATATTTTAATATTGCATATGAGGTCAGATGTAAGTGAAGCAACATAAAAAAGAAAATAAGAACTTCATGTTCTGTGGAGATTTGAACATGGTACTTACCCTCTGAGAGGTCTCCATTAATCCCAGATGCTATTTTGTAACCAAAAAATACAAGGTTTTTAATAATCTCATTATGGTTTTGAGATTAGGTATTATTATGGTAAAAAACTGATAAATTAAATTCATTAAATTGCCTCAATCTTCAGTTGTGTTTTTCAGAATTAATAAGTATTTAATAAAAAAATGAAAGAAATTATGGGTTTTATTCATTTAGAAAATACCTTAAATGTTGTGCTTTTTGGAATTAGAACTAGTATGTACATGAGCTTGATAAAAATAGAACTAAATATGATCACATGTTAAAAAAAAAAAAGAGCAAAAAACAGTACTTGGTCATTAGAATGCTGCCCTAGACTCTATTTTGTATCTAGGCTCCAGCATATACTAGTTGAGTGAATTTGTCAGTTTACATAATACTTGTAAAATTTACTCTGCTAATTGGAAACAATATCTCTAAATTAGAAACAATGAAAATATCCATCTCTCACAATTGTTCTGACATTTATATAATATGCCAAATAAACTGCTTAAATGCGGTGATTGATTCCTAGTGATGATGCTGTAAGTTATTTCTGTTATAAGTGTAATAGGACTGAATGAATAAAGATAATTTCTGAGTTTTAGATGCAAATCTGGCGCAAAACACATAAAAAAGTAGGACGTGTTGACATATTCTCTGAATTTGTATTTAATCAACCTGTAACATATTAGTTGTGTGTATTTATATTAGATTTTAGGAGAATTATGATACTGAATAAATTAAAATGACATCCACAAATTAAAAGACTTGAAAGTAGAATAAGTTATTCCAAACCACGAGTCCATTGTGGTAAGAAAGAAAAAAAATCTCACATTACCTTGGAATCCACAGTTGTATACATGTAGCAATCTATTACATTTGTGTTGTTATAATTTACATATAAAAATTAACCCAATTAAATATAGAGTGGGTTGGGTTTTAAAAACAAATATAGTACTGTAATTAGCACCATAATAAAGATATGAACATATAAAAGGGCAGTGTCATCACTCTAAAATGTTTCACTGTGCACTTTGGAGTCCATCCTATTCTCTCAGCACCACACACTAGTGATCGGGAATAAGTCGTGCTTCTCTTTAGTTTTCAAATTTTAAGATATTTTTAAAATTTTACAAAGCTGCAAATATAATAGGCCTTGAATAACCCTCATCCAGCCTCTCCTCACCTTAACACTTAAAATCATCATAAAGCAATCATTAAAATTAAAAGATTAACTTTAGTATAATCCTACTGAGATGTTTATTTAACAGTATTTTGGAATTTATAGAAAATTCACCCATTTTCACCTTCCTATTCTAGGAGCTAATCTCAATTTGCATCTAGGCACCAAGCCCTGATCAAAGGTGTGATAATTGAGGTCATAAAGTTATTCTTCTTAAATTTTTGCACAGTAATTTTAACAACCATTTGTAGATCTAGTCCACAAGAATCATTACTATGTGATTAAATGGTCATTTTCTGTTTCTCTTTTTCTCCCACTTTACTCAAAGTTTCATTGAGAATAATGTATACTTCAATTTCATTAGCATTATCTAACTAAAAATATCTCTATTGATATGCTTAGGTAATTTTTAATTTAACTTTATAATACTTCCAGGTGATAGAGTATAAAACTTCAATGAATTCAAAACTCTAAATTCAGATCACCTCAACCTTTTGAAAATAAGTGAGTGAAATAATTTGTGAGGCTCTTGTCAATACTGTCAATCTTTCTTGTTGCTGAGGGAGGAGAGGACCAATATATTACAAGCTCTGTTTTGCTAATCATTTACAAAACTTAAAATTCTCCCTGTACATTCCATGCATATGAAATGCCACACATTTCACTGGCTTTAAATGCCTTTTTTTCCCTCATTTAATTATTTTGTGTGACAATTATTGGATAAAATATGAAATTATGTGGGGTAGAATGTGGACTAAAAATATGTCTTCCCAGTAAAATTTTATAATTACAAAATTGTCTAATGCATTGCAATGTCTAATGTAATGCAAGTCTTCCACAAACTGCCCAGATAGTGGAGGCTCCACAAAGGTACAGTTTCCAATCCACTTTCCTCGTTTCAAATGCCAAACACAGTTTGAGGGACGGCAGGACTTTTACACTTCTCATCCACTGGCTATGAATTCAGGGATTCCCACAACCTCATCAGGTTCAGCAATTGGCTAGCCTGCCTCGGAGAATTCAAACAAGTGCTATATATTCACGATTATTGACACCTCTCAAATAATACACAAAGACAAAAGCAACGCCCATCCCTAGACCAAAGTGAAAATGTAACTTAAAAAAAAAAAAAAAAAGGCTCCCAGGTTCCAGAGCTCAGGCAATGACTGGGAAGTGTTTATGAAATGCCAGATAGAGCAGATAGAGTATGTCTATCAGATTTTCATGTAGATATTTATCTATACAAGAACACAAGGTGGAAGTACACAATTTGGTAAATTGATAAGCTATGGATCAGACAGGGATAAGTTTCTTTAGGGTGTTCCAATATTAAAATCAGACAGACCTGTAACATGATCTTCAATGTGTCTGGATCAAAGCCCATGTACTTTCAAATTTTCTCCACCCTCTTGTACCACCTTCTTTGATGCATGACTGAAGCAGAGTTTTAAAAAAATGGTAAAAAAAAATAGCATGTTTATTGCTTTTGGAAAACAGCAAATGGTGGAATTGAAAAGTATAGAAGCAATATTATACAAGATAATCGGCACTGGAGATTATCTGCAATAGCAGGAAAGATCCATTTTTTTAAGGGTTTTTGAAAATTATATTAACACATATTAATTTTATAGATTAATGGGTTTGACTGGGACATTTCCATACACGTCTGTTCCCTCTTACACTTTCAGGTCTTGTCCTCCTTCTCCCCTTCTCCTTTTCTTTAGCTTCCACATGTGAGAGAAAACATGTGATAGCTGTCTTTCAGAGTCTGCCTGATTTCACTCAACCTGATAACCTCCAGGCCGATCTCTCCTGCAAATGACATGATTTCATTCTTCTTCATGCTGGATAATAATGTCCCATGGTGTATGGATGCCACATTTTCTTTTTTTTTTATTTCTCACTATAATGTATTTATTTAAAATTTTTTTTATTGGTTGTTCAAAACCCTACAAAGCTCTTGACATATCATATTTCATACATTAGCATACATTAGCTTCCAGTGAGTTATGAACTCCCTTTTTTACCCCAAGTACAGATTGCAGAATCACATGGGTTACACATCCACATTTTTACATAATACCATACTAGTAACTGTTGTATTCTGCTACCTTTCCTATCCTCTACTATCCCCCCTCCCCTCCCCTCCCATCTTCTCTCTCTACCCCTTCTACTGTAATTCATTTCTCACCTTGTTTATTTTCCCATTCCACTTACAACCTCTTATATGTAATTTAGTAGAACAATGAGGGTCTCCCTCCGTTTCCATGCAATTCCCCTCTTCTCTCCCTTTCCCTCCCACCTCATGTCTCTGTTTAATGTTAATCTTTTCTTCCTGCTCTTCCTCCCTGCTTTATTCTTAGTTGCTCTCATTATATCAAAGAAGACATTTGGTATTTGTTTTTTAGGGATTGGCTAGCTTCACTAAGCATAATCTGCTCTAGTGCCATCCATTTCCCTGCAAATTCCAAGATTTTGTCATTTTTTAGTGCTGCATAATACTCCATGGTGTATAGATGCCACATTTTTTAATCCTTTCATCCATTGAAGGGCATCTGGGTTGGTTCCACAATCTAGCTATTGTAAATTGTGCTGCTATGAACATCGATGTGGCAGTATCCCTGTAATATGCTCTTTTAAGGTCTTCAGGGAATAGTCCAAGAAGGGCAATAGCTGGGTCAAATGGTGGTTCCATTCCCAGCTTTCCCAGGAATCTCCATACTGCTTTCCAAATTGGCCGCACCAATTTGCGACCCCACCAGCAATGTACAAGAGAACCCTTTTCACACATCCTCGCCAGCACTTGTTGTTGTTTGATTTCATAATGGCTGCCAATCTTACTGGAGTGAGATGGTATCTTAGGTTGGTTTTGATTTGCATTTCTCTGACTGCTAGAGATGATGAGCATTTTTTCATGTACTTGTTGATTGATTGTATGTCCTCCTCTGAGAAGTTTCTGTTCAGGTCCTTGGCCCATTTGTTGATTGGGTTATTTGTTATCTTATTGTCTAATTTTTTGAGTTCTTTGTATATTCTGGATATTAGGGCTGTATCTGACTGTGAGGAGTAAATATTTGTTCCCATGATGTAGGCTCCCTATTTACTTCTCTTATTGTTTCTCTTGCTGTGAAAAAACTTTTTAGTTTAAGTAAGTCCCATTTGTTGATTCTTGCTATTAACTCTTGTGCTATGGGTGTCCTATTAAGGAATTTGGAGCCCGACCCCACTATATGTAGATCGTAGTCAACTTTTTCTTCTATCAGATGCAGAGTCTCTGATTTGATATCAAGGTCTTTGATCCATTTTGAGTTAACTTTTGTGCATGGTGAGAGGAGTGGGTTCAGTTTCATATTGTTGCATATGGATTTCCAGTTTTCCCAACACCATTTGTTGAAGATGCTATCCTTCCTCCATTGCATGTTTTTAGCCCCTTTATCAAATATAAGATAGTTGTAACTTTGTGGATTGGTCTCTGTGTCCTCTATTCTGTACCATTGGTCCACCCGCCTGTTTTGGTACCAGTACCATGCTGTCTTTGTTACTATTGCTCTGTAATATAGTTTGAAATCTGGTATCTCTATACCGCCTGATTCGCACTTCCTGCTTAGAATTGCTTTTGCTATTCTGGGTCTTTTATTTTTCCATATGAATTTCATGATTGCTTTATCTATTTCTACAAGCAATGCCTTTGGGATTTTGATTGGCATTACATTAAACCTATATGGAACTTTTGGTAATATCGCCATTTTGATGATGTTAGTTCTGCCTATCCATGAACAGGGTATATTTTTCCATCTTCTAAGATCTTCTTCTACTTCTCTCTTTAGGGTTCTGTAGTTTTCATTGTATAAATCTTTCACCTCTTTTGTTAGGTTGATTCCCAAGTATTTTATTTTTTTTGAGGATATTGTGAATGGAGTGGTTTTCCTCATTTCCATTTCAGAAGTTTTGTTGCTGATATACAGGAATGCCTTTGATTTATGCGTGTTGATTTTATATCCTGCTACTTTGCTGAATTCATTTATTAGTTCTAGTAGTATTTTTGTAGACCCTTTTGGGTCTTCTTGGTATAAAATCATGTCATCTGCAAATAATGATAATTTAAGTTCTTCTTTTCCAATTTTTATGCCTTTAATTTCTTTAGTCTGTCTAATTGCTCTGGCCAGTGTTTCGAGAACTATATTGAATAGAAGTGGTGATAGAGGGCATTCCTGTCTTGTTCCAGATTTTAGAGGGAATGCCTTCAATTTTTCTCCATTCAGAATGATGCTAGCCTGAGGCTTAGCATAGATAGCTTTTACAATGTCAAGGTAATTTCCTGTTATCCCTAGTTTTTCTAATGTCTTGAACATAAAGGGATGCTGTACTTTGTCGAATGCTTTTTCTGCGTCTATCGAGATGATCATATGGTTCTTATCTTTAAGTCTATTGATGTGGTGAATAACATTTATTGATTTCCGTATATTGAACCATCCTTGCATCCCAGGGATGAATCCTACTTGATCATGGTGCACAATTTTTTTGATCTGCCTTTGTATCCAATTCGCCAGAATTTTATTGAGGATTTTTGCATCTAGGTTCATCAGGGATATTGGTCTGTAGTTTTCTTTCTTTGAGGTGTCTTTGTCTGGTTTCGGAATCAATGTGATGTTGGCCTCATAGAATGAATTTGGAAGAGCTCCCTCTTTTTCTATTTCCTGAAATAACTTGAAAAGTATTGGTATTAATTCTTCTTTAAAAGTTTTGTAAAACTCCACTGTATACCCATCCGGTCCCAGTCTTTTCTTGGTGGGTAGTCTCTTGATTGCTTCTTCTATTTCATCCATTGATATTGGTCTGTTCAAATTGTGTGTATCCTCCTGACTCAGTCTGGGCAAATCATATGTTTTAAGAAATTTATCGATGTCTTCACTATCTTCTATTTTATTGGAATATAGGTTTGCAAAATAATTTCTAATTGTCTTCTGTATTTCTGTAGCATCTGTTGTGATCTTGCCTTTTTCATCCCGTATGTTAGTAATTTGAGTTCTCTCTCTTCTTCTCTTCGTTAGCATGGCTAAGGGTCTGTCAATCTTGTTTATTTTTTCGAAGAACCAACTTTTAGTTTTGTTGATTTTTTCAATAGTTTCTTTTGTTTCACTTTCGTTGATTTCCGCTCTGATTTTAATTATTTCTTGCCTTCTGCTGCATTTGCTGTTGTTTTGTTCTTCCTTTTCTAGGGCTTTGAGATGAAGTGTGAGCTCATTTATTTGTTGGTTTTTCTTTTTTTTTGAGGAATGACCTCCAAGCGATGAATTTCCCTCTTAAAACTGCTTTCATTGTGTCCCATAGATTCTGATAAGTTGTGTCTATATTTTCATTTATCTCTAAGAATTTTTTGATTTCCTCCTTTATGTCTTCTGTGACCCCTTGATCATTCAGTAACATATTGTTCATTTTCCATGTGATATAGGATTTTCCCATCCTTCTTTTATCATTGATTTCCAGTTTCATTCCATTATGATCAGATAAAATGCATGGTATTATCTCCACCCCTTTATATTTACTGAGTGTTGCCCTATGGCATAATATATGGTCTATTTTTGAGAAGGATCCATGTGCTGCTGAGAAAAAAGTATATCCACTTGATGATGGTTGATATATTCTATATACGTCAGTTAAGTCTAGGTTATTGATTGTGTTATTTAGATCTATAGTTTCTTTATTCAACTTTTGTTTGGAAGATCTGTCCAATGGTGAGAGGTGTGTGTTGAAGTCACCCATAATTATTGTGTTGTGGTCTATTTGATTCTTGAACTTGAGGAGAATTTGTTTTATGAACGTCGCAGCACCATTATTTGGTGCATAAATATTGATAATTGTTATGTCTTGTTGGTGAATGGTTCCTTTTAACAGTATATAATGCCCTTCCTTATCCCTTTGGATTAACTTAGTCTTGAAGTCGATTTTGTTCGATATGAGGATGGCCACACCTGCTTGTTTGCGAGGACCGTGTGCGTGGTATATTTTTTCCCAACCTTTCACCTTCAGCCTGTGTATGTCTTTTCCAGTCAGATATGTCTCCTGGAGACAGCATATTGTTGGATTTGTTTTTTTAAATCCATGTTACCAGTCTATGTCGCTTTATTGTAGAGTTTAAACCATTAATGTTTAGAGTTACTATTGCTATATGGTTTGTACTTCCATTCATGTTTGATTATTTGTCTCTCTTTTTTTTTTAAATTTAGTTTATTTCTCCATGATTAGCTTTCCCGCCTCCGTCAGTCTTTACTGGGGCACTTCCCACTGTTGGCTTTGGTTATTGTTTCTCATTTCTTCCTTGTGTAGTGTTTTGCTCAAGATGCTTTGCAATGCTGTTTTTCTGGCTGCAAATTCTTTTAGCTTTTGTTTATCATGAAAGATTTTTATTTCGTTGTCGTACCTGAAGCTTAATTTTGCTGGATACAGAATTCTTGGTTGGCATCCATTGTCTTTCAGTGTTTGAAATATGTTATTCCAGGATCTTCTCGGTTTCAGTGTCTGTGATGAAAAATCCGCTGTCAACCTTATTGGTTTACCCCTGAATGTAATCTGCCTCCTTTCTCTTGTAGCTTTTAATATTTTCTCTTTGTTCTGTATATTGGATATCTTCATAACAATGTGTCTTGGCGTTGGTCTACTTTGATTTTGTATGCTCGGTGTTCTGTATGCATCTACAATTTGTATATCTGTTTTCTTTTTTATTTCTGGAAAGTTTTCTGTAATTATTTTATGTAGTAGATTACACATTCCCTTGGTTTGAATCTCTGTGCCTTCCTCTATCCCGATGACTCTTAAGTTTGGTTTTTTAATGTTATCACATATCTCTTGGATGCTTCTCTCGTGATTTTTAACCAGCTTATCAGAGTTGGCTAGACTCTTTTCAAGATGATATATTTTGTCTTCATTATCTGACGTTCCGACTTCTACTTGCTCCACTCTATTAGTGATGCTCTCGTTTGAGTTTCTAATTTGGCTTATAAGTTCCTTCATTTCTAAGATTATTGTCTGATTCTTTTTTATAATCTCTATCTCCTGATAAAGATGCTTAATTTCTTCTTTTATCTGTTTTTGTAATTCGTTCTCAATGTGTTCTTTCGCTGCTTGAATTTGCTGTCTCGTATCCTCTTTAAGGTTCCATTCCATCTGTCTAAGGTATTCCTTGAGTTCTTTATATGACCATTTTTCTGATGAATCTATATCCTCCTGGATATTTAGGCCTTCCTTCATTGTTTGTACTCCTTTCCTTCCTTGCTTTTTCATATTGCTTCTTGTTCTGTTTGACTACTGAGTTGCTGATTACTCCTATAAATTTATTTGCTGCTTGGGAAGAAAGGTATTATAGGGGGAGGAAATAAGTCACCAAAGAGAATGAGAGTACGCAGGCAGAATTCAAGGAAGGGGGAATATGAGAATTGAAAAGAAATGCAAAGACAGAAGAAAAGAAGAGAGAGAGAAAGGAAACAGAAAATTAAAAAGAATTAAAAAGAAATCATAATTGCAATAATAAAAATAAAAATTAGTATTAAAAATAAAATAAAATGAATTAAAAGAATTTTGGGGAAAACAACAACAACAAAAACAAAACAAAACCAATAAAAAAAAAAAGAAAAAATTTTTAATACATGAGGTCTTAGAGTTCGATTCACTATTCTTCCAGTAGGTGGAGCTGTGCTCACCGGGCCATGCTTCTCCTCTCAGTAGGCGGGAGCCAGTCATTGTGCAGCAGCTCTTCCTCCTGGACTGGGTGGGTCTCCAATCCTGAGTGCACCGGTGATGCTCACCACAATATTAGCTACACACCAAGTCTGCTGCTCCTGTGAGCGCTGTTTTCAAGAACGCCTGGGCACATTCTCCCTGTTTGCCATTCCCTTGGACCCTAAGTTTGTAGAGCTTGGGGCTGAGAACCCCCAGCGAATTTGCGTGCCCTCTGGTAGCCACACCCCTGGAAGCTGGTGCAAGAGACCTCAGTTGTCAGCACTGGTGATAGCGGTAGCCGGAATTCCGCGCCGTGGGTCCCGCGCCACTCCTGATTCCCCCGTGCAAGAGCCGGGCTGGCGGGGCCTTTAGCAGCGCCCGGCAGGCGGGGACTGTCCACACGTGCGTGGGGTTGGGGGTTGGGGTGGTTGTTTGCAGTGCCAAACCGCCAAAGGCGGCTCACAGAGCTGGGAAGGCAGGGCCCAGCCTTCCATATGCTCGCTGCAATGTGTGAGCTGCGGTTTTTCGGCTGGGCCGGCGGGACTGCGCCCCCGCGGGATCTGTTCACATGAGCGCGGGGGGTGGGGGGGTGGGAGAGGTGGGGGTCGTTGTTCACAGCGCCGAGCCGGCGGGGGGGTGGAGGGGGTGGTCGTTTGCAGCGCCGAACTGTTTCTGCGCTAGGTCGGCTGGGGCCCAAGCAGGCTGTGGCCATTTGTAAGTAAGCTGCAAAGTGTGGGCAGCAGGAGTTTGGCGTTGGCCGTGAGTTCGGCTTTGGCCGGCGGGATCCTCGCTGCTGAGATTCACTCGCTGAGATTCACTCGTCTGGGACAAAGTGACCCCTCTAATAGACTTACTAATTCCCGGCAGGTCTCCTTTCAGCGGAATTTTGCTAGAAGTCCCTCAGCAGGCCGCATGCAGGTGAATTAATGGGCCTCTCTGCTCCCGTTACTGCGGAGGCATTGAAAGTGCTGCCTCCTTGCCGGCAGCCATGTTGGGTCCTCCGGAAAGAGCCATTTTTATCAGAAGGTGAAGACTAGTGTTGAGAATGAAACGAGAGAACAGTATCTGGGGTGTAAAGAAAGACATTACAGTTCATTCCAAACATTTTCTCTATTAAAATATATGTAGGCATAGTCCAAAAATGAGTGATAAGTAATCAAAGTTAAACCTGAGTAAGTGATGAAATATGGCTGTTGATGGTTATGGCAACAGGATTTAATGAAAAATATACAAAATAACTGGCTTGTGGTACTGAGGCTGCAGAGAGGCCATGTGCTCACAATGACAGAAATGTCTAATTTTTCCATTCTTTTTTTTTGAGGGGTTGGGAAGGGATTGAACCCAAGGCCTTGTGCATGTGAGTCCAGCAGTCTACCAACTGAACTATATCCCCAGCCCAGAAATGTCTAATTCTTATTAACATCTCCCTACTGTCAAATCATAAAGCTTATTATTATTATTATTATTGTGATTATTAAATGAGTGGTGTTAGAGAACAGATAGATGTGAGTGCTAGGAACATGGAGTTAAGGGACTTTACAAACTAGGCCCAATGTGCTGACTACTTCATACTTTTTTTTTTTTTTAAAGCCATTTACCTGCATCCCTGCCAGGGTTTAGTCAACAGGATATGCTGCATTTCTATCTGTTATCTGCAGGAGAAATACATGCCCAAAATGTTAACTAGAAGAACAGATTACCCAGAGGCAGTGGAGTTTTTGTGACCCATACAAAAATCTGTGACCCAGAATACAGGAAGAGATAAGGATAATACCTCCAAACCTCAAAATCTTAAAGGATTTCAATTAGAGCTGGTGAGCATGGTGCAAAGTGATCTAGAGTTGTCATGCACAGTGGGAACATGAAAGTTCAATGTCATTGTGCTGTTCACCAAAAGACAAGCAGTAGAGACTTAGAACTTTTTGGAAACTTCCCTGGGTCTGCCGATAAAACTGGAGGGCAGAGGTGCTCTGTCCTCCTCTCTCTGAGAGCATCCACTCTATCCCTTGAAGAACTCCCCTTTTTTCTTTTCTTGATCCCTCTAATAAACTCATGCCTGTTTACTCTGAGCAACATTTCTGAACTCTTTCTAGCATGACTGCAAGAATTTGGGATTGAAGAGAGGTTGTCGAGGCTACCTAAGTTTCATGGTAGGCATCTGCCCTTAATTCTGTCAAATACTATCATATTTCTTATGTGATGTATAACAGCTTCTTTCAAGTAATTTTCCAAGATGGATTTTTCATTCAAATAAAAAAAATAACTCAGCCTGAAGACATGTAACTTTATGACAGCCCAATGCAAAATTAAAAAACAGTAGCAAAGTACACTGCCATTCTTCCCACCAGAGGAATCAAATGGGAATGACTTCTCTGCTCTTCCTATCAGTGAACTGTTACATATGCACCCAAATGTATGACTGGATTCAAATAAGACTCACAAATTAGATCTCATTTCGTGTTTTTTGGATATTTAAGTATTTTCTAATAGGTCAAATTTTCATAAAGCTCAAACTGGTCCTTCCAAACATATTGAATAATTTCACCCTTGGAAAATCTAATGGATTTTGGTTTTCTCAAGGTAGTACCCTCTTGACTTATACATAATTTACAATATGAATAAATGGTTAATTCTGAACAATATTAAAAATCATTTATTACATTTTAATACTTTTTGAAATGAACTCTAAAATGAAACATTTTACTATTTGAAAATGAAAAATATTCTGAAATAAAACATTTTAAAAAGTTTAAAAATCAACAAATTTCCTGAATAATATTCTTCCTGTATTTCTATTACCATTCTTAAGGTGAGACATCAGTTTAGAAGTTGTTGTAAATGAAAGAATTTCAACATTCACTTTCACGCTACTGTTCTATAATGTCAGTTTCTTTGGATTGTTCAACAAAATGTGTCTCTAGAAACAGAAATAAAGGGCTTTCTGCCTGGGGTGTAGCTCCTGGTGGGACTACAGCTCCTGGCCCAATGCCATGTATCTCAAAGTGGTAGTAGAGCATTTGGCTATCATGTGCAAGACCCTATTCCATCGCAGGAAAAAAAAAAAAAAGAAAGAAAGAAAAAAAGTGAGGGAGAAAGAAAAAGAATGCTAGGGATATTTTTATATAGATTGAAAAAGCAAATAGCTTGGCCTAAACAGGTAAGTGGCAGACAAAATAAGACTCAACAGAAAAGTTTCCATTCAATAAGCAAAACATCCTTCTATCTCACTTCTCTGACTTCAGCAAATGCTATGTTCAATGTTTTTTTTAGCTTTCTTTTTTAAATTAATGTTGTTTGTAGAGGAATTAAAAATTTGTGAGAGGTCAAAAAAGAGATAAGTTCAGGGCAATCTTTATTCCCTGCCCCTCAAACTAGGCATATGCAGAAAACACTGAGACACAAGAAGTAAACAAGAGCACCAACTGAGGTTAAATTTATCCCATCCTACTTTTGTTTCCTGCCTGGGAGCTGTTAATGAAGTTAACTTGAACTGTAGTAAATGTCAATTATTTAACTCAATCAACTCTTCTTACCCACTCTGGAGGAGAACCATTCTATGTCACTCATCTAAAGTCACATGATTGATCATGAAATCATTATTTTAGACCTAAAGATTAAGTAAAGAAATTAATAAACATATACACAAATAAAACAGTACTGACTATGTGTGTAAGAGCAAACTGGTGACTAGGACTATCAATTTAGAAAATTAAAATACTTGGAAAAAATAAAAAAGTTTATGATCAAAATTAAATATGTGTTCTTCCTACTATAAGCAGAGTTCAAATAAGTTAATTGTTAGGATTTGTTAAAAAATAATAAATATTACAGATTTGTAAAGGAAAGCAAAAGCCAATCTTGCCACTAACTTGGATGCTAAATTTCTAAAAAATAACCTTAATTAACCATTAAAAATCTAACAATGTCTGATGTATTACAAACCTAGAGCTTATTGCAAGGACAAATATAACCTAATATTGGAAAATACATTCAAATAGCTTAGCACTGCAAGAGTTAAATGAAGAAAAAAAAGACCTTGTAATTTCAATAAATATAAATCAACAGATCAACATATGAAAAAGAAATAGAATTAAATAAAATACAACAGCTTTTCAAAATAGAAAAAAAATGTGGGGAAAAAAACCCAGCTTTCTTGACTAGACAAAGTACACCTTCCAAAAAGTCCAATCACATCAATAGCTACATAAACTTATCTGAAGAAAATCCATACTAACTGTTCCTAAAAATTCTCAGCAAATTAGTAATAGAAGACAATATTGTCATTCTGATAAATAGCATCTCCAGAAAAATCTAAAACTTATCTCATATTAGTAAACAATTGAATATTCCCCTGTAATTTTAGAAATAAGTCATTAATATTCACTTTTACTATTTCCATGCACTGTTATACTGAATGTCTTAGCCAGTGAAGTAAGTAAAACAAATTAAATGCAGCTTTATGGAAAGGGAACAAAACTATATTTAGTCATATCTGTTTAGAAAATTTTGAAGAGTCTAGAAAAAAATACTGCAAAAACTAATAATGTTTTTAAAATTAAGCAAGTATTTTCAGGCTTAGAAGTTCTTTAGCAAGGTCAGAAAATATCATCAGTTACATGCACAAAAATCAATTGATTGTCCATTGGCTAACAATGAACAAGTGAAAACAAACAAAAGCACTATGCACAAATACTAATAAAAATGTTAAATATATATATATATATATATATATATATATATATATATATCCACAAAATATGTACAGTATGTATTTTCCAATTAACTACAAATCATTGTCTTTTGAAATCAAAGAAGTTCTTATATTTCGAGATATGAATCAACTGTGTTCATGGACTGGGGAAACTCCAAGTTATGTTGATCTTTCTAAATTGATCAGTCTCAATCCAAATCTTGGCAGGATATTTTTTGTAGAGATCAAAAAGTAAATATTAAAATTTGTATGAAAACAATGGATCTAGAACAATCTAAATAAATAAATTAATAAAAAATGTGTGTTATAATTCTGATTTGAAGACTACTATAGGATTAATTTAAACCTTCAGTAATTAAGAAGATGGAATATTGCTATATAAGTTGACATAAAACCAGTGGAATAGAATAGTTCATAATTATACCCCAAATATAAGGTTGCTTAATATTTTCAGCTGTTAATATAGGTAACAAGTATGTACTATACATATAATAAATGCAGAATAAAGGTTTTTGAATATCTTAACTACAAAAAATGATAAGTATTTGAGAAGATAGACATCTATATTGAACCTAATTTAACCATTTATATATGTACCCCATTTATATGTACAATTTTATGTCAAGAAAAAATTAGATTATCAAAAAATAAACTATCAAAAATGAATGTAAATCATATTATTATACTCCAAACAATTTCCCTAAATGTATTATGTTTTTGTACATCTTTAATATCTTTATGCATTCTAAAAGCCGAATTTTTCCAAAAGTGCAATGACAAAAAAATATGTGGCTAGTCATCGCGGCCTGTACTGTAGCTGGATACATTGGACTCAGTATCACAAGTGGCATCTTTTGTATCTGTCCACACATTAAATCTATACTGTGTGCATGATAACCATAGCAACAATCCTGGTTTGAATAGCAAAGAATTTTGAAATACATGCCTCTACTACAACAGCTTGCCTTATCTATGAACTTGAGGAACTATTTAGGCTCTTCACATTCTTAAAATGTTAAATTAGTAATTATCAAAGAAGAAACTTTCATCTGAAAGCATAATCCTTAGAATTAGGAATTTGACAGTAGTGGTAGCCAAAGTACCACATTTTTTTGCATGTGTTAATTGCTTTTTAAAATATGTCAAAGATTCATTTCCCAGGAATATTTCATTTATAAAATCTCCTGTTTTTATTATGGAGCAGAGAAAAAGTCAAATTCCTGTTAGAAGTACTGTTTAAATTAATTTGAAGACTACCAAGTTGAAAGGTTTATTCAGAATAAAAAACTTTCAAAGTACTAATCAAAACCTGAGCCCCCTCACCTCCCAAAAATTGAGCCCTGAAACCAAATGGCTTTACTCAGTTGTATCACAAAAGAAATGTAAAAATTAAAGAATCAATTCCTTAAGCCAATTAACACCATACAATTTTATTCCAAAATGTGTTTGAATTTGAGGGGTGAAATATTTTCTTTAAAAATAATTCTGAAGTAATTTCCCTATTACATTGACAATAGACTCCTATGTATTATTATTTTTTATTTATAAGGATAAACAAATTCCCTCCCAAAGTTTTTTTTTTTAAATCAGTGAGAATAATGTATATTTTTAAATGTTAAAATTATCTCTCCCAAAATGTTTTCTGTAAAACATGTGCAAATTCAGTTGGACTGTTTTGTGATTAACAAAGAACCATCAAGATCTGTGTTCACAGAGAACATTTGATATTTTTCACTAGTCATGAAAACTAGCACTTCGTGAATCTTCACTACTTGTTAGTGGTATAAGACACTATAATACAAAACAATTAAAAACATTTTGGAAATGCATGTGCCCATTTAGCAAATTTTTAAAGTTCACTTTTCTTGATGGATTACAGAACATTTAGTTCCTTCTGCACAACATTTCAGTGATATTCTCATTGTACAATTTTCAGTGAATGAATATTGAATAGCAGTTTCAAGGCTATTTTGACAAAGATCTGGTTTTGAACAGATAATAGAATTCCTAGAAAAAGGAATTATTACAATCTCAGAATGAATTGAAATGTGAATATCTTCCACATTTATATGTATTTAGACAGAATTTATAATGCCATATTACTTGTGAAGAACTAAGGTGGTGTGAGAAATGATTATAAGCAGAAAATTGAAGAGATGAGAGTCTTTGAAATACAAAAGAGAAGTCCATTGGTTTTTAAATAATTGTAGAAATAACATAAATTCTCTATAATGATTTAAAACTCATATTTGTGTTCTATCAAAATGAACAATTTAAAATTATTATCTCCAATGAAATTAAGGATTGATTGCATGTTTGTGTACGTAGGTTAAAGCAGAGGAATATTACTAAAAAAAAAAAAAAAAAAAAACACCCCTGTAACATAGTACTATACGCATTAGGCACATACTCTGCCGCTGAGCTACATCCCCAGTCCCTGTATATATGAATAAGCATCCTCTATATGTATTTTCATCTATTATTATTTATTCTCTTATTAAAATGGAATATATAAAGCAATGTGTAAGGAAATACTGTCTATTTCTAATTGAATCTCTAAAATTGTGGTTATTGCCACTCCTTTTCCAAAGTTGTTTATCAATGTGTTACTGGATTTGTAGATGTTTACCTGGACAAAATCAGCACAGAAATAGCAATATCAGCATGCCAGCAAATAATATTTATAAAGTACCTGAAATGGTCAAGTTAGCTGGATAAGTGATTTAGGAAATTTATAGATAACATGCAGTAATAAATAGCAACAAGAGTAATAACTAACTCTTCAGAATCAGCCAAGATGATTACAGATGTTGGACATTTCAAAACATTAAAGGAAAGTTTCTTGACAAAAGTGTGATAATTAGAAGAGCTAAGGATGTGAGAAAGGATGTATCATAGGCACAGAATCCTTAGAGGTCCAAAAGGGGATTTGAAAGCTTTTCTACTTTTCTACTTTTATTCTACTTTTATGAAGTAGAATCTTTGTGACAAGTGTAGATAATTCATGAAAAAAAGTTTGGGGGCATTGTATTGCTATAAAAATTTTATTAGATTCACCTTTCAGGGCAATTCAGTTTTAAGGTCTTTTTATTAATTTCAGAGTAAAATGTAGACCAGGTAAAATGTTGGAGAACACAAATGTACAAATGATTCCAATGTTGCCAACCAGACTTTAGTTTTTATTTCAGAATGACTTCATCTGAATTCTTATTGACTTGCTTAATATTTCACTGATATGTTATTTGTTCTAAATTTCCTTAATAATGACATACAAGTGCATTCTTATTTTCAAAATTAAATGGAAACTCATTAGTGCTATGGTTCTTGATTCAAAAGTTTTAAGTTGGCATCATTTCCAGGCCTTTGGTTAAGATCAAGTGCAAAGGGTAAATGTAGTGCAAAAAGTATGATGGAAAGAACAACATAAAAGTCAAAAAAAGCTGGATTGAGTTGCAGACTTTTCAGCTCCTATTTGTAGTACTAAAAAAGTTTCACCTTGGGCCTCAATTTTCTTATTTGTAAATGTAATATCAAAGATTTTCAAACCATTCATCACGAATACCTGTTATTCTAAGGAAATTCTTCCAAAGCCAAGTCGTCAAAAGGGGTAGTTGTATTAGGAGATTGTGAACTCTATTTCATACTTTATAATCCAAACTGCTTCAATTTAAAGAAGCACCATTTTAAATAGATGCACATGATATAATAATAAAAGTAAGTACTATAAATAACATCACCAAAAATAGCATAGAAGGCAGCTCCTGGACCCATTCCTTTGCAAAAAACATTGTGAATACAAGTAACAACGATCAGAATAAACTCTAGGTCACTGCAAAACAGTAAAATGCTTCTAGCAAACAGGAAATGCTAATCAAGAAAAAGACAACTTAAAAACAGCAGGAAAATTGTATGGCATTTTTATTTGCCCTTGTTCTATTGTCCTTTCTGGATTTGTAGCTGTCTTGAAGTCCATATTCCCAGGATGGAAGAAAAGGTTCTTGTCCCTGGGGGAAGCAGAGGAAAATTTATTATCAAAGAATTTTGTTTGTACTTGAAAGACTGAGGCAAGGTACCTGTCTTTGTTTTGTCCAATTCAGAACTCCCTCATGATAGAAAAGTGAAAGGCATTCTTTAAAAGAATATTAAGGCAAAAAGTAATCTGCAGCTACCCAAGGCAAAACAAAATATTTCAAACAAATTGCAGTGCACTGCATTCATGAGAAGAGGAGATAGAGTTTCTTTGGGAAATTAGAACTTTCAAAGCACACATTTGTACTATGGAAGATAGAAAGCCATGCTCATGTCCGGAGCATAACACACCCAAAGCAGTTTCTGAACATTGCAAACTCTCACCTCTGACTGATCTGTGGGCTCAGTGGAAGCAGCAAGCTAGGGTGTCAGAATTATGAAGAGCCTGGCTAAAAATGCAAGAAATGCCCTGCCACAGAGTCACTTGGCAAGACTGGGGGAAATTTTTTTTTCCCTTTTACTCCATCTTAAAAAAAAAAAAAAGCTCCTGGCATTCAAGGAAGTCTCTCTGGAAAAGCACTTACTGAACACAAGCAGTGGAACAGAAGTCTAAGAGTCATCAGATAATAAATCATACACACTTTACAAAAAAAAAAGCAAAAAAAGCAAAACATTTAGGAAGGGTACAGAGCAAACAATTATGTACAGACCACAGCAAGCAATAAAAACTAAAGAAAGAAGAGAAAACTGATTATCAAAGTTACCACGTTTTAATGTTAGAAAAGTCCAGATTCCAAGGGAGATTTGAAACATTTGAAGAAAAAAGAAAGTATAGCCATTAATACAAGAAGTTAACAGAAGCTGTCCTTAAAGAGGCATAGATGTAAGACTTACAAGAGAAAGACTGGCAAACCAACTGTCCTAAGTAGGTTCAAAGTGTTGAAGGAAACCATGATCGGAAAGCTAAAGGAAATCGGAAGAGCAACACATGGCAAATAGGGAGTATCCATAGAGATAGAAGTTAGGTTTTAAAGAAAAACTAAAATTATAAAGTTGAATAATACATTTTTTTTAAAAAAATTACTAGATGTATTCAAAAACAGCTTTAATGAGGCATAACGTAGTATCAGAGAACTTGAGGACAGAACTGTTGTAATTGTTGTCTCAGGAGTAGAAATAAAAAAGAATGGAAGAAAAGGAAGGATGAGATAATATAAAAAACTAATAAAGTACACATTAATCCATAAGCAAAAGGAAGTGTAATGAAGTAGAGGAAGGAGAATGGAAGAGGGGAGGGAGGACTGCAGGGAGAAGGGAGAGTGAAAAGGGGATCTTGAACTGAGATTGATTTCCATTGATTTCCATTTGAGTTTGTTGGGATGAACTCAACCACTATGTATAACTTTATAGCTCTAATAATAATAAGTAAAGAATAAAACCTTAAGAGATATGTATTGTAATACCTTTAAGCATAGGAGAATAGAGGCAATTCTAGAGAGAAGAAAGAAAATAGACATAAAGAATATTCTAAATAAATGATAACAAAACCCCTCAAAGTTTGATTAAAACACACACATAAACACGTTTACACATTCAAGAAGCTCAATACCTCCAAGAAAGTAAATATAAATGATCTTCAATAAGACACGTTATAACCAAATTGTCAAAAGTCAAACACAAAGGTTGAATCTTAAAAGCAGCAGAAAAGAAGCAATTCATTATGTAGTAGGGATTCTCTAGATTAACAGTGGACATACTTTCATAAACCAGGAGATAAGAATAAAGTAGAATAACCTCATAAAATAATGAAAGAGAGAGCCCTATTAGAAATGCTAAAAGGACCCCTAAAAGCTTAAATACAGGGCAATCAATAATAAATTAAATGGCATATGAATAAATAAAGAACTCTGATAAAAGACAGGAGCACCATAAGTCAATATTATTCTATTTTAAAATTTTAGCATTTCTATTTCCTATATGAATAACAGAAAATGCATAATTCCATGTTAATGAGCACAATGTATAAAGACATAAGTTGTAACAATAACAATATAATGGGAGAGGGAGATGATATAAATACAGTCTTTATAGACTATTGAGGTCAAATTAGTATCAATAGAAGTTAGATTATTATAAATTAATTATATTCATTAAAATATATTAATAATAATTCTCATGTTAACAAATATGAAAATACACAAAATTTACATTTGCAAAGAAATGAAATGATATAAAAATTCCATATGACAGAATATTTTGAAAAGATGGCAAAGAGAAAAAATTGATAAGACATACAGAAAACAAATAGCATAATGTCTTTTGTCTTTTAATAAAAAGATCTCAAGTCAATAACTTTTCCAGTATGGAACTAAAAATGGGGGGTTAGGGGGGACTAAACCCCAAAACAAAAAAATGAAGAAAATAAAATATGAGAAAAGATAAATGAAATAAGTATAAAAAATGATGCAGAAAATCAACAAAATAAAAGTTAAATCTTTGATAAGATCAAATAAATTAATAAAATGAATGAATAGAATTGAGAGTCCAATAGTAAATCCACACATCTATGGGCAATTGATTTCAATCAAGACACACCAGTAATTAATTGGGAAAAAATAGTTTCTTCAAAAAAGGGTGTTGGAACAATTGAATATTTATGAATTAATTTGAATGCTGAACTTATGCTATCAACAAAAATTAAGTCAAAGTAAATCAATGACCTAAATATTAAATATAAAAATTCTGAAGGAAAACATAGACCTCTTATCAGGGAATTCAGCTATTGTGGCAGCTATTTTTAAAATATAGTAACAGAAAACTTGAAAATGAAAAGATGAAAAACATATGAATACCACACAAAGAAATCTTATACTGATGTATGTATTTTCAATAATGTAAAAATTAAAGTAAAAAGTATTACTAAAATAAAGAAATACATATCAAAATCATAATGGGAGCCAGGAATGATGGCACTTCCCTGTAATCCCAGAGGCTCAAGAAGCTGAGGCAGAAAGATCATGGGTTCAAACCCAGCTTCAGTAATTTAGAAAGTCTTTAAGCAAATTAATGAGGTCCTGTCTCAAAATAAGAAATAATAATAATAATAATAATAATAATAATAATAATAATAATAATAATAAAGGTCAATACCCCTGGGTTCAATCCCTGGCACTGTAAATAAATTAATACAAGATAATAGGCACATTGAAAAAAAAACAGATAATACCAAATTCATATGCATCTAATAACAGTCTCAAATTGCACAAAGCAACAATTGTAACAAACCGAGATAGGGACATAAAAATCACAATCTTAAATTTTAACACAATTCACTGCATAGATGATTGAACAGTTATAGTAATAACTTAGAGGATTTAAACACTATTATACCACAGCCAAGAACATGTATGTACATATACTTTCAGCTGTATATAGAAAATCGTATACCTGAAAAATGAATACCTGAAAATACTAGCCCATGCCTGTAATTGTTAATCAAGTGTTATGGTTTGGATGTGAGGTGTCCCCAAATAGCTTATGTGTGAGAAAACTCAAGAAGGTGTGGAGTAGAAATGATTGGGTTATAGGCTTAAACTAAACAGTGAATTAATCCCTGATGGGATTAACTGAGTAGTAACTGGAGGCAGGTGAGGTGTGGCTGGAGGAAGTGGTTCACTGGAGGCTGGTTTGTGATATATATTTGCATCTGGGAAGTGGAGACTGCTCTTTTCTCAACCTCCTCCTCCCCCTCCCGTTCCCCCTCCCTCTCCCTCTCCCTCCCCACTGTCAGATCTTTATGTGAGCTGTTTCCTTCTGCACATTCTTCTGCCATGATGTTCTGCCTCACCTCAAACCCCAAGGAATGGAGCCATCCTTCTAAACCTGAAACCATCAGCCCTCAAATAAACTTTCCTTCTCTAAAATTGTTATGGTCAGATCTTTTAGTCACAACAGCCAAAAAGCTGATCAAAATAGCAAATTAAGGGCTGGAGTTGTGGTTCAGTGGTAAAGCAATTGCCTAGCATGTGTGGGCACTAAATTGGATTCTCAGCACCACATATTAATAGATGAATAAAATAAAGTCCATCAACATCTAAGAAAGAATATTAAAGAAAAATAGCAAGTTAAGCCCATTTTTAACATTTAAATAGACAATATGTCCAATTACCACATTGAGTTATTCCAAAATTCACTAACAGAAAGAATTTGAAATTCCCCATGTGTGAGGGAATTAAGCAACACATTTTTATATATTCCATAAAACAAAGAAGAAACCACAAATTAAATATGAACACTATTTTAAGTTTCAAATTCAGTAATAATGCAATTATGTCACTTCCCAACTTGTGAAAAGCAGCTAAACCAGTGTTCAGAGCAAAATTTATACCTACAAATACATGTACTAAAAATGATAAAAGTATGTTTCTGCTTCAAGAAACTGAAAAGAGAACAAAATTAAAAAGTAAAAGTAAGGCAGTAAAAGATAACAGAAATCAATGAAATAGGAGGAAACACAGATTTGAGAAAACAAATTAATCTAAATGTTGGTTCTTTGATAATAATTAATACATTTTTGTTTATCCCTAAGAATTTATCAAGAACCAAAAAAAAGATATGTTATGAATACTATGAGTGACATCAGCACAGATACTCAATTTATGAAAATAAGTGTCATGACCAATTGTATGATAATAAATCTTCATAGTTTTTATTTATTTATTTATTTTGTATGTGCGGGTGCATGGGTGTGGTAGGGATCAAAACCCAGGGTTTCATGCATGCTAGGCAAGTGCCCTACACTGGCCCTAATAATATATTTCTTTAAACAGACTGAAAAATTACAATCCAAAAATTGTACTCCATTAAAATTGAAAATTTCTGCTCCTCAAAAGACAACATTAAGAGTATGATAAATGAAGGTATAGATTTAAGGAGGATACAATCTCTAGGCTGAGCAAAACATTTTAATATGTAGTTCACAAAGAAAATATCAGAATAGTAAATAAACATGTAAAAACACTCAATATCATTATTACAAAATGAAAGCATATTTGAACATGATGAGTATCACTCCTCACCTCCAGACAGGCAGTCCTTGGTGCTGATGATGGAGGTACTGCAAGGAGATTGGGAGTAGCTGGAAAGCTGGTTGAGGTCACTTTCCTCATTTACCAAATACCAAAATACCTCATTTACCACAATACATGAATTCACCTTGTGTCAATACAATCATAATTTGGATATTTTACTGTATTATGCTCTACTTCAATAAATTACAACACGTATGGATTTTTTTCTTAAGAATTAGTTAAATAGAAGACATTGTGACTTTGACATCATACTAACGCCTACATTTTTCTTTTTTTTTTTCATCTTGGGGGTTTTAGGTTTAGGTAATATTTGTTCAACACCTTTTTTTTTTTCATTGATGACACACTTTCTTTTCAATGCTGTTACTGAATTATTTCCTACCTAAAATATACGTTTGTTACTTCAAAGAATATTGAGTGAAGTAGAAAGGGTAATGCTAGTACATCATCTACTATCTCCATTAAATATTACTTTTTAGAGTTCCAGTATAATGAACAAATCATTGCATAATATTAACTTTCTATTATTACATGTAATAATATTTATAATTATGTTTATTATTACATATAGTGCTTTTGATTTATCACTATCTTTGAAAAATGTAAGATTTATAGTGATATGGAGATTAAGATATGCATTTCCGAATATTCAGTAATATGGTAAATTACACATAAGTTGTTTCAAAATCCTTTTAAAACTATTCTGTTACTAATTAAAATGTAATATGGACATCCCTTAGTGTCTATGGGATCTGCACTCAGGAATCCAACCAGAAGCAGATCAAAAATATTCAGTATTACATGAGATAATGATAATAAATTCCATATTTAAAAAAATATAGAAGAGTTTTGAATATTTTCAGCATGAGATAATGATCAATGTTTGAAGAGGTAGATATGCTTACCATGACTTGAACATTATACATAATATATTATACAGAATACATATACAGAATACATATATATCATATGATTCTCCATAATTTATATGTCAATTTTAAAAAGCTTAAAATATTTTAAAAATTATATCTGTATTGTGCACATTCAGAGCCTTTTATTGTCATTATTCCCTAAATAATATAGTGTAACAATAAATTATATAGCCTTTACATTATATTAGGTTTAAAATTATTAGGTTTATAGGTAATCTAGAGATAATTTAAAGTGTATGTGGGATTGTACTCAAATACAGTAGGTTGTACTCAAATACTACCCCATTTTATATACAGGACTTGAGCATCCATAGATCTGGAGATACTCAGGGTTTTTGGAGTAATCCTTCATGGAGACTAAGTGAACTATATTGTCCACTGTTGGTAATAGCAGAGACTGGCAGAAAACTTTATGAATTTTTACTGATTATGTATTCTAATTCATTTCATTTTTATTGCATGTAGGAAACTTTCTTACGACCTAAAATAATCTTTAACCATGGTCTGTAAAATCTAGTGATGGACAAGAGAAAAGGATTGCAGTGGTGGCAATATCATTTTCTCATATCCAGCATGAGTTAACCATTTTTATTTCATCAAAAGCAATCTTTACATGCCTTCATTTTTGGTACCATACTGTATTTACCACAATTATTGTAATGATTTAATAATTTCACAGGAAATTATATTTGCTTTATAACAAACATTAATTAACACTAATGAATTGTTTAGTTAAATAACAATTGTAGCAAATTAACTATGATTTTTAGATTTTACAAGTGATAGCAAATGGAAAACCCAGGACTTTCTGCATTTAAATTAAATAATAATTACAAAACTGTTGTAACATCATAGTTATAGAAGAATGTAATATAAAGACAAGAATGAAGTTGAACCTTAAACTGTAGCCTACAGAATTTCTTCATTGTTAAATGATTCTTCCTATATGACTACCAATGTAATTCATGAATAGAGCCTACCATTGCTCCATTTTAACTGCCTGCAGAAGTCTTCATAGTGTAGCTTTGTGAGAGGGAACTCTACATCTGTACATTTCTTTTAACCTTACCATTCTCTAGACATAGGTCACAGGTCTTGGCCACACAAGTGAAGAGGATTACAGAAAAGCAAGAACACCAGGAGGTGCTGATCTTGACAGTCATTCTAAACTCTGTTTCCTAAACTTAGAAACAACTTCATGACAATAATTCAAAAATTCCAATGAAATAGGAAAATTCCTTAAGAGAAAGATTTTTTCCTCAATGTATAAAACAGCTTTAATTATAGGAATCAAATACAGTACAGAAAAAAAAAAACAACAAATGCCTCCAGTAGGTAAATGGATAAATGAGCCATGATGCGATCACAGAGTGGATGCCGTTAACCAATAGAATAGAACTAATTGCACCACACAAAATGGATTAATCTCAAAATAGCTTTGCTAAGTGAAGAGATCTGATGGAAGAATCAGCTCAAATCCTAAAAGTGCCATCAAAGTCCAAACTGTTTGAATGTTATTCCTCTTCCATTGTGATTTTGACACCGTAAGACCTGGTCACAATTCTGCTGCCTTTAAAAAAAAAAAATTTAAAAAAAAAAGTTAAAAAAATTTTTTTCACTCCTATTTGGTTTTTCTAGTGGTTCCTCACAAAATTATTGGGCTGATATAAACTATATTATCAAAGAAGCAGGACTTTGTGTCCCAAATGTGGAATATAAGAATAAGAACACATCAGGACACTTTTTCTTTTTAAATACACATTTTTTATGTAATCCATGAAAGCTGACAGATCATGGAGTTTCTAGTTTTTGATGTGTGGAAAATAATTTTTGAATGGGTATAACATATAGACCCAATGATTCCTTTTGATATTTCCGTAAAAGATTGCTTATGTTTAATAGGGTTATACAAGTGTAGCTTCATAGAAGTTTCTATATCATCAGATCACTGTTTTAATTATCCTTGTTAACAAAGTTTTTCACACCTGATAATACATCTGACAGAGATATTATTTTAATCCAGAAACACAAATCAAACCGTTGGGGTCATCACAGCTTTTTAATGAGTTGAATTGCTAACATGAAAATTAATAGAGAAAGATAAAATCAAGAAGACAGTCACCAACAAAATTATTTCAGAATAAATGCTGTATTTTTCAAGACTGCTAAGCATCAATATCATTTAATAATTATTGACTGTTCCTGAAATTTAGCACTTTTCACTCATCAGATAATTTGATGTGTGTTGAAAATCCAGATGTTAATTTCTGGTAGCATAGATATAAATAAAGAAGCAGTCTCAGAGACAAACACATAATTTTTGACAGTGCTAATATTGTATACAGTGTTGGATGTCTTGGCTTCAAAGTAAATGCTCAAACATTAAACTGAAGAGCCCAAATTTAGATAAAGCAAACATTTCTCAAACTTATTAAATAAAATTAATTTTAGTATATGTAACATGTTAATGGTTGCTTTTAAGTATTTCTGATGAAAAAGAGGCAAGAGTCATGTTAATGAAAATGACCGTAGATAAAACAATAAAGAATAGTACATGTATAAGTTTATTTTAGCAAGGTCACTGTGAAAGCTTGAGCTTGTGTGTGAACCTTTGTTTATCTATAAGCATATTTGATGCATCAGAATATAAAATTATTCTTTCTTGTGCTTTTCAGCCAAAATATTGAAAGAGATTATTGCCCTAAGAAATGATGGAACATTTTTACTCAGGAGTAAAAACCTAACATTCAAGTGCTTTATACTAGATTGTAGAATATTGAAAATTAGTAGCTTTCATGTTAAATAGTTATCTTCTATGAAATACATTTTTTGGGTAATCTATTCAAGATTTTAGAGTAGTTAGGAATAGGAAGAACTATTCTCTAGGAAAAAGGGGTTAGTCACTCCCTTTGTATGGGAGGACTTTATGCTTAAGGCATGTGTTGTGGAGAAACTACTTTTTCACAATAATCCAGTGACAAGACCTCAGAGGTACTGGGTGTTGAAAATATAGCGGGTGGAAATACCCGCGTAACTGTAAAACAACTCTTGCCAGGTATCCATGTTTGTCTTCACTGAACTTTGGACTGAGTGTTTACTGGGGAAGAGAGGTATGGATTCACAAACCTTACTGTTCAGTGTTCCCTGCTTTGTATAAGAATGAAATGTAAAGCCAGTTTGTTTTATTAATCTGAGTACTTCTGTTTTTCACCTTTGTTTCTCAGAATTAGTCATCACCTCCAATATATGGAGGTTTGTAATTATGTTTGATACCTCATTCTTTGTGATCATTCAGTTTTGTTTGTCTCCTCACAGTTGACTAGCTCTGCCCTAGGTTGTGTTCCTGATGAGCACATCTTTGCTGATACTGTAGACATTTGGACATATTAAAAGGGAATTTACAGAGCAGAACTGTTTGTGTGCTCGCAGATGCGAGAGGAGCACAGTCATTCTGTCTTCGTTTCCTTATTGGATGCTGTATGATTAGGGCATAAAAGAGCAGTGACACAGTTTCTAGCATTAATTTTAATGTTTCATGTATCAGCTAAACATCACATTCCCATGGTCATCAGTTAGAAAGAAAAATGAATGCCTGAAAGCATCTTGGTGCTGGAAGGATGTCAAATTAGACTTTTTTATTTTAGAATGCTCTGAGTGCTGGCTTTCTTCATGTTTGTGTTTTATGGTGGCTATATAAGGTTTAGTTAATAATTGCTGAAAAACTTAAGTAGCTGATGAGTGTCCTGTTGTGTCAGTATTAAAGAATGATAGCTGATGCAGTCCTACCCCCAAATCTGTAGTCACCTGCATATTAATGGAATGTAATCCGTGTAAAGCTATATATGTTGGGCATTATTTATTGGCACTAATGCTTCAAGCTTCCCTTGTTTTATAGCATTTTAAGAAATGTTCTGCTTAACTTACTTGAGAAATATACCTAAGAGCATATAATAGATCATACTTGCTATGCTATAACTCACTGGAGGAGAGTGAAGAGAAATTACTGATGCCAATAATGAAGAATCTGCAGGCTAATCCTTTATTTAAAACTTTCTTTTCATGCACCCCACATAACATATTGCATATTTCTAAGACCACTAAGAGATGAAAGAGAAATAGTTATTAATGCAGAATTATTTATGTGGTATGGTGTTTCTGTTCTTTTCCTGTTTTGTTTTATTGTTTTTGTAGCTGAATTTTAACCAGAACTGCATCCCAGCTGCATTTTTAGTCTCACTGAAAATGAGTCATTCAGTGGGAAGTGGACTATCCTGTGGTTAATTTCAAGGTTATGAGCATTAAAAACACATACAAATAGTAGACTTTTACCTGAACCCTCCTCCAAAATGATAGTTCTGGAGTATGCCATCTTTTTGAGGATTGATTCTAAATCCAAGGACTCAGGTAGATTGGTTTCATTTTCTTCTTAGCTAACTATTCCCAGATCAGTCTTTTGCCTTTGAACCTTTTTTTTTGGGGGGGGTGAAAATTGCCTGTGTGGTAGCATCTTTCAGATTTAAATGCCAAAAAACACTAAAATATTTGTATAGCACTGTTAAAATGAGTTTGAAATATTTATGTCAAGTTAAATATAGAATGCACTCACTGGATTTTCATAGGGGAAGCATTGTTATGTGTTGAACAGCCATTTCACAGACATGCTGACCCATTTCTTTAGATGTTATTAGGTTTAAGAACCATTTCAAAATATTTTGTTGAAAGATGGAAAGATATAAAGTTATGGATTCACACAACATGGCATCTTAAGAAGTTGAAAGATTGAAAGTAGTGCATTGTTTCTTTTAAGAATAACAGTTTTGAAGTCAACAATGTAATCTTTTTAAAATTCAGCCTTTCTCAGTAGATATGTTTTAATGTAACATGTAATCAATGTAGCTTAGATTTTGACTGGTCAACTAAATGCTTATATATTTGAAGTTGACTTTGAAAAGCCAATGAGCAGTCCTCAAAGGTCCTGGACTCTTAGCGACTAATAGAATAGCTTTCGGTTTTGGAGTATGGAGTTAAAGCACCTTGTGTTGTCTGCTTCTAAAGTGTCTCAGAGTTTTACATTTAAAGCATAAAGAGTAACATTTTATATTAAAAAGTTGCATTTCCCATTTGTTAGTGTCCCCTGCTACCCCTCTGATGAGGAATGTTCACATTACCTCTGGGTCAGTTCTATGCATAACATTCACCAAATACTGCTGCTGTGGTTTCTTAAAGGAAACCTCGTGTGCTATGATGCATTGTCATCTTGCTGCTCGACAAAAAAGCATATGAGGAATTAGACTGTGTGTGTTAACAATACCTTTGTACAAACAACAAGATGTAACCCTAAAGATGAGGAATGTGCGTAAATAGTCACTCAGTGATTTTTGTTTAAAAATTGGTCAGTACTATATCTAAAGCTTCTGTGGTTTGTATAATGTTTTAACTTTTATTTTAAACTGCACAGAATAAATTAAAATGAAAACAAAAAAAACAACAAAAAAAAGAAAATTAGTAGCTTAGAGAGCAGAGGCTTAATATCATTCACTTTTCCCTGCTATAGTCTAAAAAATGATGATGACTATATTATTTTACTTTTCAGCTTTTTACAAAGTGAGTTTACTATAGATAAGGCGACTAAAAATTAGATTCAATCATTATAATCTTTTAAAAAATCCTATTTAAAAAAAAATCTATGAATGAAAAACTTTTCCTCTACCCCAGATTTCCCAATTCATATTTTTTTATACTTGTGATTTTGAGTAATTAGGATTTGTGTCATTTCTGATTAAGATTCTTCTACTGATCAAGGTTGACCTTTAAGCTTGCTGATTTTCATATTTCTTTACAAACTGGCAGCATTTCTCTAATGAGCTGTGTGTTTTAGGACACTCATATATTTACTGAGACCACTACATTCTCACATCATAAAAAAATTATGATATGCTGTACATGTATTGTAGTTTTTTATTAGAAAACAATGGTCTGCAGCAAGATTCTGCAGTAATAGTGCTTTAATATAGAACACACTGGCTAGATTATATGTATTATTTCATGCACTAAAAAATTTGCAAACTTTTAAAAATCTTACAGCATAAAAAAGAAAATTCATGATATTCAAAGGAAATATTGGAAAAATAAATTATAATACAACACAGTTATTTTATTAGACTCATAAGACAGGTATGGAGGTTGAACAGGTTGATTTCTTAGAAACTTTTGCAAATAGAACTTCACATTAAAAAACTCCACATTTTAAAAATGCTTAAATATTTCTTTTGTCCAACAGATGTTATGAAAAAGATTACCAAAATGGTAAAGGCACCAGGGACAGAGGAAGTTTGGGAACTTCTAGAATAATAGTGTTGTAGTAAAAAGAGTTCATAACTGGTTAGTTTGGGGAAAATGTCCAAACTCTGAAACTTTTACAAAAATTAATTATTAGCTAATAAGCCCAAGAATCTGCATTTGGATCTAAAATGCAGATTTTAAATGTTGGACAAACCCTTGTTCTCATTTACTGCACAGCAATTTCCACATGGTTGTTTCAATGATCAAATTGATTCAAATTTGTGATCATGAAATTTATTCCTCTTAATTAAATAATCTTTAAAAATCATTTAAAGAGTACTTTTGAATAAAACACTGGTAATCCCAATATACCTGAGTGTTTCCTCTCAATTTCCTGTCTTAATTATTGTAATTAGTAGTTTTTTCTTGCTTTTTAATGCTACACAGCTGCAACAAAGAACCTTTAGCTATTTTGATTTTATCTTCCGAATCCCAATGATTATAACTTTGTTTGATAACGTGTTCTCAAATTTCTGAGCACTCAGACTGCATAGAATAATAATCACAGCACTTTTAAACATTTACAAAGTTAGAACTGCTGTAATCAAAATGGAAGAAAATACTGTCATATGTCTACTGTCTTGCTTTGCTGTGATATTTCTTTGTTTCTTTCTTACTAGTGAAAGGAATGAGGAAAGTTTTATCTAGGACAAGCAAAGACCAGTGATCTCATTAGGCCAAACTATTGTTCCATTCCTTTTTGTATAGGGTACATGGAAATATTCTCCGGGACCAACACTACTCTTTTCAAAATTTGTAAACGTCTCTTTTGTACCAATCAGTTTAATTTTAAAAAAAATGTCTTTTAAATGTTAATTAACCTATTATTGTTTCCATAATGATTAAATGATATATTAAAATACATTTGGAACAACTTTATGAAGATAGTTTCCCTCATACAAGAAGTTAGGCTACATAAAATTAATTTGCCTCAATTATCTGATTTGAAGCTCACTACGTTGTTTCTCAGGTCTAAGAAAAATAAAATCAAATAGATAGGGTAAACTTTCAAATTCCACCTTTACATAAATTTTGGGCAGAAATCATATTTTAACATGAGATTTTCTATCAGTATCAAATGTTCTTCCTAATGCATTATGTCATGTCACCTTTATGACAAAGGAAATTTATAGAAATTAAAAAGTAAACTTGGCAAGTTCTGCTGTATTTCTCTTCTCTTTCTCTTTCTCTCTCTCTTTGGTTCTAGTTTTGAGGGGAAAATACTTTGAAAATGAAATCTCAAGTGTCTTGAATAATATTATTATCTTTTCCTTTCCATTGTTGTGATTTCCCCCACTCCTGTAGTACACATTAACTCACTAGAATGTCTCTTTCAACATTTATATTGTTTGGTTCTATAATAAGGAAATCTCAAGCCATGGACTATGGCCCTTCACTGTTTACAACCTGTTTTGACAACCAAAGTTTTACTAAGACAGCCACACTTATTCTTGCATACATTGTGTATAGCTGCTCTAATGCTTCAGCGGCAAAGACAAGTGATTGTGACACAGATTATGTGGCCTACATTTACATTCTCATCCTTTAAAAACAAATATGGCAATCCCTGTTCTGTAATAACTAAAGTAAGCAAGCAAACGGAACTACATTTCTAATTGTTAAACTCAAGTTGAACAAACACCTGAGAAGAAAATATTTAAAACAAAATTATGGTTTACATAGGCCTTAATGCACATTATAAGAAAGAGTGAACATTGACTCATATTTCTAACATTAGACCCTAACATTTTTATTCCTTTGATATTCTTGTTTGCTTTCTCATTAATTTTATCAGACTCACTAGTAGATATAATAGTATTTGCCTTTATACCAGGTCTTTAAAAATGTATTAGAAGGAAAAGAAAAGCATTCCAAGTAGAGCAAATAGCCACTGTAAACATATGCAGTAAAGAGTGAACATACAGTCACTATTGCTACAGAAAAAGACATGAAAGAAAATATTTAATTTATAGGATATTGTTAGGATGTAACCTCTTTGTATGTAGTGGGTTAAAGATGACAATAATTATTTGACAATCCTTCTTTTTCTTGGAACATTATCAGAATTTAATTGCCTTGTTATAAGAAGTTCATGCCACAAATAAAGTCATGTGGTACCATCTAGTCAACAGCCTCAGCAGAGCTCCTGGCCAAGAATCCCAGCATCAGCTGTGAACTTTTTGAGTGAGTCATCTTAAATTTGCAGCTTTGTTGAGTTTAGCCTTTACATGACTTCAAATTAAACTGCTACTTGACCGCGATCATTTGACAGACCCCCAATGAAGAAGTACCCCACTGAGTCCACTTAACTCCTAGAATTGTGGACAAAAATAATAATTCTTATTTTGAAACTCTAGATTTCATGTGATTTTTTAATGCAGCAATAGATAATCAGATCATGGAGAGTTAAAACATTCATAAGCAGTATGCCCTTGGGCTTAAGTATTTTAGGTTATTAAATAGATAACCAAAAGAGATAACAAAAATGTGGCATAATGACTAATGCTTATGCTGTAGCAATTCACAAACTCAAAGCTTTTAATAGCAGTAAAGAAAGAGCATTCAATTAATTTGGTCTCTGAGTTTCATTGTGATGACTACTCAGTCATATGAGAGTTCTGCACATACACAATATAAACTAAATTTTACCATTTTTCTATAATGAAACTTAGTTTAAGAAATGTAAAGAAAAAGAAACTGAAAAATTAATAAGATGTAATAGATTATGAATTCTTATTTGTAGATTATTTCAAATATTGAAGACTTAAAACAAATAAGCTCATATTGACATCCTTAAAACTAACAAAATTCTTAGTAATTCTTGATGTTTAGACAATGATGTTGAAGAAAAATGCTTGCACTTTAATATCTGAAATCAACTTTTGAAGCAAGAAAAGATTAACATTATATTAAAACAGGTCATGGTAATATTGATACTAAAATGTCTTTATACATTCACCTGAAAATTATAGTTTTCTACAATTAAACTTGTAGAATTTGCTAAAATTCACTGTGGATTTCAGATAATTTGCTTATTGATAATTCTATTAAGTTTAAGATCATATGAATAAGAGTGGGCTACTTTTTTTCAGCACTTTCATTATATATTTGACTCGCAGCACCCAATGACAATTTTCATTCCCAATATATTGGTATTCACAGAATATTTGGGAAAACTTTGTAATATATTAAATATGTTTAACTCTGCTTTCTTCAGGGATAAATCAAATATTCCAAATCCTTACATAATATCTTAGGAGAGATTTCTGGAAATTTTATGCCAGAAACAGCAAAACTCTATGGAAAAAATTTAGAATTTATAAAACCAGAGAATAAATGAAAACTTTATTTTTAAAAATGTAAAAACTTAAGTAAGCATTTAATATTAAGTTATATTAGTAAGTGTTTGTTTATTTTCTTGTTTGTAATGGCATTTTCATTCATTATACAGAAAAATTCTTATTTTGAGAAAATTTATGCTCAAGTATTTAGGGTAAAGTACCATATTTAGAACTTACATTTGGGTGACTGCAAAAAAAAACTGTGTTTGTGTTATGTATGAATATACACATATACTACAAAATTAGTATATTTTTAATATAGATTGTATAGTGTTTATTGTACTATTGTTTCAGCATTTTGTGTAATTAATATTATTATCAATAAAAAATGGAGAGAAATAGACTTTTTCTAACTTTATGAGGTATAATTGAGGCAAAATTTTAGATATTTAAGGGGTATAAGAAATGAAAAGGCCCAGGCATGTGGTTTAGTGGTAGAGCATCCATAGTCCATCTTAGTACCAAAAAAACTAAAAAATAAACAAATAAGTAACTTTTTTTAATGTTTGCTTCCAGTTGTTTTATGTTTTCAGGTATTAAGTTTATGTTTTTAACCCATGTTGTGTTGATTTATGTACAAAGTAAGAATAGGGTCCACTTTCTTTCTTCTGAGTTGAACATATGGTTTCCCAGCATCACTTTTTAAAGAGACTATCCTATTCTCATTTTGCATTCATGGCCCTTTTCTTAAAGATAAGTTGACTATAAGTGTATGGATTTATTTCTGAACTCTCCAGTCTTATACATTGTTCATAACTCTGGTATTATGCCAGAGTTACTATTTTCATTACTGTAGCACTGTAATATATTTCAATACCAAGAAGTGTAATACTTCCAATTTGATTTTCATAGGTTGATTTGTTACCCTACAATTTTACCATTTTTTTAATCAGTTCTGAGTCCTTAGGGTGGTTATAAATAAGACTATCTCATCTGCCGAGACAATTTAACTTCTCCTTTGGATTTGGGGGAAATTTTATTTCATTTTCATAGCCTTCCAGAACTATGTTGAATAGATTTGATGAGTGTGCAACTTTTTCTTGTTCCTGATTTTAAAGTAAATACTTTCTGTTTTTAACTGTTGAGCATAATGTTAGGTGTGGGTTTGTCATATGTAGCTTTTATAATGCTGAGATACTTCCCTCTCATCTAATTTCCTGAAAATTTTCTAAAAAACTTTTTCTTATGAAGGAAATTGAATTGTGACAAATGCTTTTCTTTTTGGAAGCTATTGCAATGACTATAGTTTTTTATCTTTTTTCCCCACTAATGTGGTATACTTATTTATTGTTCTGCAAATGTTAATCCATTATTGTATCATAGGGGTAAATTCGATTTGGTTGTCAAAATTATTTCTATATGTAAATAAGAGTTGACAACTCCTGTTCTGCATACTTTTGTTGTCATTCTGAGTATAGTGAGAAATAGCTTTTTGAAAAGTTTCAACAGAATTTTTTCTTATTTTGTGGAAAAAACTGATCTTCACTAAAGGTACTTTTTTCTCTTTCAAGTAGATCTCAATTACATTAGATATAGGAAGAGAGATAACATAGTAAATGTTTGGCATTTGCCTCATGATCTTTTAGTTGAAGGAGATAGACACAAAGTTATTAGATTACATCAGTAGTTTCTTGTTAGAATACAGCTTTCACATTGGTAGGAAAAAATATTTATGGTCTCCATCATAGATACACTAAATTTCTGACATTTAGTATGTCCTTAAAAAATGTTTCTTAACAGTATTAAAGAAAGAAAAAAGAGTTCTCCCCTAATAGGAAGAGTGGTGTCTTTTTCCTTAGTTGAATTTCTTGATGCTATCTTCAGATGCCACAATTTAAACTGAATTTACTTGATATTCAGAACATTGCTCATGGAAACTCTCACAGTTTCATAATTTCATTCAAATGACAGCCTCCTGGAATTCATTACAGTTCTATGACTTTTGTCCGGTTGAGCAATAATTCCTGCTCCCAAGGTAACTAAGTTGGAAAATTCCATTCACTATTATTTAAATTATATACTATTTGCTGTATTAATTCTGTCTTTACTCTTTCTTTTATATAAAATGAGTTAAACTGGATGTCAATTATAGAGAAAAGACAGACTGTTTAACAAATGGTGATAGGAAAACTGGTGATCTGTATGTAAACAAATGGAACATGATCCCTATCACTCAGACTGTACAAAAGTCAACTCAAAATGGATAAAAGATCTAAACATAAGATCTGAAACTTTTCAACTGCTAGAAGAAGATATAGGGGAAACACTTCAATATATAGATGCACACAACAATTTCCTAAATAGGGCAACTATAGATCAGAGAATAAAACCAAGAATAGATAAGTGCAATGATATCAAATTTGAACGTTTCTGCATAAGCAAGGAAATAAGAGTCTGAAGACAGTACCTACAGGATGGGAGAAATTCTTTGCCAGCTATTCTATGTTTTGAGGAGGAGGAGTACTGGGGATTCAACTCAAGGGCACTGGACCACTGAGCCACATCCCCAGCCCTATTTTGTATTTTATTTGGAGAAAGAATTTCACTGAGTTTCTTAGCACCTCACATTTACTGAGGCTTGCTTTGAACTTGTGATCCTCCTGTCTATGCCTCCAGAGCCACAGGGATTATAGACATCTGTCACTGAACCCTATTTTTCTGAAAGAGGGTCCAGATAAATGAAGAACTCAAAAACACAAAGAAAAAAAAACATTAAATGGACAAATGAACTGCACAGACACTTTTCAGTAGAGCAAATGGCTAACAATTATGTTTAAAAATATTCAACATATTTAGCCATCAGGGAAAATGCAAATCAAAAGTACATTGCAATTCCATCTTATCCCAGTCAGAATGCCTATCATCAAAAAAAATAATAATAATAATAACCATAAATGCTGGCAGATGTGCAGGGAAAAAGAACTCTTAGACAATATTGGTGCCTGAGAATCAAGGTGAAGATTCCTCAAAAAACTCAAAATGAAACTATCATACAGCTATAACACTCCTAGGTATTTATATGAAAGAAAGTCAGCATACTTTGGAAACACACACATGCATATGCATGTATACTGCAGCTCAATTCACAATAGCCAAGTTATACAATCAGCCTAGGTTCCCATTGACAAATGAATGGATAAAGAAGATGTCTATATACATAATGGAGTTTTACTTAGCCATAAAAAATAACAAAATTATGTATTTTTCAGCAAAATAGATGGAACTAGAGAACATTGTGTTAAGTGAAATAAACCAGATTTAGAAAGAGAAGTATCTCATGTTTTCTCTACTATGTGGAAACTACAAGGGAAAAATGGTGAGGAGAGAGTAGAGGGAGAAGATTAGGGTACAAGGAGAAAATAAGAAGAGGGAGAAGGAAAGGTAAGGGGAGGTGTTGGAGAGTGTAAATGACCAAATTATGTTCTATATATATATGAAGATGCCACAATACAATCCACTAGTCTCTATAATTGATATGCACCAATGAATAAAGAAAAAAAATCAGGTTTAACTGAACACCATGTATGTCTAAATAATGTCTACAAAATTTGTTGCTGAGACATAAAACTATGCTTACTTTAAGAGTTAGACAATACTTTTGTCAACTTTTGCATTGCTGTAGCTAAAATACCTGACAAGAACAACATAGAGAAAGTGAAAGTTAATTTTGACTCATGGTTTCAGAGATCTCAGTACATAGACTCCATTGCTCTGGGTACAAGGTGAGAAACACTATCTAGATGGAAGGGTGTGGCAGAGAAAGGAAGCTTGAGACCTGACATCTAGGAAGCAGAAAAAGAGCTCTGCTCAAGAGGGACAAAATGTATACCCCAAAGGCACACTTCTGAGAGATCTACATCCAACCACACCCTATCTGCCTATAGTTACCACCCAGTTAATCCATAACAATGGGTCAAACCACTGACAGCAATTAGATTAGTCTCTCCTAGTCTAATCATTTCACCTTGGAAAATTCTTGCATTGTTTCACATAAGAACTTTCCGAGGACATCTCATATCTAAACCATAATAGACTATAAATGGAAAAAATGTCATCATAACCATAGAGTGTTCATTCTAGAGAAAATAAATATATCTAGATACTCTGAGAAATCAGGAAATTGGGACAAAAAAAAAGACATTTAGAGCTTCAGGTGAGATTCTATGTTTCTGTATAGAACAAATAAAGACTTTGTCAAACACGATAAATGTGCCATCCTTTTCGCTTTTTGAACTTACATAAATAGGAGAAAGGAGTAGACTGGGGTAAATATGAGGACAAACTTCTAAATACTTCTAAAGTAATACTTCTAAAGTAAGTATTAACTATGTAATCTCATACCTCATTAGGAAATTGCTCCAGTGTCAATATCATGATAGGATATCAAAATGGAATGACCAAGTATATAACATACAAAAAAAAAAAAGGAAAAAAAAAGTAAAATGCAATGTAATGTCAGGTCTTATTCATCTGGGCTCCATAAAGGTAGATCTAACATAATTTTGAGCCCTTACACTATATTGAGAAAATGGTAGGAAAAAAAAAAGTATTTACATTGGTTCTGCAGAGGACTAAATTGGAAGCTTACAGCATATCACTTTGCACAAGAGCATGATTAAGAAACAATAGCATGGCAATTATGCAAATCAGCAAGGACAACAAAATGAAAAAAATCTAATCTGGTTTGCAAAGAATAATGAAAATTCACAGTATTAGTAAATGTGAAGGGAAACTAATAATAAAACTAATTTTATAGCTTGTTTCATGCAATAGAAATAAATTACTTAAGCCATGAAATCAAGGATATAATATTTAAATAAAGTAGAATAAGAGTTGAAAAGAGAACTAAAGTAGGGAAATAATTTAAGATTACAAGCTAACAGTGTCCTTATCTACTTATGTATAATAAATAAACTGGAGAACAGAATTCAAGTGGAATACTACCAATGAGTGTAAAGGGAAAAAGCAAAGAGGTCAAGAAAAGATAACCACTAAAAGGACATAGGAAATGAACTGGAGAATAATTATTACCAAAACATAAAAATCAAAAAATGCAGCAGAATTTTCTTCAGCCTTCCAGTTTCTGGCTGGTTTAGTTGGTTCATTGCCAAACTGTTGTGTCTTCTAGATTCCTGATACTGGTCTTGTTACATTTCTTGAGCGAAGAACTAAGAGAGGGCAAAGAGAAACCAGTAGATGATAGCAATGTCTATAAAACATAAGCCTCATTCCTCCCAGCACCTGCCACCTCTGCTCCTTCTCTGACGTTTAGTTGATGGCATCAGTATCCACTAGTCCAGGCCATAAAACAAAGAGCAAACAACACTGCTTTCTTATTTTGTTGATTCTAAATTTTTAGAAATATCTTATTCAAACTTGCATCTTGATCACTTCTTCCCTGTCAAAGATATATTTGGTTATTTCAGGAAGAGAGTGTCTTACAAACATCTCCAATGAGTGATTGTATGTTTGTTCATTTCAGGCTCTAAAACAGAAATATAAGAGCTGTAATGTCTTCATTGAAGAAAAAGTGGACACACCACAGAGTTGATACCAAGATTATTTTAAGGATTTTGAAGTTACTTGCTAATAACTATGGCTATATATATATATATATATATAAACTTCCATGTCATAAGACCCAGAAAAATTCCGGAATTTTGGTTGAACGTGTTCATATTTGTGAGAAAAAACAGATCTATGTTTCTGAAGGGGCAGGTGATATTGGGCCATCATATGAATAAGCACATCCCCATGTGAATCTGTGCTGCAAGTATCTTTTTATTACCATGGAACCTCCACGTGTCTAACATGCTGTTTTATGAAAATTCAAGTTAAGAATAATATTTTTTAATTGTGCTTGTTTTAGAACATTGTTTATATCAATCATATTACAAATAGTAAAAAGTACCCATTTTCATTCCATAGTTCTGAAGTTTGGCAAATGTGTATAGACATAATATAGAAATAAAACATTTTCATCACTTTAAAGCAATCCTTTGCTCCTCTTGCCATTTTATCCCTTCCCTGACTCTCTGACATTTTCCTCTATTCTATAAATAAAACCAACATTTGTATTTAGAGCTTTTTTTAACCTGAAAAATGCCAACATCATTATTCTGAAGTTCTAGATTAAATTTTCTTTGTCTCAAATAGTTTTTTTTAGTATAACTTCTCATTCTTCAGGTTGTACATGATGCAGATCATACCAATTGTGTAATCATACATGCACATACATGTAATAATGTCCCATTCATTCTACTATCCTTCCTACCATCATACCCCCTTTCCCTCTCCTCCCTTCACTCACCTCTGCCTAATTCAAAGTATCTCAATTCTTCTCTAAGCACCCCCCACCCCCCATTGTGAATTAGCATTCACGTATCAGAGAAAATGTTCACCGTTTTGTTCTTTAAGATTGACTTATTTCTCTTCCCTTCAAAAGATATTCTCCAGCTCCATCTAGTCACCTGTAAATGCCATAATTTCATTCTTCTTTAAGGCTCAGTAATATTCCATTGTGCATATATACCACCATTTCTGTATCCATTCATCTGCTGAAGGGCACCTAGTTTGGTTCCATAGTTTGGCTATTGTGAATTGAGCTGCTATAAACATCTATGTGGCTGCATCACCCTAGTATCTATTTTTTAACTCCTTTGGATAAAAACTGAAGAATGGGATAGCCGGTTAAATGGTGGCTCCATTCCAAGTTTTCTGAGGAATCTCCATAGTACTTTCCATAATGGTTGCACCAGCAATGTATGAATGTACTTTTTCCGCTACATTCTCACCAACACTTATTGTTGATTGTATTCTTGAAAATTGTTATTCTCATTGAAGTGAGATGAATTCTTAGAGTAGTTTTATTTTGCGTTTCTCTAATGGCTAGATATGTTGAACATTTTTTCATATATTTATTGATCGATTGTGTTTCTTCTTCTGTAAAGTGTCTGTTCAGTTTCTTATCCTACTTCTTGATAGGGTCATTTTTTTTTTTTGGTATTTGAGTTTTATATATCCTGGAGATTGATGCTGTATCTGAGATGCATGTGCTAAAGATTTTCTCCCATTCTGCAAGCTCTCGCTTTATGCTATTGATTGTTTTCTTTGCTGTGAAGAAGGTTTTTAGTTTGATTCAATCCCATTTATTAATTCTTGATTTTACTTCTTGTGCTTTAGGAATTTTGTTAAGGAAGTCAGTTCCTAAACTGACATGGTGGAGATCTGAGTCTACATTTTGTTTTATTAGGTGCGGTGTCTGTGTTCTAGTGCCTAAATCCTTGGATCAACTTTGAGTTGATTGTTCTGTGTGAGAAATATGGGATTAATTTCATTTTGTTACCTATGAATTTCCAGTTTTCCCAGCACCATTTGTTGAAGAGGCTATCGTTGCTCTAATGTATGGTTTTTGGCACATTTTTCTAATATGAGATAACTGCATTTGTGTAGGTTTTTCTATGTGTATTCTATTCCACTAACATTGCTCTATGTGTCTGCTTTGGTGCCAGTACCATCCATTTTTGTTACTATGGCTCTGTAGTATAATTTAAGGTCTGGTTTTCTTGCTAAGGATTGCTCTGGCTATTATGGGTCTCTTATTTTTCCACATGAAGTTCATGATTGCTTTTTCAATTTCTATAATAGTCTCGTACTTAGAAAACTTAAGTGATTATTCTTTACAGAAAAAAATAAGCATTTCCCCAATATATTTCCCAGAACATATCTTAATCAAATGGAAATTTTTCTCTTTCAATATGGGAAATAAAATATGTAAATTCTTTTCTAGTCATAAACAAAGAGCTTCACATTTAAATGTTATTTAGAGAACTTGACCTTAATATAATTGCCCTACAACTTGTTAAATGCTTACTTGCATTAAGCTGATACTTCAGAAAGACATTATGGTAGATATATTAAGTAGTTACCACTTCAGATTATACAAAAAAAACCTCTTCATTTTAAAATATGTACTTAGATTATAGTGTCCTTATTTAAAAATAAATAAATAAAGATGATTGCAGCATCTTTATTTTGTTTGTTTACTTTTGTGTGGTACTGAGATCAAATCCAATTCCTTACACGTAGGAGCCAAATGCTTTACTGCTTAGCCACACCCCAGTCACCTATAGTGTTCTCATTTCCCATCAATAGCATTTTATTAAAATGAATTTATTAAAATGAATATTATATTTCCAACTTCCATAATATCAATCAAAGTATTACTCATTTCAAGAACGTGACAGTACAGTATTGCTGAACTTGATTCAAATACTGTGATCCTAGAAGAGAGGAAAGATTGGCATCTAGGTAACATGTTTTCTAATTCTCTATCTAATTACTCCTGCTTTCATCTCTCACACACCCTTATCATTCCCATATCCTTTTCATTCTAGCTGTGTTTACTGGTCTTTATAAAAGAAAATCCCTTTTGTCTGAACTCTTTATAGGTTGGTAGGAGTTGTCACAGGTTCTCCCTAGTATATTGGTTCCATTTCCCCCTCGAAAAATGCTTTGAATAAACTCTCTCCTTACAAAAGTCCTTGTTCACCAAAGTTTGACTAAAAATATGCAAAGTTAGCATCTTGAATTTAGTGCCATCAAAAATATTTGTACTAATAAGTTTCTGTGTTTAATATTTTTCTAATCATGTAATATGAACTAGATAAAGCAGCAAGAGTTTCTATTCCCTACCAGAAAATAACGGCAAAATTTAATTCAAGATTTTACAGCACACATGGCTCTGATCTTTTCAATTACTTCATTTTAAAAAATGTATCACTTGTTTCTTTTTATTAGCAGCAAAACTTTTTTTGTAAAATGTTATAGTATATAAAGATCTATAAATTGGAATGTTATTATTAGTATTTTTAATGAAATTGATTTTTATAAGTCTGAATGTGAATGTTATAATATACGCATTGCCAAAGTGTTAATAATAATGATAAATCCACTTTACACTATAGTTAAACATTCTGTGATGTTTATCAATTGTTTTAATAATTTCAGTGGAAGCTTCACATAGTAACATTATCTATCTATCTATCTATCTATCTATCTATCTATCTATCTATGTATATATTGGTACTACTGGGGATTGAACATAGGGGTTCTCTATTACTGAGCTATATCTCCAGCCTTTTAATTTGGGGACTGGATCTTGCCAAGTTGCTCAGTCTGACCTTGAAATTGTAATCCTCCTGCTTCAGGCTACCAAATTATAATTTAATAATAATCCTGGGATTGCAGGCTTAAGTCGTCATACCCAGTGTATAGTAGCAACTCTAATGGGTGACATTTTTGAAAATGATAGGAATAAGTGAATTTATTCAGAGAATAAATAAGGAGGCAGTTAACATCCTACCTTTCTGTAGAATTAGAGTTGTTTTGGGATATATAGCTTTCTGGGAAAAAAAACTGACAAAAAATTTAACAAATACAGATCAGAACTAATCATCAGAAAAGAGAAGACAATTTTGCCAATATCAGGCATAAAAAATTCTATAATACTAGAAAAGATTTTAAAGAAATTATAGGGTTGGGGATATAGTTCAGTTGGTAGAGTGCTTGCGTCTCATGCACAAGGCCCTGGGTTCAATCCCCAGCACCAACCACACACACATACACCCACACACATACACAAAAGAAAGAAATTGTAAAATAAGTTATCATGAAGGACTTCATATCAACTTATGTGAGACCTTAAATTAAATACACAAAGTCCCAGAAGATCACATTTTTGAAAATTGATATAAAAATTAGGGCATCAGAAATTTTTATGTATATTAAATCTGCAAATAGATTATTTTCTTTAAAGAAAATCCTTCAACAAAATAGTTTCACCAAATGTTTCTAAATATTCAAGAAAAATTTTCTTAAGTATGCACAAACTATTTCTGATAATAGAAGATGAATAAATATGTCCCAATCTTGATACTGAACTCTAATTAAAATAACATAAGAAAAATAAATTACAGATAAAACTTATTCATTAAACCCAGATCCCAAAACACATCCCATAAAAAAGCAATGTGTGGGAGAGAAGTTTTGAGGAGAAAGGTTTTGTTCAGTGACCAATAGTGAAGAAGAGGGAACTTCACCCATAAATTAGCTTCTAATTCTGGGGTCTTGAAGGGTTACAGGTATAGGACAGGAATAATGAAAGGCAGAGATATGGGATAATAAAGGGCAAGAACATTCATGTCTTTTCTGGGAACAGCCAGAGATCTTCCAGGAACATGGTGTTATGGTGGCTGGTAGGTGTTTTAGTCCTGGAGAGGGGAACTGGAATAAAAGTCACTAAGCAAGAGTAGATTAAGTTAACCCTATATTATTGTTTAGGAGAAAGTATTTTTTCAAATGATCAACAGAGTCTACCTACAGAGTAAAGGAGAACCTGACCAATAGGTTAAGGAGATAAAGGAGACAGACACAACATGAAGACAGAGTCACCAACCATCCATTTAACATCTGTAGGCCAAAGAAAAGAGTCAGTGTTTTCACTTGTTCAGATCCCTGAAAGGTAACCTATGCAACAGTCGTCATCATAATCCATTCATCAGAGGTGTTATCCACAGCAAAGCTAGTGAGAGAAAAATAATGGGCTGCCCAGTGTGTGACCTCCAAAATTAGTGATTTTTACATCAAAAAAAAGTGAAGCTAAAGGGTTTATTTAGATTTTATGGAGTAAAAATTAACATAAGTAAAAGTAAACTCATTTATAAAATATTAACCAATCTCAATTTGCAAATTATAATGTACTTTGAAGTTCAAATTTTTTAAGTGTTCAGAATCCATCTGGATTTTTTGCCTTATTGAATAGAATATTGATGGAGATCATATGCACACCTTAATAAATTCAGATAAGCATTAACAAAAGTCAACATTGATAAGTGAAAAATAATTTTTATAGAAAACTTGTAATAGAAGATATTTTCTAAATTTTTACTTAAGGCATTTTGAAAATAGAATAAAAAGCAAAATAACAAACATTAACCTGAGTTTCTTTTCAACATAGTAAAAAGTTACAAGGATTCATGCCATCTTATTTTTTATCTCACATTATATTGATGAATCTGACCAGAGCAATTAAGGAAGAAAATAAATTTAGCTTAAAGGTGTTAGCAAGAAACAAAGCATTCATTAATTTTGTACTTAAGATTGTATGTAGAAATATATATGTGGATAAATTGTTGATTTCATATTTGAAATTAGCAAGTCAGCTGAATAGAACAATTAAATCAATTGTATTTGGTTAAATTAGTTCATATCCATTTGTTTGTAAGTCAAGAAGACTTAGAAAATATCTTAATGTAAATGTCCCATGTGCAATAATTCAAATATCTTCAAATACCTAGAAGTCAATCTAAGAAACACAAACAAAAACATCTATCACCATATATATAATATAAGAATTCATACACATGCTCACACATGTATCAAAAGCACATATCCTTATTTACCTTCAAATTCACCTGCAATTTTACCTTCTTGATCATTCTCACAAAATATCACACAATATATTTAGTTATATATAATAGTGATTTTCCAATCCTGTAAACTTTCACAGTAATAAAAACATTGTAGCAATGTCACTAGAGCAGATTAGACATTCAATGTAACAGAATAGAGAAGGTAAATAAATGAATATTGCTTTCCACAAAAGTGCTACAGTAATTCAGTGATGAAAAGAATGTTTTTCAAAGAAAGGCATTTAAACAACTAAATATCCTCATAGAAGTAAACATGTACCTAGTTGTAAAATAACACACATACCCCACATCTTTAAATGATACATAGATTTAAAAGCAAGCTAAAACTGTAAGCATTTAATAAAAAAAAGACACAGGATAAATATTCACCATTTCTTAGAATAAAAAAAATACTAACCATAAATTAAAAAGTGAAATGAAAAGTTAATATCAATTATTGATTACTGTGTACAAATTGTTGAAGATATATTTATGGGCATTGGTTTTGTTTTTTAAAAAACTTTTGTGAGCTGGGGATGTGGCTCAAGTGGTAGCGGGCTCGCCTGGCATTCGTGCGGCCCAGGTTTGATCCTCAGCACCACATACAAAGATGTTGTGTCCGCCAAATACTAAAAAAATAAATATTAAAATTCTCTCTCTCTCCCTCTCTCTCTCATTCTCTCTCACTCTTTCTTTAAAAAAAAAAAAAAACTTTTGTAATTCATAGTCCTTCTAATTTGTTATTTAATTTTTGCTGTATAGCATTTAAAAAATCCTCTAAGTATCTTTGTAGAATATGTGCTTTAAAACCTTATCTTCTATGCTATACAGTAATTCTATGCTGTATACAGAAAAATATATATATATATATTTTAGTATATATTTTATATAATATATATAAAATATATAGTACATATTTAGTATATATATATGTGTGTGTGTGTGTGTGTGTGTGTGTGTGTGTATAATTTTAGTACTGGATATTGATTCCAGGGGTGCTCTACCACTGAGCTACATGCCTAACTCTTTTTCTGTGTTTTTGTTTTGTCAAATATTGAGACGGGTCTCACTAATTTGCCAATGCTATACTGGAACTTGCCATCCTCCTGCTCCAATCTCCAATTACAAGCATACACTACCACATTTGGCTCTGAATGTAAGTTCTACAAACTATGGAAATATTATATAAATTTGAAATATACAATGTACATCCAAAATTTGGAGTTCCAATATACATCTGAAAATTTAACTTTATAAATTGTAGGTTTCATCATAAAGATAAAATAAATCCTCAACAAGATAAGTATTGTGAACAATATCAGTATTGAATATATTTCAGATTGTCACTCATTGCACAAAACCTACTAATGGTTTTCTCTTTTACTTTGAGTTAAAGTCAAAATCCTAACTGTGATCTATGAGCCCCATATGTAAAGCAGCTTTCCTTGTACATTCTAACACTTCAGGTTCATACATATTCCTTCCCTGATTTATTCCTTTCCTCCTCATCCCTTAGTGTTTAAAAATTTTATGTTCTTCATCATTTATTTTCTGTCTCCTCTAAAACAATTTGAATTCCATGAGCTCAGTTCATTTTTGTTTTTTATTTACTGCTAAATTACCAATGCTAATTAAAAAGACTGAAGTGGTATATAATTCCATAAATGTATTTTTTCCCTACAAATGAAAGAAGGGAAGAAGAATTAGAACTTTTAGATTTATTTCTTTTGTTTCTTCTATAAGACTCACTTTCCATAAGGATTTATGATCATTTTGGTGACTAAATAGAGAAGATAATGTAACATGGATAATGGAATAATCTGGAGAAATCTTGGGCAAAGTTTGATCTGTAATTTATTCTGGAATCATCCTATTGCTACTACAATTGCACTCTTAGACACCACAAAGTTCAAGATGGCTGTAAGGGTGGTATCCTGGAGGTGGTATGAGAATTTAAAAGTGTTATGAATTTCATAGCCTTTTGAAAAGACTGAAAGTAGTGTTTTGAAATATTATGGAAAAGGAATGTTGGAATATCTCATTAAGCTATTTACTGAATGTAGGATGGGTATAAAGATATCTTCTGGATTTTTTTAATGAGTAACTTATTGGTCCATTTATCATTGATCTTTTTGGCAGTTGGCTCAAAAGGATCTCTACCAATCCTGGAAATGAAACTTGAAGTAAGTAAAGTAAAATATTTCACACCTAACTGGGACTTTTCATTATGCAACTTCATAAATTTTCAAGTTTCCAAGATTATTTTTCAGACATTATGTATGTGTTGATATTTATTCACAAATATTAACAATTTTAATCTTCCACATTTTGCCACAACAATGCACTTTAATTCAAACTTCATCACCATAAATTGCTTTCCATTTGATTCTTTATTACTATTATTTTTTTGCTAAAATGTATTTTTCTATGGAATTAATTGCATTCATTCAACATTCACCCATTTGTCCCATCTCCCTCGAAATGGCACATTCGTGAAATGTAGTTGCCCTGGTTTTCTGAAACATATTTCAGTCTACCTGATGGCACCATGCATAATCCCATGTTAGTCAGGCAAACATTACTATAGAGAATCAGATTTACTCTGAACTGCAGATGAATAACTAAGTCTTATTTGTTAATCCTATGCTACAGTACTTACACTTTCCATTTTCAACATCTCTCAATAGCTATGAACAGTGAAAATATTGTATAAAATAACTTATTTGCTCTAACTATTTGATGTCTCTGAAATTCCAGTAGAGGAAAATTTTCTTCAGAAAAAAAAATCATCCTATTCCACTTAGACATGGAAAGGTAAAAAAATGATTCCATCTGCAGAGATCTCATTACATTTAGTGAAGCAAGTAATGTTCAAAGTAACAGTCACACAGAATGCCACTGGAGTTTCAACCAGATAGTATTAAAAATAAATCATCTTATTCTTGAAAGAAATAAAGCAGTTAAAATGATAAAGGATATTAAGCAAAATATTCTTAGTATAATTATAACATTCAGATGGCAAGGTCTTAATTAAAATTTTAGAATACATGGAGGAATTAGTTAAAAGAAAATGAACAGTGCATATTGAATGACAGTGCAGTGCTGTGATTAGTCATGAAAATCACATTATCATTGTATCTTCAGCACATTATATTGTGCTCCATACAAAGTTTATATAACAAATGTCAGTAAAATTAGTCAATTCTGTATCTTTACTTTATAATCTTCAGAGCAATTATTCTTGTCAAAAAAACTATTTCTTTTTCTTTACTCCTTTGAAAGTCAAAAATCTACTTTCTAACTTTTCATAAACCTGAGAAAGACATGATCATTCTTTATATTAGAATGCATTGTTTGTTTCTCTGTTGATATCAAATCTAGTAATTAAAATAAACTCTGCATATGGGGATACTTATTAATATTTATTTTAAATGAGTATGATTAGATTTTAAAATTTCTATTTGCGCCTATATTTTTCACTCCTCTCACTTCCAGTTAAGACTAGAGCAGGATATTGAAGCATGATACAATGTACCAGAAATGTTCTCATACTGTTCAAATGGAACTTAAAGACATATTAATTGGCCATTTCCAGGGGGAAGACTTGATAGAGATTTGGGACTATGAGATTTCCCTCAATGTTCAATCCCCAAATCACAACCACAACAAAAACAGCATCCACAGAGAAACACTGGATGAAGCTAAAGGTAAACTGAATGGTATGTGATACAAGATGAAGAGAAATCCATCAGTATCTGCAGGAATGCTTTCACAATCTGCAGGAGTCGATTGACACAACCTCATTCTTTCTATATTACACCTTCATAGCATACCAGAAGTAACTCTCAATGTGTCACAAATGATGACACAATTGGGTAATGGCTGTTTTTTTTAAAAAAGATTATATAATCATTCAATCTTTTGCAATATGTAATATCAAGTAAATTAGGTGAAGAATACATAAAAGGAAGCAATGATTTAGAAAATGAGTTCAGTAGAAGTTTATAACAAAGCTCATGGAGGTTAAAAGATGTACAAAAACATGAAATTGTATAAAGAACTGATTTAAAAAGCTCAGCCATTTGTAAAAATAATTGTATCTGAAAACATGAAAATATAAAAGAAGTAATTACTTTTAAAACTACAGAAAAAAATTCTTTAAACTGGAAAAGTCCAAAAATTACCAACCCATATTTGCAATATACCAGATATTTTCCCTTTCTTTCAGAATGAAAGAGAAACCTTTCTAAGAATTCACATAGAAAATAACATAAAATCCACCTCTCTCCATACATCCAAACTTTAACTGGGAATCCAATTTCTCTGGTACAAGCAAAATTGACAGAACATTTAATCTACACTTTAACATTTAAAATTTAGTGTCAGTTTGTATCACTACTACTATTGCAGTATAAATATTATATCCTTAAAGTATAAAATTGAGATGATGAATGACTATTAGACATACATGTACTGACATACACACATATAAATGAAAAAATATTGTAAAAATATATATTCAGTCAGCTAATGCACAATTATGAAAGAGACTGATAGAAGGGGATAGAACGCATTTCATTTCTTATAAATTAATTTATCAAATATGCATTCTAGCATTTTGAGAAATAAATTACAAAGGGACCTCAAGAATTTGAAGTACGAAAGAAATGGTGAATATTGAAATTACTTAAACTTAGGGTTGATATTTAAGCGATTCTTTGTAGTTCAATAATTAATGAATATGTTAATTATATCATTTATTTAGAGTAAGGTAGATAATTTTAGAAAAAAACAAATTTATTGTGGCAATTGGCATTTAAAATTCTTGTGTTTTCCAATAAAATATATAGAGTTAAGGATAAAAGTAACATGCTATTTTATATTACTAATTCTTTCTAGATTTTGAAAGATAGATGTAGTTTCAAATACAAACTTACAAGCAGAATTAAAATTAGATTAAATACTCAATTCACAATAAAGAAGAAAAATGAGCACCTAACCAATATAGCAAAATACACTTTTCGTATATTGAGAAATCTAGTAGAAAGCATATAAAAATAGTTTGAAAAACAATATGAAATGAGATGAACAAGCTAATAAAGTATGCCATAAAGCTCTAACAAATCACTAATATATCATGGCCAAAGAGAATGATTTTCATAAAGATAAGAACATCTTAATATTAAAATATTTACTAATGGTATTTTATATTAAGTTTAAAAAATGCATACAGGCTGAAAATAGATGCTTAAAATAGGTCTTATAAAATAAAAATGCATTCCTTATAATTTCTCTTTGTTAATTAATAAGAAAATAATTTCTTAATATAATTAAAACAGTATTTAAATATCATCAGCTTTGTCCACAATATTGAGATATTTGTGTAAATTGAGTTGAAATTTGTTCCTATCATAACATTATATTAGAAAATCCTTTCCAGGTTTCAGGAGATGGGCATTAATTGACTTTATCAATGTAAGGATGCTTTTATTACTGTTTCAAAATTATAAAATCAGAAGCCACACAAAGGACCAAGCAAAAGTCTTTCCACAATAAAAGATAAATCATTGGAGATTTTAATATTCTCTTTCCACCTATTAAAATGCTGAATTGTGTTTGGGAAGAGGGTCTTTGCAGTATTTTATTTATTTTTTACAAATAGTGCTCCACATTTTTAATATGATTAGTACACATTCCACCATAAAGGATCTTATGACATATAACCCAAGAAAACAAGCAATACAAAAAAAAAAACTTATAAGCAATCCACATGAGATTTATCCCACAAAAACTTCAATTATAATTGTGATTGACATTTTCATCAAACAGGGAGAAGAACAGATAAAATAGGGAAGAAATAGAGATATTTGTTAATCGTTGTTTGTGGCTACTGGGTAATCAGTGGCTCAATTGCTTCCAGACACCCTCAATTGTTAATAGAATTAATTCCCTTGTGACTGCATGAGTGAGTCTAGGGTGTTCTGTGTTTGGAATTGAAGTCTCTGATAGCTTCATGACTGTGGCATGCTTGGTGGCTAGGAAGTTTCTGTGTAAGACACAGAATGCCTGGCTGCTAGGAAAAGTTTTGTGCAAAGACACAGAATGCGTGGCTGCTATAGCAATGTTCTTCATGAAGAGTCTCTATATTAGAGTCTTATCATCCTTAACTTCATCTCAGGCACACAGCTCCTGGGAATAAAGAAACTCTCTTGTTAGACAAGGACAATGTTTCACTGAGCCTAAACCCATTCACAGAACAGTAACTTTATACAATGTACTTTCTTGAGAGCTACACAAAGTTCCTAACATTGCACATTGCAATTTAGTATGTAACTGAGGAATAAACTGCATGTTGCTAAATCTGTAATCTGCCTAGTAATACAATGAACTAATGATGCCAATGACCTCAAGTAACCTATTGATATAAATAAAGCTTGGCAGCTTGGCCTTTCTGCCATTCTGCCATCTTTCTTTCCTGCCTCTGCATCTTGTCTCTGTGTCTCTTTTTATTTTCCTTATGAGTGAGGATTTTAGTTTTGTTCCAGAAGTTATCCTCAGGTTCCAGCCACTGCTTTCCATCTTTTGCCAGATGGGCATCTAAACACAACCACTTACTTCAAGACACCTCACAAGTTTTGGTTCAGAAAAGGAGAAAAGGAGAGAATGTGTTTGCAGGAAGTTAGATTATACATGTAGAGATATAATTGGTGGTAGTGATGTTCTATCACCTTTGCTATATTCTATGGTTGAGAACAAGTCACAGCTCTGGGCCATAGACGAACAAAAGAAATTGTAGACATATCAGGAGACCGAAATCAGACCCTTAGGCTTTATCTTCCACACCTATGAACAACATAATTATATATAATGTACTCTTAATTGTCTCTTTATAAGACATAACACTATAGTATTATATACAGAGAGAAAGAGAGAAATATGCATACACACATACACACAAACACAAACATGGATGATCTTTTACTTTTTGTATTCATTTTCCACATGAAAATGTAGCAGACGTGTACAGTGCATCACATGACAGACACAGACTTAATGGGTTATTAAAAATCAGTGAATATAAGATGCCTTTCAGAATTACTCAATTCAATACTCAATTAAATACTCTCATAATAAACAAGAAAAATGAGCACCTAACCAAAATAGCAAAATATACTTTTTGTATATTGAGAAATCTAGTAAAAGGCATATAAAAATAGTTTGAAAAACAATAGGAAATGAGATGAACAAGCTAATAAAGTATGCCATAAGGCTCCAACAAAACTTAATATTTTATATTGGTCAAGTGAACTTTTTAGCATATTCTACTTAATAACAATAGCCATTTCTATGGAGACTCCACTCATTGCTCCATGAAATAACTGCTATGTTATTTCACTTACAATGAAAGGAAAACTGCATGATTTGAAATTAGAATGTGCTGTGGACACATAAGAACCTGCTTGATATATTCCCCCTTGATTCACTTTAATTCAGGAAATTATTATTTCATAAAGAAACCTGTCCACTGAGTCAAATGCTCACTTTCACATCAGGAACTGTGAGGGTGTCTCATGAATTAGCATACTTATCTGGGCATCATCTCTCAGATGCCGGCACTGAATAGGCATCTTACCACCCAACATGCTCTGCTTAAATATGAGGTGCTTCAGAGTGTACATGGGCCAATGCCCATAGAGGGAGCTCAGCAGTTATGTAATTTAAGCTCAATTACTTCACAAGTAGGCTCACACATGACAAGAATTATATTATGATTTCCTAAAATTTTTATCAGTATCTGGCCTTTAACCACTAAATATTGTGTTTTTATATTTTCACTGTTATTATATCTATTTAGAGAACTTTAGCAATGTTGGCATTAATGCCACAATATTCCCATTGGAGTAAGTTCATGAATTATCAGCTTCATTTCATTGTTCATTTGGTTTCACTAATTTATGCACATCTTCAAATAAGAAGAGATATCTTTAAATAAGCCAAGATTATTTGATTGCTTCTAAAATTCAAAGTATAGTTCTTACAGAATTTCCATTTGTAGTTTCATATAAGTAAATAATAATTGCTTTAGAGTGCAAAGTATGTGGTCACTTTTCTTGACTTATCAAGTAGAAAGACTGACATAACTTGCATTTCTGGTGATTTCATAAGGATTTCTTAGAAACTAGCCTTTCTAGGAGAAGGGGCCCCAGAATCAAGAATAAAAATAAAAATAAAAATATGTTTACATTAGTCTTAAGATACTGATGTTTACAAAATCAGCCTTGTTTTGACAAAGGTAATAAGTTTCTTCTCAGTTTCTTAGAAAACTAACAAAAGAGGTATAATTGGAAATAAAGAAACACATTATGTTTACTTTTTTAATTGCACTAATTATGTCAAATTTTTTCCTATAACAAATGGATTTTTGTTTTTTAAAATCTGTGTGTATCCTAATTCCACATTACAGCAGTTAATAAAATCATATTGGAAGTCTAAGTAGAAAGGATCTTGCATTAAATGAAATTAGAAGATTTGATATTTTGATATAAGGACCACTATTAGGTAAATCAACTTTCCCTGTACATTGGTAGTATATGTCTTTTTGTTTGTGCAAATAACTTTTTCCATCATTCATCTTTTCATTTTCTCATATGTTTCTGACTCTTGATATATGCTGTTATGGCTTCTCCATTACTTTAAGAAGGTTTGGAAAGTCATTTATCAAATTATGTTCAGTAAAGGTTCTGCTTCTATGGCTTGCCTAACCTGTATTTAATTTAAAAGTTGATTCTGAATTCCAGCCAGAAAATATGGCATAGGCCTGCTTTTCCCTGTTTTTCCCTACAACTACAAACCTAGAAGATTCCTCAAGAGATAACTATTAAAGAATTGTGAGATGCTAAGAGTGGAGTCCAATGGTAGGGATAGATCTGGAAAGTTTACAAGGCAGAATTCTGGAAATAATCAAACTTTACAGAGGACCTGGGAGATTTTCAAAGTACCTCTCAAGCATCCAGTTGAGTACTAATTAGCACATGCTACTGATTTGTTGTGTACTTATCAGGATCTCAAGCCATAATTATACGCTGTCTACGAGACACCTATATCAAATGTAAAGACATTAATCTGTGAAAAGCAAAAGGACATAGAAAGAAGGAAACCATGCCAAAACTAACAGAAACATGATAGATGCAAGAGATTTGGAATGTCTATATCTTTATACAAAGAAGACACCAGAGCAAAATATACCTTCAGGAATAGGAAGGCCATTTTATAGTAGAAGGATGTAAATTTGTCAAGGAGATACAATTATTGTAAAGATTCATGCATGAATAAATGAGCTCCAAAATATTTAAGCAAAACTGATAAAAGTATAAGAAGAAACATTCAAATTGGCAACCATAGCTGAATATTTCAAAAACTCCTGTCCATAAATGATAGAAAAAATAAACAGAATATCAGTGAGTATATAGAATTCTTGACTCTTCTATCAACTAAATTGAACCAAGTGGCATGTATAAAACATTCCAATCAACACCAGGATACACATCCTCATCAAATGTACATGGATTATTTACCAAGACAGATCATCTTCTGTACTACAAAAAAGTATTAACCTATATAAAGAATTTTAAGTTTGATACAAATATGTTCTCTTACATCAATTAGAATGTGATTAGAGATTGACTCTATCTGATTTTTGCAAGGGTGTAGAGCAACTCTGAATCTCTATTCTGTCAGTAGAAATACAAAATGTTACAAACATTTGAAAAACTAATTCCATTTTGTGCTGGTATAACAGAAAGATTGAGAGTAATTCATAATGAAAATAAATGTATTTTATCACTCTTCTGGAGGCTGAGAAGTCCAAGATCTGGACACTGGCATTTGGTGAGAGCTGTCCTGCTGTCATCACATGACAGAAGGCAGCAGGGACTAGAGAGGAAGAGGAGCTAAATTCATCCTGTTAAAATGGCACAAATCCCACTTATCAGAGCAAGGCTTTCATGGTCTAATTGTACATTAAAAAATCCCTCATCTTATACAGTTGCAATATCAATTTAATGTCACTATGAGTTTTTAAGGGTCAAATATTCAAACTACAGCCGCATCCATCCCACTGCTTGGTACTTTCTCAAGAGGAGAGCATTTTCCATGTTAATTTTCATTATAGCTTTAAATGTAAAAGCGATCAAGTAAAAAGAAAGGTAAAAGAAGAATTGATAAATTGCGTTCAGTAATACAAAGAGGAATGAACCACTGAACAGTGATAACTTGGATAAAGCTTGAAACAGTTATGCTGGAAGAAAGATTCTGAACAAAACAGGGAGAACAGGAGTGTACACTGCATGACTCTAATAATATTTAATAAATGAAGTATCCCAAGCTAATGGGAAGCGGATCAGGAAATTCTTGGAGTGAGGAGGCTCAGGGAGGTCTATAAGAGCAGGAACATAAAAGGAAACAAGGGAAGTTTGGAGGTGATGCATCTTTAATTACTATATATGTTCTTGAAGATGGTGATGTTTTCACAGGTAAGCAAAACTTCTCAAATTTTATAATTTAATCAGGTTGCTGATTCTATGCTCATTATTTGTCAATAAATTTTTAGTCAATGGCAAAACAAATGTAAAAAAAAATGGGGAAAATTGTATTATGAAATTTTAAAAGATTATAACATCTCTTAAATTATTCACGCATACAAGTATGGCTATAATTAAAAATATGAGCATTGCCATTCTTCAACCCATTTGAGTGATCTGGAAGCAAAATGTTTTATGCAAACAATCTTCAGTCTTCAAGAATGGAGAATCTTGAGAACAAATATTGTGGTTTGACAACCACAGAGCATAAATGACTTCTGTAATTTTCTCTGGTATTAATACAAAAATGAATGAAGAAGACTTCTCTCAATCAAGGCCATAGTATTTAAGGTAGATGACCCTCATTTCTTTTTTATTTTTATAAAATTAAGTCACTTTCTCTTTAGCTCTGAACTTTTTTTTTCATAATTTTAATTAAAAAATTTTAAAAACCAACATATTTCAAAATTAAATAAGATTTTCTATATTATTAAAATGTACAACTTTATAATGTTTATAAATTTTACACCATAATTTGTTAAAAAAATTATATTATAACTTGACAAATTATCAAAAATAATGAAGAAAAATTTTGTTGGAAATATTAATCAATTTTTGATGGACATTAAGAATTAATGACAATAAACTATATAAACTATTTAAAAAAACAACAAAGTCTATATTATTTATATACATGTGCATATTGATTCTTAAACAAAAGATTCATAAAAATTCTAATTTCTCAAAAGAATTAGTTTAAATATTTAAATAAAATTACTACATTTCAATTTAAAAGTTTATTTTACTGTAAGTTTTCCTGAATAAAAAATGACTAAAACTATTAAAAACAAAGTAATACATAAAAAGGAGCCCAAGACTTCTTTTTTAAAAAAATATTTTTTAGTTGTAGATTTACTCAATGCTTTTATTTTTGTTTATTTTTTTGTGGTGCTGAGGATGGAATCTGGTGCCTCACCTGTGCTAGGGGAGTGCTATACCACTGAGCCACAACCCCAATCCCAGCCTAAGACTTTTGAGAGTTGCAAAAAAATAGCAAAACATAAAAAGTAACTGCTATAAAAATAATATTAAAAATAAAACAAAACATGAAATCATGCTTCATTAGGAAAGAGAAAGACCACAGCTTCACAGATAAGTGACATAGATATTTATAATTTTAATTTTAATCAAAAGAGCACTCTCTAAAATTCTTGCTAATACATTTTTTTTGAGACATAATATTTATACATTAGGGGTTTCATGTGGTCATGCAGTATATATATATATATATATATATATATATATATATATATATATATATAATGTGTAATAATCAAATCAAGATAACAAGCACTTTCATCTCTTCAAATATCTTAGTGTAGGAAAATTTGTATTCTATAATACATTTTAATGTCTTTCCAGGTTATATGATATCTCAAAAAATATAGCACGAAGGTGAATGAAATGCTAACAATTTGGCCCCATCATTATGTTAAAGGAACAATACAGCTAAGATATAATTAAGGGCTGATTTGGCTGCTCATTGCTGTGAGATTCTTTAAATCACTAGCAAATAGACAGAAACTCCCCTGTGTTAGTTTTCTAAGACTGCTGTAATAACTTACCACAAACTAAGTAGGTAACCGACAGAAATTTATTGTCTTGTGATTCTGGAACCAGAAGTCCAAAGTCAAGGTGTCCTCAGAGGCAAGCTTCCTCTGAGTCCTCTATGCGCAGATCATTCTTTTATTCTTCCACCTGCTGATAACCTCAGACATCCCTTGGCCAGTGGCAGCATAACTCCAATCACTGCCTTATCTTCATGGGACAATCTTCTCTCTATGTATCTTCTCTTTTGTAAGAATACCAACCATATTTAATTAAGGGACACTTTAATTAGCTAACTTTATGTTATCTAAAGATTCTATTTCCAAATAAGGTCACATTCTAAAAAAACTGCAGGTTAGGGCTTCAACTATTCTTTTGATGCACAAAATTCAATCCAAAACAACCCCCACCCCCAGATAAAACACATATGTGTAGTAACCAGAAAGAAAAAGGATTAGTTCTTACTATTACTTTTCCTTCCTTTTTGATGATCTTGAGCATGGTACATTATATACGTCCTATCCCCCCAAAAAGAAAACTATGTAATCCTCCCAATATCTATATGAATCAGGCTCTGATATTATTAATAATTTAAAGAGGGGGAAACAGAGACACAGACAACTTTGGTAAATTGATCAAGACACATAGGAAGGGCCAGGATTCTAATCAGTGTAGTTGTTTTATGGATAAATTTCCGGGTCCCTGGAAGAAATAATTCTCAAAACTCTCTGTAAAATTGTGCTAGTTAAAAGTATATCAAAACCAGATTCCCTGACACTCATATTCAATACTCTTATATATTCTGTCATAGAATAAAAATACATCACAACCTGGGCTGAAATAACTAGTAATTGCTATAAGCCAAGGATGGCTTCCTGAGTCACATGCACACCTTAGACTATATTTGTCTGTTAAAATATTATTACTTGTCTGTGCGATTATTTTCTTCATTTATATATAAACCTAGAAATTAGCACAGGGATTCCAGGTGCAGAGAAATGTGCTAAGCAAGAGGAGAAATGAATATATATGAAGAATGAATATAGATACTAAAACTTTAAGTTACTTAAATGCCTGTTTCTGTTTTAAGTTGCTTAAATATTAGCTCTGCTTTGAGCTGTTTTTCATATACTCTGAGATTTTTTTGTCAATGTGAATTTTAAAGCCTTGTTTGGCATATATTTGTGTACATGCACAAACACATACCCCATACACTTTATAGCTCTGATCTGGTAACCAAACTGAAGCTCCTTTGAAAATCAATGAATCACACTGTGACAGGTTAATACCTCTGTTCCACTACTGCTGCTGTGCCAGGATGATGGATGATATAATGTGCAGGCGTCCAACTGAAAAAAAGCCGCTGAGTCTTGGTGTGAATTGAGGTGTTGATGAAAGATGAGCTCTTGCTTAAAAGAACATATGTTGTTCATGAAACCTCCAGAGAAATTATTAAAAATGCACTATTCATTTTTAAGAGAGGTTTAATTACTGGTTAGACAGCGTACAGCAGTGTTCCTATAATCTTCCTGTTGCAGCATTGCTGTGAATGATGGGGGTGTGAAATATTCTGTATACAATTTCAGAAAACTGCAAGTTAGCATGGATAACAGCCTCATCAATGTGTCATCAGAAAAACTCAATTGGGAGGTCTGACATAGTGAGAAGGCTGCCCTGTTTTACACTGTGGTTCAACATTTAAGAAAGTCGCAGATACCATTTTGGGCACTTTTCCTTATTTTTTGGAGACTGTACAAATACATAGGAATTAAGAGCAGTGAAACAGTTTAATTTCACCTTACTATCTTCAAATAAGAGTTCAGGTGAGCTGTACAGATAAGGTTTTGCTGCAGATAATTATAGAATTTGCTATTGTGATCAAGGGAATGCCAGTCAACTGGAAAAAAATTACAACAGATCTAGATAAGATAAAATCAGGCCAAGAAACAATAATTTGTAGGGGGGGGGGGTTGTTTTTACACTATGCTTCACCAAAATATAGAAAGAGTCCAGCTAGTCCAGTTAGTGGTGGTATTTCACATCAATTTTTGATTCAGCTGCATATTTTGGATTTGAGGTAATTTCAGTGTAGCTGACATACTTCCATCCGAATATTGAAGTACCCAAAGTTTTGTTTTAATTTGTGCAGAAATATTGACTGCTATAATGAATTGTGACACTTCTGGACTTCCTGAGGGGATTGCTATTATCCATCCTGAAATATCTTTTCCATCCAAAGCTTAATGATTGATTTCCCTATAAATTCATTGTTGTTTTATGGGTTTGAAACTTTCAAATGTAAATATTTCTTGCAAAGTTAAGTCCATAAGCTTATATCAGTCCTCTTTATTGTCTGGTATCGATTTTTAGCTCTCAGATTGAATATATACTTGGACAAGAAAAAGAGAAGGATAAGAATTAAATCATAATGCAACCTGCTTTGAAGTAGAGCAGGTATCTTCTATAGACAGGGAAAAGCAAATAAGTGAATATAAAGACTTTTAAGAAAGCAAGGATACAACCTTTACTTAATGATGTTGTTTAGGGCTCATCCAGTTTGGACGGTGTAAAGCTGGCTCAAAGAAAACCAGAGACATACTCAGATGAACGCAGGTGAAATTTGTGTGTGTATGTGTATATATTATAGTTATATAAAATAGTTGGATTCATTGTGACATATTCATAAATACATATAACATAGTGTTTAAGTAAGTTTTTCAATAATGGTGAACAAAATGCCTGACAAGAGCAATTTAGAGGAGAAAAAAGTATATTTGGGGGCTCAAGGTTTCAGAGGTCTCAATCCACAGCATAAATATGGGCTCAAAGTGAGGCAGCACATCATGGGGTAGAGTCCAGAGGAGGGCAAGCCTTCCATGGTATGTCCCACAATGACATACCTTCACCAGTCATGCCCCAATGCCCATAGCTAGCACCCAGTCAGTCCATTCAAACTAGAATAGACTGACTCAGTTGCAACTTTCACAACCCAATTATTTTCTCTCTCTATGGTCCTGTATTAACCCAGAAGCTTTGGAGGAACAACTCACATCGAAACCATGACAATTGTTTTCTCCATTTCGGTCCCAATCACTACCTGCTTCGCACCTTCCTCCCCACTGATCCCCTAAATCTACTCTATTGGTTTTCCTTCTATATAATTTTGAATTGGTACTTTACAGTCATATATAAAATTGGAATTTATTGTGTTTTAAAATAAGATAACTGCCTCTTCTCCTTATGGTATTCTCTGATGTGAACTTTTTATAGATGTGTCTAAACTTTCCTTAATATTAATGATTCAAATTTTAAATGGTATTCTCTTATGTGAACTTTTTGGAGATGTGTCTAAACTTTCCTTAATATCAGTGATTCAAATTTTCTATATAATTTCTTGGTCATTTTTCTATTTTGAGTAGTTTTTTTAGAACACTAACATTACCACTCACTTTGCTAGCTGTAAATTTCCCTGATACACTCAAGATAATTGCTAAGAAACCAAGGAGCCAGAAAATCTACTTTTAAACATGGAGGAATTAATTGGCATCTTGCTCCTGATGAGAGTCAATTTTCTTCCAAATTTGTTTTTCACAATATTACCACCTGGTATGGTTTGGATATTGAATGTCCATCAAAAGCTCATGCATTAAAGGCTTGGAACTCAGCTTATGATGCTACTGGGAAGTTTTGGAAATTATAGAATATGGGACCCAATTGGAGGATGTTAAGTCACTGGGAAGATGCCTTTGAAGGGTATCCTGGGCCCCCCAGCTCCTTTATATTTCTCTCCTTTGCTTCTTAACTACCATCATATGGGGAGCTTTCCTCTACCACAATTCCCACTATAATATTTAGACTCTCCATAGGCTCAAAGTAATGGAGAAAAGTGACCACAGAAACTGTGAGCCAAAATAAATATTTTGTCATCTTGTTTATCTCAGGTGTTTTGTCAGTGATGGGAAACTGACAAACATATCACCCCTGTCAATTCTTTTACTCTAGGAAATTTCTTGCATTTCTCTTCCAGGTAAAATAGGAAGGAAAAATCCATATTGCTGCAGTCTGGCTGGGCACAAAATCATGAGCCACTCACAGCTTTGTAGACTCAAACAGCAATTCTTTATTCCCGATCTCACACCGGCCCTCTACAAACACATTCTGGGGAAATCCATGTTCTGGGCAAAATCCACCAGGCTCAAAATTCCAAATACTCTCTGAATCCCCTGAGAACTCAACGGGAACTCCAAGAGCGGGCATGCCTGAGGCAGCAGGATACGCCCTATTCCCAGCAGGGTACACCTTAAACCTGGAACTGCCCTAAACCCAAGGAAAGCCCTAAACCCTGATCCGCCCTAAACCCGGATCCGCCCTGGTCCTTGAGCAAGGTCATCTTACATGCAATGTCACTGCAAATGACCTGGGTCCAATATGGAGAGTCCTTCCTCTAAGCAACATTGGGTAGGCTGACAAAGAAATTGCCATGTGTCATTCCTACTTGGCAATGGCTCTCAGCACCATATCATTATGAAGAAGATTTTGTACTAATGGAAGTTTTAATTCCCCCTACATGAAATGTAAACTTAGTTCTGGTTTTTCAAGTTTATTATAAAATCTTTACAAAAACATTTATGAGAAATATTATGAAAAAGTTGCATTAGGTTACTGGAAGTGTTTGATGAAAATAAAATAGACTACACGTTCACACAACACATTTATTTTCTCACTCTTTCACAACCCAGTTATTTTATCTCTGAACAGTCCTGTATTAACACAGAAGGCTAAAAGTCTATGGTCAGGGTTCTAGTCAATTCAGTTTCTAGATAGAACTGTATTCTTGACCTGCAGATGACTACTTTCTTGTGTCTTAATGTGGCCTTTTCTTGATGCATGTGTGAAAGAAGTATATTAGTAAGCCTTTCAGTGCTGTGACCAATATACCTAATGAGAACAACTTAAAGGAGAAAATGTTTATTTGGAGGTTATGATTTCAGAGTTCTGTTCAGAGATGGCAAACTTCATGGTTATGGGGACAAGGTAAGGCAGAATATCATGGGGAAAGGGTACAGTAGACAGAAGCAGCTCCTGTCATGGCAACAGGGAAGCAGAGTGAGTGAGGAAGGAGTCCTGAGGAAGAACAACTCTTCCAGGGCACACCTCCAGTGACCCACCTCCTCCAACTATGCCCTATCTGCCTAGAGTTACCATTCAGTTTGTTCAAACTAGGATGGGCTTATCAGATTATAGCTCTTAAAATCCTTTCATTTCTAAATATTTCCACTTTTACTGGTTTTTGAGAGGACACCTTGTATCCAAACCTAGCAGAGAGAGAGGGAGAGAGGAGAGAACACAACCTCTCTGGCGTCTCTTCCCATAAGGACCCTAGTTATTTTAGATCATGATTCTACCTGAAATACCCAATTTAAGCTTAATTACTTATTTAGAGGCCCCCTATTTCCTTGTATAGCTACACTGGAGGATAGAACCTCAACATATACATTTTAGGGAAACAAACATTCAGTTCATTACATTTTGCTCCTGTCTTCCAAAAATGCATGTCCTTCTCACATATAAAATGCATTCGTTCCAACTCAATCTTAAAGAAGAATGAAATTAAGGCATAAAAAGGTAAATGGTTGTGAGGGGAAAGGGGGGGAGAAACAAGGGAGAGAATTGAACAACAGCAGATGAGGTAGAGAGGGAAGATGGGAGGGGAGGAGAGGGGGGATAGTAGGGGATAGGAAAGGTAGCAGAATACAACAGTCACTAATATGCCATTATGGAAAAATGTGAATGTGTAACCGATGTGATTCTGCAATTTGTATTTGGGGTAAAAATGGGAGTTCATAACCCACTTGAGTCAAATGTATGAAAGATGATATGTCATGAGCTTTGTAATGTTTTGAACAACCAATAATAAAAATAAAAAGTAAATGGTTAGGGCTGGAGAATATCATACTAAACAAAATAAGTCAATCCCCAAAAAACAAAAGCCAAATATTTTCTCTGATAAGTGCATGCTGATCCATATTGAGGGTGGAGGCTAGGGAAGAATGGAGGAACTTTGGACTGGCCAGAGGGAAGTGAGGGGAAAGGATGGAGTATGGGGGTGGGAAAGATGGTATAATGAGATGGAAATTATTACCGTATATACATGTATGATTGCATGACTGGTGTGACTCTGCATCATGTACAACCAGAGGAATGAGAAGTTGTGCTCCATTTGTATACAATGTGTCAAAATCCTTTCTGCTCTCATGTATAATTAGAACAAATTTAAAAAAAAATACATTTATTCCATCTCAATGGCACCCAAGTCTTTGGTATAACAAGAACCCTAAAGTCTAAAGGCCAAATTCTACTCTAAATAATATACGTTGAGTGAAACTTGAGATGTAATTTGTCCTGCGGCAACATTCCTTCCCAGTTTAGAATCTGATATAGCAGAAAGGTTATATGCTTCAATATATTGGGACAAGCCTTAGGCAGACATTTTCATTTTTGAGGGAAGAAGTTAAAAAGAAGAAAGGGGCAGTGAAAACCATGGGAGTTCTAAATCTACCAAGGAAAATTTCATTAGAACATAAGTCTGGAGAATAACCCTTTGGCTTAATGCCCTTCTCTCCTGGCCCACTCAGGCAGCAGCATCACCCCATATTTTCACAAGGCAGTTCCTGTCCTCACAGCTTTCTTCATAAGTCCCACCAATGTAGTCTGCCATGATGGTCCCTTGTCCTGCTGAAACCATGGAGGTGGCCTTACTCTCTGAAACTGTAGAGGAAACAGTCTTGTCCTCTTGGCCTGTGATGGAAATATCAATCTTAATGGCCTTTTAACCACATTTTATAGTTATTCTTCCCTTTTCTTTAAACATGTGCTCAAAACTTTCCATCATTCTGTCCCATTTCTCTCTTATTTATTCCCTCTTGGCAGTGTTTCAAGGTGGATAATTCTACTGCTATGTCTGGCTTTGGTTGAGATGGATTATTAGTTTCTGGCCTTCATAGCCATGCTAATCTCATTATCAAGTGTTTGTTTAATCACCATGTTAACGATTTTCTTGAAACATTCTTTTTTCCTTTTTTCTTTTTGTTCCCCCCAATATGGTTAGTTGGACATTTTCCAAAAGTCCATTTCTGGTTTTTTTCTACTTAACATCTCCTATAATTTATCACTCTTCTCTCACATTTCACCATAATCAGTAAGAAGAAACCATTCCCTTTCACCAATGCCTTGCTTCGAAAACTCTCAATGAAAAATCTAATTCTGTGTTTTTCAAATTCTACAATCCTGTCCTCCTCAAAATATTATAACACACTTAGGTCAAGTTCTTTGCTAATTTATAACATAGGTTGCCTTTCCTATAGTTTATAGTAAACTCTTCCTTATTTCCCTCTGAGGTTTTACCCAATGTTTTTAATATCCCTATTTCTATCAATGATCCCTTCAAGGTAATCTAGGCTTTATTTCAGAATTCACCTCAAAGTTCTCCAAGCTTCTACTTATTCCCTAGATCCAAAACTGCTTCCATGCTTTTGGGCATTTGTTTTAGCAAAATCTCCCATCACAATATCAAAATCTATATTATCCTGAACAGTTGGCTATTACAGAATACCATAAGTGGAATGGATTAAATAATTCAAATGAATTTTTTCATCTTCAGTACTTAAAACATTAAGTCTGTAAAATTCAATCCTCAACAATATATGATCCATGAACAACAATTTACAAATATTGGTTAACAATAGTAGCCATGATAGCTTGAAAATAACTTCCCATCAATAATTTGGTTGTCATCCAGAAAGTTTTATTGTTGTAGGTTACTTATTGACAAACTGGAATTTAATTTTAAATACAACTGGATAATTGCATGACATATATGTAAGGATAGAAAGAGTCTAGGGTTTTTTTTTTAAGGTCATTTTTTTTAAAACAATTTTTTTAAGTTTGTTACATTTATATAATTTCTGTACTAGAATACACTTAATAGTTTCTTTAATTATTTTACCAGAGTAATTTTGACTTAGTCTGTCTAACAATATTCATAATATCAAGGATTTGTTTTAATGTGTATATGTTTCATACTTAATAGTAAAGTTTTTAAAAGTTAAAAAGTCTTTTTTTTAATTAAAAGAAAGCATTTGTATGTATGCATCTGTCAGAATATAGTCAGGAAAAAGAAATCACACAACACACCAGTAGAAATGAAAAATACTAATGTAAAGAATTAGGGAGTAATACATGTGGTTAACTACTAAATAGGACAAAAGAGGACTATAAGATATATAAAGACAGCAAATGTAGAAAGTGAATAAGTACAAAAGCAAGAACTTAGAAGAGGAATTTCCCACCAATGCTGAGATTCAGACTTCAATGGAGAGAGTATTGTTCCACAGAAACAGGCAGAATGCTCTTAGCAAAGAAATTTCTCTAAGGCTTGGGTCATAGCTGCCAATCAGCAGGAATGTCCCACTGGGAACTGAATATTCACAAGAGGCTGCAAGTAAGCTAATCCATTTACAGCTGTGCCAAATAAATAAAAGCAAAGAATAAATAAAATAAATAATGCTAGATGTGTACTCATTAACATAGCTCTTTATTCTTAAATGCAGCTGTAATTTATCACAGAGTGAATTTTATTTTAGATTTTTCTCCTGGAGTTTGTTGCTGTTACCCATGGATGCCAAGAACCCCTGCAAAGTTGTTTTGTTTTTCCCACAGACAATGAAATAGGCTCTGGAACCAAATCCTTTGGATTTTATCAGTGTTTCCCTTAGCTGAGCTATTAACATTGATTGATGATGAGTCCATATTTATACATCCTTATCTGATGAAGAGGGAAGAATGAACATTTTATTTTATATATCTCAAAACCAAGAATTTGCATGTTAACTCTTACACCACATGTAGAGTAATATGTACTTATAGTTCATTTTCCTATTTATCCCACAATAACCTGGGCCCTAGCCAGACAAACATCAGAATAACTGAAATGTTCTATGTCAATTCACACATACTATAATGATCAGAGCGTAGGTTTTAGTCAAATCTTATTTCTTTTCAATCCTTTCATGTTTTATAATAAGTATTAATCTAGGAATTGTTTCTTCTTCATTGGCATAGATTCCTGGGTGGCCTGCTCCAATCATGTCTGAAGATGCTGCCTAGAAATATCTTAAGCCTATAGAAAACATTGTGTTGGTTGAAGCTGGGATTAGTTATACTAATAGTATTAACTGTTATATATTCAGCATTGAAATTACAAATGTACACCAGAATATGCCTCCTTTTAAGGTTTTCTGTTTCACTAGTGAAATCATCATATATATGTAAAATAAAATAATACATGTCTTAATTGAGGTACATAGAGTAAAACCACAAAACATTACTGGACATTTCTCTACAGTGGAAAAAGGAATCAGAAAAAGCTTAACAGATAGCATGATAAGCTGAAAAAGGATAGAAAGAAGAGTTCCTGCATGAGGGGCAGAAGAGTAATTCATGAAGGTAGAAAACAACAGACTGTTTTTATTAGAATCCTGTGTATCATGATTTGGTGGATTTGAGGCAGGTATAATGAAGAATAAATGTAGTGAGATAGGTAGGACTAGATCAAGAAGATTCTGTCATGAGCAAAATTACTTAAAAACCATCTTATATAAATACAATTGTAAAAAAAATTCTTCTTTAGCTACCTTCGTGTCATAACTGAATAAAACATAAAAAATGTAGTACTTACAAGAGAGGATAGACACAGAAAATCCCTAAGGAAAACTGAGAAGTAACCTTTGCCACAAGATTCCTTTGCAGGTTTAATGTAAGCTAATTTTGTCATCTCCATTCATTTTTGGGATATTAATGGAGAGGGACTCATCTTAGTGATCACATTTGTGGCCTCCTTGTGAACATGTCTTGTAAAGGGTCTAGTTTAGTTTTTTCCCAGACTCATCTAATTGCCAGGGTTCAGGCCTATTAAATTATTCTTTTATTCACATTTTCTCCACTTCGAAGCCCTCTTGTAGAGAAGCATACTTCTTTATGACTAGTAACTCTGTAAGTATAAAACATTAAAAGCAGAAATTTATCTTTAAACTATTTACTTTTGTTAGAATAATATGGGAGGTCTATGAAAATATTATAAAATTTGACATATCAAAATATTCTCCTCATGAGTTTACAGTAACCAATACAAATTTCTTTAGATATTTGAGCTTAACAAATACAATACTGTTGTATGAATCCTAGGCCTTAATATAGGACTGTTCTAATAAAACAGAGATTTAATCTATAACTCAGAGAGATTCAACTAAGTTCAAGCATTCTTGTATTTGAGAATAATTCACTTTAGTATGTTTATTTAATAAAGGATTCTTATTCAGAGTATATAAATAACTCACATATCAATTTAAGGAGAGTTAACTCAGTAGAAACATGGAACAAGCCTCAACTAGACACTTTATCAAAAAGAATAAAGAAATGAAGTCACTATGTCAAGGAGATGTCAGCACTCCAATGTCCATTGAAACTTTATTCACAATAGTCAAAATATGGAATAACTGTAAATATCCACCAAGGGCAGAAGCATAAAGATTAGGTGGAATGTGTACAAAGTAAGTTCTGTCTAGCCTTTTTAAAAGAGGGACATCTTGTTTCTTAAAACTCAGATGAACCTGGAGGACACAATGCTAAGCCAGGCAAACAAAGAAAACACTGCCTGATTACCAGGGGATCCAGTAGGGAAAAGGGTGAGGGTTAGGCAAAAGGGTACCAAAGTTTAGTTAGAAAGGAGGAATAAATTCTAGAGATCTATTGTGCAGCATGGTAACTAGAGTTAAGAATAATGTACTATATATTTGTAAATTGTTAAGAGTGTAGTTATTATTTAAATTTTTTTAAATTGAAACATAATAATGATACCAATTTATGGGATAAAGAGAATAGATTTTAAATGATCTTACCACATACAAAATAAAAGTATGTGTGGTGATGGATATATTAGTGGCTTGATTTAATCTTTCCACAACAAAAAGATCAAAACATCATATTGTATACCATATTATATACAATAAAATAAATTTTAAAAATTTAAATATTATATTTTATGAAATAATTTATAAATATTTGATATTTTAAAATTGATTTGGCATTAAAAATAATTTGACTGATCTGTTAGCTCCTTGATCTGAAGGAGCAGTTTTCATTCCTCTATGATCACATAAGCTTTTCTTCTGCTCTTCAGCATGTTTTTTTTTTTTTTTCCCTGAACAGTGACAGGGATCTGCTATCATTTCTGTATTCTTCTTGTTGTAGACTAGCATGATGGACTCAGGTGGCAAAAAATCAAAGCCCCAGTGGACTCAATTTTTGTACAGGACCGGTGAACTGACTGAACTATGTGGCAAGACTGTGAAAGTATAGTGTTCTTGCTTAAAGAAACAAATTACTTGCCTTCTCTTTTATTGACTTACAGAAAAATAGCATTTACCAGTTCAATAGTTACATTCCTAATGTCAGGGGCTGTGCTGATTTGCTTTCCTAAAGTGAACCAAACCTAGAATAGCAGTTTCAATGGGAGTCAGCACCTAAGGTTTCAATAATTCATTGTCATTGTGCTAAATCAATCTATCTTCAGTAATTGCAAAACTGGCAAGTTAATGGGGATTTGATAAGACTCACCAACCCTGACTCTTTCAATCTTTGATGGTTGTAGTTAACTTTATAATTCTTTCAGAGATTTGGTATTGTTTTTGTTTCCCTCTTTGACAGAAAAAGATAATTCCATGAACTTTTCTTTCACAAGTAGTCTTTATTCATGGTGTCAAGTTACCAGGGCAATTATTCTGCCATCATACTTTGCAACTGAGGGAAGATCTGTCTTCACCAACTTGCCATGAAGAAAACTTTGTTGACATAAATATCTCCAATTATTTCTTAGCTTCTCTACTCCTCATTCTGATCACTAGAAATGATAGTGCTAACCCAGAAAAGAATTACAGACTTAAACCCAGAGCATAATTACTTCCAAGTTATCTGAGGATTTCCCTCTATTTCATAGATGCTTTGGTGGATGATACTAAGAAGAAACATTTAGGGTGGGCTAGAAGGAGAAATTACATTATATCCCACGTGCATGTGTGTGTGTGTGTGTGTGTGTTTGTGTGTGTGTGTGTTACACTCATTATTATATTATACACTTATAATATCAATGAAATTATATTAAGAACTTATAATATCAATGAAAGCATTCCTCAATTGAAAAATCTATTTGAAGGATCTCTATATGTGAATTGCTTCTTACATGGCTGAATGACTGATATTGGTCTTGTATACTGAGACTTAGATCTGATTTCTCTTTGCCTAGAGGACTTTTTTTTTTTTTTACTTTAGTGACCTAATTATCTATGTTGTTTTTTAAGGACATCATGAAGATTTAGCCACTACCAGGATTCCTGATGAACTCATTTTGGTTGTTACATCTCCTACAAAGGTATTAATAGCAAATTTGCTTTTAAAAATCGTTCATGTCCTTTGACTCTTTCATAGTATCTGAACATACCCTTGGGAATCTTGGAGTCCTTGTCTGTTGCAACACAACACTGGCTTTCTCAAACTAGCAGGAAAATTCACAATAAGATTTTTGAAAAGGGTATTTGCCATTGTGATTTTTTTCTCAACACCTTGATAAAAGTATCTGTTCTGTTCTTTTATGGACAAGGAACATGAATTATATCTAATAATATCAATTCATGTTCCTTATCACCCTACTTTAGACGTTTTCTCATATATTAAAATAAATTATTTCTCATATCTCACCTTCACTTATAGACCATAGTTGAGTACAGATTTTAATCAATCAACTAAGAAAATGATTATAAATTATTTCTGCTATTCTAGTAAATTGAGTCCAGAGTTTCTCACAACATGTTTATATATTTATAAGCTCAGTTAATTTTTTATTCTCCTCTTATTCATCTAGTAACTACATAAATTCCCCATATATATTCACTACATTTTTGTGACCATAAATTGCCATCCCTATAATTTATTTTTTCCTCCAGAATATTTTCTCTCTTAGGATTTGATTTTTTAATTATGTAATTGGCTGGGTTTGGAGTCAAATTAAAGGCACGAAGGAAGAAAGGAGTGTTTTAAGGTAGATGATGGGATCCTATAATATTAGTTGCAAAATGACACTCTCAGATGAGTATCTATTTGGTTTTCAAAGTGCATGGGAAAAGGTTCCTCTTCAACTTTCAATCCCCAAGTGATGAGAAATTCCATAGAATCTGATAAAACATAACTGTTGGGGGGCTGGGGTTGTGGCTCAGTGGTAGAGCACTTGCCTGGCATGTGGGAGGCCCTGGGTTCTACCCTCAGCACCACATAAAAATAAATAAAATAAAGGTATTGTGTCCAACTACAACTAAAAAATAAATATTTTTTAAAAAAACATAACTGTTGGTAGAGGTTAGCAATGAGCACTGAAATACATGGCAGGGTCAAAAATCTTTTTTGTTTTAGAGGGAGGGGCATACTGGGGATTGAACTCAGGGGCATTTGATTACTGAGTCACATTTCCAGCCCTGTGATATATTTTAGAGACAGGTCTCACTGAGTTTGCTTAGCATCTCACTTTTGCTGGCTGTGAACTTGTGATCCTCCTGCCTCAGCCTCCAGAGCTGCTGGAATTATAGGCATGTGCTACCGCTACTTTAGGATCTTCTTTAAGCTACTTTCAAAGTAGATGAGAAAGCAAAGTGGGGTAGTTAATTTGTAGAAATTAATCAAAAGCAAAGGAGCTAATGTGAAAACACATTTTAAAAAATTACTAATGGGACTAACTGTTTGGCAGTGTTCATTCATGTGTATGTGATGCTAGGAATTATGGCTATAGGTGTCTCCATTTGTCTGGGAAGGAAGATTCCTTTAGTAGCACAGGGGCACTAAGGTAACTTCTGACTAGCTATTGACCCCAGTGCCTACATTAACATGGGATGGACTTGTGGATAAGGCCACAAGTCAATAAGATGGCCACCATGACTTTTCTGGAGAGGACCAACTAAGGTCAAAAACTCCACCACCAGACAGGAGTTGAACACCTGATTGGCAAAGAGTACTAAAGTGGTCTCCAGTACTCTTGGCAAACATCAAACAGTAATAAATTTGGAGATAGCATTGTCTCCTTTGTCATTCTCTACTTGGGGACAGCTCTCTCTCTCTCTCTCTCTCTCTCTCTCTCTCTTCCTCTCTCTCTCTCTCTTTCTCTCTCTCTGCTTTCTGCTAAAATCTCACTTTGCATTTACTTTACCTTCACTTATAAGAAAGTTCTCTTGCATGGCTTTTGGTGTCTGACTTTACATTTTCTTTCATCAGAACACAAAACTGAGCTTTGGAGCTTCAGCTCCCTGCTTTCCTGCAACAATACCCATTTTTTTTTTCATAAATAACCTATCAAATTTTTGTGATACCACTCTTTTACTGTTGTTGACCAAATGTTTAAAGACATTCAAGAGCAAAGAATTTAACACATTTGACTACAACTATAACGTGCATTGATTGGCTTGAAAGCTTAACAAGAGACTTAACTAAGTTCCTAGACTTCATTCCATGCCTTGAGTTTGTCAAATTATTTGTCTTCTATATTTTATTCCCTTTATGGTCCTGAACTTTTTATTCCTTGTGCACTTTTTGATAGTAATGATCGGTTCCTCAAAGTCTTGCTTATCCTTAATGGGTACTTCAGTGAAACATATGCAATGATTTGAATACTATTAACATAATGATAACATCTACATAGCTTTCCTTCTTTGCCAGATATTGGTCTAATTTCTCTATGAGTTTAACTTGTCTGATTTTTACAGCTGGCTATTGGATTGACAATTATTCCCATTTTACAGTGAGTAACTTGAAACACTAATCAATTAAATAACTGATCTATAATCTGTGTTTTTCACCCAGAGAACTTGTCACTGAGTTTTGAATAATTGTTTATCCATTGTGTGCCATGGGTTATTGGAACCTAGCCTAGGGTTAAATTGCTCACAATCCTTCTGACATTGGTTCTGTTTTCAGATAGATTTTTTACTGAAAAATAAACTAAATCCAATACTATTTTATTAGGCATATAATTAAATTGCTAAAAAACATTATCTCTGAATCTGTTTCTAGATTACAGAGCCAAGAACACTACATTCAAGTGGTCCCATGCAATGATACAATAATGATGGCACGGCTGTAATTTTTCTGTACTCTACATTGCAGATTGCACTGTAGACATAGCTGGTTCAACATTCAGTGTTGTTACGAGTTCTTGTGCCCTTACCAAAACCACGGTCAGCAGCAAGCTGCTTAGGTTCCAAAAGCTGATGCCAGAGGCTTGTATCAAGTTTTTGTTGGTTTATTGCACAGCACATTTTTATCTAAAAATTCTGATTTCAAATTTCTGGTTTGTGTGAATCTTATATTCATTTATCCAACTGTAATGAAGAAAGAGAAAATAGTTACCTGGGGAATCTCAGTTTCTACAATATCTCTGGCTTTACTAAGATTCATAAAGTTGGTAGGGAGAATTCTGAATAAAACATAAGACCTATCCGTTTCAGATATCTGTAATTTCTGAATTCAATTAAAAGGCACATGGTTAAAATATAAACACTGCTTGCAAAACTCTGTAATAAAAACTTAAGTGACATAAGATGAGTGCAATGGATGTGACTCTTTTTGGACCTTTTGCTTCTGCAATTTGGTTGTCTTCTCAAAGTCTAATGACAAAGTTACTCTGGGGTCTATAATTCTATAATGTTTGTCATATATTCATTACACAGTATAAGCCAGGCCTGGCGATGCACACCTATAATCCCAGAGCCTCTGGAGGCTGAAGCAGGAGAATGATGAGTTCAAAGCCAGCCTTCAGCAATATAGTGGGGCCCTTAAGCAACTCAATGAGACTCTGTCTCAAAATAAAATATAAAAAATGGCTGGGGATGTGGCTCATTGGTTATGCACCCCTGGGTTCAACCCCCAGTACCTAATAATAAATAATTTCACAAAGAAAATTTTATGACTGTTTTAATGTTATTTGAACCAGTATCTCATTTTCTAAAATGATAGTGGCTATATTTAAAAGAAAAGCTCATATCACAACCGCACCAAAAATTAGCACCAGTAATTTATATTAATATTAGCATATTTTTCTCAATTAATATTAAACTTTGTTTTGTAGTGTCACTAGTCATACATACCTTATATTTATAGATTTTAGATTAAAATTTATTTCTTGATATACTAAGCATTTATTTTACTTGTACTGGCTATGGATCTGATAATTGCTGTCAGTATTTGCAACTTCCAATATTCTTCATTTATATTTACCAACTTCAAGAAATTTGTGACAGAAAAAACACTAAATTATTAAAGGAACAATAAATAATTGGTGTTTACCTTTCTCCCCATTTAAAAAAAGTGGTAGGAAAGAGGATTTTCACTGGATACTCTGAACTATGAGAAATTTTAAAATAATGGGTATATATTTCATTTTTTAAAAAAGTCAATAAAATACAGTTGGTACAGTGGTGCATCCTGCATTTCGCAAGGCTGGAGCAGGAAGATCCACAAGTTCCAGGGCAGCAGCAGCAACTTAGTAAGATCCTGTATCATAAAATAAAAAGGGCTGGGGACATAGCTCAGTGGTGGAGCGAGCCTGGGTTCAAACCCCAGTACCAAATAAAAATAATAGATGATGGAAATTTAGCCCAGGGACAGAGATATCACCTAGGACATGCAAGGCTCTGAGCGTTGGGGGAGAAAAAAAAGGTGAGCAAATAATAATTATAACATTAATCAAATACATGGAATATTAAAATGTCATCTGTATATGCCTATAATTATATAGATATCTATATTATAATGTTAATTGAAAAAGAAAATTTAAATGATTTATATTAACTTAGTTGCAATTATATGAAAGATGAAGCAAAATTTGTTAACCTTAAAAAATGGTAAATAAATTTTAGATAATTTCCCACTGGTTCTATTCTTTGTAAAGTTAAAATGTCTTGATGATTAAAAAGTTTTCAACAAGAGTGTGGAAGTGCTTAGTATATAAATTACAAGGCAAAGATTAATTCTTTTAAACTTTATTTGATTAAATTGATTACTATGATTTTTTTTTCTTGTGTGGCTTTTTAGAAAGAAATCCTGTTATGACTAACCTGAAAGTAGAAGTTAGCTTTATATCCTACACATAAGTGCTTCATTCTGCTGAAACAAATAGAACAGAAACATTTTTGTTATGCTTTTTTCAGGTGGTTCCTTCATTTTACTCAAAGCAAAATTATGCAATGACTAAAAAGCATTATTTTTTTCTATAAATTTTTCTCATTTTTTATTTTCTGATGATGAAATCTATTTTTATAAAAGCTTTTCTGACCCATGAGAGAAATACATAAAACAAAAGTTTTGAATATATAGTATTTTACCTACTATATTTAAACATAAAGAATAAACTAGCCAATTACGAAATAGCAAAAAATTAAACCATATATTATAACTAGCATATTATTACATAGAAACTGCAATTTTTATTTTGAATTTTTTAATTCATCATTGTAAATACCTATTAAGTAATGCATTTTTTATATCATTAATAAAGTTTCCATGGATTTAAAGTAAAAAGTGATCTCTATCATTCTGGTAGAGTTAACAAGAAATCAAAATGAAGTGTAAATATGACACAACACATATAATGAATTATCTCACATTTAGAGAAGCAGCTCTTTGCTTATTTTAGATACTATGTATCAATAAAGGAATTTTTATTACTAAATCCATGCTTTCAATGTCCCTGAAATAAGAAGAACACTTTCTTGTTTCTGTAATATTTCAAAATATTGATTTTATTAAAATAATACAGTTCATTTCTATCTGTGGAAAAGTTGTGTTCAGTGTACAAATTCCTCCTGTTTGGGCATATTTTATAATAAGATATAAGATATATATATATATATATATATATTTTTTTTTTTTTAAACAATACAAATTTTTACCATTAGAGTTTTATCCCCTAGATGCAGTGCTCTTTGCAGTCTTAACAATCATTTGCAGCATCTTCGAGTGTTATATTTAATTGTCATGAAAATCTCTTTAAACAATTAGGAAATACAGGCCTGGAATAGGTAGATATTTCTCACTTAATAGAATTAATATGGAATAAATTTTAAAACTCTGAGTCCAAAATTAAATCTGAAATTTAGCTATCAAACTAAACCATGAAAAATGCTATGATATCATTATTAGTGGATGTCAGTTTAGAAAAAATAATTAAATGAGTACATATTGATCATAATATATATTTGGAACATTTAAAATACTCACCCATTTGTAAACACACACACACACACACACATACACTGTGGCCCACAGTGAACAACACCTTCTGGCACCCATTCTTTTGTATAGTTTCCTATCACACTGATCCTGGGATTGACCAAGATATGTGTTGACTAATGAGACACTAGCAACTATGATGAAAGTAGTATTTGACATAAACACACATGAAGGATTATCATCTTGAAAAGCTTTCTTTGGAATCCCGCCAAAATCCCGCTACTTTTAAAAGTTGGGATTAAATTTTTAAATGTGAGTGGCTAAATGGAGAGAGCTCATGGAGAAAGACCGGTTACCTTTCATGTTCAGCCCCCTCTGAGTTCTCCTGTCAATGCAGCTGCATAAGTACCTTCAGCTAGTCCATACAGAGTGAAAGAACTGCTCAACTGAACCTCCAAACTACAGCACTGTGATAAACAGAAACTCTCTAGTGAGACACCAAATCTGAGTGCATTGTTATTTAGCAATAGGTAACAAATTCATACACATCAAAAAAAAAGGGTTTTTTTCCAAGTGAAATTTTGCATGTGCTAATTTGGAGGCATTATCTTGTCTGAACTTGTTCAGTGAGTGATGGAGAAATGTGTTCTTCCACAGCATTCATTTAGTATGCCTAGTAATGGATTTTGTATCTACTATATAATGTTTTATGGCTCCTTAGAGACTTGTTTAGAAATGAAAAGTCCTGCAGGGGTTCCATAGTTAATTCTTTTAGAAAGCATGTGGCTATAAATAGTGAAGAAGAGTAAACCAGCAGTGTGATGAGACTCTTAAGGCATTTTCAGACAATTCCTAAGTAATTTCCCACAGAGATGCAACTGAAATCCACATTTGCAGAGCTGTTCAATTGATTAAAGCTTCATCAAATTCTTAAGGAATAAACAGACTATAGATCTAAAGGAACTGGGAGTTAATACGTGGATTAAGTGTACTTATTGACTTAAATGGGTCGATAGTTTTCCATTTCAGAAAGAGAAACAGGTTTTTTTTTTTTCTTTTTGAACCTTGAAGACATGGACTTATGTTTTGTGACATTTAAAACAAACAGGGTTACTTAATACTTAATGTACAGTTTACACATCTTTTTAAAAGCCTCAAAGATCTTCTTTGGTTTATTTATCTTTAGGTGAAATACACAAAATAAATGCCTGGAGAATGAATATATATACAAAAAAAACAACACAGATTAATCATTTCCAGGACTGTTGCTTATGATATGTTAACACCATTTGTGGATCACTTGTTCTGCTACATGAGACCACAATGTGAGGTTTTCATCTCAAAAGTTAAAATTTGTTTTCACAACTCTTAAACTATGTTCTTATCTTTCTTTGATATAAGAAACATTTTTTTCTATTTTCAAACACTTTATCTCATAACCAGTGGAATTTACATGAAGCCACAGAGGCCATAAATTGCTCTAAAACTTGGAAATTTATTAAAATGTATTTGGTCTGCTAAAGGATACCACCAGTCTCCTCAATTAATTGCTCAACTAATCTGCAGAGATATGAAATAAACCCAACTGAAGCTAAAGTTAGTTATATGACTCCAGTTTGTTATTATCCTGTAGGGCATGGCATATATTGAGTAGATAGTACTGATCAAAGATATAATAAAAGATATAGAAAATTGGTAAATGACTCTGATCAAATAAAAATTGAAAGGTATGATTACTCAATTTTCAAGAAATCGTGAAGGAGAAAAAAGAAGCCAAACAAGAGTAAGCATACCTGTGGGTTGTTCCCCATAAGCATCAAGAGTGTTGGTAGCCAAGTGCCTAGAATAACAAAGCCACATGCTATGGTATTACACCCTTCTTTGGACTAGCAATAATACTCTTTTATTTAAAATAATGAAATCATAATTCAAACATTTATGTTATGGAAAATAAACTATATAGTCTAATTAGGTCTACTTGTGGAAGGGTCTGTGGAAATGTTTAAGACAGATTTATACTGCAGACAGGAAATGAGGTCGCAAAGAGGAAAAATAATATGTAACAAAGGGTTAACTTGAAGCTTTGATTATTTCTGATATATGCATTCTCTCAAATATTTGCTTTAATTCTGTTAAAAGATAAAGGAGGTGTTGCTGTAACTATATTGAATTGGCTGCTCTTAATCATTTCTATTTAGAAGAAAACACCATACTCTGAGATACTTGACTTGGGAAAGAAAAATAGAAATTTGATTTTCCTAATGTCCTTATAAAGATGTAGAATTTTTCAGTAATATAAGCATCCTGCTCTTTCTCAAAGAAATAAATTTTATTGTGCATATTTGAGGTTTATGACATAATGTTATAGGATACATACAGATAATAATATGATTGTTAGATAAAGCATATCAACATATCTTTCTTCTCACATATTTACCTGTTTTGGGTGACAAGAGCAACTGAAATCTATTTATCTAACCAAAATCCCTAATAAAGTAGACTTTTATTAACTGTAGTCTTCATTCTGTGCACCAAATCTCTAGATTTGTTCATCTTTCATACATACTAATTATATCCTTTGACAACATACATCTCCTCATTTTCTCTCATTCACCCCTCCCATGAGAGCCACTATTTTATACCTTTATATTTGACATTTTATTTTTACATTACATACATAAGTGAAATTACATGATTTTTTTATTTCTAAGTCTGGATTATTTCAATTAACATAATGTCCCCAAGTATATCTGTGTTATGTAAAATAGCAAAATTTCCTTCTTTTCCAAAACTGAATAAAATTCATATATACATATTTATATGTATATGTAATATATCACATTTTCTTTATTTAGTTGCCATCAGTGGACACTTATGGTGTCCCCATGCCTTGGCTACTGTGAATAATGCTAAAATTAGCATGAAAGTGCAGCTATCTTTAAGAGTAGTGATTTTATCTTCAGGTATATACTCAGAAGAATATGTAGTATATTTAAGTAGAAATTTTATTTTTAACTTCTTTAAGAACATCCATGTTTTTTGACATTATGCTTGTACAAATTTATAATCCCACAAATCTCCACCAATACTTTTTGTCTCGTATTTTTTATAATATCCATGTTAATGCATTTGGGGTGATATCTGTTAATGGTTTTAATTTGCATTTTTCTAAATATGGAAAAAAATCTCATATGCCCAATATTCCATAACTAATACATATTATGATTATAAAATTTGTTTCTGTATAACATAATATTTACATTCTCTTCTGTTCTTCCAAGTTAACTTTGAAAAACCTTAATTTTGGAGGCAATGTTTAAAGCAAAGAGTTTAATAGCTATAATATTGTCTCAGGAAGTTCAAAATCTACAAAACGAAGATAAAATGCCTATATTATACAGATATTTTTAAAATAAATGAAAGGTTTATGGTAGGTTGCTTGTGGAGATAACAATGTTTATCAGTTTCTCCAAAATCCCATATAAAAATAGACAGAACAAATAGAAAAAAAAAGCAAAAATAACTATAGTACATACTTCCAACAAAACATAGGAAGAAAATACTCTCCCAAATCTCAAAATATATGCAGGTGATGACATCTTTCCAACAGCCAAAAATTACTTAATAGTGTCCATGTGGTAGAAAGAAGCAATATGGCAATATGTATTAGCCCCCCAGAAAAGGAAATGTTCAAAATACTCAACAGGAATTCACTGGAAACCACACAGGGCCAATTTGAAAAATAGAAGCTAAACCTGTAAGAGGTTCTTCCTTATCACAAGGACAAGGCAAGAGATCTACCATTAAAAGGATGGGAACTTCATGTTCTCAAAGGAATTGATTGATTGACATTTATAAACATGGTATAGAGGAATCAATGGTCTCTGCTATCAAAGTAGTTAATTTTTCATGGCAATAGATCAAATTAATCTATTATTCTATTTGGATTAACTAAAGTATGAGTAAAATAAATATAAACATTTGATGGACTAGACAATGACATGAAAGAAATGCTCTGCAAGAATAGTTTCTAATTTAATTTTAAAGTCCAATAAGTAAATTATTTAATGGTGTCTTCAAATTGGCATACAGAACAGTGCCAAATAAGGCAGTAAAATGATCTGTTTTCACAAATCATACTATATTAAATTACAACATAACATTAGTGTATAACAAAAGACTTTAGAAAGCTCAACACTCTGAAACCTCTCAAGACAGAGCTAAATTTGATGACCAGTTTGTGATTTTACTGTGTACATTTGGCTCCACTGGATAAAGATGCTAACCAGCATGCTAAAAACAGGACTCTTCTGAACCACATAAACACTTAGAAATTACAGAGCTGACTCCACTGTCATGAATAAGTATAGACCCTATAAAAAATAGAAAGAAATGGATACATTCTTACTTTTTGTTAATTTCTCTGAAGGAGAACATATAACAACAAAGAAAATAGAAAAGGGTCATACTATCATATAGCATGTCTCCATTTTTGTTTCTTTTCATGTAGTAACACAGATTCTGATTGGACCTATCACTGGAGATGGTATTATCTGGACATAAATTAAAATGTCTTATATATTCCATACATTCTTTTAAAAATTAAGAAATATTTTCATTTGAATTTAGACTAGCCATTAACTTATTGTCTCTTGGAATGCCCTTTCTCAAGTAATATGCATTCAGGGATGTCTAAGAGTTAATGATTTGGCTCAATAAATGAAGCACAAGGTAGATTTTGCTATTGATAAGAAACTGGAATGAAATAAGAAGAAAAATGGCAATATGTAATGTAAAATACTACATTTGGAAAAATAAAAGACCCAGAATGGCCAAAGCAATCCTTAGCAAGAAGAATAATGCAGGAATCATCACAATACCAGACTTTAAACTATACCGCAAAGGTATAATTACAGAAACAGCATGGTATTGGCACCAAAATTGACATGTATACAAATGGTACAGAATAGAAAACACAGAGACAACCCCACATAAATATAGTTTTCTCATACTAGACAAAAGGGCCAAAACATACATTCGAGAAAAGATAAACTCTTCAACAAATGGTTCTGAGAGAACTGGAAAGCCATATGTAGCAAAATAAAAATAAAGTCCTATCTCTCACCATGCACAGAATTCAACTCTAAGTGGATCAAGGACCTAGGAATTAGTCTAGAGACTTTGTGCCTAACAGAGGAAAAAGTAGGCCCAAATCTTCATCACCTCAAATTAGGGCCCAATTTGCTTAACAAGATTCCTAAAACACAAGAAATAAAATCAAGAATTAATAAATAAAATTGGCGAACTAAAAAGCTTCTTCTCAACAAAAGAAACAATCAATGAGGTGAAGAAAGAGCCTACATTTTGGAAGTAAATTTATGCCACATGCATGTCAGAGCACTAATCTCCAAGATATATAAAGAACTCAAAAAACTTAACACCAAAAAAAAAAAAAATGGGCTAAGGAGTTGAACAGACACTTCTCAGAAAAAGATATACAATCAATCAACAAATATATGAAAAAAATGTTCAACATCTCTAGTAATTAGAGAAATGCAAATCAAAACTACTGTAAAATTTCACCTCTCACCAGTCAGAATGGCAGTTATCAAGAATACAAGCAACAGTAAGTGTTGGTAAGGATGCGGAGGGGAAAGGCAAAACATACATTGTTGATGGGATTTCAAATTGATGCAGTCAATCTGGAAAGCCTTGAAATGGAACCACCATTTGACCCATCTATCCCACTCCTCAGTTTATACTCAAAGTACTCAAAAATCAGTATACTATAGTAGCATAGCCACATCAATGTTTATAGCAGCTCAATTCACAGTAGCTAAACTGTGTAAGCAACCTAGATGTTCTTCAATAGACGAATGGTTAAAGAAACTTTGGTATATATACACAATGGGATATTACTCAGCATTAAAAGAGAATAAAATTATGGCATTTGCAGGTAAATAGATGGAGTTGGAGAATATCATGCTAAGCAAAGTAAGCCAATCCCCAAAAACCAAAGACTGAATGTGCTCTCTAATAAGTGGATGCTGATCCATAACTGGGCGGACATGGGAAACAATATGATCATACTATCCATTTGTTTAGAGAAATAAAGAAATTAAGAAATAAATGGGAGGCTCACCAATATATCCTGGACTTGAAAAATAGGTGTGGGCAAAAGAGATTGAGAAATTTAAGATTTTGGGATCCTAGGTATGTGTGCTGTTCAGCAATCCAAGTGTTTTGAGAAAGGAATGACCCGTTGTTTCAAACACAGCTGAGAAACCAGAAAGACAAAAGATCGAGAACAGTTATGAATTAGATATAAGGTGTCTCCCAAACCTCTTGTGTTAATGTAGGAGGTGAAATGATTAGATTTTGAGAGCTGTAACCTAATCTGTGAATTATTCCATTTCATGTGTTAATAATTTGAGTGGATTACTGGGTGGTAACTATATGCAGGTGGGGCATGAACTGGAGGAAGTTTTTCACTAGGGATGTGCCCTTGGGGATTATATCTTGTCCCCCTGGCTCCTCTCCTTTTGTCTCTGGCTCCCCTGAGCTGAACAGCTTTCCTTCCAATTCCTTCCACCATGATATTCTGCTTCACCTTGAGCCCAAAGCAATAGTCAACTAAGGACGGAGACCTAGGAAACTGTGAGTCCCAGAAAAACTCTAAGTGGGTTCTTATCAGGTATTTTGGTTACAGTGAAGCAAATCTGACTGAAATACTAGGGCAGAGACAATCCATAAAAACTAAACCCTTCATTAGTTGATAGTACATGGCTTCCTATAGCTGCTGTGTTACATCCTCTGATAGGTCATTTTCCTATCCAGGAAAACACTACTATTCTTTTCATTTTTTTCTTATGTTGTTTAAGTTCCCTGTTGCTTCTTTCTTGTTTCTTTGAATTATAAATATTATGAAGCTTCAAAATTTGTACCCTGCTTTTCTCTAACTCACATCCCTGGTACATTTATGTAATCTCATGATTGTCAACATTATCCATATACGAAACTCCAGATCTGTATATTTATGTGGTTATGTAACATCTGCACTTGTATATTTAATAGGCATCTATAATGTAATTATCTCAATATTAACTTATGACCTTCTCATAAGCTTTTTCTCACTGCTTGGGCCCCTTTCATCTTCTTGTAGATACCACTTTCTTAAAAAATACTTGCAAAATGTGCACTGAAAGTATCATCAATTTTTAGCAATATAGTTGATGGATATTTTTTTCTTAAGAATAGTCTTTTCTGCCATCAATTAAACTGCTTAATAAACATAAAATTCTCTGTTTGACTTCAATAAAACTTGTTTTGGCATGCAGCATGAACTCTGTTCAAAATTTTATTTTATTTTTAGATTGGGTCTTGCTAAATTACCAAGCTCTTTAACTGGCAATCATCATGCTACAGCCTTCAGAGTAGCTGAAATCACTATGAAAGTACTTTTAACAGAACTAAGAGCTTTTGAATTTGATGCTACCAAGGATTGCATATTTCTTTTGGTTCCACGTTCACCATGCTTTGATTTTCTCAGGTATTTTATTAAATTTCATTTTTATACATGAAATCATTATTTTATTACTGTAAAATAATGAATATTGGAAGACAAAAACAAAAATTCTATTTAGACTTTACTATTCTTTTTTTTCACACTTTGATTCCTTTTTTTTTAAAGAGAGAGAGAGAGAGAATTTTAATGTTTATTTTTTAGTTTTCAGCGGACACAACATCTTTGTTTGTATGCGGTGCTGAGGATCGAACCCAGGCTGCACGCATGCCAGGCGAGCGCGCTACCACTTGAGCCACATCCCCAGCCCTTGATTTCAGTTTTTTAACACATAGTATTGATTGTACCATTTAAAAATTCAGAATGTAACTTTGATGCCAACTGTATGAACAGTTAATTCTCATTGTTTGCAGCAGTTATGTCATACAAAGTTACCCTGAGGACTGATTAAAGCATATTGAATCATTTTTCCTGGAAGGACAAGAGGGTTAAATTCTTGAAAACCTCTGGTCACAATATTTTCAATAACTATGCAATTATATCTATATCTATATCTATATCTATATATATATATATACACACGCACACACACACAATTATGTATTTATATATAAATATATATTTATATAATATTTATATATATTTATATATAGAGAGAGTTTTATATTTATATATATTTATATAGAGAGAGAGTTTTATATATATTTCTATTTAGGGAGAGCTCAATATATATTAATTAGGAACATTTCAGTCCTCTACTTAGCAACACTAGACAGCAATACATTGAGAATAGGTGGTAAACAATAAAGTCAATGAAAAAAACACAAAAATATGAAAAATATGGTGGTTAGACCATAATTTTTTTTTACACGACATTACCTTTAAACAAGAAGGCAGAGTGCTGCCTTATTTACTTTAGCTGGGAAAATGTGTACTACTAAACTCAAGTGTTTTGCCACTCTGCATAGGCTTATTATTGATCTTGAAAATGGTACATTGATTAAGAAAATTACAAGTTAATTTTAGGGATTGGCAAACTTGCAAATACATATCTGCAAATAATAAGACTTAACTGTATTATGATTTCCTATCCTCTTCTGCTACTTTATTTTTCTTCCTAGAAATCACCACCAAATATATAATATGATTTCCTTATTTTGTTAATTGATTTTTATTCATTGCACAGCATATCATAAAGACATGGAGTTTTAAAATTTTTGCTTATGCTGAATTCTGAAGATGTAAAATAGGATCTGGCAAATAGGAAACACTGAATAAATGTTTTCAAATAAAAAGAATTACAGAGAGTTAGCTATAGCTACAAAGATATTTATTGAAATGACAAAGTGATGTACATTTATCTAAATTTAGTGTATGTATGAACAGTTATATTCCTATGGGTAAAACTTTAAAAGTACCAAAGGATATACCATGAAAAGTCTACTTGTATTATGAATAAAATTCCAATTTTACCATATTTTAAATGTCTATATAAAACTGAATCTACAAAAAGATTAAAGATATATGCCAAAAAGGAAGTAATCCAGTTAAACAAGAGATTGAACATAATAAAGTTCCTTGAGAAAAATGACCTCAACAAAAGATGAAAAAGGTTAGATAGAACTAAGAGTGTCTGAATTCTTAGGAAAGAAGTGAATGAGGAAAAAATAAAATAACACACACACACACACACACACACACACACACAAATTAAAGTAGGGCTGTTCTGGAGACGGTTTATATTAGTTAGCAAGAGCTAATTATCAGATTTGGGAGAATTATATGAGCTGGGTTTTAAACGTATCCATTATTAAAAACTAAAAATCTACTTACATTTGAATGAACTGTTAAAGCATACTAAAACCAAGATAAATTTCCCAAATTCATCAGGTTCTAATTATTGCAATACATTTTTCTATTACTGTGATCTTGAGGGTATTTTTTTGTCTATTATATACACAGTAGAAATATAATAAAACAGTGTTATTTCATTTTTCTCCCAAACTATATACTGAAACAAGCCCCAGTGAAAATATTATATTACAGAACTCACAAATGCAATAAGTCAAAACTTAATTTATTATTTTATTGTCTTGTCTGAAATTAACAATGTAAAAATCTGCCAATTAAAATTAAAAAGTGTGTCATGCCTGTAAACTTTATATTGTGAATATCCCCCTCCCCAAAGTTTTTCCAAGTAGTTGAAATTGTTATCTGATCAAATAAAGAGCTGCTCATGTTATTGACAAATAATGGGAAGTTGTGAAATATTTTTTTATTTTATATTTTTGTGTTATTAACAAAATAATATGTTATCCAATATTCATGTCAAAACTACACTTATTATCTAGTTATTAAGCCTTTAATAGCATAACATTAAATAAAATCTACATTAGTTAACAAAAATGTTGAATAAACCTGTGTGAGAACACAAGGAATATGAACTTGAGATTGAGAAAAATCACACTAAGTTAAATGGAATAATTCAAAAACATAAAAATAATTAGAAAGAAGTAAAAGTTTTAGGGAGTAGGCAATATTATGAAAGGCTGAAGGTCCATCAGTTACAGAACATTGGTGGTGTTCCTCAATCAGAGAAAAAAAAAACAGAACAAAACAAAATAAATACAACAGCTTCACACCAGAAAGATATTCAAGAAATGTGACATCCTGTAGCCATTTGTGAGCCCTGCCTCTTTCAGCAGTAGATGGCAAGGTCCACACTGGGCCATGGGTTAATCATGGGTGTTCTAGGATCTGTGCCCTTGAAGGGAGGAGGTACAGTGAGCTTATGGTCCCATTATGCAACAGAAGCATCACAGACAAGTCTTAGATCTTGGTTTCTTCTCCACCATGTTCTTGGGCCATCTGAACCAGTTCAGATGATTTCTTTATCATGTATTCTAATAAACTAATACATTTTGTTTAGGCACTTAAATGTGCTATTACATTTATGTGCATAACTTGTAAATGTGTTTTAACACTTGCTAAGGAATAATAGAGGTAAATGAACTTTGATCCTTAGAAATGAACTAATCATTGTCTCACATTCCTTTTTCTATTTTCTAACCTGGGGCAACTTTTATCTCAGATTTCGCTCTTCTTTTCTGGGAAGAAGACAGTGATGTGTACAATGAAGATCTTTCTCTCAAGTAAAAAGACTCACTCTGATTAATTTGAGATTGTCTTTTTTTTCTTCTTTTCTTCATCTACCTTACTTAGTGTTTTTTACCAGGCAAAACATGAGTACACAGAGTAATACTGTATTATTAATTGAGTTTCTGGGCAAAAAAAGAATTAACACTGTAGGCCTAAATCCTATACATTTCAAAGAAGTGCCTATTTTCAGGGGATTGGCTCTTGGGCTACCCCTAAGACAAAAATTTCTGAAACTTTGGAATGTTTAGCTTGATAAGACTATTTTTCTGTTCATGAAATCTTGGAACAGATGGCACTGGGCAAGATAAACTGCAGAGATATATTTCTTCAGATCAAGAAACACACTTTATAGCCCAGAGAATCAATAATGAACAAAGAAATATTATATCAAATGGACATAGTCATAATTTTGCTTCATCTCTACTGTGGTGGTTTGGAAGAGAATTGTAATGGACTCTGAAACACTTGTGTGTGGGAAATGGGGGAAGATAAAGGCATGAAGGAATGGCTTATCTGCCTTTATATGGATGAGTTCATACTCATTGTGAGAGGGGCAAAGGAACTGTTTTCCATAAGAGAGATTCCTCTGCTTTTGTGAGGTGATGTGGACAAGAAGGTATGATAACTAATTTCATGTGCCAATTTTACTTGCCTTAGTACTTGTATGTCTTGATTCATATGGACTGCTGTAAAAAAATACCATAGACCCATAGACCAGCTGGCTTTTACACAAGAGAAATGTGTTACAGTTCTGGATGCTGGGGCATCCAAGATCAAGGCTCTGGACAAACATTTAGGTGTCTGGTAGAGGCCCATTTCCTGATTGGTGAACAAGATATTTTCTATGTGTCTTCACATGGGTGAACAGGTGAACAAGTTTTTGGTTTGTTTGTTTCAGTGAAAACACTGATACGCCCTCATGGCCAAATCACTTCCCCCAAATGACTCTACTTTCAAAATAAACACTTTGTATTTTAGGATTTCAAACATGAATTTTAGAGAAACACAAACATTCAGACCATATCATCATTATTTTGTCCAGTGTTATTCCAAGTGTTTTGAAAAGGTATCTTTTTAATGAGAATAACATTTATTTTTTACATACATGACAATAGTGGAAGAGTAACATTTAAATTGGTAGACTCCAGTAAAGCACATGGTTCTCCATAATTGGATTTCATTCAATCAGTTTGAGGTTTTAATGAATAAAGAATGAAGTCCCCTAAGAATAGAGTATTTTTGTCAGCAGAAGGCCTTCAAACTAAAACTGCATATATTCTGTGGGTCTCCATCCTACTGACCTACTCTATAGATTTTGGACTTGGCAGCTTCCGCAATTACAGTAGTCGATTTCTTAAAAATCAATCAATCAATCAATCAATCAGACTCTCTTCCTTTCTCTTTCATCTTTATTCTTCCCTCACTCCCTCTATACATCTATTTATTTATTTTTCTTATGAATTACTTCTTTTAATGTTTGATATTTTATCAATCTGTCTTTCTTATTGCTTCTCATTCTATAAAGTACCCTAATACAGAAGAGATAAAAGAGAATACTGGTACAACTGTGTGATTCTTACCCATATCAAGTTAGTTTCTTTTTTCCAATTTGATCCTGTCATCCTGGGACATAGGCTACAATTATGGGTGTTGAGGAAGAAATGTTTCCCATGTAAATAATTTTCAGTATCCTTTTAATTCTCTATGCCAGAATTTTAAAAAAAATGAAATGGATAACTCCATCACTTATGTGGCAAAATTTGAGTTGACAATACATAGTAAATGTAGCCATATTGCCTAGTGCTGGGGCCAGCCCACTGGGTTTGTGTCAAGATAAGCTTGACTTGTATGAATGGGGATCAATGAACTTGAAGGAAAGCACCTGCTAGGCTAGTATTGCTTTCAACACATTGAACTACATTAGTGGCCGAACATAACATTCATTCCAAATGTAGGAAATTTTGTGTCAAAATTAATGACAAATAGTGAGAAAGACATAATAGCTCAAGATAAAGAAATCAACATGCAGATTACACATCAAGGGAAACACATTATTACATTGGTGCCTCAAGAAAGGATCAGAAAAAGATAGAGTTTTTTCTCACAGTTACACCATCTACCCAACTGGATGAAGCCCTATGTTTCCATGAAAATTCTTTGTTTTACATTAAAACCCTACCAAATTATGTGGCCTTGATCTTGGAGAGAATGGTGATATGATATATGATTTGATATATTTAATTGAACCAATTTCTAGTAACTGTTTAGAGCTTCAGGAATGTCTTAGTATCTTTTATCTTTCATTTTCCATGTTAAAACTATTGCATATGATATCATTTGAGAGGGAATTTTCAAAAACTACTTTCTGATTGTCTATGAATCATGAACTCTACAGATCCTAACAGAATGATTAATTCCTGGTTATTGACAAACATTGGTAATCAAATGCTTATGATGTTCCTTGGGTATAATGTATGAAATATAGCAGTGGCACACTGATATGCCATAATGTGCTGTCCATCAATATATATCTTCCTTATTTTTGCAGAAGAAAAGCTCTCAAGCAGAACCGAAAAAAATTAAAAAGAAAAAGGCAATGGATTTCTTATAGGAATAAAGAAAGAGTCATTATGAAGTAAATCTGACTTTCCCCAGGAAGCATTACAACTGCTATTGTTTGGGTTTGTGCCCCCAAATTTCATGTTTTGGAAGCATGGTCCCCAATGTACAGGTGTTGAAGTGGTATGGCCTTTAATAAAAGATTAGCTCATGGGAGCACCACCTTCAGAGGAATTAGTGTAGTTCTTACAGGACTCAGTTAACTAGTTAAAAAGGGGAAAGCCTGGCCCCTCCCCATTCTTGTGTTTCTTATCTTGCCATATGATGTATTTCTTTTTCACATGAGCTCCTATCATGTGATGCTATTTGCAATATTATAATATAGGTGAGATCCTAACAGTCACCCAATGCAGTCCCCCAATCTAGTCCCCAGAATGGTGAGCCAAAATGAATCTACTTGCCTTATAAAGTACACAACTTCAAGAATTTGGACTAAAAATGGGCTAAAACCTTTACCTGAGATGAGGAAGATTATGCAAGATGTGAATAGCACACCCAAACTAAGTTAAATTTAGATGTGACTATCACTCATCTCACTCTACTGTGGAGGACCAAATATTTTATTGATACCAAACAAATTTTAACCATACTCAGTCAACTAGTAGGTAATGGCACCAACATACACAGTGAATTAGACTTTATCCCATAAGGCAAAAATGTCTTCAAAGAAGACAAAGGGAAGTCTAGGCATTGTCAAACAGTCTGAATCTATTCTAATGACAAATGGGATTCAGAGGAAAAAGATTTACTAAAAAGAATTATCAGGTTAAAGTGTTTCATTTTCTAGAAGGAAAGTAACAGATGAGAGTTAGACTAAGATAATGGAACTTCAGTAAAGTGGGTCAGGCAGATTCAGTAAATACTGATGGAAAATGCTCTGCTACGGCCTTGGGAAAGGGTTTACACTTTGACCCAATAGGTCGTCCTGACTAGAGTAATACAGATAGAAGCTAAAAAGTCTTGGGGTAATAACTACCTATTTTGCCTCCTGAAGACCAAGAGACACATTTATGGGAATCTTAAGCATCTCTAAAAATTTGGAAGTTCTCTGGAAGGACTTTGGAAGTTCTTTGGAAGGACTCATAAATCACATGGATGCAACTGTGTATAGGAGAATTTTTATCCATCCTCTGAGTCCTTCTAGAAAATTGTCAAGACTTGGCTTCACCTAGGGATCTCTGACACACATTTCCCTTACTGTGTTTCACCCTCTGCAAATGCATCTTTAAAATACTACCATAGCCAGGCATTTTGGGAGGCTGAGGCAGAGGATCTAGAGTTCAAAGCCAGCCTCAGCAAAATCAAGAGGCAAAGCAAATCAGTGAGACTATATCTCTAAATAAAATACAAAATAGGGCTGAGGATGTGGCTCAGAGTGGTCAAGTGCTCCTGAGTTCAATCCTGGATACCCCCCAAAATAAATTAATTAAAAGAAAATAATATCATACACAATATTTTTCCAGATGTGTCACTCTCTCTTAACAGGTCTAAAACTGGTTGTATAGTTGTTTATATCCCCAGTTTCTGAGCTCCTCTCTCCGAGAGAGAGAGAGAGAGAGAGAGAGAGAGAGAGAGAGAGATCTACATCTACATCTAGAGACATGGACATCTACCCCAAAAGGAAGAAGCAGTGTATAAGCAGATATAGACATAGATCCATCCAGATTTCTTCCTTTTGGGCCTAAATTTTGCTTTATTGTTTAGAAAGTATTAGTTAAATCCTAGTTTCTGTTTTTTAGCCATTTTTTGGTTTCATTGAAGACTAAATTTTCCCTATTTTCATTTCAGTTCATCTCCATATCTTATTCTTTTTGTTATTGTCAGTGAATTTCAAAGAATAGATAAAAAATGCATTGGTGTCTGAATTTTAAACTTTATATCCCTGATTCTTTTGTAATACAGAAAGAGTAACTTTTGTAATACAGAAAGAGTAAAGTTCTTTAGATTGAATCAAATTCAAAAAACAATAATAGAGATCAATCAGACACTAAGTAAATTGCAGCTATTACCACTATTTCCATTTATATATATATATATATACATGTATATATATATATATATACATGTATATATATATATATATACATACATACACACACACATATATAAATCTATACACACACACTACATGAAAGTATTTTGAATTTCTTCAAAAGAATAGACTGAATAATTCATACAAAAATAGCATGTAAGTCATTATTTGCTTGATTTGGTAAAAAAAAAAAATCTCTTAGAGCTATTACATAAAAGCACACCAGGAAACTGTACATATAATTATTAATTATTAAAGTAATTTAATTGGTGAATAAAAGTAATTATGTATTTAATAATATTATAAGCTTCAAAATACTTTTGTCCTATACTACATAATTTAGAGTGAAAATAAATTAGAAACACTATGTGACTCATGCTACCTGTTCAAAATGTACTACTGAATTCATAGGTATTATTTTAATAGCAAATCAGCAAAATTTCACCAAACTGATGCAGGTACTGAATTATAAGGTTTACTATTAGCTGGAAACAAATTAGTTTTGAATAAAAGTAAAATAACAAATAAATAAAATTATACAAATTATTTTGGAAATGTTAAGAAAATAAAAATTATTAATTGTGAGTTTCTTTGGAGAATGAAAACTCATTTTCCCTACATTTAAAATGAAAATTCAAATACTTTCCCTGAGAGAGGTACTCTTGTTGAAAATTTACTTAATGCAAGTCCACTGACAAAAAGGGTGATTATTCTTTCTAAATACTTTTCTTCAAATTAAAGTAAGTCTCAATCAATAGGGTAATTGGTGAATTATATCCAACCTCCTGCTCTGAACTGCTAATGTCTCTATTAAAGTTCTCTGCTTATTATAGGTAAGAAGATACACTAGATAAGCACAACTTATATACCTAGACACTCAAACTTAACGAATTTGTTTCTCTATTAAAATATCTGACAATAAACATTATAAAATAGAAAATTTTAGGTGGGTTGATTAAAATGTTTAAGTATATTGTCCATGCAAAAACAGTATTTTTTTCCCATATCCTTATGTTGGATTACATAGGACACAACAGAAAAAAAGAAAAAAAAGATTAGTATATAGGAAATTTTCTAGGGAGTGCTATGGATCAACCTCCATAGGAGGAAGGAGGGGTCCAATATCTGTGCTACTGAAGGAAAGAAGCTGCAAAGGACATTGATTGAGATCCATTCCTGATGCAGCTCTGCAGGAACTCTCAGGCAACCCTATGGGATCTCTGGAGTTGGAGTGACTCTTTGGAATTGCCACATGCTGGAACAAGGAGACTGGGACTTTATACCCCTTTGTTGAGTAGTTGTTACATTTAGGCTGTGGCAAATTCTGTAGGGTACTCAATGACACCCATGACATTGAAAGATTTCTGAGCCCAGCACCCCTGTAAAAACAGCTACAATTAAATCTTAGTGTGTTCCAGGAACAATTCATTGAAAGAACCAGTTTTCCACGTGCACTTTTACTAAGATTTGTTGATGATATGCTTTTATATTCTATGTCTCCTAAATGATTAGCCAAACTCTTCGCCTCCACAGAGAAACCTGAGAGAAACACCTGCTAACTTGACTTATTGAATCTTAACCAGGCTCTTCTGCTTCCCAGAGACCTTGAATTTTAAGCCATTCTGGAATTTTAACAAGCATTAGGGCACAGAGAATTCTTCCTTAAAGGCCCTATCCAAGGATCAACTGACCTCAAAGAAGAATATTTTCTGATCTACTGCCCCATCACACCATCTATTAATTCCACTCCTCCACACCCATTCTTTCTAGCCTTACATACTCCCCACACACAAAAACAAAAAGTAGTTTCCACCTTGCTTTGGGATACTTGCAGACTCATATTATGGTTGGAGCACTCTCCATATCTCAATAGTCCATATCCTTCTTTTCAACAGACCCATTCTCCATTACAATAGTTTTTGTTTTTGTTTTTAACAAGGTCTGTCCTTATCTAAGTCTGGGTTTATTATTTAACAGCTGCTAACAGCACCTAGAACTCAAAGCAACTGGGGAAATATTTTGTTTCTAAAAAGAGCCTGGGTAGTGTTACCCAATGGAAAGTCACCTGGGAAGAAACTTCGTAAATAGTGTTAAGAGCATTACAACATTGACAAGAAAATACTCATAAAAATACTAACTTGTAAAATATTCAAGGCTAGGGAAAATGAAATAACATTGTTTAGAGTGCATAGTATATATAAAGTAAGCCTAGGAAAGAAGCAAGTAAAATTTCAAGGTAGTAGCTAGACATAATTGGAAAAAAGATTAATATAACCAAAGACGAAAAACAAGGTTTTTAAGAGTATGGGTAGCTTTCAAACTCTTCAGCAGCTGGAGTGTCCATTAGTGTTTATTAATTTTTAACCTAATAGAAATGATATATATTTTATAATCAATGAAGTTTCTTTTAGAATATGAAAGAATAGCAATAAATACAATGAAGAATCTATCTTTGTAAACACAGCATAGTTTCAAACAAGTCCAATAATTTATTGGCAAAAATAGGACAAGAAGAATCCCATTAGTTCTTGACGATAGCTATGATTCATTTAATGACATAATAATTTTTAATACTAGACAGTATGCTTCCTGGTTTTTCAATTTTGAATATGTACCTCCTTTACAAATGAAAAGGTCATTCATATTTACCTTGAAAATTGTTTCAATTAAGGAGAATCTTTCAAAAGAGACTTTTGAAAAGATAACATTTCATGATTGAGAAAACATATTACAATCTTCCTTTAAATATACCTTGTAAATTACTTGATTGTTTTGCTTTTTCTTTTATCTTAAAGTATTGCTATTTCATTGCTTTTTGACCTGTTTCCAGGGGGATGTGGGAAAGAGGGCAAAAGGTAAAACTTCAAATTGATCAGATTTAAAGATATATAATAAAGCTATCATTAGTGCCTCACTCCAAATGAGAAAATGATTTTGGGCTCTTTGCTTAACCGGAAAGAGAAAAAAACAAAACAAACAAACTCTGGACTAATTCAGGTTTCCATTTGTAACTACATAAAACTTGCAATGATTTCTATGCTACTGCATTTTGAAAATCAGTCCTGCAGATGTTGATTCATGCTTTTACAGACATATAAACCAAATTGTGTCTTCCTGATTTGCATATGCTCTCAACAAGCTATTCTTTGGTGTGATCCCTGCACAAGCTTTATGTCCAATCAAGGGAAGAGTTGGGACAGAGTCTTTTTTTTTAAAATTTTCACTGTGTAACCCAAGAGCTTAACTAATTGACAGTACAATTTAAAATAGATCTCTGATACACTATCTTAAAGAATTAATATACTATGAAGGGAAACCACTTTGTGGGTGATGGCTTCATTTCATTCTGTAAGGCTATGAAATTCGATGTGCAATAAGCAGTCAGACAAACCATTAGAGAGCAAGGAGGAATGACATTCAAAGCAAGCACTTCTACAGCCTCGTCAAAAATGTGCTGAAATGACAATACTGAATGTGTATTAGAAGTTTAATTTAGTCTTCTAAGTGACCTTGATCATTTGATTGAGTGGTATCTAAAAGAGTGTTTTCAAGTATATTTATAAATGCCTAAAGCAGAAAATAGAAAAAAAATACCCTTCAAACAGCTACCCTAAAGATTTCTTGGATTAGAAAAGAAAATGAAAAAGATCAGTTTCGCTCATTAATAATTCAACATCTTTCTGATTTTAAAATCCCCTCCAGACAAAATCTTGACTGACTTTCTTTCTTTCTTTCTTCCTTCCTTTCTTTTCAGAAATGTTTTATTAGTGAGAGCTCTAAGGAATTAAGAAAATGTTTATAAAGACTGTTTTGTTGTTGTTGTTGTTGTTGTTTGTTTGTGTTAAGGCGGTGTCCTTCCTGTATGTCCCTAATAATATGCCGGAAAAATTAATTAGGACTCTCCTATCACCAGCATCTAGGAGATTTTTCTCTCACTTGTGGCTGCATTGCTCCGTTTTCTGATGCATGTTAGGTTGTTCTGATGAAAACAATATATATATAATCTACAGAACAATCTTTCACCTTTTTTCAAAAACTAGCTTTTATAAAAATTTTGTCACCTAAAATATTTTAAATAAATGTTGTATTTCTTAAAATTTCAAGAGAAATAAACCACTAAAGCTACCTTATAATACCATAGATTTATAATATTGAAAAATCACAAGTACATCCCTTCCATTTAAAACTTGAGTCTTTGAACACAAGTGTCATTTTTTCCAAAAAGAATAGACATAGTATATATTATATGATGTACTGTGTGCAAACATTTGGATATTTGGTTATTTTTCTGTATTGTGTATATACATATATATGCATTTAAACAACTCTAAAAAAGTAAACTCATTAATATGTTGAATGCTTGTTGTGCTAGGAATTATACTGTTCAATAAAGTTTCTTTGATAAACAGAAAAAGTTTTTGCCTAGATGGAGCTGACTACCTAGAGATATTCAAGTAAAGAAATCACTATTATAGTTGTCAAGTATTATTATGTAGACAAATATAGGTACTTGTGTGCACTTAGATGGTAATTTAACACAATATTGAGGACTGAGAATAGTTCTCTCAAATGATGTAATATCTATGCTGAGTTCTGCAAATATGAGAATTAGATCTAACAGTGTCTGTCTGTGTGTGTGTGTGTGTGTGTGTGTGTGTGTGTGTGTGTGTTGGGACATTTGTATGCTTATCATGAAAACAGACTTCTGGAAAGAGAGAATGTCTATGTTGAAGGATGCTAAAGTGATAAGAAATCATTTTGCATGTGATTTAGCCATATTTTTAAATATATATATATATATATATATATATATATATATATATATATATAATTTTATTTACATGTCAAATTATAAGTGTTAAAAATGAATATTGCATTATCAAAATTCACAAATTAAACATGGGTATAGATCAGTATACAACATGGGATAAGATAAAGACATGGCTTCTTGCGTCTGAAGCTCATGCAGCAACTTAGAAAGAATGTCTCATGCATAGAAATTTATCTAAAACTGGCTGGTAACTCTTCACTTTCATCTTTGAGTGAAAGAGTTTCTGTATGCTGTGACAAACTATCTGAGATACTCAAATTTTAAAGAATGAATATTTATTTCAATTCATGGTTTCAAAGATTTCAGCCCATGGTTATTGGACCCTATTGCTCTGAGTGTGTGATGGCACAGTACAACATGGCAGGAACACATAGCAGAGACGACCTATTCAACTCATGGCAGACAGGAAACTAAAGGAGAGAAGAAGGGGCCATGGGCCCAATATCCCAAGGCCATGTGCCCAGTGACCTAACCTTCCATTACTTCTATCACCTCCCAATAGTCTTGTGAGATAGGGCCTAACTTCAACACATGGGCCTCTAGAGGACATTCAGGATGAAGACCGCAACAGTCTCACGCTGCACAGCTTCACATAATCACATCATATCTTCCACTTAATAGTCTTCTGATGATACAATCTGTTATCTACTGCAGAGTACTATATGCTTCATATAGCCCAGAATACTATATGCAGCACAGAGGTAAATTTGAATAAACAGGTAAATGGAGATAGGCAAATATTGCGAGTGTGCATTTAAAGTAGATACTTGACATTTTTAAAGAAAATCAAACTTTTATGAACATATTTTCAAGTGAACCAGTATCAGTTTTTCTTTAATTTCCCCAAATTTTGATAATAGGTATTCAAAAGCTGCGCCTTCGATTTTTCTCCCTTCCCATACTTCTCTACCACTTTTACAAGTTTTGCCTAATTCCAAAGGAGGAAGCAAATATCAATAGCACATTGATGATGACCATTTCTAATTCAGTTTTCTTCCACACTGGACTTTAGAATCTCTTTTACAGATACTCAATTTTGTGCAAGTCTATATTCACATCAATAGCAAAAGTCTCAATTTGTTTTCCTGAGCCCCTTCATCTGTGTACATTTTAGGACATAGAGCTTATACCTGTGAGGAAGTAATCTAAATCTTTTGAAATGTTCTCTGTCAACACTTAGGGTATACACGCAAATGAAAAACTACAAATAAACACATATATCACAAAGAAATGCATTAAGTGACAGTTCTATAAAATTTGGCATTTAAACAGCCTTCAGGTAGAGATCTTAATGCTTCCATAATATTTCTAGATAAGTGTATATTGTTAAATTACCTGAGAAGTTGACAGTTTTTTTCCTTGTCTTGAAAATAATTGATTATGCCAAATTAAATGAAAGCCACAAGTCCCACTAAATATAAGCTCTATGGACATTTTTTTTAAAAGTATTTTATTAGATTTTGAAATATTTTAATAAATAATTGGAATTTCTAAAACTAAAAGCTTTTGAAAAAAAACTTGAAAGCTCTGAAAATAAAAACAATTCTAGATCCATTTGAGGAGTGGATATTTTTACAGTGAGGATATTTTTAAATGATTTATTTAATGTTACTTGATAGCACAACTAAATACAATTTTAAGTTATCTGGAATTTTCTACATTTTACATAGATTTTAAGTTTTCAAATAAAACATAAAGTGCTAATGGTAGATTGTTATAAGAAATAAACTTTTAGGAAATGCCTTGGGAATGGTAAATAGCCTAATTTCTCATATCTCCATCTACAACCCAGTGTAATAAGTAATGATGTTATGGATGTTAATATGAGGTTACCAACTCAGTCAATAAATACTTAGTGTTCTTGAGTGCGTCTTCCATGCTAAGGAGAACATTTCAGTTTCCAATAGGAAGGAGCTCCTAAAACTAACTGGCTTAGAATCTATTCTATAAACTCAATAGCAGAAATGCAAAGACTTTTGTTATCATGGCTAATATACTACATTCAGTTGTGCATGTGTTTATTCATTTTCCTTTTGCTGAGAAGATCCTTGATGTGAAAACAGTGTTTTAGTAAGGCTTTTCATCTGCATTGCCTAGTTTAGTGCCAAGACCACAATAGCTCAGGAAATGTTTGTTGCGTGTGTATGTAAATGAATAAAGTGGAAAAAACATGTAGATAGATTTACACTAAGAAAATTCGGCTAATTTTCAAAAGAAAGAAGTGATGTACTAATCTCTTCTTCACCTGGCTATATGATGTCCTCAATCGTTTCCCATCTTATTGGTGTTGACGTTTTAGCACAAAGCCTAACCACAAGATAGGTTACAACCAGATTAATTAACCATGGTGATTTTCAGAATTTAATTAATGTACTACCTCTGTAAATCATACAATATCATAAATCAATTTTAATGATGAATTAATTCTTTTCATTTTCATAGTCACTTCAAAATCACATTGATGATATTTATGTTTTTTAAACTCCTGCATCTAAAGTCAATTTTAATACGCTGCCTCTGGATAGTTAAAAATACAAAGAATAAATAAATGACTAAAAGATATTAATTTGTCTTATTATGCATTATTATCCTAAGCAACCCATTGGATATTTATAGATAGCTATCCATTACTCAATAAGTAATTAATTAATGCCATAAATAAAATATATTTATTTTTTATTATTACTAAGCCAATACACATTTTTTATGAAAAAAATGCTGTGATATTAAAGAAAGAAGAAAAGAAGTATATTATAATTTCCTGGGGAAAAAGATACTGATTGACCAACATAGTAAATCTCCTTTTACTCTATTTATAATTTAAATAAATTTTTGAATTAATACAAATGCCTAAAAATATAGTAATTATCTTTCCAATCTTATCTGTGTAAAGTTTTGCAAGGTTAAATAATAACCAATTTCTTTATAATATAAAGCAACTAATTTTTCATAATTTTCCATTCATTCCTTTAAAAATATTGTCTAGAATTTAATACATGCTACAAAACTCCTCTGGATACATCAGTGAACAGAATAGAAAATAATATTGCACATGCAGCTTAACCTCTGAGGTCTACAAATATAAATTCAAAAACAAAACAAAACATAATTATATAGCAGGGTAGAAAATGCCATAGGAAACTAAGCAAAGAAAAATAATTGGATATCTAAACATGGTATGAGAGAAGACATAATTGAGAATGCTACTTTTGAAAATAGTTTAGAAGTTAGTGATAGAATGAATTTCAGAGAAATATGAGAGTAAAACAACCACCAGTGTGAAGAAATACAAGCAAGGTCCATGTGGCTGGAGTGGAACAAACATAAAAGATTACACTGAGAAGAAAATACAATGAGATAAATGCAGGAGCAAGGAGGCCACGTAGAATCAAGCACAATAATCCAGGACAGAAGCAATATTCATTTAACCCAGAGGGAAAGTGGTGACAGTGGGAAGAAGTATTTGAATTCTAGGTATATTTTGAAGAGAATCAGATGAATTTGTTGATATTAAAAATAGCCTGCTAGAGAATGGTCAGATCAAGGGTCACCATTAGATATTGTTTCTGAGAAACTTGGAAGATGGAATTTTCCTAATTAAAATATGGAAAATTACCAAAAAAAATCAGGTCATCATTTTGAACACATTAATTAGTTTCCTATATTACCCATCTGTATAGGCAGATGGGTAATATAAATTTGAAGATGGGGAATGAGGCTAAGACTTCAAAATGAATGTGGGACTCTTCAACATGAATGAAACAGCAGAATTCTCCAAGAAAGGAGCCCAGGCAGGGAAGAGATGTCCAGGGACTGATCCAAGGAGCCCTCTCATGTCAGGAGATGGGTGTGTACAGGAGAAAAGATAGAAAAAAGTGTCAGGGGGAACAGAAGGAAAATATCTATATCTTCAAAACCAAATGAAGCAAAAAGAGGGGGTGATCAATTTTATCAAACACGATTGGAGGGGCACATTAGATGCAGCCTGAGGTTTTAGAAATAGGAATGTCATCAGGAACCTTGATCATTGTGATTATGTTGAAGTGATGAGAGGGAAAAGCTTATTATAGCTTGAAAATATATGAGATTAGCTTTTCTTCTTTTTTTAGCAGATGGAGTTTTGTTGCAAAGAGAAGCAAATGCATGGAATGTAAGTTGAAGAGAATGTGTGTTAAAGACCATTGTTTTTTAATTTTTATATATTTTTAATATTTATATATCTTTAATATTTAATATTTATTTATTTTTAAAATATTTTTTTAATATTTAGTTGTAATTGGACACAATATCTTTATTTTATTTAATTTTATGTGGTGCTAAGGATTGAACCCAGGGCCTTCTACATGCTAGGTGAGTACTCTACCCCAGCCCTGTTTTTACATTTTTAATGAATATTTTGAATGGAAAAAGTATTAGTCTTTATATCCTAATAAAAATGACCCAGTGAATAGGAAAAATCTATGATCTGGGACAACACAATGATAATGACAGAGAGAATGACCTTGGATAAATAGTTTACTTAGTGTACAAGGAGAAAGCCTGACCATTGATATCAGCAAGGACAAGTCATCTTTGCTGACAGGGAAGAATATACAACAACAAAAATCCTTATTAATGAGTTGATACAGTAGATAGAGCATGTAGAGATTTTCTTGTGATCATTTCTCTTTGTTTATTTTGAGATAAAATTTGTATAAAATAAACCAGTTTAAAGTGAACAAGTCAGTGGCACTCAATACATTCAATTTTCTGCAGTATTTACCTTTATCTATTCACAAAGATATTCATCACTCCAAAAATCCTTTTCATACTCATACTCAATAAGCAATTGCTTCACATTCCCTGTCCCCATGAATTCATCTATTATGGCTATTTCATGTCAACGGATTTATACAGTTTGTGAATATATGTGTGTCTGGCTTTTCTCATGTAGTATAATATTTTTAAGTTTATCCATGTTATGGCATATGTTGATATTTCATTGCCTTTGTATGAATGGATAATATTCTGTTGAAAGGAATTTTGTGTCCATCCATACCTTAGTGGACAGTTGGACTATTTCTACCTATTATAAATAATGCTGATATGAACATGGGTGAACATGAAGTTGTTTGAGTACTGGTTTTCAATTTGGAGAGGTATATAAGTAGCAATGGATTTACTGAGTCATGTGGTAATTTTAACTTTCTAAGAAACCAGCAAAGTGTTATGCATTGACACAACCAATTTTCATTTTTTTCACCAATATATCAGTGTTCTTATTTCTCCACATCTTTGCCAATATTTATTTTCTATTTTTTAAGTATGACCACACTAGTGCGTATGCAGTAGTATATGGTTGTGGTTTCAATTTGCATTATCTAAATGACTACAAATTTTGATCATTTCTTCATGTACTAATTGATCATCTGTAGATTGTCTTTGAAGAATGTCTATTCCAGTTCTTTGCTCATATTTTAATTGGGTTGTCTATCTTTTTGTTGTTTCTGAGTTGTAGGGTGTTCTTTATATATCATAAATACTAGAACTTTGCCAGATATGAAATTTGAAAATTTTTTTGCATTCTATGGTTGTCTTTTCATTTTCTTGAAAAATGCACTTTGGTGCAAAATTTTTAAAATTACTATGAAGTCAAATTTATCTATCATTTTTTTCTGTTGTTCTTGGGTTTTATATCTAGGAACCCAAATTTAATAACATAAAATTTCTCCTATTTGTTTTATGGTTTTCATAATTTTACTTTCATGATTTTAGTTTCATGGTTTTACTCAATGTCTTTGATTAATTTGAGTAAAATCTCCAGTGTGGATTTTTTATAAATATCCATCATCCTCAGAACCTAATATGTGTTTTCTAATATTATACACACACACACACACATGTATACATGCACATATACCAATGTACTGTTCTATGTAGTTTCTATATAGTTTTGCTGAATATAGAATTATTTGATAACAGCTAATTTTTTCCCTCAAAATTTAAAATGTCCTTCTGACCTTTATGGTGTTTAAGAAAAAAATCTGCAGTTAATCTTATTGAGAATACTTTGTATGTGATAAATTACTTCAATTTTGCTGCTTTCCATATGTTTTACCCTTAGTTTTTGGACAATTTGATTTTAATGTGTCTTAATGTAGGTCTCTCTCTATTATTTGTCCTAATTTCATTGAGTTTCTTATATTTATAGATTTGTGCTTTTTGTAAAATGTAGAAGGCTTCCAATGATTCTCCAAGTATTCTCTCTTCCCCTTTCTCTTTTTTCCTTGCAGGATTCCATTATGCATATGTTGGTGAATCGGTGGTATCCTATGAGTATCTTAGGTTTTGTTCATTTATCTTCATTTTTAATCCACTCTGAGACAAGGCAGTTTTAGTTATTTTATGTTCAATAGAACTTATTTTTTTTGCCAGTTAAAATACAATATTAAAAGCTTCCAGTTGGTTTTTCATTTTAATTATTGTACTTTTCAGCTCCAGATTTTCCATCTGATTACTTTATGGAAGTTTAATCTGTTTACTGGTATTCTCTATTTTTCATGGACCACTCTTAATTTCCTCAAAAAGTGAACAATACTCTGTTGCTTCTTTACATGTTTTTAAATTATTGTTTTGATTCTAACTCTGAAAATAAAATTCTTCCTTTCCTCGGGTTTGATTTTGTTGATTGCTTTAGGGTGTGGTTGTTTGCTTTCTCACTATTTTTATAAAGTCTGCATTTTTGTGTGTATTCTCTGAAGTAGCTTGTGTTTAGATAGTATTTCAACAGATGTATCCTTGAATGATAGATGTTAAAAGCAATAGTGAAAGACAGAGAGACACACACAGAGAGAGAGAGAGAGAGAGAGAGAGAGAGAGAGAGAGAGAGAGAAGCTTGGGTGTCCACAACTTCCTCTTCCCCTTTTCTTCCTCCTCATTGAACCTACAAATGAGCCAGAAGTAAAAGTTTAAGGAGTTCTTTTCTATGAGTTTGTCCTGTCCTGCACATACGTGTGTTTTTCTACATTCTCTGGTATACACTTTTTTTCAATGTTCTAATTCACTAAACAATAAAACTCTACCAACCTTTCCTCTAATGATTCATTACTCTATTTTTTTTCGCTTTAATTGCAATTATTTGTTTTGGTTATTGGGTAGTTTTTTTTTCTCTATAAATTTTTGAATAATGCCTGTGGCTTTTCTGCTTTCAGTTCTGAGTTACATGGACCAAAGAAAGCATTTGAGACCTTTATTTGAGACCTTCAGGTAGCACACAAACAAGGTAAAGTAAACCATACACACCCTCATTAGATAATAGCTCTCCTATTCTGCCTCTAGAACAGGAACTATGTTCCCACACTAAAATATAATCTGCTCTCTTTAAGACCACTGCTGAGCTTGAAAGTGGTGGGGCAGTGGTGTTTAAAAGTGTCATAAAGTTTTTCTAACATAAGAAATGGAAAGCTAGAAAATTTATAGAGACAACATAAAGGAAGGCAATATGATTGCCTGAAGGTGTAAATGACTTCTAGGGCTCACTGTTAAACATTTAGAGTGAAATCAATCAGCATGATAGAATGTCATTTCTCACTCACACATATATGCATCGGGTAGCTAGAGAGATAAGTGAAAACCAGATTTGGAATTTTGGTTTTAAAAAGTAAAAAAAAAAAAAAATGAGAAGTAGCAATTGATGTTGTGTCACACTGCTCTATTTGTTGGGCATAGAGATATTAAATAGATGGGACTTTTGCTAATAGAAGAACATTTTACTTTAGTAAAGTACATGGGAAGAATTATATAAAATTATAAATAATCAAATATCCAAAATAAATTTTGATCATAATTTTGAACATACTTTATATACAGAGTTACGAAAAATTGTGATTTGAATGGATAATTATGAATATAATTCACTCCACTATTGTCATGTATGTAAGAAATAAATAAAAAAGAAGGTAAAATAGATATAAAAGTGTGTGTGTGTGTATTCACATAATAAATGACTATACTATAACAAATGACTAACAATGCAGTTTAGTTGATTAAAGAAGAAAGTGAATTCCTGTAAGAATAGAGAGAGAACAAAAAATGTTGGGAATCAATAGATTCTATATTATAGAAGAGACAGCAGATTTTTGGATTTAGGCTTCAAGTCAGATGAACTTGGAAAAACTTGAGGGCAGTTGGTATGATCCTTGATTATGGAGGGAATACAGTGATTTGAATAATAGACCATAGCTTCTGCACTCATTTTGTATTACTCTTCCTCCCATATGTTGATTAGGCTTTAATCATAGGTCCAATTTTATCTTCCTTGAACATATCACACAAAAAGGCCCCCTCCCTCACTTTCCCATAATAATGGAATTCCCAATGTTAAATAATTTAAATAGCCAATTGAGCACACATCTCCACATACAAGTTTTCTCTGACCATCAATTTAGAGTTCTCTCCACTTAATTTTTCTTTTTTATACAAGTGTACGTACGTACACACACATACACAAGCACACTATTTTCATGTTTATTTTACATTCTTTGAATCAACATATGATCAAAAATTGTCTGTATTTCTTCCTGTATACTTTGTTAAAATATGTTAGTTCTTCTACTTGATATGTCCATGCATAGCAAATAGAGCAATAGGAGTAAATAAAGAAATAAAGGAATGTAACGTTTTAAAAATTTTATGAATATCTATACTATTTATAAAATTGTTATCTTTTAAATATGCCATTAGTTAGATAACTTAGCTAATACCTAGGATGTATTTGTAACATTTTTAATGGAAATACTTAAATATTATGAATGTGGTAGCATTTATGGACTTTCTTTTTCTTTTAGAGAGAAAATATTTATTATTTTTAATATCACTCTGCTCATTGCCTTTCAACTCATTTGTCTTTAAAAAAAAAGGAGAGTCTTTTAAAGTCATTATTCACAGGGATAGATGAGTTTAAAAGCAGGTTTTTATTGCCTACTTGAACTTAATGGGTTCTAGCACATAGAATGAAATAGAGTTTACACTGTGTCATTTACATTGACATTAACTTGGTAAGATTCACAGGACTCTTGTCGGATGGCTTTCCTTGCCAAAATAAAAAATGATCTTTGGATTATGTCTGGCCCTTTACTGATTGGGTCTAGATGAAAATTCAGCCTTTCAAATTAATAAAACCTCATGGCCTTGACATTAATGTCTCATCTGAAACTGATAATGAGGACTGGGAAGTACCTTTCAGAAAATCCTTAGTTTCAATTCAGATCTGGTAAACATTGGATCAGATTACCCACTACTCAAATTCATTACAATTGTTTTCTGATACATCCTTATTTTGTTAGAATTAATGTAAAAATAACTATATGATCAACTATGATTATGTAATAAAATTCCAATTAAAATCTCTATTTTATTATAAACATAATGTGACTGTTTTATACAGCTTTATCATTGTTGTAACCAAAAGACCTTATGAGAACAATTTTAGAGGAGAGTAAGTTTATTTGCGTCATGATGCTGGACATCATGGCAGAAGAGCATGGTAGAGGAAAGCATTTCAGGACATGACCAGCAAGAAGTAGAGAGAGGCACTGAAGGCCAGGTACAAAATATATACACCAAAGTTATGCCCCCAATGACTCTCCACTTTCAAGGCACACTCTACCTGTCTATAGATTCCACCTAGTTAATCCCTACCAGAGGATTACTGAACTGATTAGGCTAACTCTAATAACCCAATCATCTCATCTCTAAACTTTATTTTATTGTCTTATACATGAGCTTTTAGGGGACTCCTCATACCTAAACTATAGCAGTTACAATACTACCATAATTATACATAGCTATCTATAACCAGAGTCCATAATTTCAGAAAAGTATATAAAAGTCTGTCCTGTAAATAAAGAGTTAATTATTAAATCTTAGAACTAGAGAAATGTAGTGGTGAATGCTCTAAAATTATATCAATTACATGAAATGAATTTATTGCCTAAACTTATTTCACAGATTTGTTGGACATAATTGAAATGTGATCCTAAAGTGTTCCCTCTAAGAGATTAGACCTTTATTTTGTGATTCCTTTTTATTACATATGAATGTATAGAAAAAACTATTTCAATAGAAAATTCTGCATATCTCAGGAGAGCTTTTTTAAAACCTATAAGTTCATGTGATGAATGATAAAGACAGGTTCTTAATAAATTTAAGAGACTACACAAGCTGTAAGAGACTAAAAGAAAGCACACTTTTCAAATGAATGTATTGAAAAAAGGCAAGTACACAGAATGTTAAATAAATAATAAAAATTTAATACCGCTAATAGGAAGTTGAATTAAATTTTCTGCCTTTCAGAATTTAGTCTGGTAGGAGAGAAATGAATATAAATACATAATCAAATACAATATTAGACTTCTGGTTCAAGATGGACAAATCAGCCACACAAAAGTATCTATCGCCTGAATTCACATTCAAATGATAACAAAGATAGTGTATTTAAAATTATAACTGTCTTTTTTTCTGAGAAAAATTAGGGGGGAATATCACAGGATGAAATATCTTTACAAAACATTGGAAAGAAAAAACAAAGCACTGCATTTCTATTTCAAAGTTCATGTTTATGAATCAGGTTACCCTTGTGAAAATATTGGTTGCTTCTGATTCACATACTTTATATTTGTTGTTAATATTTTTAATTAGTGCAATAGATTGGTCAATGAGTAACAGTTATGCTTCTAAATATTCAATCCTAATTTAGCAATTGTCTTTAAATTTTTCTGAAGACATTCTTTCCATTGCCTCCTCATCTTTTAATTTGTGGTTCTCTATGCCAAATACAAAAGCAGAATACACATAAATTTGAGAAAGCAAAACGAAGTAGACAGCTAAGTATACACACACAGACACACACACAAACACATTATATAAATAATATCTTAAATTAGAATACATTGCATTTGTGGAATAACAGAGCATGCCATAGGGAAATAATAAAATATACTGAAGAGCATGCTGACATTATATATATATATATATATATATATATATATATATATATATATATATATATATTGACAAAGTTAAGGAAAATTATCAATAGTTTGGAAAAAAAGTCAAAGATATATTCCTGACAGGCTTGAATAAAACACAAGGATATGAAAATGAAAAAAAAAAGTCAAGAGAACATCAATTTCTAAAGAAAAATACCAAAAAGAAATATAGGTAAGAAAGAAAAGTAGATAAGGGCAAAAATGTGTAGAAGATTGGTAGAGATAAATTGCAAGATAAGGATCCAGAAATAAAAAGACGTGCAAAGTATTCTCTTGGTGAAGAAGAACACTTGCCTAACACATGGTTCAAAATATCAATGACAAGAAAAAATACCCTGAAAATTCACAGAGTTGAAAAGAAACAGATGATCTACAAAAGGAGTTAGAACACCATCAGATTTATCAATAATAATAAGGTGTAATAGGAAACAGATGAAGACCATCACTGGACTTAGGCAAAATTGTCTAATACTTTTTATTCCCAGACATGCCAAAAGTTAAATAAATTTTGTATGAGTACAAATAATAATATTTCAAATCATCTAAACTCTAAGATATTAACTCCTCTGTAACCATTTAAGAAAATTAATTTGAATATATACTCAAGAAAAAATAAATAAAAAGAAAAACAAAGATGGGACATCTAGGTGACTTGCAGATTTATCCATGTGTCTGCCTAGCTAGGAGTACCATCCCATTCCAACGTGGCTTTTGTTTGAAACTTAAGACAAAATCATTCCAGATTATAAACAGAAGCAAGTGACATTCAGAAAGGAAATTATATGTATCAAATATAAATGGAATGATTACTTCCTCTGATAAATATTAGAATATGATCAAGTAAAGAGGTGAAATAAATAAATTTCATTTAACTGTGAAAACCATAACATACTGTGTAAGTTATGCAAGGTTCTGATATATTCTTTATGTAGAAGAAAATTTTTTAAAAGTATAAGGAGCAATGGCCAATGTCTCATTTCAGGGTTCTTCATCCTGCTGAGGAGGGTGTAAGCCACCTGTGATCTTGAAATCTTAAATAATTAGTGAAAAACAAAATACAAAGAGTCATAAATGTATTTGCAAAAGCAGAGTCTCTGATATATCCAGTCCACACAAGATCTGGAACTAGACAAAGGAAAGATGGCTCCAGTGGTTTACTTAAGGGGGTACATCAAAGACAGGAATAAGATTTCAAGGTCAAAGTCTTACTTCCTGATAATTTGCAGTCAGCAGATTGATTGGCAACTTGGCAGGCCACACCCAGCTCAGGTGCTGTGTAGGACATGGCAGAGCAGAATAGAGATTCACAATGTGTCAGGGCAGTTAAAAGAGGAAATGTTCACTGATCATTCCCAGATACCAGATGTTCCTGTCCACTAGGCTAGATGTGTGGTGGCCCATATGCAGCCAGCCCATGGCTGGCTCATGACAAAAAGTATACTGATTCAGTGTCCATTGACAAAAATATGTAGATTGAACCAATTTGTATATGAACTATGGAGACTTAACAAGGGTTAAATAATAAAATGTAAATTTAGCCAATAATGACAAATTCAAAGTGTAGGTACAAATTATAGAAGCTGAGAAACACAACTGATTAAGGAAGTTAGAGAAGACATGTGGAAGACTAATGTGCTCATCTGATAAAATTGGAAGATAATTGATGTGATCTATAGTTGATGGAATAAAAAACAATTCCAGCATGTTATTTGCAATTGCTAAGGAAATCTGTGCAGTTACTAAGAGTAGAGTTATAAATAGGTTTATCCCAAACACTACCATCCATTTAGCACTCTCTTTCATTATCAAAACTATAGAAGTTTAGTAATACATAGCATGATATTTTATCTACAAATCAATAGGGGAATAAATGGCATTGTTTGATATAAATATTGTTAGTAATAAAAGAAATTCAGTTAGCCACGAGAAAATTGAGAACAAAGAGTTACACAAGAGGATAAACAGTGTGGGTAATTGTTAAAATTGGGTGCTTTTCACTTCATTTCAAATGTGTTTTTATCATTGTATTTTAAATCAGAGACTTTTTTTTACATTTATAAAAGGATATACAGCAAAAGGAACTCTCAGACACTATTCGTATAAGTATAAAATAGTAAAAGCACTTCGAAAAATACTTGTTTATTTTCTATTAAGCCTTAATAAAAATGTATCTTACTTTCCAGAAATTTCATTCTTAGATATGGAGCACAGCAAAAATAGGTACAGGATATGGACAAGAATATTTATAGGAACATATTTGTGAAAGCCAAAATCTTTAAACAACCAAAAGTCCTCCAACTTCATATTAGAAAAGAAATTGGATTTTATTCATTTCATCAACCATGAAGCTAGAGATGGACCCAGCTAGAAATATAGATAAAGGTATAGATGAATATAGAAAATGCAATGTTGGACGAAAGAAGTTAGATACCAAGGATTCTATTTCACAATTCAAACAGGCAAAACTAATATATAATATTAGAAATCAGGATTTAATTACTTCCATGAAGAAGGTGATAGTGATCTGGAAAACATGTTCTGCAGTTCTGGTAATATTGTCTTTATTTAGATAGAATTAACATAGATGCTTTTATGATGAGATAATTATGATTGGTATGCTTTTCTGTGCATATATGTTAATCTTTAATAAAATGTTTATCTAAAATATGACAGTAGTTTTTACATAGAGTGGTGAACAAAAGAGTGAGAACAATGGGAATGTTCGGGAAATGACAAGTAGAAGTGCTGGTGGAACAAAGAGAGTAAGAATGAGAATCTAAACACAGGGAATCAGATCACTGGGGAGGAACCGCTTCAAGTCCATCAGAGATTCCTTAGTTGGACTCAGTCATAAAAGAGGTAAAACATCTTCACTGGGATTATTTTCTCTAAAAGATACATTTTATTTCTTAGGTTTTTTAAAATCCATTATTCTTAATATAAATAAAAATCAGAGATGTGGGACCTCAAACTTCTTTGCAGTTTATCACACCTACCCTGAAATGTATTACCATCAAATCAGAGTGAGAGTTCTTCACTATTAGCCCTTCAATGGGTCAGTAGTCTATGGGGAGTATAGTTGAGAGAGTCTTAGCTCCATTTTTCACCAACCTAATGAGGTGAGTGATAGACTCTGAAAAGACCAGGCCACTGATTTCTTGGCAAGCAGCCATTATGAACTCCTCATTAGAGGGTTCCACTCAATCTTTCCTAAAGTGAGGTGACGTGAGTTTGCAGACCGACCACTTTCAAGCAGTCTAGTCACGGTGTAATCACAACTCATGTGTCTCTAGTTCTCTATCAGGTGGATTAGTATTATAATGAGGTGCACATGTTATGTCTTTCCTAAAAAAGACAGTTTTCTCCTAGATATGTGATATTTGTATTTGCAAAATAGTGAATCCAGAGTATTTTCTTTCCAGATCATTTCTAAATTTTAGAATGCAGGAAAGAAAATCCCTTGATGAAACATATGGCTTAAAAGATTGGAAAAATGTAATTCTTACCCTCCTGAGATCAAAGAGCAGAGTTTAGCTTATTTATGCCCCACACCCTGCTGCAGTCCTGTTCAGTCAAATGAATGAGGTCTGGTGCACCATACACAATTGCAGGTGGGTATTTCTAGAGGCGTTGTTGTTTTATTTTAAATATGTTTATCATTAAAACACCATGTCCAGTGTCTTTTATCATTAGATTTAGTTACCATCAACACCCTCAAATTCCTGATCTAATGATGTTTAAATCATTTTGTGTTTCATAGAATTCCTTTATGTAGGACAGTCTCATCCCTCAACTTTCTAAACAGCTAGTTCTTGCTATAGGAAGGTGGAGGCTTCAAGATGCTCTCACACAGTTTGGGTGTTGGCACTTACTAACTTGGTTTTCTACATTTCTACCTCTTTCCTACTGAGAAAATGGAACAGTTCCTTCTTTTTCTTTTTCTTTCTCTCTCTCCTTTTTTAAAATTTTTGATATTATCTCTCCCATCAAATAATGCAGTTTCACTTTGATTGGAGCCAATTCTTCCTCAAGATTCAGTAGCCCAGTGGTAACTTCTCCTGGAAGTTTTAATGAGGTTTGACCTTCTCTTTTATTTTCTGTACTAAACTATTTTGTAGTGCTGCCAGAGGAAGTTTAATAACAGGTGAGTTTCACCCCTAGGCTGATTGTATTTCAGCAGAGGTTGAAGTGATCTTTGTATGTCAGGTTGTTAAATCTGTAAAAAGCTATGTGATCTTTCAAAATGAAAGTCAGTACATCAAGGCAATATAGTTCTCCTTTTTTCTTTTCATGGACCTCTTTACATCTTTATTCTGGATAGCTCTGAAATACCTAGTAACTGCTTCCTCCCCCCCCCCACCATGTATGGCCATCAAATATGCAAATTCAAAAATTGTCCAAATAAAATATTCTTGTCTAAAGCTTTGCAAAAATTCCAAGAAGCTTCATAATTTAGTGCCTCCATATGAACCTATGGGGAATTATTAAACTGTGAATTTAATGCTTTAAAATATATTCACAGTTAGCAAAGTTCTTGAGGTCTCATTCTAATTTATTTGTGCAACATCCACCACTACTGAAGGTACTTTTACTATGTATTAGTAAATACATAAGTTTCTCCTGAACTCTTTTCCTAAATCTAAGGCATGAGACTTCCCACCTCCCCCAGAAATCTTTTGAATTTTCTATAACATAACATCACAGGAAAGTTTGTACTTTTTCTATAGTATTTTATATTTAAATTCATGACACCACTTGCTCATTTATTTGATATGTATTCATAAAATATGTATGTATTGTTTATTTGAAAATAAACTATACAGTTACCTTGGAATAATAATTTTGTTTTGTTTAGTTGTTTTTTACTAATCAGACTTTTTTAGCTTGTATTAGAGGGCAATACATGATTACATGATAAGGACTCCAAACCCAAAAGCCAATTCTATCAATATCAATCAACTGAGTTTCAATGTTATGATTAATATATGTTAAATATATAGATTAATAAGTTAAATATATATGATCTATATGTTAAATATATATGATTAATATATGTTAAATATATAGATTAGTGTAAAAACCCTCCATGTCATTAAAAGTTACACTTGATTTCCAGACTGCCTTGTTCCTTTCCATATCACAATTTGGTCTTTCATCATCTTATAACTGAATCACTGCAGTAGTCCTCTAAAATATATTCCAATTTCTTTCCTTCAAACCCTCACATAATAGATAATATTAGGGTTGGGAAACCAGATGTTCTTTTCTCAAAAAAGTCCTTCATCCACAGAGCTGGATTTTTGAAGCCATATTTCTGCTTAATGGCCCTCCCTATGATTGGTCTAGGAGAGCACAAGAACAGCCTATCAGAATATCTTTACCCAGCATTTAAAATTTTGAATGTAAAAAACATGGTAGCTAAATCATTTTAATGACAGTACATTAGAAAATTATGCACATTATGATTATACTCTCACAGAGAGGCCTTTGTAAATGTCTTTATTTCTCTACCTTCCAAGGCTTAGTTTCACTTATCATCTTTGGATGATGTGAGATATATCAATATGTGGCCAATGTGTCCTGTGGCTTGATCTTGCAGGAGTTGATTTGTTAGATACAGAAAGTAAAATAAAATGAATAATAAAATACCTTGACTTAAATATATTCTTTTAATATTGTGATCAGAATGATCTACTGAGGGTAATATTTCTCAACCAAGACTGCACTTCAAATACACTTGAATAACTTCTTTCAAAATACATATTCCTTGGAACTATATTCAGAGATTCTGATTTAGTGAGTAAGCACCAGGATTATAATGTGCACCTGAGGCCAGCAATCATAACCCCAAATATAATTCAGATCATGTTACTTACTGCTTATGACCGATTTCAATAATGTCCAGAAACCTTTGCAGCCCCTCCCTTCAAGAGATGGAGTTTTTATTTATTTATTGTTTTTGTTTTAATTGGTGCGTTATATTTGTACATAATGGTGGGATTCATTGTTACATATTTGTACAAGCATGTAACATAACTATATGATTTGACTAATATTTTTCCCAGAATTTTCCCTTTTCCCTCCCCTTCTCCCCTCTCCTGTTCCTTTTCCTCTACCCTGCCAAACTCCCTTTTTCATGAGATAGCTCCAACCTTTCTATTCCTTTTTCTTCTCTAGCTTCCAAAGGAGAGAAAATATATGACCCTTGACTTTCTGAGTTTGGCTCATTTTACTTAACCTAATGGTCTCAAGTTCCATCCATTTAACTTAATGGTCTCACGTTCCGTCCATTTTCCTGCAAATGACATCATTTCATTCTTCTTTAAAGCTGAATAAAACACCATTGCGTATATATATATATACCATATTTTCTTTATCCATTCATCCATTGGAAGTCACCTAGGCTGATTCTATAGTTTGGCCAAGAGATTTATCTCTTATCCCACATCCTGAGAAATATCTTGTGTTAATTTTGACCAAAAGATGACAGTATGCCAATTCTGAACCTAGCATTCAAGAGTGCTTACAAGGTCTAGCCTTGCTACTCTTGAACATTTTCCAGCATTATGAAAATGAGTTAGGCTAGCAAATTGGATAATTGGTTCCATGGTCCCATTATCCCAGCCAGCAAACCATGAGAAGGATAATTACTTGGTGGACCAACAGTTAATGGAAACATAAATATGTTTTCTCTGAAATTGTCAGTATAAACCCATAAATCTGAACTCAGATAAAATTGCTGACTCACAGAATCTGAGCTAACAGTTGTTTTATGATACTAAAGTCTAAAGTAGTTTGTTAAACAACAGTTACTAAATGGTATTTTTTATCCTACTTACCACTGTTCAGTATCACAATCATATATAGTGATAAAAGTCAAAACTCTTTAACACAAAATGAAGAATCAATTGTTTTCTAATATTTTTTTCTTTAACTCCATTGCCCAATAGTGCCTGATGCTTATTTAACTTATCCCCTAGTAAAAATAAAAATTGTTTGTGAAAAAAAATGATATTTGTACTTGATGCTGTTTCCTTGAACTAATTTTCTGTCCAATATTATCTACATAGCTGAATATTGCACATTGACTAGACTTGTGGCTTTTTTGTTCAGAATGTATTTCTCGAAATATAAAGTTAAATATGTTCCCATTATCAGTTCTCACATATCTCCTTTGATCATTTTCTATTTGAACATACATTGCATTTGTTATATATTTTTTTCTTTTTTGGAGGTTTGAGTTTGTAATTAGAGTATAGGTCCTTAAGGACAGGGGCCACAGTTAGTCATCTTTGTGCATGGCACAAAGTGAATTTTGATATAGATGTGTTAAGTAAAACTTTTAAGGAATTTGTTAATCTATACCCTAAAATATTCAGATTTAGGGGAACTTGAGGACTACATTTACAGACATTGAGCCACTCCTACAGTCCAAGTGTGTTATAGGAAATTTGCATGATACTTTTAGAGATAATGCTACAAGTCCAATTGCATAAAAATACTATACATTTGTGAGAGAATGCAGCACATAGCTAATGGAAGAGGATGGGGCATTGGAAAAATAGAAAAAGGAGAAAGAATGAGGAACAGAATAAAGCAAATAAAAAGGAAAATTTCAAACTACTGGGATATTTGTTAAGTAAATACAAATGCCAAAAATTGTTTCTGTAATAAACTGGAGCTTCCCAAGTCATTTCTTAGTGTGAATCAATTTGCATCCTGAGGATCAGGCTATAATGAGTAGGACAAGAAAATGAAATACATTTTAGTTTATTTTATGAATTGGGTAAACAAAATCAGAACATTATTGGCACTGTTGATTGTCCTATTTAATCATTTGGTTACACTGATGTAAAACTGCCATGGCTTAACTGTTCACTACTTTCCTCAAGTGCTAATAGAAAGTTTTTAATTTTTCTATAGTATTTCATATTTAAATTCATGATACCACTGTTCATTTATTTGAAATTTATTAATACAAGATGTGTCTATTATTTATTTAAAAGAAACTGTACAATTATTTTGGAATAATAACTTTATTTTGTTAAATTGTTTTTTACTAATTGCATATGAACAACAAATACTTTACTTTCTATCTAGGCTTGTGACTGAAAATTACATAAATACTATAGAACAACCATTTGATCTAAGTGAAAAATCATAGCTCAGAGTGATATGCAAAATGATCTTCTTCAATTGTACCAATTAATTATCATATTTAAGCACCCAAAGTCACTTAAAATTACTTTTTGAAGAGGATGCTGATGTATCTTGAGTAAGTTTGTATCTTTTGTTCTTTATACTGTGGGGGATGTGACTGCCTTGCACAGTAATTGCTGCCGTGTATTTAGATGAGTAACAGATTTATCATAATGTTTTAGGAAAATGTAAATTTATTCAGTGTATTTTACTTGGTTGAAAGGGCTTATTGAGAAAGAAAATAGGGTTATAAATACAAATTTTAAATAGTTATGCATTTACCCAGTACACTAAATATCAAAAACATGTGTAGCATAAATATTTAGGCAATTCTCTGTATGTCAGGACTTTGTTCTTCCCTCTACATGTTTTTCATGTATGTACACTCTTATTCTTGACAAGCATGCTGACTGGGAGTCCAGAAGATTGCATCTTCTGTGTCAGAGCATATTAAAATAATAGCACACCAAGAGACTGACAGAAACTGCAGCACTGAATATTTTTCTACCACATTAGAATTATGAAGAAATTATTCTTCTTAAAAATTTAGTCACAGAAAACTTCCATCAAGAGCCTATATGCATATGTCAAGATCATTGTATTGTCTCGAGCAACTAATAAAAATTAAAATTTTTAAAAAAGAGCCTATATGCCTATATGCAATCCTTGAGAAATGAATCTGGAAAGGATTGAATCTGGAAAGGGTTAAAAAAATAACAACCTTTTACTGATGATTATTTTTTAGCTACTTTTTTAAATGAGGATTACAGTTTCTGCATACATTCAGTCCAGCATATTTGAGCAGGTCCAGTTGAAAGTAACAAATAGAAGTCTACTAAACTCTTTATGGCTTATTTTACCACTGCTACTATGATTAGTACTATTGCTAATAATAAATGGTGAAGCTGATATAAAAGCTGAACTGGAAGACATGTTTGGACAAGAGCTTTATACTTGGCTACTCCAGCATGCTGTCATTTTTGCTTATGATACATGTTGGTAAAAACTTTTTAAATAATCAGGCTCTAACATTATTAGTAAGTTAAAGGGTGAAATTTTTAAATTGTTTTTTTAAACCTATTTTGTATATACTGTGCTATAAATTCTGAATTTAGAATTTCCCTAGAAAAGGGAATTTTATAAACACATTGACAACAAAGTACTTTAGGAATAAATATTTGTCACCCCCTATGGCTGAAATATGGACAAGACAGCAATTCAGTTGAAGGAAACTATTAACACTAATCTCATAAAAATATACTAGTATATATTGCAATTTTATAACAATATAATAATTTTTAGCATTAAAATAATATTTTATCCACTAATTGTATATTGCTTTTTTACACAGCTCTTATGTGATGCTAATGATGTCTTATATTCAAGTGTTAAAAATATGAGAATTTTTTTAAGGAATAGAATATTAATTTGCCCTTTTAACAGACTTTTTTCTTAATAATGATTTATCATTCTTGAGTTTGTTACAGTCTCTTCTGTTGAATTAAGTGCTACTATGAATCACACTAACTCATGTAAACTGTTTCTTCAGTGTTTTCACATGAACATCAGTATTTTGTTCCTGGCAAGTCATTGAGTATCATACTTTGCAATGAATCTTGTTTTCCCCCATCTCTAAAATTAAAAACAAAACAAATGGAAGAAATATTAAGTTCTGTTTTCATGTAGATTAGGTAAATGGCTCCTATGATTTAATACCTGAATTAAAAATTTAATGACAATCCAAATATAGCTAAATTATCTGAGAATATGAATACTGTTTACATATATAAATTACTATTTAAATTGGGGCATATATGGTCTTTGGCTGTTTGAGATGAAATATCACTGGTTTGAACAATGATTTAAAGTAAGTCTAAATTATTTCTTTCAGGTATAATCTTTAATGTAATTTTTATGGAAGAGTTTCAAGTATGTGAGGGAAGCAATATGTTATAGTAGAACCATTAGTGTATTAATCTGCTTCATGTAGAATAGAGATGATGTGTTTTGAAACATAAATCTTTTTCAATGTTTTTATAACTCATAAAAGTCTAACTAAATATGCATCCATCCTTTGGAGGGAGACTAACTGAGAAAACATGAACAATCTTCTTCAGTCAAGGCCCCTATATCTCTCCCTCTTGCATTGTGGACAAAATGCCACGGGTATGAGTTTCTAAGCTAAAAACCATATATCAAGCTAAATTATATATCAATCACAATAATAATAACTACCTAAAACTCACTTGGTTTCAAGTGCCTCTTTCTTCTTCAAAGAAAATATTTGCCACATGCCTGCAAATGATAGTGCTTCCTAAATGGATTTTAAGTTCTTCAGATGCTATTAAAATTATCTAAGCTTGCCAGGTTCTATTTCCCAGCATGTCTGTTTGCCAGCAGCTAGGGAGGCTGCGGCAGGAGGCTCTCAAGTTCAAAGCTAGCCTCAGCCAAAGTGAGGTGTAAAGCAACTCAGTGAGACCCTATCTCTAAATAAAATACAAAATAGGGCTGGGGATGTGGCTCAGTGGTCAAGTGCCTCTAAATTCAATCCCCCGTAACTCCTCCAGTCCCCACCAAAATTATCAAGCATCTATAGTATAAACTTGCTTATAAATTTATTTAAGAAGCACTACAGTAGGATTCTACAAGGTTTAATTGACTTGCAGGAAAGTAGATAAGTTGATAGGTCAGGAAACTAAATCCAGGCACAATTTGGTGGTAAAGGGAAAAGGGGGCTTGCTGAGCATATTTTGCAAGAGGATAAAGGAAAATGGTGAGTTTGTCATTTTTCTAATGAAAACAGGTTGGTGCAAGAAATGCAAGGAAATAACAAATGAGGTCAAATTCAAGTGCAGACACCCTAAAACTAATTGGCTGTGTCACTTGAAGTATTTTATGGCTCCAGAAATCTGTGTCCTCAAATCTGTGTTAACCAAAGAAGTGGCACTTATTCCAACTCCTTTCTAAGCACAATGCTCTCAGAGTCTGTGAAAAAAATCAGTTTTTACTGTAAAAATTGTAATTTTTCTACATTTCTTAAGTTTAGACTTCATGACTGTCCTTGACTGTCCTTCTTGACTGTTAACTTATCTGATGAAATTCATAATGACAATCAATATTCATGATTTAGATTAGATATATATTTCAACCAAAGTACTATAAAGAAAATTTAACTCTCTTATTTTTTCTTTGTTTGCTTGTTTTAAAGAAAGATACCATCAAATTATATATCATGAAGTCTTTTGTTAAATACAAGCTTTCTGGATATTTCTGTAAAGAAGCTTCTCAACTTTCATGTTCTGCAAAATGTTTACATCTCTTTAAGTTCCAGGCATAGGACTGTTTGTCTCAAGATTCCCAAAGAATGGTGAGAAAAGTCATACTGTTATTTATCCCAAATCATGATCTCCCTCCTATACTCCAAATCCACTTCCTCCCTTTCAACTTTCCTCTCTATTCCCCAGCCCTCACAGAATCTGACACTTCATTTGTTCCTTAGATTTAGAGGAAAACAAATCAGAAACAATACAGGTAGAATATATAAACTACTGAGATAGAACGCAAACACTAATCCTTGAAATGCATGAATTGAGCCAGGCATGGTGGAAGAAACCTGTAATTCCAGCGAATTGAGAGTCTGACGCAAGAGGATAACCAAATTCTAGGCCAGCCTCAGCAGCTTAGCAAGATCTTAAGCAATTTAGTGAGACTCTGTCTTAAAATAATAAATAAAAAAGGCTGGGTATATGGGTCAGTGTTTAAATATCCCTGGGTTCAATTCCAAATACCAATATATATACATATGAGCTGAGAGTCTTCTAAAAATTCAATGTAAAACTCACTTCAAAAATTTTATTGTCTATCAAGATAGTTTCTAAACTAACCTACCCTTTTTTAAAAACACATTGATAACTTATTGCATAACTATTGCTATTTGTTCTTATTATTTCTTGATTCTATTTCCTTTATAGGTGTTTGATGGCCATTAAAGCTGGATCCTATTATAACTGCTTATTTACTTAATGAATTATTCATGAATGATAAATAGTGCAGCTTCTTACAAAGTACATTGCTCTCACATTCTATCTCAAACCATGGCTGTTTTATGCATTTTTTTCTTAATTTATGGGGTCTGAATTAAGGAAAACAAAACCTGTATCAATTTGGGCAAACAGGAAATAAAAGTGAGGTACATAGGATGCAGGAGGATGAAATACAATTGGTTGTCAGTTTTTATCTCATGGTAATATCTATGAAAATAATCATTGCAAGTGGACCTTCCATAAGTCTAAACAAAATTCTCAATATAGATTTGTAACTATATGTCATATATTTTAAATTTCTACATCTTCTCTTACATTGTCTAAATTAGATGTATCTGTTGTTTTGTTCTGTTTCTGATATCTATAAAAAACACCTGTGCAGGGAGACTTGTGAAGGAGGCACACAAAGAACACACACATACACGCACACACACACAGGGCAGGTGCAAATAGACAGAAGGATGGCAGACAAAAAGATGCCTACCCCTCTCTGCTGTCATCTTTAAAAACCGAAAAAGTTACAAATTTTCCACCACCCAGTGACAATACTTTGACCAGTATTCCTTTAATCTTGAGTGCTAGCTCAGATAAGGTCCAGGTTAATGCAAACACAGAGCCTCTCTCCTTCAAAGGATGTCATTATGTAAACCAGGTAGTGCATCCACATAGTTGTCTTAACAGCCTCAGCAGGGAATAGCTGGGCATTCCAGTCCTGGGAATCAGGGCACCAGTTACCCACTGTCCCCCACCCCCTAGGAGGTTTGCTCACCAGGGGAACACTTCCCTGTCTATTTCCATGGTCAGAATATATACAGATACCTTTGGTTAATTTGTATTTTCTAAGAACTATACATAATTGTAAAATGCTTTGAAAAAAATTTTTTCTCCTATTTTAGGGACACATTTTATCAACATACAAATATTCCAGCCATTGAGAATGATAAATTGAGATACATTTTTATTAACAATAAAATTGAATATTTCAGTATGTTTTTAACTTTTTACAGTAATTTAAGTTGCATATACAAATGTAAGAATATGAATCTGGAACTTTTTACCACTTTACATTTACTAGGAATTTACCATTTAATTTAATTTTTAATTTTTTATTTTTTTATTATTGGTTGTTCAAAACATTACAAAGCTCTTGACATATCATAATTCATACATTTGATTCAAGTGGGTTATGAACTCCCATTTTTACCCCGTATACAGATTGCAGTATCACATCGGTTACACATCCACGTTTTTACATATTGCCATACTAGTGGCTGTTGTATTCTGCTACCTTTCCTATCCTCTACTATCCCCCACCCCTCCCCTCCCCTCCCCTCTTCACTCTCTACCCCATCTACTGTAATTCATTTCTCTCCCTTGTTTTGTTTTGTTTTTCCTTTCCTCTCACCTAGTCTTATATGTAATTTTGTATAACAATGAGGGTCTCCTTCTATTTCCATGCAATTTCCCTTCTCTCTCCCTTTCCCTCCCACATCTTGTCCCTGTTTAAAGTTAATCTTTTTCTCATTATCTTCCTCTCTGCTCTGTTCTTAGTTGCTCTCCTTATATCAAAGAAGACATTTGGTATTTGTTTTTTAGGGATTGGCTAGCTTCACTTAGCATAATCTGCTCTAATGCCATCCATTTCCCTGTAAATGCCATGATTTTGTCATTTTTTAGTGCTGAGTAATACTCCATTGTGTATAAATGCCACATTTTTTTAATCCATTTTTCTATTGAAGGGCATCTAGGTTGGTTCCACAGTCTAGCTATTGTGAATTATGCTGCTATGAACATCGATGTAGCAGTATCCCTATAGTACGCTCTTTTAAGGTCTTCAAGGAAGAGTCCAAGAAGGGCAATAGCTAGGTCAAATGGTGGTTCCATTCCCAGCTTTCCCAGGAATCTCCATACTGCTTTCCAAATTGGCCGCACCAATTTGCAGTCCCACCAGCAATGTACAAGTGTACCCTTTTCCCCACATCCTCGCCAGCACTTGTTGTTGTTTGACTTCATAATGGCTGCCAATCTTATTGGAGTGAGATGGTATCTTTGGGTGGTTTTGATTTGCATTTCTCTGACTGCTAGAGATGGTGAGCATTTTTTCATGTACTTGTTGATTGATTGTATGTCCTCCTCTGAGAAGTGTCTGTTCAGTTCCTTGGCCCATTTGTTGATTAGGTTATTTGTTATCTTATTGTCTAATTTTTTGAGTTCTTTGTATACTCTGGATATTAGGGCTCTATCTGAAGTGTGAGGAGTAAAGATTTGTTCCCATGATGTAGGCTCCCTATTTACCTCTCTTATTGTTTCTCTTTCTGAGAAAAAACTTTCTAGTTTGAGTAAGTCCCATTTGTTGATTCTTGTTTTTAACTCTTGTGCTATGGGTGTCCTATTAAGGAATTTGGAGCCAAACCCCACAGTATGTAGATCGTAGGCAACTTTTTCTTCTATCAGACACAGAGTCTCTGATTTGATATCAACCTCCTTGGTCCATTTTGAGTTAACTTTTGTGCATGGTGTGAGAAAGGGATTCAGTTTCATTCTGTTGCATATGGATTTCCAGTTTTCCCAGCACCATTTGTTGAAGATGCTATCCTTCCTCCATTGCATGCTTTTAGCCCCTTTATCAAATATAAGATAGTTGTAATTTTGTGGATTAGTCTCTGTGTTCTCTATTCTGTACCATTGGTCCACCCACCTGTTTTGGTACCAGTACCATGCTGTTTTTGTTACTATTGCTCTGTAGTACAGTTTGAAATCTGGTATTGCTTTACCTCTTGATTCACACTTGCTGCTTAGAATTGCTTTTCCTATTCTTGGTCTTTTATTTTTCCATATGAATTTCATGATTGCTTTATCTATTTCTACAAGAAATGCCATTGGGATTTTGATTGGCATTGCATTGAACCTATAGAGAACTTTTGGTAATATCGCCATTTTGATGATGTTAGTTCTGCCTATCCATGAACAGGGTATATTTTACTAACATACGGGATGAAAAAGGCAATATCACAACAGACACTACAGAAATACAGAAGATAATTAGAAATTATTTTGAAACCCTATATTTCAATAAAATAGAAGATAGTGAAGATATCGATAAATTTCTTAAGTCATATGATTTGCCCAGATTTAGTTGGGAAGATACACACAATTTAAACAGGCCAATAACAAAGGAGGAAATAGAAGAAGCCATCAAAAGACTTCCAACCAATAAAAGCCTGGGACCAAATGGGTATACAGCGGAGTTTTACAAAACCTTTAAAGTAGAGTTAATACCAATATTTTTCAAGTTATTTCAGGAAATAGAAAAGAAGGAGCTCTTCCAAATTCATTCTATGAGGCCAACATCACCCTGATCCTGAAACCAGACAAAGACACTTCAAAGAAAGAAAACTACAGACCAATATCTCTAATAAACCTAGATACAAAAATCCTCAATAAAATTCTGGCGAATCGGATACAAAAGCATATCAAAAAAATTGTACACCATGATCAAGTAGGATTCATCCCCGGGATGTAAGGCTGGTTCAATATACATAAATCAATAAAGGTTATTCACCACATCAATAGACTTAAAGATAAGAACCATATGATCATCTCGATAGATGTAGAAATAGCATTCGACGAAGTACTGCATCCCTTTATGTTCAAAACACTAGAAAAACTAGGGATAACAGGAAGTTACCTCAACATTGTAAAAACTATCTATGCTAAGCCTCAGGCTAGCATCATTCAAAATGGAGAAAAACTAAAGGCATTCCCTCTAAAATCTGGAACAAGACAGGGATGCCCTCTCTCACCACTTCTATTCAATATAGTTCGCGAAATACTAGCCAGAGCAATTAGACAGACAAAAGAAATGAAAGGCATTAAGATAGGAAAAGAAGAACTTAAATTATCACTATTTGTGGATGATATGATCTTATACCTTGAAGACCCAAAAGGGTCTACAAAGAAACTACTAGAGCTAATAAATGAATTCAGCAACGTGTCAGGATATAAAATCAACACGCATAAATCAAAGGCATTCCTGTATATCAGCAACAAATCCTCTGAAATGGAAATGAGGAAAACCTCCCATTCACAATATCCTCAAAAAAAATAAAATACTTGGGAATCAACCTAACAAAAGAGGTGAAATATTTATACAATGAAAACTACAGAAACCTAAAGAGAGGAATTTATCATTTTAAAAGACAAAAAAAATGTGTATATTGTTATCAACTGTTGAGAGCCACAGCCAAAGGGGCCCCAGCAAACTTCCAGCTGCCAGCTGATTGGCTACTCTGTGTTGATGCTCAGTGGGCTGTTTCCCGGCCCTTTCAGATCATGGAGATGCTCACTGGGGGACTCTTTTGGCTCCGCCCACACGACCCAGCCAATCAGCCTCAAGAGCAGGAGGAGTGGGAAAGTTGAGAGGCTTGTGGGAAGCCGGTGGTGGAAATTAGGCTCTGAGGGAATTCCTGAAGAGATTGTGTGGTGTAGTGTGTGTGTTTGCTGCAGTCTGGCTGGGCACAATTCAGGAGCCACTTGTCAAAAGAAACAAACTTTATTTTTAGAACCACACACGCCAAACAAAACAGCTCCTCAGGAAAAACCCTCAGAGCCCAACTGCCACCACTGGCTTCCCACAAGCCTCTCTCACAACCACCAGCCTCTCCAACTCCCACAATCCTCCTCCTCTTGAGGCCAATTGGCTGGGTTGCGTGGGCGGAGCCAAAAAAGTCCCCCAATGAGCAACTCTGTGGTCTGAAACAGCAGGGAAACAGCCCACTGCAGAGGAGCCAATCAGCTATATGTTGCTGGGGCTGCTGTGATCCAATCATCAGCTGGCAGTCTGAAAGTTTGCTGGGGCCCCTTCGGCTGTGGCTCTCAACATGTGTTCTAAAAATAAAGTTCGTTTCTGCTTCATAAGTGGCTCGTGAATTGTGCCCAGCCAGACTGCAGCAATCAACTACAACATAATATACACTTCTAAACTCTCTAAGTTGTAATATTTTTGAAATGAGTATGATTACTTAAGGGCTTTCAGAGTTTGGTGAAAAGATATAATAGGGGTTTAGTATCCTTACTTTCATTCATATTTATTGATTTTGCACCAGAATGTTAGGTAAAATGGACAGTGATGGTTGATAAGAGAAAAATGTGTAGGTGTGTGTGTGTATGTGTGTGTGTGTGTAAGTGTGTCATCATCTGTGCTTTCATACTCATATTAAATGTGTGTCTGTAATAATATGGGTGCCTTAAATTTTACAAAATTGGTTAAAAATAATATCTGATAAACAATATTAGTTTCCTTCAGATACAGCCTGCAGTTTTCATGACTCATAAATACTGTTGTTGGTGTATTCTAAAGACAGTTCTTATGTTAAACAAAAAAATGAAATTTCATTTCACTTTTGAGACCACCCAGTTATTTCATATTTTAAAATTATATTTCTTATTTAAATTCTATAAAGAAGATTATGCTACTGTCCATACTGTTCATACTAAATTACATCATTGCTGTTGTAATGCATTTAATATAAATAAGAATAATCCTTCTACAAATGAGCTCTTCTCAAAAATGAGGTTTGCATTGTAATTTTCAGTAAAATCATGAATAATAATTAATTTTTCATTTCAAAAGGCAAAAACATATTTGGGACTTCTATAAATTTTCGAAGATGGTTTAAACAAGTGAAAGGTGACTGCACAGATTTCCAAACCAAAATATGATTGTCTAGTTTTTACTGTCATCTTCTTTCTGCTTCTTTCTTCATAGGAAAAAAAAAAGAGAGAAAAAGACCTACTTCATAATGTTGATAAAGAAATTAATAAATCAAACTTTTATAACACACATATGGTCTTGGCTATAGAAGGAAGTTTACACAACTCAGATGGTGTGCTATTATAATTCTGGATTAGGAGACAAGAAAAGTTAGAGTAAAGGAAGTCCAGTATATCTATTTTATTATTTGTGATAGTGCAAACTAAGATGTGTAATCAGCAACACTACAATCACAGTGCCTTAAATATAAAATAAAAGCATTTCTCTTAAATATCACATTCTAGGAATGAGTAGCCCAGAAATGCGTAGTCCAGGAATGAAGCACATCCCACAATAACATCCAGAGGACAGTGCTTTCTGTGTTGAAGTTGCTTCCTCACCTCTAAGGGCTCTCTTTCTTCCACATGGTAGAGCTGATTGAGAAACACCATGTCAGAATTCCTTCCGACTGAGCAGAAGAAGGAAAAGCATTGAAGGACAAGTTCATTCCTTTTTAAGATTGTAATTTAGAATCTGAAAGACATTATTTCTACTTAAATCCAAGTGACTGGGGTTTAATCATATTATACTTACCTGCATGAAAGACTTGAAGAGAGTTTCTGTGCAGGCAAATGTGTACCAAAATAGTAGACCCTGTCACTAAAATGAACACAGGGAAACAGAAGAGGAAATAGAATACAGAAGAGGAAATAGAAATATCAGTAAATATGACACTGTCTCATTTTGATAGTGCAGAGTAAGATGCTCTAGCCAAGAACAACCACTCTTAATAGTAAGGGCTTTAAGCAGAACCTCAGACTTCATTTTTCTTATACCATTCTTGGCAAAAGAGATATATGTTCATCAACAGGCAGCTACAACTCATGCCTAAGGATATATTCACATTAAGTCCCCCACCCCACACCTGCTGCACACACACACATTCATAGGATTTTAACCAATCCTGTGCCAAATTGTTGGCATTCAAAGTAGCCACACATAATTCCATGTCTCTGAGGATGGTGGTTCAGCACAGCTGAGCTTCCTTGGTGTCATGTTGGGAAACCAGTAGTCATAACACAACACCATAAGTACTTGAGGAGGTGTGAGCCAGGAGTCAGCTACAGTGAGGAAGCCTTCCTAATAGGACAGATACATGGACTTAATCACAAGTTATGGCGTTTTCAAGTGTTCTTTAGGGGTAAACATTGAAGACAGACATTCCAGAAGAAGGAAATGAAAATATACAAAAACATTATGGTATCCAACTGTGATACCTTTTAGGGCACGCATGCTTTGGCTATGTTTCAGCAGAGTGTTGAAAAGAATGATTAGAGAGATGTTATAGAAATTAAAATTTAGGGAACAATTTGATTCAGTGCTGGTAAGTTGGGGTTTTTCCTAAGTTCATGGTAACTTAAATTTTGAGAATTTCTACCTGAGAGAAGGATATCATTGCCAACCATTAAAGAAAAAGGAGGAGGGAGAAGAAAACCAAAATTCTAGCCAAGGTTTCCACATAATGATATTTATGATGAAGTTTCAAGTGTGTGATTTATGCTGGGAAATAATTCTATTTTTATAATTAAACTATAACTGTGGCTTTAATTCATTAATATATGATGTTTTTTCTCTATTCTTAAATATAACCCATACTTGAAGGTATAAAAGAAATAAATAAGACCAGGGTACTAGCATAATATAAAATATTACAAATAATACATAAAACAAAACTATTATAACTTTAGAGAATTTAGAGGAAGGATGTAGATGGATTTTTGTGTCTTTATGTGTTAGGCCTACATAAGTTTAGACTTGTATATTTTATTCTTAGGAATAAGAGTACAAGTTACTTAAGGAACAGTTGTCCAGTCCTACTAGTTATTATTAGAGAGTAAAGAATAACATTCATATTCATAAAGAAGAGTGGTTGGTTTTTTTCTTTAATTTTTAGGGACAATTGGACATGCTTTGACTATTAGTGCATTAACAGAATCCTAGTCTCCAGTATAGAAGACACTGTTTTTATTTTTCAATTAAGTTCAGTAAAAAAAATAATAATTCTTAACAATGTTCTCTCAAAATTCTTAATAATGTCCCAAAAGAAAAGAAAAAAGAAGAGAATGAGAAAATTAGACAGGAAATGAGTGAGAGGACAGGAGAAAAGAAAGAAGAGGCTGATTGGGGAAGAGGGGAAACATGAAAGCTAACTGCAATGAAGAATAATTGTTAAAGAGAGTAGTTTCTGTCTACTTGACTTTCTCATATATCATTATAAGCAATGCATTTTTCTCTGGCTCCATTTGAACATCTACTTTATTTAATTCAGTAATTTTTGAAGAGTGAGCTTAATTCAATAAATTTTGAATGCATTCACTTATTAATGTCTGCAAATCTTATTAAAGAGTTCTACTACATTGCTGAATTTCAAATTTAAATCTTTTTATAGAAAGATATGCAAAGGGTAATAATCTATTTCAATTATTTTCTTAGAATTTATTTGTTAAATAGTAAAAGTTTCTTATGGGAGTTGGGTGAGCTGAAATGAAACAAAGCTAAATAATGTCATTATGATCATTATGATGTTTCCATTCTTAATAATTCTTACTGTGAAGAAAACTCAGAGCCTTCATTGACTTTAAGTGAGAAAGTTTGACCAAATTCTCTATATACTAAAATTGAAGACTTCAGAAAGGCAATGTGGGAGTGTCTGTTATAAAGGGACCAACCACGTGAACCTCCCTGTGATCATTCCCACTGTTCCTATCCACTGACAGTATTCACTTAGGTTTCTTATAAGGAAGGCATCTGAATAGAATAGCCATTTTTGACTGATAAGCATCAGAGAGAAAAGGTGTGGCACCACAGGAGGTTTGTTCTGCTACACCTCTGAAGTCAGAAAATGGATTCATTTCATGAAGGAAGTTTTAATTTGCTGAAAGAAACCAATACTTAGGTTTTGAATATGTATTAAACCTGAGAGAATAAAGTTCTTATTTCTGCTCTTCATCTAACAGTTTATAGTTTATAGAGTTCTGCCTTTTCTTTTTTATTTTTACCACTGCTTTTAAAGTTTTCTAAGATGTTAGCCTTAACAAAATGTATCTATTAAGGGTGTAATGTTGGTCCTTAGCATTACATGGAGAGTCTTATTTGGAATCAATTTCCTTTGATGTAATTCGAAAGGGAAATTTACCTTTAATGGGAATGCCAGATCTAATTTTAAATGCAGAAGATTTTTTTCTTCCTTATAACTAGAGCAGTAATCTCTACAAAGAATTGAAATTCAAAACTTATAGTTCTGTTGAAAGGTGACTTTGATTTATAGCTAGAAAATTTTATATAAGCTTTTAAAACTAATTTAATGAATTATTTTAGAAAACTATGTTAATGCTCCTTATGGTGAGTTTGTTTATATGCACCATTCCTATTATTAGATAAATCTAACCAGTGTTTTCAAAATATAAAAATAATTTATCTGAAATAGTTATAGGCATTATACATTACACAGAGCATGTATGAATACTTACATATCACATGATAAATATTCATTACTATATATATAACATAGTATATATATATATATATATATATATATATATATATATATATACTATAATGTATGTGAGTGTGTGTGTGTGTGTGTGTGTGTGTAGTACAATATAATATAGAGCAAAGGCTCTATTTCCTTAATATTTCTCTGATATTCTTTCTCTAAGGTAAGGATCTCTCCTAAGCACTATTTTTGTATCTCTTGACCATAGCTTCTAAGGTTGTATAGCATCTTTGCCTAAAAATTAATAACTAACTTTAAGAGCCAAAGTCTATATATTCTATATCTCTGTGACCCTAGAACCTCTCACAATGCTTTGTGGTGTACTAGCTTTTTGAATATATGGATGCATCAAGAATGAATGAATGTATAAATAGATATGGTTATGTGTTCTTGTGTCTCTAGTGAAAGACAATCCACTATATTTCATATACCTATGGTATACTATACAGTGCTTTATGAAAAAAAGGAAGAGATGAACTTTAGTATAGAAATAGTACATATTGATTTATTAAATGCCTTTAGCCAGAGATTAAATTATTCTATTAAGGTTTTTTTTTTCAATTTATCAAGTATTTAAAAGTCCATTAAAGCTTACAAGAATGAAAACATCACCGGGTATGGTGGTGCATGCCTGTAATCCCAGGGACTTTGAAGGCTGAGGCAGGAAAATCAATAGTTCAAGGTCACTTAGTAACTCTGTGAGGCTCTGTCTCAAAATAAAAAAATAAAGGTCTGGGGATGTAGTTCAGTGGTAACATGCCCCTGGGTTCAATCCCCAGTACCAACAAGAAAAAAAGAAAATTTCACTATATTGAAGCTGATCCATTCACAGATCATCCTATTCTATAGTCATATTTAATCTATCTGAAAAGGATAGCCTATGGCCAATGGTTTTTGTAAAAAGGACACCAAGATCACAAAATGAAGAAAGGTTAGTTCTTCAACAAATAGTACTGGGAAAGCTGAATATCCACATGCAAAAGAATTATATTTGATCCTTACCTAACACCACACACACAAATAAATGATTCAAAATGGACCAAAGGACCAAACATATGAGCTAAAACTTAAAATCTTGGAAGAAAGCAGATCAAAACCTTCAAAACATTGAACTGAAAATGATTTTTTGGGTATAACAACAAAGGCACAGAACAAAAAGCAAAACATAGTAAAATTTAAAAACTTTTTTGCATCAAAGGACAATCTTAACAGAGTGAAAATACAACCACGGATGGAGGGAAAATTTGAAAATCATAAGGGATTAATATCAAGAAAATACTAGAAAATACATACATGCTCTCATGTATACACATGCACTATATATGTGTATATATGCAAGTGTATATGGAGAGAGAGTGAGAGAATTCCTAAAACTCTAAAAAGCATTACTGATTCAAAACGAGCAAAGAACTGGAATAGACATTTTTCCAAAAAAAGACATACTAATAACTGATGATTATATGAAAAATTACTTAAAATCTCTTAATTTTTAGGAAAATGCAAATCAAGCTCACAATGAGATGTGACTTCACATCCATTAGGAAGGTTAATATATGGGGAAAAAACTGATTAAAAATAAGCATTGGCAAGGAAGTTGGAAAATTAAAACACCTGTACGTTGTTGATGGAATATAAATATAAAATGGTTCAGTCACTGTGGAAAACAGTATGATGGCTCCTTAAAAGTAATAGAAGCAGTCACTATATTATCCAGCAATTCTACTTCTTGCTTCTAGGTGTAAGCTCAAAATAATTAAAAGGAAACACTAAAGAGATATTTGTACTTTGATGTTCATGGTAGCACTGTTCATAATAGCTTAAGAGTAGAAGTAATCTTTGTGTCCATAATGAATATTGGATAAGCAAAATATAGTACATACAACTGAATAGGGAGTAAGTAGCATTCAGCATTAAGACAGGATATTCTTTTTAAATTTTTTTTATATGAATGAGAAAAAGCAAAAAGAAGGTTTATTGATTTGCTAACAAAGAAACACAGGGATGCCTGTCCCAGAGGTTGTGATTCTCCTGTATGTACATCAAGGGGAACGGGGGCTTTTTACTTTTAAATTTTTTGGTTGATTTTTCTAAGTTATAAATGACAATAAAATCCATTTTGATAAAATTATACAAATATGAAATATATCCTATTATAATTAGGACCCCATTCTTGTGGGTGGACACTGTGATGGGATTCACATATTTTTCATATGTGTACATAGAAAAATTATGTTAGATTTATTCTACTTTAAAACAGAAGATTCTGACACATACCACAAGATCAAAGAAATAAGGACATTCTACTACATGTAACAAACTAGTCACAAGATATCAGTTATTGTATGATTCCAGTTACCGAACATTCAAATTCATACAGGCAGAAAGTAGGATCTCAACTATCAGGGATTAGGGAGAGAGAAAAATGGAGAGTTATTATTAAATAGATTTAGGTTTTAGTTTTTTAAGGTAAAAATAATTCAGGAGATGGATGGTGGTGAGAGTTACACACACATAGTATAGTATATACTTCATACTGCTGAACTTTATGTATACTTAAAATGGTTAGGATAATAATGGGGAAAGACTGTATTTGCAAAATATTGCTACAGCTTACAGAATGAATTTTCATGTTTTAAATGGATATATTAATTGTATTTAAACTTGATTCTGTCCAATAATTTTCTTTATAGATATAATGAAGCATATGGTTATCTTCATAAAACCAGCATGGTGTTATCAAAAAAGTACTGTTAGAGAACTTTCAAATTACTCTAACCAGTCATTCAGCGTCTTTGACCCTATAAAGAATAATGTGTTGGACATTAGTACTATCTTTTAGATCTATGTAAATGTATTATTTCTAAATGTTTGATTGGTTTGGGTTAAATCCATAATAATCAAAAGAAATATTCAGAAGAGAGAAATCCTAGAAATCCTAGCATTACAAACAGAAAGCAATGAATACAATGGTTACTTCCTCATTTTCACCCAGAAACCAACATACAATAGACTTTCTCACTTGTGAAAGTCTAGATGTAACAACTGGGGAGGAAGAGTCACAAATTCTTTCTGTATTTTGTAATCTCATTTTTCATTCTGTGAACTAATGTCTGTATGTGTTAAATATCATCTGTCCCAGGGCTTACACCCATGAGTTGGAATTAATTACATAGAGAAAGATGGAATTTTATGTCTAGATATAACAGACCTCATTTACTTGGTAGGTATATACAAAACTTTGCTTGCTTTAAAATTTGAAAGGGCTCTCCATAGCTTAACAGTGTAATAATGTCATCTATGATTCAGTGTACACCCACCCATTGTGCAGTCTCTCCTTTGTTTAACCATTAAATTATCTTTTCAGTAAATTAGCTATTGCATTCTCTAATTCACACATGAATACTCTCTAAAGGAGGTTTATTAAGTTGGCTCATTGTCTCTGTTATTCTGGTAATCACTGCAAATTAAGGCTTTGCAACATTTCTTTCTGATAATTCCTTTCTCTCTGAAGCTAAATAAAGGAACAGTCATAGTATGACCACATGCAACTTTTGTGCCTATACAATGATTTTGTAAAATACTAACCATTTTCTCAAATCTTTTTCTGGCTTAAAATTTTGTTTGAAAACTGGGAATTGATCTAGAATTAGCTAGTTGTGATGTGTATATATACACACATATGTAGAGTGGTAGATTTATTAAACATACACATATATGTAGAGATAAACATACACATACATACATATGATAAATGATGGCTTGTGATGAGATGGAGGGATAAAATATTTTAATTTTATTTTATAGTATTTTTGCATCTTGCTTAATCATAGAAGGCATTCTGCTAGAATTCTTACCTCCATTTATTCTGCCCCATAAATAATATAGTCTCTGCTATTATCTAGAAATAAAATTAAGGAAAGTAAGACCTACTGTGATGTTAACAAATGTAAATTTCTTTGTTTTCAAAGTATTTAATAATAAGGCATAAAGTATTTCAATTAATATACCTCATTAAGAATCTTAGCAATATATACTATATTTTTCTTATTTAACAGTAAATAAAACTGACCATTTTATTTTAGTGCTAATTTTTTTTCATATACAGAAGATAATTTTAATCAATTTCATATTTAAGTATAAAGAATCTGAATCGGGTTTATATTATATACAGTAACATGGAATACTCTGGAATAGAATTTTTTTACTTCTGAAAAAGAGTAATACTAATTACAGTAGTAATAACTTGAGATACCAGAGTGTCTAGTTTTCTCTAAATCATCACAAGTTAATTTATGTTTGCTACGGTTTTAATGTTCAGCACATTTTACTACATCACAATTCTTAAGAACCTGTGATTACATATAGGAAGAAAACATTATTAGTGCATTACTTTCCTAAGGCTGCTATAACAAAATACTAAAGAACAGCTGACTTAAACAACAGAAATTTATTTTTTGCAGTTTTAGAGGGTTAAAGCCAAAGACCATGGTGTCAGTAGGATGGGTTTAATTCTGGTGCTTCTCTTTTTGGTGTGCAGATGGCTGCCTTTGAGCTCTGTTCTCCTGTGAACTTCCCATATGACACTAGTGTCTCTTCATCTGTCCCCTTCTCATAAGGACACGAGTTAGATGAATATTAGGGCCTGCCTAATGGTTTTTGTTCACTTATTTACCTTATTTGAAATCTTGTCTTCAAAACATTCACACTCTTAGGTACTGAGAATTAGAAATTAAACATATGAATTCTATGAAACACAATTCATCCCATAACAACTACACAGCATATTTCAAACACTAGATCATTCTACTTCATTTTTAAGAGAGATAATTTTTTTTCTTATTGTTACTTATATCCATAATTTGACGTGTTTAAGGAATGTATTGCTATTATTAGAAGATAAGCCAATTTTTTTTTTATGATTTGATATGGACCTATTTGATTTTAATATGTTTACTTGTTAAAACTGTATGGATCCAGCATAAAATATTAAGAAAATCAGGTCATATAAATTTGCTTTCTCCAATGACAATGTTTATGTACCATATCAGAAGCTTAATCTGTAAAAACATTTTAAAGATGAATAAAAGATAATTCTAATGACAGTGTTTCTGCACTACTCTACATGGGGTGCATACAGTATGAATACATTTTTCAAAGTCATGGACCACCCCAAATGAGTGTTGAATGAGATGTTTGTTATAATGTACTCTAATACATATTGCTATACACTTGAATGCTCTATAATAAAATATTATCATTGGCTTTTAGAGAAGAAAAAGTAACTCAGCAATATTTTAGGAGTTTTTTAAGACTGGTGCACACCTATAATCCCAGTGACTCAGGAGGCTCAGGTAGGAGGATCTCAAGTTTGAGTTCAGCTTGAAAATCTTGGCAAGGCCCTAAGCATCTTAAAGAGACATTGTCTCAAAATAAAAAAAAAAAAAATAAAAGGGGCTAGGGAATGTAGCTCAATAGTAAAGTGCCTCTGGGTTCAATCTCCAGTACAAAACAAAAATAAATATGTCTATAAATAAGAATAAGAGATTAAGAACAACTTATCCCAGCTGTTAATCAAAATAATATTTTGGGTGGGAAAAAAAATTCAAAACAAAATTTATTTCAACATTTGTCCAGTCTTTTGATTATTAAACAATAGTAGGTACAGTGGGAATTTATAGTCCTTAATAATATCAAAATCTTTAATGTTTACATTTTCATCTCAAAATCATCTTGACCCTATCATCAAGGCAGGCCAGGTACTATGCTCTTCAAAACTATTATGATAAAATTGTTTGTGATTTCCTGCACTGGGCAACAAAACAGTAGACAGATATAAAACCTATAGATTGAAAAGCACAACAACATTCTGAATAATATATAATTGTTATTTGTGGCTTACAATGATTTTTTTTAGTAATAGCATCATAGATAGACAAAAAAGTTCTGTAACTGTATCATCTTGAGAAGAACTGAATACATTGGGTCTTTTCCTGATTTTCATTACTTCCCCAACTAAACAGTAGAGTGTTTCTGGGGTTGGTATTTTCCCCTCCTTGCATTCTTGTTTCCATCTATGCCATTGATAATCTCTCTAAACCTCGTTTTTATAAATGTTAGCTATATGTTCCATATTTCAATGTCTGACCTGGACCTTTGTTCCAAACTCTATTCACCTCTATGTAGCTGTAAACTTAATATAGTGCCTAATGCTATCTCAAATTTAACTTGTAAAACTTGTCTCCTAATCTTTTGGCCCAAACTTTTCTCTCTTCTACTAAGAAAATGGCAATGTCATTCATCCAGTGGCTTATAATCAGAATCCCACCACATTTTGAAAAAGATCATTCTTTTGCTTATAACCAAATCATAAGCAGTGTTTTAAACATTTATCATTGACGTTTGGCTTTATTAAATAAACTTGCTGAATGAAAAAAGAAAAGAACTTATCTTTCATTCAGGTTTTCAGGCACAATTTATTCATTTTAATATCACAGACCTTAACTACTTTGTCACTTTGACATAACAGACATGGGGCACAATGTCGCCAAATGAGTGAGTATTGAATATCAATCATTTAGGTTTTTAAATGAACTTTCTTAGATAAACATTTCAAATGAAGATGTTTCCATATTTAATTGGTTAACATATGTTGAATCCTTCCTAACTACTGGTACCCATGAACGTGATCTTATTTGAAAATCAGACCTTTGTAGATTTAACCAAATTAGAATGAGGCCATGCTGGATTAGAGTGGGCCCTATTGAAAGGACTGATTTTCTTATTTTTTAAAATTGAGTTTTTATATGTAGAATATAGACAAAAAGAGGAGGATGCCATATAAATATGGAAAGAAATGGAAATGACATATCTGCAATGCCAAGGATAGCCAGCAAACTGCCTGAACTAGGAGAGAAGTATGTAACAGATTGTCCTTCACGACCTTCAGGAAAAACTACCACTCACTGCTGAAACATTGATTTTGGATTTCTAGCTTCCAAAACTGTGAGACAACAAATTCCCATTATTTAAAGTTACTAAGCTTGTGGTACTTTGCTACAGCAGCATCAGGAAATTAATAGAGATTTTAGTACTGCACAGGAGGTTGTGGCTGTAAGAAATCCTTCAAAATGTTGAAGCAGTTTGAAAATTGCACACTAAGTAGGAGCTGGAGGAGTTTTGAGGAACATGACAATAAAATTCTAGAATCCTATCTGTGTTGAAGATACTATCAGTGGTAAATAGATATGAAAGTTACACTACTGAGGGCTCAGAAGAAAATAAGGAACACATTATTGGACGCTTTATAAGGTTGCAGGAAACTTGTTTATGTGATCTACTACTGAGTGGAAAATAGAACTTATAAGCAATGAACCTGAAGATTTTTAGACAAAATATGGAAGATGTACCCTTTTTTCCCCTTGATACTCATAGTAGAATTTGAGAGAAAGAAAGTAAATTGGGAAGCAGACTCCAAGCAAAAATCAATCAGTACTTCGTGAGTTGGAAAATTCTGAGCATAACCAAATAGCATGTTCTAGAAGCAGAGTCAAGAGTGTGGCTGTACAACCTTTCAATGAAGAGATTAGACATATGACTTATAAGTCAATCAACCAGTTCATGAAAACAAGGAAGAAAATGGACTATACATGGAGGTCTTATGGAAAATGTTCATATTTAGTAATTTGTTTCTCCTTAACATCCATGGAAGAGCAATAAAGTTTTAAAAATTTATACACTAGCAGAAATGCTGACAGACTGGGCTATAAAGAACAAAGATAAGAAGAAATGAAGGAAGAATGATTTGGGGTATACCATCACAGAGATGGAGGCCAGAGAACATGGGGCTGATATTATAAAGGATGGAAAGGGTCGACCATTTGGCCATCAAGGATCAATTTCAGTCCTTAAAACCTAATTGAATTTTCATGGTTAGTTGTGAATTTGTTTTATGCTAGAATATTTTTAATCCTCAGTTTTACTCTTTTCAAAATGGAATGCTCTATGGTCATTCATTATGTTGAAATCCTATTGCAGAAGGAAATGACAGTAGGAAGTGGGCCTTGTGAAGTAGTTAGATAATGAAGACAGAGCATTCATGAATGAGATTAGTGATCCCAGAGAGTTCCCTAACCTCTTCCATCATCTGAAGACACAGGGAGGGGATTCTATCTTTAAATCAAGAAACTGGTCTTCTGTACTCTTAATCTTGTGATGCCTTGATCATCAACTATCCTGCCTCTAGAACTCTCAGAAACAGATTTCTGCTATTTGTAAAATACCTGGGCTATGGCATTTAATTATAGTAAAACAGACTAAGACAGGATATATCTTCTATGATTACCCAACTACTGTATTTTGGAGGAAAACAAAGTATTGCACAGGTTTGTGGGAAAAGGAATGTTTTCTCAAGAAGACCCTACCAAAACCTCACTCATACATAATTTATATGATTTAGAGGATGAAATTGAGATTTTTTGAGTTAACATTTAGTTGATATTAGGACTTAAGAGTTGATACTGGAATGGGCTAATAATTCATGAGATGTTCAGATGAGGTAAAGGTATTTTTCACATTCAATAGATAAGGATTATTAAAAAATTGGAATGTAAATGTTATGAATGAATCACATTCCTTCAAATACATTCAAATCCTAAACCCAGGTATCTATGAATGTGATCTTCTTTGGAAATCAGATCATTTCAGAAATAATGAAAATAAGATGAGATCATACTTGATAAGAATGAATAGTAATCCAACATCTGGTTTTCTTATAAGAAGTGATACAAAGAGAGAGGAAGACACAAAGAGACACTCTCTGGTTATGAAGATAGAAACTGCTCTGATGTGAAACTGCCAAGGAACACAAAAGATCACCAGCAATATCAGAAGCTGAGAGAAGCATCGAAGAGTCTTTCCTAGAATCATCACAAGAAGCATGAGCCTGAAAAACACCCTGGCTTGGAATTTTGCTTTCCATAATTGTAAGAGAATGGATGTCAGTTGTATTAAAGCCAGGTATTAGTTAAAAGGGACCTAGGAAACTCATACAGCAAGTTTATATGAAAAGAAGATCTTTGTATATATAAATAGTTAAGATCATACTGAATTAGGATCACACTAATCCAATGACTGATAATAAGATAAAGTCCTAATAAGAGGAGAAAACAGAGATCCAGAGATACACAGAGAGAAAGGACGTGAAGATAGAGGCAGAACTCTGAGTTGTGCTGCATAAACCAAGGAATGGGAATGATTGCCAGCGATGCCATCAGATAGGGCACTGTTCTGGGGAAGGGTCAGAGACATCATGCCCGTGTACATCCATGACATCAGATGTCTAGCCCCTCAGGCTATCAGAAAATAAATTTTGACTTTTTTGGGGGGAAGTGGCTACTCAGGATTGAACCCGGGTATTAACTGGCCAGTTCCTCAGCACTTTTTAATATTTTATTTCGAGACAGGGTCTCACTTAGTTGCATAGAGCCTTGCTAAGTTGCTTATGCTAGCTTTAAATTCACATTCCTCCTGCCTCAGCCTCCTGAGCTGCTGTAATTACAGATGTGTGCTATGGGGCCTGGCAAATTTTGACTTTTTTAAGTTACTCAAATTTTGGTACTTTGTTGTGCAGCTCTGGGAAATTATATATCTATTTTATACTATACTACATATCACTCATTTGTCACAACCATACTAGTCTGTGTGCTGCTGCTTCAAGAACACATAAAATACACTATGTTTCAGAGTATTTGAATCTGCTGTTTCCATCTAAACCATTCTTCCCATAGATAAACAAATGATTCACTATCTCATCATCCCAAGTTTTTATCCCAATAGCTCATTCTCAATGAGTCCTTACCTACCCATGTAAGTACAAATGCTATTACTAAGTCCTTGTCTGTCATCCTTTTCTAAAGCATGTAGACCTATCTAACATACAGTATATTTTGCCTATTTAATTAGTCAGTTGCCATACCTACAGTACGATATGCCTGTATAAGGGGGTATTTGATATTTTCCTGTTTTGTTCACATCTTTATCATATAATTTTTTCACAATGGAAGTTATTGTTTATATGCATAAATAAATGAACCTTTCTATAAGACTGTATTAGATTATTTAAAATGTGGCTCTACAGATATAATGATAATTGTGTTTGAAGATACAAGCAAAAAGTCTTAGCTGTCTCCCTAGGTTATCAAGTGTATTAAAAGGCAATGCATGTGCAAAGTCTTGGAAATCACTAACACTATGGTGGCTATTTTGGCTAGAATATAAGCTTGAATAGAGTATTATTTTTTAATGTTTATTCCCTTGATAATGCTTAGATATGTTCTGTTTCATAACAAATGCACCATAATAATTATATATAATTAATATTGACTGAAATAAATAAAAATAAGTCTTGATTTGCCAAAATGAACATTTTTGTTTGTTTGTTTTTGGTATTTGAAAATCATTTAGAAGGGAAATGATATAATACCTTTTAAGTTTTGGAAAGCAATTGTGGCTTCTAAGTATGTGAAGATGGAGTACAGGAGGTTTTGTAAGAAACAAGAGAATCAATTAGGGGATACTTAGAGTAGTCCAAGTGAGAATTGCATGGAAAGAAGTGAAAAAAGTTTTTACTATTTGGGAGATGAAATGGAAGTGATTATATAAAGAGTAAAGGAGATAGAGATTCCTTCTCTAAAAAGAATCCCACTTTTCTGACTTGAGTAACTGATTCATGATGGTATGATTTACTGATATGTGAAAGACTGGGGTTTGGACAAATTCAATGCGGAAAATTGTTTTTAATTTTGTGCAAACAGATAGTTCCTCAGGCTAAGAGAATGAAAAAAAAGAGAAAGATATAAGCTTAGGAACTCACGATGTGAGAAAGATATAGAATCCCTGGCAAAATAATGGACAAAAGAAAATTAGAGATATAAAAAGAAAACCAGAAGACATTCTATTGCAGAAGTCTAGTTTGTAAAATAAGAGCATCAAGAGTCAACTTACCTTTTAACTCTTCTTTTATTGTGGAGACAAGAGATGACATTACCCTATGACCCACTTAATTGCTCATCACTGATTGATTTTCTGCTTGTCATTCTTAGCCCAGAAATACCCTGTCTGTCTTTGTTCAAACATCTCTGGTCTAACTTTCTCAGTGCTCCATGCCAAGAATCCAGATAATATTGCTTGGTCTAACCAGCACCTTCATTTTTATTTTATTTTCTATCTACCATCAGCATCCCTTCAGAGTATTTAGTTGTTGTCCAGAAAGTCTTCTATTCATGTGTAAATCTGATAGTTCTTTGTGCTGTATATATTTAAACCTAAAAACAAAGAAGCAGTGAATACAAAGAAAACTCCACAGAAAGGAAAAGAGATTCAAATTTTTAAAATAAAAAAAGAAACAGCAGTGTGGTTCACCTTGATATGCTTTTCATTGTGTTCTCGGTTATTGGACACAAAAACTCACATCTTAATACACAGCTTGCAACCATTATATTAGACTTGTTACTTTATGACATTTTACAGAAACTAAAGAATAACATCTGATTCAAATGAAAAATTGAACATATAAATGCATTGCAATTCTTAAGATAGATCATTGATTTTATGGAATGACTCCAAAGAAGTTAATAAATATAATTTGGAAAATTTTCACAGAAGTAAATTACAACATAATGTCTCTTATTCATGGGACTCTAGATAATTTAATTGATTGACTGAAACTCTATGAGAAATAACAAAGTTTTGCCTTAGAGCAGCCCTAGAGATTCAGAGAAACATTTGTGTTTGAACCAGTACTGAACTCTGTCTTTTCTCATATAAGCAATGAATATAAGAAGGGAATGATGAATTTTCTCAGAGATTATTATTTGAAATGAAATCTTTTGTGATTCCAAGGAAGTCTTGATTCTAAGAATGATTTTAACTCATGGGGAAGAGTTTCTCAAAACTATCTTCAAGGGCTTAGGAGCAGAGAAATGAGAATTCATATTTCTGGTGATTCCAGGAACACAGACATTCACACACACACACACACACACACACACACACACACACACACACACACACAAAATCCTTTGGAGGTTGTGTTTTATCAGAAAATATAAGTTCTTTTAAATTTTATTCTATATGTCTTATTATAGTATTGTACTGTTCTCATAATCAAGGTAAAGCTTAATAAACTTCTAGCTCCACCTGTTTTTAGTTGATTTTAAAAATCACTAATATTGGCAGTCACTCAGCTGAGCTGTATAATATTAGTTTCCCACTGACCTTGCTGTAGATGACACCTCTTACTGAAACCATCTAAGAAGTCAAAAGTGTTTTTTTGAAAAGTACATTTTATTATCTTCTCTGACCTCCCCATTATCATTCTTTGTTCTATAAAGTATGGTTGTCTTTCTGTTTTCTGCTTCTGCCAATAAAACTTTTTTCCTCCAACATTCTGTGTCAAAGTTTTGGCTTCGTTGGGCAGCAGTGGAACCAGACCCTTTACAATCATGTTTTTACCCAATTAGAATACAATCTGTGTTCCTGGAAGATGTGCACCACAGAATGTGTAACAGCAGGGGCTATGTGTACTCCTGGAATAATCTCATATAGCCCATGATACATCAGTTTATGAACATTAAATAAACATTTCATGAATAATGACTGAAGAAGGTGAAGAAAAATCAGAAAACAACCAGAAAAATATCACAAGAGCTTTCAACAAGAAAAATAATGCAAAAATATTTGATTTGGGGGTTTCCTGTTCATTTGATTTTAAACCTCTATTACTCAGTTCATCACTTTCTTTTAAATTTACCTATGATGTAAGACAGTCTTAAGTTTGGCTTTTGCTGGATTAAAAATAAGAAGTGTCTAATAAAAGTTTACTCTTTTAGAATGCAAGTTCTGTGGAATTTGATTTAAATGAAAGGGGGTTTTGTTTGTTTTGTTTTTAATAATATACAATTTCCTGAAATGAAGCACAACAGGAGAAATATATAAGGGAAGCATGAGCAGATAGAGGTGTTAAGAAGAAAGCCAACTTGGTCACAGAATCCTGGCTGGCATTGTAGGAATCGATACAGGAACAAGTGCTCAGAGTTTTGTTCTTGAGAATTCAGAATTTCTGGTTTTCTCTAGTCTTAACTAGAACTGATATAAAAAAGAAAACAAAAAACACCTAGAACTTTCCTGGCATCATTTCTTCCTAGAATAAACTTTCCATCTCCTTTTATTCTGAGAGAAGGGTAAAATATCAGTGTGCATTTAGAAAAGGTATTAGGAACCTACATTCAATAAACTTTACTAATTTTCCCCCATTCTTAACTATCACTCCAATCCATGACTATGCAAGGTTTCTCAGAAATAAATCAAAATTTAAAAAGAGGTTTTCTATCTATATAATAGGAATTTAAAAAATGAGAATCTCGGTGGGTATATCTGGAGTAAAGAGGAGATATCAAAAGCCTTCAGAAAAAAATATAGAGATAATAAAAATTGATTGAAACAAAATGAAATTAGATATCACAAAGCAACATTAAAGTCTACAGAAAAGTAAATGATATCATAAAAATTTCTGAGAAAGAAAGTTTTATGGCACAAAATTCTGCAATCAGCCAAATTTTCAAACAAGTATGAGGATAAACCAAAGACATTTTCATGGACAATATCTCAAAGTTTATTTTTGTGTATTCTTTCATGAAATACTATCAGAAGAGGGGCCACAGAAAAAGAATAAAGTAAGATCCCAAATATGGCACATAGAACTGGAACATACCTTCAAAGAACAGAAATAAAAAGATGGCTGGATGATACTGAAAAAGAATTCCAGAGTGAGGTTGTACAGCAGCTGCCTGAACAATGTGTCCAGGTGGGAGGAGAACAAAGATGTTGTGGGGAAGGTCTTCACAATTGGTAGGGGGAAAAAAAAACCTTTCTCAATATTTGTGCACATGCAAAATCAAGTCTAAAGGAAGTTTATGAATCTTGCATATCATTTATCTCTTAATTATATATATATATATATATATATATATATATATATATATATATATATATATATGTATTGCTTTTGACAAAAATTAATGTTACTTCCAATATGTTACTTTTGAAATTTCAGGAAAAAAATATGAAAAACAAGCAAAATACATTTGTCTCTTTAAAAATGAACTTTTGACTTCAGAATAATTTTAAATTTACAGAAAAAAATAGAAGATAATATAGAATTCTCACATAATGTACATGAGATTCTCCCTTCAGCCACTGGGAAATCTTTCACTTGGATTCAGAAACAGTGTGTGTGTGTGTGTGTGTGTGTGTGTGTGTGTGTGTCTGTCTTTTTAAAAACATTTTAAAAATCATCTGACATTAAAAGATGCTCTAAGTTCATTGTTCATATTTTCTGCCCCAGTCCTGAATTCAAACATGTCTTCAAGGACTCCTGAAAGAATCAAGATAGGATGCTAATTACAAATGTTCTTTTTAGGACCACTTTCCGATCAAATGAACATAAAGAGAAATAATGTCAGAAAATCAAATAGAGAAAAAAAGTAAGTAAGACATTAGAGTATATTACAGGTTTAATATGAAACTTTTTGAAATTCTGGAGATAGAGTATCTGTTGAATTTCATCAATTCAACATTAATTCATTTGACCTTAGGCATACCTTGTACCAGTGTCCTTCAAGTGTCTGGCACAATTCAGGATCTAAAAATAACAGCATTACTGTTGAAGTCTTTGAAAAGATGTGTAATTAATTAATAGAACAATTTTGTTCACTGCCCTTAATAGTTTTATAGTTGTGCCACCAAGTTCTTTACTTCATTAAAGTTTTCCTCTATATTTCTTTTCAGAAATATTATGAAGTAACTCATATTGGTGTCAGAATTTGTCTCAACATGTTTGCTGCCATAATTGACTGTCTTTCATGACAGTATTGTGGAGCATCTTCTTTCTTATTTTGTCTATTGATCTTTAAAAATTTACTTTATTCTTAGAGTACAGAAGCATTATTCATAGTGGATATTTTTTAAAAGTAAAACTCCTTGATTTTTTTAGAGCTCTAAATAACTTTTCTTGAAAAGAAAGCTACCTTAAAAGTAACTGTCAAAATTGTCAGTGATTAATCTTATTTTTAATTAAGCATTATAATTTTTTAATGTTTTTCCTAACATATTACTCAGCTTCAGCTGCACCCTCACTCTATATCTTCCAAATTTATCTGAAAACAAGCCCATTTTCACTGTCTTTATTCAGCCCTTACTTTATAACCCAAGCACTATGACTAGCCTTGGGGATATTAGTAAGATAAATCCCACCCTTCAAGTAGGTCACCACTAGAATGTTCATGAAACCAAACCCTCCAGCATTTATATGTGTTAAAGTCTCCTATCTCTTTGAGTATTATTCCCCACTAATAATTCTTTTCATTACATGTTCAGCATATGTAAGTGTCCAGTGGACCCTTTCCTTTGCCTAATAACCATAGTGAGGACAATGTAAGGACTTTCAGGATTAATTAAATATCTACCAAATAATATAGCGATTTAAGAGACTGTTAAACAGTTTGAAAAGTTGGAAAATTAAAATACTTAGACAAAGACATTAGAAGTTATTTTTTAGAAATATAAGTGGGATAATAGCACTAAGAGTCATCTATCTCATTATAAGCTATTCTGGAATAGACAGGAAGAAAACACTGGGACACATGACTATTGAATGTTTCTCAATGATTACACATGGAGTTTTCCAACTAGCTTTTTTCTTGAAGCTCTTCCAGGCATAACTAAGATTAGATTCTCACCTGCGTTCATGATAGAAACAAGAGTAATGCAGGCTGAATCTAAAGAACTACAAACCTTTTGAGTAGGGAATCTTGTGAGTTATGTTTCCTTCTTATGTCCTTGTACATTTCTTAAAACATGGTTAAAAAAGAAGGTAGTTTTAATGTGGAAATTAAAGCAGTATGAAAAAAGTTTCAAGGGCTTGTTTCAATTCATAAGTTCATAGGGCAAGCTAGTGCCAGCTCCATTTGATCTTTCCATGTGATTTTTGTTCTTCTCCACAAATTTAAGATTGTAACAGTCACTTCCAGTTTTATTATCAGATGTGCATTTCCACTTATAGGGAATTTGGAGATTTATTTCATTCTTTAAAAAGTGGTATGGAGATTCTTTAGAAAACTATGGAATGGAACTACCATTTGACCTAGTTACCACACTCCTCGGTTTATACCCAAAGGACTTACAGTCACATCAATGTTTATAGCAACTCAACTCACAATAGCTAAACTATGGAACCAACCTAAGTGCTCTTCAACAGATGAATGGATAAAGAAAATGTGATATATAAATGATGAACTCTTAGTCAGCCTTAAAGAAGAATGAAATTATGTCATCTACAGGTAAATTGATGGGATGGAGAATATCATGCTAAGCAAAATAAGCCAATCCCCCAAAACCAAAGGCCAAATATTTTCTATGATATGTGGATGTTAATTCACAATAAGGGATGAGGGCTAGAGAAGAATAGAGTTACTTTAGATTAAGTAGAGGGGAGTGAAGGGAGGGGAGGGAAATGGGGGTAGGAAGGAGAGTATCATTAATCAGATATTGTTACCTTATATACATATATAACTATATGAGCAGTGGGATTCTACACCATGTACAATCAGAAGAATGAAAAAATACACTCCATCTATGGAGTATATTTTATATAATGTATCAAAGTGCTTTCTATTATCATGTATAACTAATTAGAACAATTTTTTTAAAAAAATTGCCAGAAGCTCTGTTGTCTTGGCTTTACACAGGTTTCATTCTTTATAATCTAGTAGAAAAGGGTGGTATTTCCACTAGCACATGTTTTAGACTTCATGAAATTAGCTATCATTTACTTTATTTTGTCAATGTTGGATAACTTTTTAAACATTTTTTATTATAGTTATTCTGTTTGTTTTCTATGCTTAGTTTTGTGGTAACATCAAACCTATTTACTGCTACTGTCATCTTCCTAAAATATTTGTTTCTTTTTTAAAAATAATTGTCTTTATAATACTAATGTCATTTACTTGTGATCACAAAATATAAAATAGTTGTATTTGATATTCCAAGAAATTGAATTTTTTTCTGCTTGAGTAATTGGAATGACTTGCTGATTATAACATTCCAAAATGAAAATTTTGAAAGAGCATGAAATTTATTACCCCAGTCTACCTACCATAAAGTAAAACATGACTCTCACTCTAAACATTTTAATTATGTAAATCTAATCTCAACTCTATCGAATCAATATTACTAATATGTATTATACCAGTTAGCATGGAAGATCCCTTAAAAAGCATCTTCCCAGAACCTGGGAATATGACGGTATTTGGGAAAGGGTCTTTGATATTAAGAATTTCACAATAAGAACATACTGAATTAGATTGAACCCTAAACCCAATAACAGGGTCCTTAGGAGAAAAAAGAAGATCACATAGAGGAAAAGTTAACATGAAGATAAAGTCAGAAATTGGAATCAAGCATCAACAAGACAAACCAAGGACCATGGGTAGCCAACAGAAACAGACAAAGGCATGGAGAGGATTCTCCCTCAGTTTCCAAAGGAATCAACACTGTCTTTACCTTGATTTTGTTACCTGTGGCTGCAGAACTGCAGAACTCTGGTGTTTTAAGTCACTTAGTTAAAATTTTTTATGGTAGCACTGCAATACTAATACATATATCATCATCATCATCATCATCATCATCATCCATCACACCTTTCTCTGTTTCTAAAAATTGTTTACATTTGGTAAAATATGTCATTATTATCCAACCATCAAGAATGAAATTATGGCATTTGCTGGTAAATGGATGGAACTGGAGAATATCATGTGAAGTGAAATAAGCCAGTACCCAAAAAACAAAGGCCAAATGTTCTCTCTGATAGGTGGATGCTAACCCACAAAAGGGGAGGGTAGGGAAGTGAAGTATAGAAGTTTATTGGATTAGACAAAGAGGAATGAAGGGAAGGGATGGGGGATGAGAATAAAAAATAATAGTAGAATAAATAGGACATAACTTTCTTATGTTCATATATGAATGCATGACCAGTGTGCCTCCACATTGTGTACATCCATAAGAATGGGATCTTAATTGGAATTAGTCATACTCCATATATGCATAATATGTCAAAATACACTTTAATGTCATGCATACCTAAAAAAACAAATTAAAAAATTTAAGTAAAATAAAATATGTCATTAGCAAATAACTTGAGAAATTATAGTCTTTTAACATATGTTGTTAGCCACATATTTTAAAAATATATTCTAGAAACATGTTTCACATTTTTAACAAAATATAACTTACAATGAATTAGACTTATATGTAAAATACAAAACCACACATTCACAAGAAAATATAAGAGAACATAAGTACAGCCTTGTATTTACTGATGAGTTTACAGATACAAACTAAAAATCACAATCAATCCACAAGGAAAACAATAAATAAATTGAACTTTATTAAAAGTAAAACACTTTTTTTTTCTTTTGGAATAAAGACGCCATAAGTTGGGTAATAAACATTACATACATGTTTGCAACATTTGCAAACCATGTATCTGATAAAATACTTATGTATAAAATATATAAAGATCTCATAAAACTCAAAAAATAAATAAATTAAAAATGAATTAAACATGTGAACAAACACTTAACCAAAGGAGATATAAGTATGGCAAATAATTATGCCATACTTATGGCATAATGAAATTATGTCTAATGCCATTGTCATTAGGATAAAGAAAATCAAAACTACAATGAGATACCACCATACAATTTCAAATGAAAAAATTTAAAACCAAACAATAAAAAAACGTGCTACCAAGGATACTGAAGAAGATCTCAATCATTAATTGGGGGAATGCCATGGCAAAGACACCTTGAAAGGTGGTTTAACACTGGGGTAGAAATGAAATATAGACTTATTCTATGGATCACCAAAAGCCTTCCTAGGAATCAGGTGAATTGAAAACAAGTTCACAAAAAAACCCAGCAAAACAAACTTTATATTGTACACAAGTCTTAAAACCTAGAAACAACCAAAATGCTGTCAAATGGAGAATGTGTGAAAAATCTGTGGCACCTCCAAACAATGGAATACTATTCAATGAAACAAAGGAAAAATATATTAACTGATATATGGATTTTGCTAGGTGAAAGAATAAGCCCTTAAAGCCTACATATAATATGATTTTATTCATGAAATACTCTAGAAAAAGCAAAACTGTAGGGGTAAAATCTAGATCAGTTTGCAAGGAATTGGTGGGGGCTGGAATGATTGACTTCAAAGAGACTATACCAGGGAAATTTTAAAGTGATAAAACTGTTCTGTATGATAACAGGGTAGTCAAAACACATACAGTATTACATCAGAAAGAGTGAACTTTGAAAAACAAATTCAAATCCAATTGTGATGTTGAGGAAAGCCAAGATTAAAATGTAAACTACACCACATGAAGCCAACTGCATTACAAATGCATAACATAACTACATCAAATGGATTGGGTTGATGTAAGTAACTTTAGAATTGAATGAGGTTCAGGTGTCAGTATAATTTCAGTATCATGCTTAGTTTAATGTAAATAGACAAATAGGTACATAGCTGGAAAAAAAATGGATAGAAAAAGAAACAATTATAGGCACATGTGTGTACACTTGTTAGTATATCACTAAAGATTGAATGTTTGTGTACCCCAAAGGGCACATGTTATAATCCTAACCCCCAATGTGATAGTATTTGGAAGTGAGAGTTTTGGAGGTTGATTAGGACCTTAGGACATAGCCCTACTAATAGCCCCTCTGGGGTAATAATTTTACACATTTGTAATGCTTTTGAATTTATAATGCTACAAAACCCACGTGACTGAGATTAGAGCTCTTATGTAAAAGTCCCTGGAAGCTTCCTTCACCATTTGAGGATATAGAAAGAAGACTGAACAGGAAAGGGACCCTCACCAGACACCAAAACTGCCAACCATGATCTTGAACTTTCCAGACACCAGAAGAGTAAGAAAGAAATTTCTGCTTTTTATAAACCACACAATATATGTTCTTATTTTATAGACACCTTAACTAAGTATATACTTATGAATATTCTAGCTCTTTCTGAAAGATGTACAAGCAATGACACATCAGTAGTAACCACAAGCTCAAGTAACATGTTGAGTCAGAATCATATACCAACATTCTCTTGAATACCTAATACACAGAAATTGTGAGAAAAAGAAAGATTTAATCTTTTAAGTTATGAAATCTGGAAGAATATTTTTTTTATGTAGCAACAGAAAATTAATACACATCCTAATAATGCCATTCCAAGCTATTTCTTCCTTGGTCCAGTATATGATCTAAGATTATGCATTGGAACCAATCATCATGTTTCTTTAGTTTTCTGAACTATACAATGGTTTCTGAACATATTGTTTATATCAAAAATTTTTAAAGAATGCAAGTAAGTTATTTTATAGTGTTTTATAGTTTTAGTTTATCTGATATTATCTTATGATTAGATTTATGTAATGGATGTTGGGATGAAATATTTGTAATTCATGTTTATTGTGGGATGATTTTTTATGGTCCCAAATAATTTTAAACAAATTCAATCCAAATAAATGAAAAAAGAATTGGTAAGTAAATTACAGTCCTTTTGATCAATAAAATAAGACCATTAAATAATATAATACAGACGCATTTTTATTGACAAAGTTAGGATAACATACTGCTTGGGAAAAAGAAAAACAAGTTCCAATGCTGAAAGCATGACTTAATCTCATTGATTATATTCGAGAATGTAAATACAGTTGTCTCTCAAAATCTGGGGAAGATTGATTCCAGGACCCCATGCAGATACAAAATCTGCAAATGCTTAAGTTCCTTATATAAAATTTGATGGTACTTGTATATAATCTACAAAAATCCTCTTGTTTACTATGAACTATCTCTGGATTACTTATTATACCTAATGCAATATAAATACCACATAAGCAGGTATTGTAATGTTTAGAGAATAATGTCAAATAATTTTTTAAAAGCCTTTATTTCAAATATTTTCTCTGTTAAAAGCCTTTATTTCAAACATTTTGTGTATGTAGGTAGTTGATTGAATCTGCAAGTGAGGAGTCTATGAATATGGATAGCCAACTGTATTATTTTTGTGTATGTTAAGGCAAAAATTATTTCTATCAATAATTATGTGTGTTATGGATATTTTCTTTTCTTTTCTGGTATCAGGGATTGAACTCAGGGGAACTCGACCACTGACCCACATTCCCATCCCTATTTTGTATTTTAGAAATAGGGTCTCACTGAGTTACTTGGTGCCTCACTTTTTGCTGAGGCTCGCTTTGAATTCATGATCCCCCTGTCTCAGCCTCCTGAGCCACTGGGATTACAGGTGTGATCATCATGCCCAGAATATTCTAGCTATTTTCTGTATTAAGAATTTTATTGCTTAGATAATGAAAAAGCCATTAGATGCTCTTTGAAACATAAGCGAATTTGCTGTTAGTAATCCAATATAATAAAAAAGAATTGGTAAGTAAATTATATCATAAGATCATAAGACTACTTTATAATTCAATCACATGACCAAGTTACACAAGAAATTTTACTCTGCATATTTGTCAAATATTATATAGATGTCCATATATACATTAATAGGAAAGTACTATTAGTGAAAGAGAAATGCCAGTAGTATCATTCAATAAAACGATTAGTATGTACATATCAATGGGCTACTCTATTCCAAATATTCCTCACATTCCACATAGAAAGAGAACTAAGGAAAAGAATGTAAAGAAAGGGAAAATGTAGATTCCATCTTTCTTTTTTTCCGGAGTAGAAATTAGAAGTTTATTAAAGGACAGTAGAAAAGACTTCTCCCAGGGGAAGAAGGGGACCCAAGAGGTGGAATCCATGGAAGTGTGGTTGTTTTCCCTTTTTATAGTTCTTTCAGTGATGGAATGTAGGTTGGAAGGCTGGAGGGGCGGGACACAGTGGGCCAAAGAAGTAATCTGGGCAGGAAGGACTTCATTAACATTTCTTTGGGATGGGCTATCTTTAAATCTGTTGAGACTGTTCATTAACATTTCTTTGGGATGAACTTTGGGCCTAGGGCTTTTCTCTGGACTTCATTAACATTCCATGAGTTGTCCTGCATTTCCAGAATCATTGTCAGCATGGCCTCCATTTTAAATCTTACTCGATATGATATTAGACCCCATTTACCTAACTACACTGACTACCTAACTTTAAATCTGGCTTCATTCCCCCCTCTAATTTTGGGAACTCCTTACTGCTGTAAGGAAAGGGGGCAAAGATCCTTCTGGCTTCTTCAGGCTCAAAGGGGACGATGTGGGGTAAGCAGTTTGGAGTCCCCTTTAAAAATCGGGTCTATCCAGTGGTCCATGATAGAAGTCCAATTGAGAAGTAATAAGCTGGAAGGCCATTTGAGTGATGGGTGGTCTATAAGAGAAACAAGAACTTATTAGTACTGGAACCATATTGATGCAGCAATAAATGCCATAGCACAGGAATATGCCAATGAGTATGATGCCAAAGATAGAGACTAACAATGTTTTTCCATCAGGAAGTACCAGAGAACCAGGAGCTAAGATATTGTTCCCATGACAAAGTTGCTGAGGACATGGCTTCTATCTGAGCATGTAAATCTTTAAGGATATTTCTCACATTGCCAGAATTGTCAGAAATATAAACACAACTTTTAACTTTTAGGGTTACAGATGTCCTTCCCCTTAAGATACAGTTTAATAATTTAATGTCATCTGATCTTGCAAAATCCTTTTACTAGTATGACTTCTGTGTCTAATAGAGAAATCTTTAATTCTGTTACTTAGGGCTGGATAATAATATTAGCAAACACTAAGTCTACCTGTGTAGGTTAGAATTAGCTATAGGCTTTAAACTAAAAACTGCTCTGGCAGTTCCTTTTGATAGTTATCAGGCATTCCTGCCTAAGAATCTCTTTTGTAGCCTACAGTTTACTTATTTTGGGGAAGTTACATTTGACTATTATTATTATTTAAAATGCCCAGGAATAGCTGTGTTTGGGTTTTAACTGTCTTTGCTAAGTGTTTAAGATGAAGTAGTCAAACTGACTTGTTTCTATCTATTGTTAACAGTCAGCTGTGTTTCCAGGGAATCATGGGGGAACTTTACAGCAGCTTCTCAGTTCCACTAGTGCCATTTGCGCTAGGATGGGTCCAGGCCTTGCTTGACCATGTGGCTTCCCTTGGAAGCATCAGGGATATCTCCCTTTTTTGATGACCCTCCTCTTCATAGCAAATGCACTGATTGGCTTTCGGTTCTCCAGTGGTCTCATTAATCTCCCTGATTGGGAGGTTATGTGGCCCAGAGTTGCAAAGCTCTTTGGAGATGTCCCCTGTTCCCTGGATTCAGACTGACTCAGAGGGCAAGAGCCAAACATTGGTTTTCTTGGCCCTTTTAATTTAACTTTAAAACTTAATCTTAAACATCCAGCAAATAAATTTCAACAGCTTTATATTAAGAATACTGGGATTTAATGTCTATCTCTCTAACCTGTAGGTGATAACTCATTATCTTAAATTAACCCAGGTTGTTTGTTCTTAAAGCAGTACCTCTGTGAAACATTAACAGGCAATCTTTAGACCATTTATAAGAAAACTACAAAATAAAATTAACAAGAGTAAAAATATATTTAGTTCATGTAATAGCTACCTTGAATTTTGGCAGAGTTATACATTATAATCCCCTGTTTGAGATCCTAGTAATTGTGACAAAAACCAACTTTTGGACACAACTTTAAATGTCCTGAAATCTGGCCTACTTCTTTCATAGTCAGTTTCACATGTAGCGAGATGGGACATAGAGCCTATCTCAGGTAAGGCGGGGTTCTTCATTAATCTTAAGTACTATAGTTCTGAAGCTGATCTTTGCTTTTCAGACATCATATTATAAAGTCTACATAAATTGTTGCTCAAGTTTACATGAATATTAGTTAACACAATATTACACCTAAAACATGAATTAAAGAAAAGCTGAAAGCTTTTAACCTTTTGTAGAAAAGTAGCAAAGTACTTTTGTGTTTTACAATAAAACCTTTACACAGATTAGGCTCTCATTAACTGAAAAATAATTTAAATTGTATCTTAGTATAAAAAGTAACATAGAACTTTATATATCTTATTGATAATAAGTCCAGTTATAGAACACAAATGATATAAATAAATCTCCAACATGTTTTTCTTTTAAGCCTAAAATTACCATACAACTTTAGAACACCAGCTTGATATAATGCTCTTTAAAGCTTCTAACTTACAGACTTGTATACCTGGAAGATATGAACAAATAACACCACAATTACATTGATGTTTTTATATTAACCAAGTTTAGCTTTTAAAGAAATAACATAGCACAATTCTCTAAAACAACAGTACTTGTTTAACCAGCTGTTTAATTTCTTCAAGATTACTTGCTCAAAAACTTACACATATAACCAACTTACACAGACCTTCTTTATCACTTACTTAAACCCTCTTATTTATTTAATCACATAGACTCTTATCCAGAAACACATTTTCCTTCTATTAAATCCATACCTAGAACGTTTTAATTTCTCTTTTCCATCTGTTAACCTCCTTTTCTGTTCACATTTTGAAACAATACTTGTAAATTTCTGAATTTAAGCAGATTATTTCATAGACATCAACATTTTATTAGGGTCTTTTTTGAACACCTAGAAAAACTTATAAGCTTATTTTTGAAGACATCTTTACTTTTTTTTTTAAACATTGCAATGGAGATTTCACCTGAGAAAAGCTACAAGGCCTTTACTATTGTGTATGTGTGCATACTTGTGTTATGTGTTGTATGTCTATATGTGTATGTCCATATATCATGCAGTTACATGACAATTTGCAGATATATGAGGAGCACTCATGAAAAATTAAAAAAAATGGATCCAAATGTCTATGATTCATGTGATTCAAATGGTTCAATTTAAATTGGGTAAACAGATAAAAGTATAGATTCCATATTTCAAAATAAAATAATTCCTTTTCAACTTTCTGAAATTATATACTTAACTGAAACTATTTGGTGGCTTTTTTTGAGGTTACAATTTTCAGATAATTTATTTGTAGTATTAAGTTTAAATAATTCAATTTGTTCTTATTAAATATGTTTTTATTATTTGTCTCCTAAAATAGACTTTACTTCTTAGAATATTATCCACAAGTTGGTTTCCATTAGCTATGTGCACATAAATGCATAGGTAGGGGGGATTCAAAATGTTCCAGCATATAATCCTATAGTGTAGAGCTTTTGAACATTTATGAGAAATGTTTTATGAAATTACATATCAAGGCAAAGTGTGTAATCACTCAAAGGTATAAATACTGTGAATCAAAGAACCCTTGAGGATGTCAAGACATAATGCATATAAAGGTCTAAGAATTCTACCTGCTCTTGGGCAGAATGTCAGAAATATTGGATTTCTATCTTGCTGTTAAAAGAGCAAATTAACTACAAATAACTGAGATTAATCTTGTTTCCACCTAGATAAATTATTAGGCATTTGATAGACATTCATGAGGGAGGACAAGTGAAGTCTTAAAATAAATTGTCATATAAGAAAGAATAGGTATAAAGCAAACACTTGGGATTTCTGACAGATTTTTACATGAACAAGTACTTTGGAACCATGTTCTCAGCACATATATTTGTAGTTACAATAGCATTTGTCTCTTTTAATTTCTATCCATCTTCTTTGTATTTCCTTCTCATAATTTTTTGCTCACTCATATTTTTATATTGAGTGTTGTGTTTTCCAAACAGATATATATCTAACATGATACCATTTATATCTTTTAAATTTAACATCTACTGTTTTCTTTACTGTAATCCATATATTTTTTCTCCTCCTTAAAAATTTCTACTTATCACATTCCATATATTTCTGAGCATTTGACAGCATCTGTTCATCTCTCTAAATGTTCAGGTCTTTGTTTCTTTTATGCATAATTTAAATCAGATTTTCTTAAGTAATAGATATAGCCTAGGCTCCACAGAACATTCTACCACAACATATTTAGTCACTTAGCATTTCCTCCTCTATTTTCATGGAAACGTCACTCTTCATTGAGTCTTCATTCCTATTTTATTAGTAATGAAATGAAGCTTCACTTTTTCCCCTTAATTTAATTTCATAATCATCTCAGAGACAAAGAAAATAAAGATATACTAAATACAAGTCAAACATAATGGCATTTTTTTTTCATTCAATGTAAAGATTAGTAATTCTTTGCCTGAACACACACAATATCTGAGATTTCGATGGATATATATACACCTATGATCCTATAGAGATAGTCTTGAATGAAAGTATAAGAAAGCATATCATTGCTTTTGCCTTAATGTTCATAAAGAACATGGCTTAATGACACAAAAGAAGAAACGATGGTGTACTGTCATTGAGAAGGAAATAACACAATTATGTTGTTTTTGTTGTGGTTAAGAAAGAGGCATGATGACAGCAGGAACATTGTAAAGAAATTTCACTGAAGAGAGAATTTGAAGAGGAAATTCTCTACTGAATAAGCAGTCCTGAAAAGCGTAAAACAGAATATGATAGCTACTAAATAGAACTGTAAATAAATTCTTCCAGATACTCAAAGAATAGATGGTTGATTGTGACGATGTGATCCAAAAAGTTTGCATTGAAGATGGGTCTTAGAAAACAGGCAAGACTCTGCTAAGCAGAGGAATTGAGGAAAATCACTCCTGGTAGTTTCCACAAGAGAAGCAGAAACTTGCAGATGTGTCATATGAATGATAATCACAGCACACATTTAAGTAATCCTTGCTGTGTTCTCAGTGTCTTACACATATTAGCTGATTTCATCTGTATGAGAACTCTTTCCATTTGCTACTAGTTATGTCATCGTTTTTCTTATGAGGAATAGAAGGCAGAGGGCTTGAGTAATTGAAACTTAATTCAACAAAATTAGTAAGGGACCCAAATTTTGGACTCAGGAAACCTGGCTCCAAATCTGTATTCTTAATTGTTAGGCAATTCTACCTCCATAAGGCAAAACTGTAACATAATTAGATCCTCAGGTAAGAATGGAACACATATAGCTTGAGTGCTGCCACAGCTCTGGGGCACTATTGGCAGACGTCCGCAATCAATATTAACATACTTTCCCACTCAACCTCAGATTGCTTAAGTCATCATAATACAAAACCACTGTTAATAAATCATACTGACTTGGGAGTTGAAAACTATGTTACAGGCCTACTAGAATAGCTAATTCTCTCAATATAAGAATGTATTGAAAAGATTAAGAGCTGCAGACTGGGAGAATAACAGTATATTTTTGTTATACTCTAGGCTAAAAAGAAACAGAGAAACAAAATGGAAATAAAACAATTCACTGAAGTAGAAAAAGTATATGCTGAAGCCATTTTACAACTAGATTAGATGCTCTGAGAAGGCAGGGAATGAACCTACTACGTATACCATATGCCTTTCCACTCATCAACAATTTTATTCCTGCTGAAAATTCAGTATTCCGCAGAGACTTATTTGGTCTGAGCATGACAGCATATCACAAGAAAAATCAGCCTTATTATCATACACAGATGGAAAGCATGACAATAAATGTATTATTGGGGAGAACAGAAATTTATGGGGAGAAAATGACTTTGTCTCAAATGAAGGTTTCAGAAGAGCCTGCCCTCTTATTATTTTGAGAGAAGGAAACTCCAAATCCACATATAATTAGGACAGCTATTTACCAGCTAAACCATCTGGTCTTATTTACTTCTTCACAAATAGCTATGACTGGAGATGCTTGGGGTAGATGGGGCAGGAGGACATAAAGTAGAAACTTTGTTTCAACAGAGAAATCATTTCTACCTTGTCCCTTCTGGGTCTGCATATTAAGTACAATCCCTGCACAGAGGGTTCTAGAACAACCCTATCAATGCTGGAACATCCAGTCATATGTTGAATTTGTAAAATGTGTTTTTATCTGCCTAGAAAGATTTTATAGTTGCTTTGTATATTTACAGTTTCTTTATTTGATTTTGTTTCACAGTTTGAGTCTTAGAATGTTTGGTGAAGACATATTCTACCTTCTTAAATTGAATGTGATATTTTCCCTACATCTTTTCTCTTCATTTTCCTATGAACAGCAGTCTCTAATGACCTCTGTGGACTAGTGCAAGATATAAACCATATTGCCCAGTGTCTATACATTTGGATTGTGGTGTAAGTAAGAACATGGGGTGTGTCAACCTTTACTTCTATATAAGACAAGTTCTCAATGGAAAACAGAATTCTACATAGACATGACAAATCAAGGGACCTGAAAAAAGAGGTAATTTATGGTGTGCAAGCAGGGTCAGCAGAATAGAAAGCAATGCTGAAGCAGCCCAGCTGAGCAACAACATAAGCAATATTAATTTCCATGGGAGACGAAACAGAAAAAGAAGAGGGGTAAGAGACTGAACTGAAGAAGGAGAAAGCAGATGGGAGGAGGAGCCAAAGGGCGGTAACTGCTTTCATGGAGAGATGCAAGGACTTCTGCAATGACTTCAAAACCAGTCTCAAGTTCAGAGGGAGCAGGAAAGAAATACCCCAAATGTTCTTTTCACTTGTACTCTAATCTACTGGTGTTTTCCATGAACAAAACCCGACCAAAGAGAACACGTAAGGGGCTGGGGTTGTGGCTCAGTGGTAGAGCACTTGCCTAGCATGTGTGAGCACTGAGTTCAATTCTCAGCACCACATATAAATAAATAAAGATCCACCAACAACTTAAAAAAATATTAAAAAAGAGAGAACACGTAATGAAGAGGTGTTCCATAGGAGCAGAATACTGAGAGAAAGAATAGAGAAAAAAGTTAAGAACATGTGTGGGGAAGAGTAAACTAATGATCAGTTTACAATCCTTTACTCACTGATTTTGCAATTCTTTGTAAAATAAGTATAATATAATCACTGTTCATTGGACCTATGAAGACTACATACAAGTAAAATATTGGATACAAAGACTACCCACCTTAGGTGTTCAATAAAGGTGAGCAGAAATTAATATTATTGTAGGTATGAGATTGTGGCTCAGTGGCAGAGCACTTGCCTAGCATGTGTGAGGCACTGGGTTCAATCCTCAGGACCACATAAAAAATTTAAAAAGGTATTATGTCCAAATACAACTAAAATATTGTTTACATTACTACTATTATAAATAAAAATGTTATAAAGTTGCAAATACAAAGGAAAAATGTTCAGTTTTATTACATAGCCATAGATTTTTAACAAAATTTTGCCATGGAGGTTGACAAGTAACAAGTGATTTAGCTGAATAAAGTATTTAATGAGCTGATAAAGGACCATGTCAGGCATAGGCTCAAAAGAGGGGAGACATTTGAAAGACTGTAACTATCAATCAGAACATTTTGTTCCCAAAATGACATTAACCACATGTACACTTCAGAAAGGGAAAAAGAGGTTCATTCTCAGAGGAATTGAATAGGCTACAGTTAGAACTGAAGATTGCAGGTTTGAGGATTTAGGAGATGGGGAAAATGAGATTTAAGCAAACAAACAAACCAAGTGAACAAAGCATTAGCCCACAGACCAACCAGCCCGATCCTATGCTTAGATACTGAGCTAAGTAGAAAGGTGGAGTTCTCTGGAGTGCTTATCTTTGAAGGAAAATGTCCATACCAGAAAAAAAGTTCCAAACTAATATTTCGAACTCTTTTCATGAAATGGTTTATTCCCTTACCAAAATTTAAAAAAAATAATTTTCTCACAATCATTCTAAAATGAATGTCCCCTAGCTTTATTCATCTTTCTATAAATTAAAGGATTTTGTTCTTTTTTATAACTGAATAATATTCTGAAATGGTATATATTTCTATCTATCTATCTAGATAGCTACTTATATCATATTTTCTTTATCCATTCATCTATTGATGGACACCTAGATTGATTCCATATCTTGGCTATAATAAATAGTGCTCTAGTAAACACAGAAGTGTAGAAAATTCATTGATATAATGACTTCATTTTCTTTGGATACTTATCCAGAGTGTGATAGCTCGATCATATGGTAGATCATATAGCAGATTTGTATGTACTAATATATTAATTACATTTCCACCAGCAATGTATAAGTGCTCCATTTTCTCCACATACTTGTGAACATTATTTATTTATTTATTTTGATCTGCTTGATAATAGAGATTTCAACTAGGGTTAGAATTTTGGTTTTGATTTAAACATCCATAATGACTAATAATATTAAACATTTTCATATATTTACTGATCATTTGCATCTCTTCTGTTTATAAATTCCTACTCAGATAACTTCCTTATTTTTTAAATGATTATTTTTCTTCTTGGTATTGAGTTTTTGTGTTCTTTATATAGTATGGATATCAATCCTTTGTCAAATGAGTAGTTTCTAAATAATTTCTCCCATTCCCTAGATTTTCCACTTACTCTATTGATGGTTTTTCTGGCTATGCAGAATCTTCTTTACTTGATATAAATTAATTTATTTAATTTATTTAATATATATACACACACACACACACACACACACATACATATGTATATAAAATTTGGAAGGAGAAAAAGCAAATTGAGGTATTTTTGACAAAGGGCATATGAATTTTAAATAGAATTGCATCCAGAAAGCATGTATTTATTTTTATAACCAAAAATAGGAGCTTAAAGTAACATATATAATGATCATGAAGTTCAAAATATAAAATTCTCTATCCATATCTTATTTCATACCATCCTTCTAGCCAAAATTTTTTCTTAAAAATTACAAGTATATATTTATTCCCCAAATGGGTCTACATTCCTATGATGTGTTGTTTACTATTTTCAGACTGCTATTGGGTCTTGTCCTCTTCCTATTGATTACACATAAATAACTACTATTTTAGACACTTTGTTGTTGTTGTTTTGGCATCAGTAACCTTATGGTTTCTGTAACAAATTATCATAGATGTAGTGACTTAAAAAAACCCACATTTTTTTTTATTTGGAGATGAGAGATCTGAAATAAGTTTTACTGGGTCAAAATCAATGAGATTATGTGCATGGATACTTTCGGGAAGGCATTATTCAGTCTGCCATACTATTCAAGATGCTTTAGATTTATCAGCCAATGATTAACCCAAAGGTTAATTATTTTCAATGCAACTTTTTAGTTCTTATAACAATTTCAATTTGATTAGATTGAAATTACCAAAACTAATATTTTTTTTCTGAAATGATCAACATAAACCTAATTTACCTATTTTATTGTTCTCCTTTCTCCTCCTCTTTCTCACTCTTTCTCTTCCTCCTCCTTCTCCTCCTCTACTTCTTCCCCTTATCCTTTTTCTTCTCTTCTTCCTTCTTTCTTCTTCCCTGTTCCTCCTCCCTCCTCCATTCTCCCTCTTTCCCTCCCCCTCCTCTTCCTCCCCATCTTCTTCCTCCTTCTCCTCTTCCTCCTCCTCCTCCTCCCCCTCCTCCTCTCTCTTCATCTTTGTCTTCATCTTCTTCATTCTACGCCAGCACTCTACCACTGAGTCCACCTTTTCTCATTTTAATTTAAGAAACAGTGTCACTAAGTTGCCTATGATGGCTTCAATATTGTGATTCTCCTGCCTCAGTCTCCCGTAGCAGGGATTGAAGATGTGCACCTTTATTTCCAGCTTGATTTTTTTATTTCTCAAAAAAAGTATGATTGTTTCAACTACTACAACTTATATAAAAATTCTGCAATTGACATTTCTTCAATATATGGTATCTTGATCTAATCTGTATTTAGGAAAGAAAAATAGCATGTTAATATTTTTTGCAACCTTCTGGAAAGCAATTTAGCATTTATTAACCAAGCAGTAAAATAGAACTAGAGGAAATGTTATCAGCCATTCTTTTACCACAAGACATTATTTTAGAGTTTTCATTTTGTTTTTTAAAACTAAATACCACTTTCAATTTGTACAGGAAAAAATTGCTACCCAAAAGACAAATATCTGTAAATGTTTCAGAAAATGTATGCCATATACTATGTGTTATATCAAGGTTTTAAGACTAATAAAAAATATGGTGTTACTTGAATCACTTATGATAGCATAATTGACTATTTTGAATTGTCAAACAGATATTTGACTAACCTTCATGGGCAGCATGATTTGGTCTGATTTAATTATTAATCTTAGGCTAAGGAACTGAAGAGACACTTTTAAGAAGGTATACAATTGGTCAACAAATATATGAAAAAATGTTCAGCATCTCTCGTAATTAGAGAAATGCAAATCAAAACTACTCTAAGATTTCATCTCACACTAGTCAGAATGGCAGTTATCAAAAATACAAACAACAACAAGTGTTGGCAAGGCTGTGGGGGGGCGAGGCACACCACTCATACATTGCTGGTGGGACTGCAAATTGGTGCAACCAATCTGAAAAGCATTATGGAGATTCCTTAGAAAACTTGGAATGGAACCACTTTTTGACCCAACTAACCCACTCTTCGGTCTATACCCAAAGGATATAAAATCAGCATATTATAGTTTGGGGGGAGTCTTCTAGATATAGAATAATATCACCAGCAAATAGTACTAATGTAAGTTCTTCTTTTCCTATATGTATCCCTTTAATTTATTTTGTCTAATTATTCTGGCCTGTGTTTCAAAAAGTATATTGAATAGAAGTGTTGAAAGAGGGCATCCCTGTCTTGTTACAGTTTTTAGAGAGAATGCTTTCAATATTTCTCCCTTTAAAATGATGTTGGCCTGGGACTTATTGTGGTAGCCTTTACAATGTTTGATATGTTCTGTTACCCCTAATTTTTCAAGTGTTTGGAACCTAAAGGGGTACTATATTTTGTCAAATGCTTTTTCTATGTCTATGTCTATTGAGATGATCAAATGATTCTTTTCTTTGAGCCTATTGATGTGATAAATTACATTTATGAATTTCCATATTTAAACCAACCTTGCATCCCTGGGATGAATCCCACTTGATCATGGTGCATGATCTTTTTGGTATGTTTTTGTATACGCTTTGCCAGAATTTTATTGAGAATTTTTACATCTATGTTCATTAGAGATATTGGTGTAAAGTTTTCTTTCTTTGATGTGTCTTTGCCTGGTTTTGGGATCAGGGTGACATTGGCCTTACAGAATGAGTTTGGAAGTGCTCCCTCTTTTTCTATTTCCTGAAATAAATTGAAGAGTATTGGTATTAGTTCTTCTTTAAAAGATTGGTCACAATGTACAGAAATGTTGGGTTTAATTATTATCTACAATATAACCAAACGGTTTACAGTTTCTGACAGTGAACATGAACTGGGGGTGAGGTATAAGATGATATGCTGAGAAGGTAGGATATGAGGATATAGAGTTAATATATCTTAGAGAGTGTGAAAGAGAATCTAATGAAGAGGGTTAGTGGCAAGAGAATAGACAGGGAGTAATTTTGGTAGACAAGTATGTGGGAAAACAGTAGAGTATATAAAACAAAAAAAAATATGTATTTAGAAAAATAAAAGATATTAAAATAGTAAAAATTGGAGGAGAAAAAAAGAAAAAGGGGGGCAAATACAACACCTCTGTATTATATTATTCAGATGTCCCAGTCATCAAAATCCTAATTCATGCAAAGTTCTGGGTTTTACATATAATGGAGATGTGAGGGTTGGAGGATAGAGGGGGAGAAGAAAAAGAGGAAAAAAGTTATCAAAGGGAGAAACCAGGATTGTTACTAGTTTTAGAGATCTATATCTTTCCTGCTTTCCTTCTCATCCAATAGATGGGATTGTCTGTTGTAAACTGGTGTCTATGCCCTCAGGATGGTGAAGGTAACCAGGGTGGGAAGGCTGGTCTTAGTGCAGGAAGCCTGGAAGCTAGGAGTGGCATCTGCCAGTTCTTGCAGGTAGAATGCACCTCAAGGGTCTCTTTTTGGATCCACTCCTATGACTTGAGATCCTGGTCCTATCTCCCTATCTTGCCTGAAGATTTTCCAGTTCCTGGTCTCTTTGTTAGGCTCCAAACTTTTGCCCCGTCTCCTCCTCCCTTAGCAGTTCCCTAATGAGGGACCTCTCTCCCCAGGGCTCCCATGGGTGGCGCCCTGGGCGCACTTCACACCTGTCTCACTGAGAGCTATTGTGTGTTGGGAAGCTACTGTGCTGGGTTATCACCACTGGGGAGAGTGGGGAGTTGTAAGCCTGGTTCCTGGCCAGCTGGAGTTCCAATCTGGGAGCTGCCCACACCAAATATGGTGGGAAAGTGAGCCAAGATTGAGGCAGTCTGCTTCCAGCATAGGGGTGTCAGGTAGGGTAGGGGGAGCTGGGCAATGGCGTTGTGTTATGGGTAGGTTACAGCTGAGTGTCCTGTGTGGGAGTGGAGCAACATCTGGGATTTCTGCAGTGGTGCTGATAGGTGATCCTGCTAAGGCACTTGCAAGCCCTGTGATGGCTAGAACTTTGGGTTTTGGGTGTTGGGTTTTGGGAGCTGGGAGTTCTGCTGGAATGCTGAGGCACAAAGCACTGCACTGGTGATTTCTGCAGGACAGCAGCTGTATAGGTGTTCTCTAATATTCTCAGAGATGCAGTATACCCACTAGGTGAGATCCCAATCACAGAGTGACACAGAATGCTGCCTCCCTCTGGCCCGCCATCTTGAATTCCCCTCATTAACAGTGTTTTAAAGACAAATTTCAACATTAAAGCAATAACAGTTCATCACATATTATATAAATATGTAAAGGAGAAATCTACTTGCACAGGATGCTAAACTCCTGGATTACTAAAACTTGCATTGCTTAGGTAAATGTCTATAATTATGGTTTGTATAGTGCTCTGGTGAACACTGTGAAACAAAGTAAATTATTGCAGCAGAGCACTTTGATACAGAAGAATAGACAAGAAATATTCTTTTTAATTTCAAACAAACCTTATGTGCTTCCAAGAATTTATTAAAATCTCAATAAGACAACAGTAGTAAATCATCTTATATAGAAAAGAACATGCATACCTTTTATTTTACAAAATTTTCATAGTTTTTTGAATGTAGATTGAGAATTGATTGATCTGTTCTCATTATTTTTCTTCGCTATAGAAACCTGGAGATCTGGAGTCAAAGATTTTCTTGTTCAATCTATTATATTTATAACACAAATATATATGTGGTAATAACTTTTTAATAAAAATACAACATATGCCAAATTCTGTAGGACAGACATTTACACACATAAGCAACAAATGAAACTAAATTTTCCCTCAGGCTAAGTTGTATAGTGGAAAGAACTATAGATTTTGTATCAAAGATTTGTATTTCAGAATGGACCCTACCATTTAAAAGTTATTTCAGTTTAGGGAAAACAATTCAGAAATTCTCCTGGATATCTATCAAGGGGAAAATATAATTGTTCTCAGGTCAGAACAGACTGTGGTACAGATACCTGGGTTTTTAGAAGCATTCATATTTAACACATTGCTACATACTTATTAAATTATAAACATAGAGGGGGGGATAGTAGAGGATAGGAAAGGCAGAAGAATACAACAGACACTAGTATGGCAATATGTAAATCAATGGATGTGTAACCGATGTGATTCTGCAATCTGTATACGGGGTAAAAATGGGAGTTCATAACCCACTTGAATCAAAGTGTGAAATATGATATATCAAGAACTATGTAATGTTTTGAACAACCAACAATAAAATTTTTTTAAAAAAATTAAAAACATAAGTCTAGGGGAACCCCAATAAAAAAGAGCATATAGACAACAGTATCTGGAGCTCACATTCTGTAATGTGTGTGAGAAGGTAAGGAAGAGAGAACAGCTAGTATGTTCAATAAATGTGTAAGATATGTGGTTTTTTCAAAAAATTATGGAGGAAAGTACAGCAAAGTATGAAGACAGGAAGAAAAGGAAATTCACAATTAAGGAAAAAGTGCAGCTCTATTTAAAAAGTGGAAGAAGAGGTCCATAAGAAAATCACTTCTTTACAAACTGGTACAGGAGCAATACTTAGGCATATCTGGGGGAAGTTCATTGGAAGATGCTCTGACAAAAGCATGAGCAGCTGAGCACAATAGAAAGAAATTGAACCAGGTAAGAGTTACAAAAAAGGTGGAGTGGGTGCAAAGAAATTGAATATATGTGTAAGGAAGTGGGGTTTGTTCAATAGGTAATTGGCTGTAAGTGTGAAAACAAGAAGAACATGGGAGGAAAGAAGTTCAAGGAAACACGAAGACAAGGTGTTGGTGTAATCCATACTATGAACAATGGAAATCATCAGGAATTAAGAATAATGTTTCAACAGGAGTTTAAACTGTGGATGAGACAGATGACATGGTGTGGGTAGATAACTAAAAAGAATAGTAGTTATAGACTCTGTTATAACTACAGAAAAGATTCAGAGTAGGCATATTTTTAGAAGAGGAAGAGAAAATAGTTTGAAAGTAGACAGGTGAAGCATGAAAAACATGTAACTCACTTCTAGGTTCATGACTATAGCAGAAAAAATAAATAAATAAATAAAGGATCACCATGTAAAAACTACAGGGGAATTGGTATCTTTGTGAAGAGAACAAATGTTTGAAAGTTGATACTGTAGAACCTTAGAAATGGAAAATAGTTATTTGGGGGAAGAGACACAACAAATCTGGGACCTTTGATGCAAGGAGGAAAAGAATACAAAAACCAGGGGAAATGTGTCTGTAAATTGTAAACATACCAGTGAGATATTTATGACCCATGTTTTATATTTTAATTTAGGAGAATTTTTCAAATTTTTTTAGTCTTGATGGAGCTAGCAGGATGTTAATAGGAGTTACTAACAACAACAAAAAGTTTTGGGACCATAGGAGTTCAAAAAGTTAAGGTTTCTTTTTTGTGAAACTCCTCAGAAGTTTAAAAATATTGATAGTTTTTTATCCTCAGAGGATAATAGGAAACATAGTTTTCCAAATGTATTTGAAAATGCAATCATTATTTGATGGGGCAAAGTGAGCAGAAGAACATACTTTAAATGCTGGAAATGCTGGTTCATGCCACTCTTACGCCATTACTTGTTAGCACAAAAAAGAAACAGCATTTTGCATTGATTTTCCTTCTATTTCCTAAAATTAATAAAGAAGCACAGAAACTGGCCTTACTAGCCACAAATCAAGCTTTGTTAACTAAAGAGAGAAACTATGTGAATTTCTTTCTTTTTAGGGATATATTCCTTTGTAAATATAGGGATTATTTTCTAAGTTGTTTGTCACTTGGTCTTTATAAATTTGTAATTTTCTTTATTGTGTGTCTGGGTTATTGAGAATTTACTAATGAAAGTGATATTAACTGAAATTAACGAATTAACTACTTAATTGGGTAGAAAAGCATAAATGAGAATTAAACTGGTGTTATTCTATTTAAATACTCAAGATTGTCACATTTTCACATTTCTTCAACAATAAAATCAAGTGAATTGACAAAAAAAAAAAGAACATTCAGAAAAGAGGATAAGGATTCTGGACTTTCTGTTATTACCAGATTATTTACTTGAAAGAGCAAGAGGACCAGAGGAGTTTCCCAAAATGCAGAGTTATAGAAGATGGGGAAAGAATAAAGAATGAAAAGATTCAGGTGGAAATTGGAATGCAGAATAGGAGACAGTATCCTGGGAATGTACTCTGGACAGTAACAGAAGTAGCAATGAAGGAGATAAAATGATTCATTCTAATTTCAAGGTAGATAGCATTGGAATAGTTCTGTTTATTAGAGGTAGACAGTGTCTGAGGCATTGTCTTGCCATTTTTGGAAGACCCATAAAAATCACACTATGACTTAGAATATGCAGGTCCCATGCAGTCCACTAGAGAGAAAAGTCTGGAGATCTGGGAAATTATGGTGTAACCTAAGTACAAGGCCCTCTCTTATCAGTAAGTCCTTTTTACTGGTGGAGACATCTCTTAAAATATTGAGGAGTCATAAATAACAAAATAGCTAGACATATACTAACATGAGTAAAATTAGAGTAATTAGTGAAAAATAGCAAGAAATGGAATAATGTTTTAAATGATACAATTTTTGTAAGTTAAATCACATACCTGCAAAACAACAACATAGAGATGTAAATGTAGAAGAAACTTGTTCATGATTTTGAGGTAAAGAAGTTCAGGACGTGACACTCCAATATGCCTCTTCAGTGTGCTGAGAACTTCAAACTGAGGGCACAAGGGCAGTAGCAAAATCTGAAAGGAGCCTTCTCTGAACTCTTAGCCTGAAGACAGATCCTCCAAAAGAACACATTTGTCATGAACCTTCTCTCCATGAATCTCACTAACCAGGAAGGCTTAAATGCCTATCCCAGGAGAGGAAACAGGAGGTTGACACCATGCCCAGATGGTCTTTATCACAAACTCTCTCTTGTTCTCTTATTGGCCAAATATGGTCCCTTCAAATCATTTACTATCCCTAAATTGCCTACATCACCCTTCCCCTTTCCCCAATCCAGAGAGTAGATGAACTTCTAGATATCTCTGAGTTTGGGGGTATTCACTTTGTTTTTTCATGTGAGGGCCTGGGTTCAATCCTCAGCACCACATGAAAATAAATAAAAATAAAGAGATTTAAAAAAAAAAAAACATTGATTAGACAGTGAAGAAGAATGCCAGTTTACTCACTACATGTACATGTGACACAGGACTTGTATGTAGAATATATAAGAAGTTACTCTATCTCAATGAGAAAAAAGTCATTAATTAAAAATCTACAAAATATTGTATTGTGTATAGATTGTACATTTTGTTTTTATCCATTTATCCATTGACAACCACTTCATTTTATTCCATACCTTGACTGATATGAAAGTCCTGACACAAACTTGGGAGGGCAGGTATTTGTTTGAAATAGTAATTTCACTTCCTTTGAATATGTACCCAGCTGTGAGATTGCTGGATCATATGGTAGTCCTGGTTTTTTAAATTAATTAATTAATTAATTAATTTTTCAGGAACAGCCGTACTTTTTTTAACTGTGGCTGTACTAATTTACATTTTCACCCCAGTATGTAAGAAATGCCTTTCTTCCATATCCTTTTCAGCATCTGTTTTTTTCTGTCACTTTGAAATAGCTCTTTTAACTGGTATGAGATGCCATATCCTTGTGGTTTTGATTTGCATTTTCCTGATTATTAGAGATATATTTGGTGGTCATTTATATGTCTTCTTTTGAAAAATGTTTATTCATATCATTTGCATATTTTTAATTGGACTTTTTGTTTCTTTTGCTGTTGAGTATCTTTAAGGCCCTTATGTTTTCTAGATAAATGGTTTGCAAATGTTTTCTGAGGTTGTGCTGGTTGACTCTTCATTCTGTTCATTGTTTGCTGTGAAGAAACTTCTTAGTTTGATATAATACCTTTTGTCTATTTTACTTTAGTTAGCTGTTCTGTTTCCTGTTTGTACTTTAATAGTTTCAGGTATCACATTTGGGTCTATGTTCCTTTTGAGTTGATTTTTTACTGTTCTGCCAAATTCCTGGGACCCCAATAGACCTCCAGGAGCCGAATCCGATGCAATCACACAAGAGTCTTTATTGCAAGCTCAAGCCTGGACTCAATTCATCCTGATGCAGCAGTCCTAGGGAGTGAGTCCAGTCCTTTGTTCAGTGAAATTTTATAAGTTTTGGGGGGATACTCTATGCTTCACAACATCACACAGCAAAACATTCCATACCACAGGAAAGTCAAACAACTCTTAACATTGATTAGCACATTCACTGGCAACAAGTTGGGTAGGAGTGATTGGTTAGTACAAGAGGGAGATTCCTTTGCACTGATTGGTTTAGGCCATGAGGGGTGTACATGCTAAACTACATGGTTTCCCAACATGTTATCAACCACCATAAACTACTGGGGAGTCATCTGGCATTCCAGGTATTTTCCCTGTCTCATGCTAATTGGAGGTTGCTAGGGGGGTTGCTATGGGTCCTCACCTAGCTTAACTGAGTCAGGGACACGTGGCACCACAGACCTCTCTTGTTATTTACAGACAAACAACTCAGCAGGGTGGGTATGTGCTTAGGAATGCTCTGTGGGTTATGAACTCCCATTTTACCCCAAATACAGATTGCAGAATCACACTGAATCTAATGTATGAAATATGATATGTCAAGAGCTCTGTAATGTTTTGAACAACCAATAATAATAATAATAATAATAAAAGGAATGTTCTGTGGGTTTTTCCAAGGACAAGGGTTATGCCCTTTCCTTAGAACAGGCCTTGAGGGAGACACTGCTGTTATTTATTTATTTTTAAAAATAGAGTCACATCAGTTTCTCATTACACGGTAAGAGGTTCTGCTTATGTATATCCAGTTTTCCCTTCACCATTTATTGAAAATACTCTCTTTTCTTTATTTTATGTTCTTGATACCTTTGCCAAAAATCTACATGTAATGGATTAATTTCTGGCTTCTTTTTTCTGTTCCTATAACTGTGCATTTAATAAAAAATCATTCAACTATACATTTGAAATGGACTTATTTCTACAATAAGTTACACCCCTATATACTTGAATTATTTTAATTATAAGTAAATTATACCCTGATATAGTTGATTTCAGAAACTTGAAAACTTCACAACAGGAAACTTAATAAAATATTGATTTATAAAACCAAAAAATATTTGCAACTCATATAAAAAGGAGTGATATTTTTGTGTATAAAATCTCATTTGAAATTATAAAGAAAAGGGGTTGGGGTTGTGGCTCAGTGATACAGTGCTTGCTTAGCATGCATGAGGCACTGGGTTCGATACTCAGCACCACATAAAAACAAAATAATGAGTTCACCTAAAACAAAAGATACATAAATAAATATTTTAAAACAACAACAATAACAAAAAGAAATTATAAAGAGAAAGCCCAACAAGAAAAGAAAAGGCAGGGAAAATGAATGGATAATACACAAAAAAACGCATTAAGTGGAGGGAAAGGGATGGCCTTAACAAATTTTAAAATTGCTCATCTGTACTTACAATCTTTTTTTTTTTTTTTTTTGGTGGTTCTGGGGATCGAACCCAGGGCCTTGTGCATGCTAGACAAGCACTCTACCAACTGAGTTATATCCTTTGCCCTATAATCTTAAAATGTATATCCTCTAAAGAGGGTACATAATTTATCTGATTGTCAGAAATCTACATTAAAAATATTTTGTATATATGAGACAATGTAGAATGTAGAAAATATTATACATTGCTAAAATGAAATAAAATACACCACATTTATAGAAATTTAAAACCATCTAAAAATGTAGATATCTGCCAAGTGAGAAATCCCATTTTGGGGAATTTTTCTTAAGGATAAACTCATATATATGCAAAATAACATAAAAGACTTTTATTCTTAATATTAACTATAATACAAAATAGGAAGTTAAATCAATGATAGGGTAGTTATATAACTTTTAGTACCTCCATGCTAAATTGGAAAGATTTGTAAATTATACACTTACATAAACAAAAGTAAGGTACACTGTAGTGTGAACAGTACCCCCATCTTTGCCAGATTAATGAAAATTCCAAAGAAATAGAGATAGATGGATTTCTATCACTATACCAGTTTCTTATACATTTTACTTCTCAAGCCCTATGTTTGATTTTTTAAATTAGGTATATTAATTTTAAGTTTTAAATTAATTGCCAACATGACAAAATTTTCAATCTGAATTGATTACTCTTATAAGGTGACAAATTAGTTGTACTACATCTCACATTATACTTCAATAAAGGAGTTTGCCTAACATCCACATTTAACCAAGATGTGTAACTTTATTCCAATTTATAAGTATATTTAACTTTTTATAGATTACTTGGGTGTTTTTAAGAGATTATAAACCAGATAGATAATTTAATAAAACTATTGTAAGCATTAGAACAAGAAAAACTCATTGAGAAGGTATGATCTTATTCCATTATTGTAGGGGCTCCTACAGGGTCTCTCTGGAGGCAGATACATCTACTCAGACCTTCTAAAATCATGATAAATCACAGAAAAGAATCAAGTATATGTTAGATTTTAAAAGAGGAAGAGCAATTTTATAGCATAAAAGCAAAGATAATGCATTCTCAGAGCAGAATTCATGTAGAGTGAGACACACAAGTTATACTCCATGTATGTATAATATGTCAAAATACACTCTATTCTCATTCTACTGTCATGTATATCTAAAACACACACACACACACACACACATATTATACAGGCAGGTACTGTGACACAAGCAGGCACTGTGGTGTAAACCTGTAATCCCAGCAGCTCAGGAGGCTGAGGCAAGAGCATTGGAAGTTCAAAGCCATCCTCACTAATTAGTGAGGCACAAGCAACTTGGTGAGACCCTGTCTCAAAATAAAATATGAAAAACACTGGGAATGGGGCTTGGTGGTTAAGCCACACTGTGTTCAATCCCTGGTACCAAAAAAAAGAAAAAGTGAGACCCAGTGCTTTTGAGATCTCGGGTTCTTTTTTTAAGAAAGGGGAAGGTATTAGGGATCACAAAATGGTTTGGGTTGTCTCTCCATTCTTAGGATCATTAGGTCAATGTTGCCTCTTCTATTCAATCAACAGATATCATTGGGAATATAAAATATAGGTTTCTTCAATATCATATCTGCCTTTGTTTAATCTATTCTGAAGACACATTGTGTGCCCTAACAGTGCTTTTAAGCATTTAAACAAAGCAATTTTCAAAGATAGGTGAACTTTCCATAACTAAGATTTACAGATTTCTCAAATTTTGGAAGTGACAGGTCTGGGAGAAAGACAGGCCTGGGAGGAAAGACGGGCCTGATCAGAAAAGGTATGAGGAAATTGACAACAAGTCTTTCAGATTAAAGTGATGGTCTCCTTTACTTCCTTTGTCTCCATTCTCCCTGTCTTTTATTACTTTTCTATCCTATCTTAGTTTTATTTTCTGAAATGTTGCATAGTCACAACTAAGATGTCAGTAATCACATGAGACCATAGGCTGTTAGGATCTGTCTTGTTAGGATCTCTCTGTATTTGAAAGCTAGTTTGGCTTGTTCAAAACAAATTCAGTCCTGCATTTTATTAGTGGGATTTTAAATTCATTTCAAGGGATACAGGCTGGACAGATCATTTGTAACAATAAAACATTAGTGAAAAGTTGTCAACAAGCAGGACTATATTTGTGTAGTTGTTTTTAATTCAGTGTATTTCTTTAAAAATATATTAACCAACTAAATGCTCATCAATCATCCTTGGTAAAGACTAAGTAATTAAAACTTACAAATTAACTGCCCATAACCTAAATTCATATTGTGTCCCAGCTGGCATGAGAAACACAACATTTTTAGTAAATTGCTAACTTATTTTTTAAACCTCCATAATAGTAAGACTTACTAAGCAAAGGTTATGGATTTATAATAGGTCAGTATTGCCAACTACTGTATCTGATTTATCACTGTGGGGAAGAATGATCTACAACATAGCAGTCCCCAGCAACCCATGCTGAAGCATATAAATTTACATCAGTGGGGTCTAAAACACAAATTAATTTGTGCATGTTTTCCTAGCAGCAATTAGCAGCAGGCAGGAGTTTTAATGAAATAAAGTTGTGATTCCCACAGGGACTATTTATAATGAATACTACAAAGCAACAAGAGCTTCAAACTATTTACATTAAGAATTGATTAATAACAAAGCCATTAAGTTACATATTAGGTTACATGTTGTGCCAATTTAAGGGATACTGCTAATTAAGTAATCATAATCATTTGTGTGTGCTAGATCTAATTAACTTTTTATCTCTCTTTAAGTTTTTCCTTCAGGACCAATAGCATTCAAGTGGCATTAGCAAAGGAACATTTAGGCCATTTCTTAGAATATTGTTTTCCAATAATGTAGATTTCTATGAAAACACTTGGAGAGTTTAATCAGAGTAAGTGCCTTTTCATGACAACGACTTTGGGCTACATCACATCTGCAATTGAAGGAATGGCTTAACATTAGGTTAGGGTTAAGTAGAGCTTTTAAATATGTCCATGTAAATGAAGTTGAGAAAGTAGCTTTACAACTTCTGAAAACTTTCAAAACAGAGTTTTAATGCCTGAAAGGATTATATTGATCTGTTTTTTTTTATGTACGTGATTTAAAGAATGCTATATATGCATGCATGTGAGAAGATATTTAAAGATTTTTTTTTTTAATCTTGGTGGTAAGAGTAGGTTTAAGAGGCTTCTCCTCTTCAATATCTGCCTCATAAGAAAAATGATGCCTTCAAAGTAGTTCCACCTTTACAAATAAATCTCATAATCCATATCTCTTCAAAGAAATTTAAGAGTATCATTTAATTCAACAAACAGTATCATGTAAAATTAGTTCAATTTTTAACAGTTTAGAAGCTTTATAAATTATTAGGTCTTAAATTTGTTTATTATATGATACTTTACATTGAATAACATGGAGCAAACTGTTCATCATGGACTAAAGTGGTAGATTTGATTGTCGACATTATCCAATCAAATAGGTGATTAAACTAATATTATTATTGTTATGTTCTTTTACAGACATACTTCTGCATTGAATTGTCTGGACTTTTAATAACAACATATTAATAGTCTAATTATACTACTGATAGTCCAATTAATTACACTGAATGATTACTAAGACTAAAATACTATACTATTTCTTATCACAGGTCATTATAAATAATACAAATATCTAATAAAATAAGTTTTATTATTACCATTTTGCTGATAAGAAAATTGAGTGAAATGTTAAGTAATTTTAATAAGTCAAAAAACTAGCAAAAGGCAAATAAATCCTGGATACTAACATAAATCTCTGTAGATACAAAGGAAACCCTGCATACTACATCAAACTTTGCTTTTCCAATTAATGTAAGTCTTCATTTCTGAAAAATCTATATCCATTGTATTTCTGTTTATTCACAATTGTAAAGATACTTTTGAAAAACTTTCTAATACCATATCTTCTTATTCAAATGTCATGGCTATTTTAAAATATTTTATATTTTTCTCCTAGATATGCCAATAAAAATTATATTGCTTTTGGGATCTCAACAAATGTCTTTCAACAAAATATGTTGATAACATCTCCAGAAGTACTAGAATAAAACATATTTAGGTGAGTGTTATTGAATTGTCTTTGGTTATATCCTGATTACATTCAAGATGTCTGTTTTTAATCTGTAGCCTGTAGCTAAACTGTAAATTACTTTGTTCTCCTAGGAGAATATTTTGTCAATGACTCATTTCTTCATGGCAACAAAAAGAAAAATGTTGTGTGTGATGGAATATGCTTGGGAAAAATTCAGTATAAGTGTATGATTGTTCAGTATTGTCACATGAATGTATAATATCAGACATTATTCCAATCGTTTAGGTGTGAGTAGCACCATGTAAAGCAATACACATAAAAATGGAGATGTTCTTATTAATGATATAATCTTTACTTATCAAAATGATAAAAAAATACAATATATGTTAACATGAGTTGGACAGAATGACTTACTAGGAAACCACAAAGAGTGAGAATGTGATGGTTTCAGACAACAATTTTAATTCCATGGTTTCATCTAAACCACCATATAATTTGTCTCAGTCAACTAGAGATATTTATATGTAACTGAGGAGTGTGAGGATTATTAGGATCACATTTGATGTACATGGCATACCTCTCCTTAGAGAGCATAGCAATTAATTATTTATAAAGCATGATCATCAAAACCAAAGTTATCATCATTATCAGCATAGAGCTCATATAATTCCACATTACTGTTCTAAACATTGTATGACATTGAAAATTAGCTTAGGGACTGGTGATATAGCTCAGTTGGTTGAGTGCTTGCCTTGCATGCACAAGGCCCTGGGTTTAACCCCCAGCACCACAAAAAAAAAGAGAAAATTAGCTTAAACATTATTTGCAAATATACATTCTATACCTTAATGTGTTGGTGGTTGACATATATGGAATGGCTAATAATCAATGCATTTATGTATCTAACTTTTAATTGAGCAATACACACTGAGATATTTCATAACATTATGTTAATCCAAAGGGAGCCACACATAAAATATTTTTTTATCAGATGCTCTTAAGAAAATAGGATGAACTTATTACTCTTTATGTAATAAGAATTTACAGTCTGAGTTTTGTGATGTTCTGTAACTGATTTACATAGTGGACACTAGGGAGCTTAAAGCTGCATTGAACATGGAACCTGCTACCCACATGTGGCTACTTAACCTTTGAAAGCTACTAGTTTTACTTATGATGTACTGGTAAGTGTTAACTGCACACTATATTTTTCAGGCCTATTATGAAAAATACAATGTAAATTTTTATTAATAATTTTATATTGAAATAATAATAATTTGGCTAAATGATTGAAAACAAATATATTATTTAAAGCAATTTTCCTTGTTTCTTTTACTTACTTGTCTTACTAGAAAAAGTAGAAGTCTGCATAACAGCACAATATTTATTATGAACAACACTGTTAGAATGTTTGAAATTCATGAAGATAGGTTAGGTATATATCAAATAAAAATAGAGAAATATTAGCAGAAAACCAATTAATTATGTGTCTTTAAAAGACACACACGGTATGAAAGCTAACTTAAGATCAGACCTCAGGGAGTTGTTCTTATGCTGTTATTTGCAATAAAATAACAAAGTGGCAGTAGCATTTCACAGAGAATACTTTTTCAAATAAAGTCATGCATCTGGGCTGAGGAATTCTCTCTTGGGTTGACATACTGCTTACGCTTATGTGATTCCAAAATTTGTTGGGAAAATGGAGCTTCTAAAATAAATAAGCACTCTCCATGGCCAAATTATCTTGATAAATTGATTCATTAATTCATTAATATTCTACCTTTAAGGTATGCCACAAAATGCCATATAGATGAGGAACAGATGAACAGAGAGCTCTGTTATCTTTATTTTTCACAAATCCTTTATTTCCAGCCTATCTTCCATATCTCTTTATATGTGACTCTAATGAGAATTTATGATGTATTGAATTCTCTGTTTCCAATTTTCAAATCATACTATATATTTTATATCCAGTTTTAAGGCATATATTGCACATTGCAAGGCATTTCTTACTTGTGCCAAGATAAAATTAGTCATATTAATTTATTTTGTTAACTCTAGATTGTATTTTTCATATGCTTTTCTTGATCTCACTTGATTTCTTATTTAAATATAGAAAAACATAATAAAATTATCCATATAGATAATTCTAAAAATACTTCTTTAAAATGTATTTTATCTTATGGAATATAACATGTATACTCTAACATGCATAAATATTCATTAAAAATATTAAACAAGCTGGAGGCAGTAGTACACACCTATAATACCAATGATTCAAGAGTCTGAGGCAGGAGGATTGCAAGTTCCAGGCTAGTCTCAGCAACTTAGTGAGCCCCTCAGCAATTTAGCAAGACCCAATTTCAAAATAAAATAAAAAAGGGCTAGGGATGTAGCTCAGTGGTAGAAGTGCTTCTGGTTCAACATCCCCACATAAAAAAGCAAATAATAAATAAAAAAATAAATGGCAAATATTATTATTTTCAGTTATTAAGCATATAATATGATTGCTATTAATAGAATGACAAGGTAAGACAAGTTATATGTTAGAAGATTTGAAATACATTTTTTGATACATCTTGAGTTTACAAATTAAGTAGTTTAACTATTGGAGTATATCATAGGCCAGTGTCAAATCACACAATCACTATTTTGTAACCATGTAGGCAAATATATATGTATATATTTTTGCCTATAGTATATATATTTGCCTATATTATATATTATATATTATGATTATATATGTGTGTGTCTATATATACCACATTAGGCATTTTGAGAGAAAGAAATTATAGCAAACTTCCCCATCTAAGGCAGGCCCTAGAGGAAAATTGTGAAGTAAACAAAGGTATTTTTAAAAACCTCTTTTTATCCTTTGCAGCGGATTTCCAGCAAAGATTCCCAGCTCTAGATGTATATGATAACTACTGAAATGACAGGGAACTACTTAGCCCCACCTGAAATGGATGGGCACCTAATGAGAAGGAGGGCAGATGGCTTTATTATTTTGGAGTACCCTGAGTGATTCTAGTGTGGAAACTGGTAGACCCTAATCAAGGCCAAGCAGAAGCCCTATATTCCCTATTTTTTCCACCATTATGCTACTGACATCTAAACTTTCTCGATTTGGAATGGGTTTTACTCTGTACCTTGCCCATTGGTTCCTCACTATTAAATGTCATTCCCAATTAGTTCTATATTAACAAAGCCTCATTGGGTTATTGGCCTGCTAATTACATATCTTAATTTATAATAAAGCACTAATGGTTGAGAATTATTTAATGTATAATAGTGTATTCATTAATAAATTTGATTTTTTAACCTGGTATTTAATACACCCTCAGGCATGAATGGATCAATAAAATCCGAATTTTAATCATTCCAACAGACCTACATAGAAATACTTTGACTATGATGGAACATTCAACATTCCATAAGTAGTTATTGATGAACAATTTTAGTAGGAGCTAGCTGCCCTACTTCCATTATTATACAAAACTATGAAGAAATGGAAGAACAGTGTAGGACAAAGATGAGGTGAGAATAGTTAAGTGGAGTGTCAAGAGAAGGAAATAAGCTGAAAACTAAGGTAATGTAATTAAGCATTTGTGTATCACTATGGGTATTTTCAAACTACACTATTACTTCCTTAAAGTCATTTTTTGATTATCTATTTCATGAATGGCACTGTGTTGGATAAAAGTATGCAAGAAAAAAGTATGCCTTTTCCATAAAGAGTATAGACTCTTTGTAGAAAATTACAAATTTTGTTTTGGTAGTACTGGAGATTGAACCTAGGGGTGTGCTACCACTAAGCTACAGCCCCAGCCTTTTTTACTCATTTTTTAAGACAGGGTTTTACTATGTTGCTCAGGCTGTTCCCAAATGTATAATCCTCCTGCCTCAACCACCTAATTAGCTGAGAGGAAAATACAGAAATTTTAAACAACCCTGTAAATTTATAATACAGTAGTGCTAGAAAGGAAAAATGTACCATATGACTGAAAGTTATAGAAGTACTATTCAATTAATTGAGGTGATAGGATTATTCAATTATAAAAAGGGATGAACCTTGAATTTCAAGAAATGCACGGGCAGTGTCAATTCCATTAAGAAATAAAAATTTAAGCAAATAAGTGAAATTAATCATGCATATGGAATTTGTCATAGGCATTTCATCATGAAAAGTGGAATGGCATGATACCATTTTAGCAGTCATTAGAAAGACTATAATTCAAACTTTAACTAATGTACATGAAGAAGAATGATTCATTATTTTAAGTACAATTCATGACAGATAATGTAATATCAAAGGTTTTTTTCTCACTGCTAGGAATTATTGGAAAAGGAGGCATAGATATTATTAACTTATTAGTGTGTTTCCTCTCAGACTAAGGAAATAGGTTGCCCATTAACTGTATTCCATAATATAAAGGTATTATGACTTTGAAATTACAGAATTTACATCAAAATTTTGTGGATTTAAGACAATTTTATTCATAATTTTTTTTTCTTAAAATTCTGAATTTATTGAGAAGGATAATTTTATCAAGGATAATCTTCTGTTGCAAAGAAAAAACAATTTCTTAAAGGCCCATTGGGTATCAAATACTGTGCATTCTTCTATGTAACTTTCAATAACCTTCATAAGAAAACATAAGATGAAAATATACTTTTCCATATATTATTGGACTTAATCAGATAAACAAGTATATCATTCTGCTTATGTGAGTCTTGTTTGTTTGTTTGTTTATGAATAGAGCCATTCATTGAAATCAAAAGGAGAAAGTTTACTCTCTTTCAGACCACACTGAACTCTCTTTCAGACCACACATTGAATTCTAAGATAAATTTTAAGGAACATCTAGATTTAAGTCTATAATTTAAAAGCAATATTTTATCTATCTTCTTCATATGTGACCTAATAATGAAAGTAACTGCACAAGAATTAAGTGGGTATAAAGAAGTTCAAGGAAAGATATTCATATCCAAAATTTTCTTAAAGTGAAAAGATGATGTCACCAAGAAAGTGGACCCAAGGTTTAAGTCCTGGGTTTCCAATATTGCCTTAGTCATGATTGGTAGTTGACCTTGAACCAGTTACTTGTCCTATATATCAATTTGTTTTACCCATAAAATGGGATTCTATACATATTTACCTCATGAATTTGTTGGGAAGGAAGGGTTTAAATGAGTTAATGTAAATAAAATCCTTTAGAAGTGCTTAGCAAATAATAAGCAACAAATAGACATGAACTATTCTTATTATCAAATATGCAAAATTATGTTTTTATTATTTTACCACCAGTTGTAACTATACACATGCTGTTAAGTTCAATTCCAACTTTCCTCTAACAAATATTTATAGAGTTTAGTGTTCAGAGTTACACACCACCCCCACCCCACCTGCTGTGATCAGACAGCTGCACTTATTTCTTGCCTCACTTTGAATCACATTGTCTTGCTTCATTCCCTTGATTGATAATATATTCATTAGATTCATGATTCTGTCTTCCCTAATAAACTGGTTGTCAGCCACTCAGTCTTTGAGAGTCATTACTACAATTTATTTGATATCTAATCCATGAATTTAAGTATTTATGAGATTTTATTTTTGTACCGGGGATTGAAGCCAGGGGTTCTATACCTCTGAGCTACATCCCCAGCACTTTTTATTTTTTATTTTGACACAGGGTCTTTCTAAGTTGCTGGGGGCCTCCATAAGTTACTGAGGCTAGCTTTTTGAACTTGCAGTCCTCCTGCATCAGCTTCCGAAGCCACTGGGACTACAGACATGCACCACCATGCCTGGCAATGAAATGATATTTTTACATGTATTCTGTGTTAATCCTCACAAGTACCTAGTTTTAGGTATATACTACTTTTTAGAGAATAAAAGTGGATCTTTAAGTTTAAATAATCATGACCACCTCACACAGTTCATGGCTGAGTCAGATTTCAAACTCAGACAGACCTGTCGAATCACAAAGTCTTTGTTAACTTTATCATTCCAAGTTGTCTCTGGATGCTCTAATTTCCAACCACACTCCTCTTGTTTTACTCTTTATACCATTCAGTTAGTTTCCCCCCCTAGTTTTTACACTTAATTGCAACTATCAATTGATATAAAAGTTTAAACTATACTAATAAAAGGTTTGGCTTACATGAATATTTTCTTCACTTAGAAAATCACATTATTATCTAAAACAGATATAAATAATTTAATCAACAAGAATAATTTGTAAAGGAATTTGCAAGGGCTTTTGAAATCCTTTTAAGAGATGTTTAAAGCAAAAAACAACTATCTGTTTTAGTAAGACTTCTATAGTGCAAGAATTAAAACCAAGAAACAATAAATGGGATGGATTCAAACTTAAAAGCTTACTCTCAGCAAAAGAAGCAATCAGTGAGGTGAATAGAGAGTCTACAGAATTGGAGCAAATCTTTACCACAAGCACATCAGATAGAGCACTAATCTCTAAGATATATAAAGCACTAAAAACCTTAACACCATAAAAAACAAATAACTCAATCAGTAAATGGGCCAAGGAACTGAACAGACACTTATATACAATCATTCAACAAATATATTTTAAAAAATGTTCAACATCTCAGACAAATGGAAATCAAAACTACTCTAAGATTTCATCTCACTCCAGTCAGAATGGCAGCTATCAAGAATACAAACAACAATAATTGTGGGGGGAAAAGCATACTCATACATTGCTAGTGGGACTGCAAATTGGTTCAGCCAATATGGAAAGCAGTATGGAGAGTCCTTGGAAAACCGGGAATGGAATAACCATTTGAACCAGGTAACACACTCCTCAGTTTATACCCGAAGGACTTAAAAACAGCATACTACAGGGACACAGCCACATCAATATTTATAGCAACACAATTCACAGTAGCTAAATTGTGGAATCAACCCAGATGCCCTTCAGTAGATGAATGGATAGGGACACTTTGGTATATCTTTGGTATATGTGTATGTGTGTATGTGTATACACACACACAATGGAATATTACTCAGCAATAAAAGAGAATAAAATCATGGCATTTGCAGGTACATGAATAGAGTTGGAGAATAGAATGCTAAGTGAAGTAAGCCAATCCCATAAAACCAAAGGCCCAATGATGCTGACTCATAATGGCAATGGGGAGGGGGAGCATGGAAGGAATGGAGGAACTTCAGATAGGGCAAAAGGGAAAGAGGGAAATGGAGAGGGAATGGGAGTAAGAAAGACTGTGGAATGAGTCAGACATCATTACCCTAAGTACATGAGTGAAGACACGAATGGTGTGAAAATACTTTGTGTACAACCAGAGACTTGAAAAATTGTGATCTATATGTGTAATATGAAATAAATTGCATTGTGCCATCATATATAACAAATTAGAATAAATAATTTAACTTAACAATTTCTATTATTTTCTACACTGCAATGATTAACTAGCAAATTCTATTTGTTTTCATAGCTCATGCTAGGATTATCAACATAGTTTTTGCCTTGTAATTGGGAAAATCGTTATGACTTACTACTCTTTTATTATTACTATCATTAATCTTCCAATGGTTACTTTCTATAGCAATTCCAATGAAGAATTTAAATTCTTGGGTTTTGCACTCTGATTATTTATGATTTTTTTTTAAATTCTTGTAACTATTACAATTTGACAGTTACAAAAATTTCCACTAGCAAAATAAAGGACAAATATTCCAATAATGTAATAAGTGACATTTATAAAATCTAATAGTAAGCAGCACACTTAATGGTGAGAGATGACCTAATAGCAAGAAGATGGCATGGATGTCCTTTCTCTCCACCAGGATTGAACATCATATTGGACATGTAAGTAAGACAGATCTGCACTCGGGCAAGAAAGAAAACAAATAAAAGGCACGGGCATAAGAAGAGCAGGAGGAAAGCTGCATCTGTTTGCAGAAGGCATGGCTGTCTATATGGATAACCACAAAGAATCTAAAAAGGGCTCCTAGAACTTCAAATACTACAGTTCATTTTATGACAATACTTTAATAATACTTTTCAAAAATTTCAAGTTAAAGCACAGTGACTCGCTTTGTGGGGTATTTGACAGTGATTTCTTAAATATTAAAAAAATTTTACCTAAAAATAACATTGTTTTCTCATAATGTTAACCCAGTTTTTCTTAAAGACTTTAGAACTCTTTGCAATTAAATTATTAACCTTGCATGATTAATTTCTAGGAGTACACTTATCTTTTTATTTTCTATATAATGGGACTTATATCTAATTAAAAGGTTTATATATCCATGAAAATTAGCATTTTAAGGGAAGAGCTCTCATTTACATTTCAATTATTTATTTATCCACAATTCTATTTTAACCTTTTAAAAGAATAAGCTGGGTTTTGATTCTTAACTTTATAAGAATCAAATTATGTCACTGATTTTAATATTTTATATTTATTTACATGGAAGTTTTCATTTGGAAATTACTTGAGTAAATACTTCGCACAACTGTTAAAATTCTTTTGTCTATTTTCCGTGATGCCCTGGTAATAACTCTGTGTCTGGTACTGTACTATTTAGTAAAATCCCCCACCAATATTCACTTAGGAAATTAGCTAAGCAATCAGGTTTCTGTTTGATGAATGTCCACATTTCTCAAATGCATATGGATATGATGTCAATTTTAACATTGTTTTGGTTGTATATGCCCCACATAAACATTGTACATTTTTTCATCAATAATCTTAGTTTGTATAGGTCTGCAATTCTCCAGAGAAACTGTAAGCATAAAAAAACATTGGCATCCTCTGAAAATTATCTCAGTACTGCTCCCCCAAATAATTTTGCTTAATAGTTATTCTAGGATCTTAGAACTTTCTAGTGAAATGTGAAAACATGCATTTAAAAAAAAGCTGAATATACAGACACATATCAGCACATATAAGTAAAAATGAAATAAAGAAGGTATGGCTTCCTAATTGCAAGGAAATATGCAAGAATTCAAATATTTTCCATGGGCTGTCTAAACTTAATCCTAGCACAATTGGCTACCTACCATCTGTTGCAGGAAGAACTTCCTTTCGGATAATTGAAATCATTGGGATACTATTTTTCAAAGTGGTCAGACTCGGTTTATAACTATCTTTGAACATAGCCTACATATTTAATGCATATATGTAATAATTTTACAGACTACAATCAAACTAATCTTTTTTCTTTCTTGCTTGCTTTTTTTTTTTGGTACTTGGGATTTAACTCTGGAGCACTCAAGCATTTAACCACATCTCCAATCCTATTTTGTATTTTATTTAAGAGACAAAGTCTCACTGAGTTGCTTAGTGCCTCACCATGGCTGAGGCTGGCTTTAAGCTCACCATCCTCCTGTCTCAGCCTCCTGAGCCACTGAGATTACAGGCATGTGCCACTGTGCCTGGCTTCCAAGCAAACTATATTGAAATACATTGTTGAGTTCAGGGGAAAAAAATAATTCATCATGTCTATTAAATTTACTTTAGTGTAAAATGTAGATGTTGTGTGGTCATAGTTATATTCTTCCTCAACATCTATGACACTTTCACAATAAATTAATCCTGAATAAAAGGTGGTAAGGATGATATGCTCCTCCCCAAGTAGGAGAATACTGCCAATTTGCTTATAAATTACATTTTGTCTTAGAATTACCAGTGCCTTTCACAACAGTTGCTTCTCTCATTAGGGAGAACATCAGCAACCATGAAACCATATCTTTAGTACACAGTAATGAGATATCAGCCTGAAATAACTGCACCACTGTATTTCTCTGGCTCATTTAAATTCTAACTTTCAGTTAAACCACATCACTGAAGTTTTAAAATCTATGTGTTATCCCTTTGTTAAATTGATTTTGCAGAACTATTACAATATTTCTATAATCCACAGAGGGGAATTATAACAAATATGCTATATCTACTTGAATTATTTTAGTAAATCAACTATGCAAATCAGTGTACGTTCATTGAATAACTTCCTTGGGACAGACAATAATGCTATTCACCCTGTTACATGATGCCATACTCTGGGGACCTCTTGGGGGTAGACTTTTTTCTCAGTAGTGTTCAGGCCCTAAAGTATGTTCCTATATAGAGTAAACAGTGAGCTTGACACCTGCATAGAATCTTATTCATATAGCTATTTTGATTTCATTCAGTTTGATGATGTAATCTGTGACCTACCTTTGACTAGTGTGAAGAATTCGACACTATATGTATTATGACTTTTTTGGTCAACAAAAGTCCACACATGTGGTGGTGGTCCCATAAGCTTAATCACTGTCTAGATAAGAAAAGGAAATTAAATCACAGATGGTTACAGAGGGAATACAAGTGAAAACACTGGGAGAAGATGGCCATCTGAAAGCCAATGACAGAGTCTGCAAGACCTCAGAATAAACCAACTCTACCACTACCTGAATCTCAGGCTTCTAAGACCCCAAAATTTTAAGAAAATAAACTTCTGTAGTTTGCAATCCTAGCAAACTAATAAAGGGCTATCCATTAAAGGTTGGTATAGAACTTCAGGACTAACAAAGAAGAGCCCTCACGTCACTTCTAGGCTTAAAGACAACTGTAGTCATAGAGAAAGGCATCCCTATAGAAGTGAAGGCCTTCAAAATTTGAATGTAGCTGCCTTTGAATTCCAGACTGTCAAGAAAGGATCACGGAAAACAAATGTCCACACGCTTATTACTTCTGTCCTTCAATATATTGGTTTCTCCTACTGGCAAAATCTAACATGAGTATGTCCTGGTGATGGAATTTGTGTAAATAAATGTTGGGGGGAATGCAGATTGAGACAATCATAGGGAGCAGATTGCAAGAGCGAATACAAATTGTCCATTAGATAATCTTCCTTCTCTTTGTTGTTAGTAACTGATTCTCACTTTTATTTTGAGTAGTAATGCATCCAGCTATTTTCCCAATTCCTTTTATATCTACCTATGTGTAAGAACATATTAACCATATGTATGAATTGAAATTGTTGGACAAGACTTCAAATTATGCTGTTTAAAGGAATACAGATAATTGGAATGAATCTTTCAGCTTCCCCTCCCTTTTTGTTGATGCCTTTATTAATTATTATTATTGTCTATTGTTTTTGTAAAGCAGGTATGCAGAGTGATGTTCTGGCCACCATCTTGGATCCTGGAATGATCTTCAGCAGGAAGCCATTGTGGAAAGTGGAAGTTTGGAGAGGGTCTGAGTCTTTGGTAACTGAGGCACAGTAAAATCCATGCAGTAAATATATAACAGAGTTTATATATTTAAGCCACTGTCACTTTGTGTTTTATATTATGTTGAGAGGATCCATAATAGGTATTTTAGTCAGGTTTGTGTGTGTGTGTGTGTGTGTGTGTGTGTGTGTGCGTGTGGCTGTGACTAAAAAATCCAACCAGAACAATTATAGGGTAGAAAAATTTTACTTGGAGGCTCACAGTTTCAGAGATCTCAATCCATAGACAGCAGCTTCATTCCTCAGGGTTCATGGTAGGAGAGTGCTGTAGAGGGAAACAGTTAAAACAATTATCATGAAGCAGAGAAAGAAAGAGATTCCACTTGCCAGATCCAAAATACATACCCCAAAGGCACACCCTCAATTACTCACCTCCTTTAGCTACATCTTACCCTACTTCTGTTTCCATTTGGTTAATCCCTTCAGGGGATTAATTAACTGATTGGGTTACATCTCTCTACAACCCAATCACTTCTCTTTCAAACCTTCCAGCATTGTTTCACATATGAATTTTTTGGGGATTCCTAATTCCTAGACCATAATACATGCAGCCCCCAAATATGCCACTGTAGCAAAAGAATTATGTTGAGTTGAAGGGTATTAAAAATCAATAGATGTAAGGAGAGTGTCCTTTCCTTATTTGCATAAGTACAGAGCACAGATTTCCCATTGGAGAAAATGTCCTTCCAGAACCAGGAAGACAACAGCAATTCTTATCCTCAAAGATGGGGAGTCAACATCAAGATTATTAACTTTGCATAAACAGACTTTATGAAAATAGCTCTTATTTCCAGTTAGTTTTCTCAGGTATACACTAGTTATTTTCTCACAATTTATCGTACATTGAAGTTTAACTCTCTTTCCTTTGTTAAAAAGATATATGAACCCCTGAGCCTAACTACTTTTTTGCATTTCAATTCTTTTCTATAAACTCTCAGACTTGCAAATATTAATAAAAAATATATGCCTTTTACCCATTTATTTCTTTTATCGGTCACCTTGCAGGCCCACAAGTAGAGAGTCTATGAGAATAGAGGAAAAGCTTTTTCTCCTCCACAATCTAAAGCTGGACCTAATTCAAACTGATGCAGAGACAAAGGTGAGGAAATATTTTCAAGAAACCTCACAAAAAAATGAACATATTATTTTTTAAGAATAAAAATGTCTCAGAAGAGTTTCTGAAGTGGAACAACCTCATCAGTGCTTTCTGTGTGACCCTGATAAAAATCACAGAATTATTCTAATGTCAAGTTTCTTACTTATAAATTTAGTTCAATAACAGCATCTTGGTATACTAAGAGAATTTTTCTGAAAATATATATGAGTGTACTTGACAAGTAAAATGTAAAGAAAATGAGACTAAGAATCAGAATTTGGAGACTAGTATGAGTTCTTCAACTAACTGAAAATTTATTCTTTTTAATTGATTTCTCTCTATCATATAGTAAGACAGATTAAATAATTTAAAAATCTTTGGGGTTTTAACAATCACTTTGGGCAATCACTAAGGATTGTAACAATTTCAATATAAAACATGAGCATTAATACTCATATTTAACTGAGCTGCATAAAGAAAGAGTGGATACAATGTAATGTTAAATCCATATTAATAAGCTATTTTAAAATGGACATCTATGATATCTTCACAGTGCAATACCCCAAGGGAAAAAAATTCACTCCTGACAACTGACATCCTTTTATAGGCCCCTAAGTTATCTGGAATGATAACTTGGGAATTATCAGAATGATTCTATGGAAGCATAAATTGATGTTAGTGAGTTCTTGGAGGAAGAGTAATCTCCTATGGGTTCTCTTTAAGGATAATAATGTTTTTAGGAACTTTTTCACAGGAATTTTGGTTAAGATAAATATGTCATTATTAAAGTACTATGTGCTGCGCTATATAAATCCCATGTACTCTGATTCACAACAAATTACTAGGTTTTTTTCTTAAAATGTGTGTGAGTATATGTGTGTGTGTGCGGGTGTGTTTATGTATCACTAAAAATAGAGAAAGGTGATATACAGAGAATACAGCTTAGGAAAATGTAATGAAGTGGTGGAAGGAAAAAAACAGACTTTCAGAAGACAAATTAACAACTCTTCCACAATTAAAGGTTAGCTGTCAGGAATGAAATGACTCTGAATATTCATTAAGAAGGTAGATTATATCAATACCTGTTTACATTGAAAAGGGTTTGTTTGATACAAAAAGGTCACAAGTTTAGATAATAAATGATCAATCATTACTGTGATTAAGAATCATAAGAATAAAGATTCTCATAATGTTCTCTTGAATTATATTTTGTTTGCAATTGAGGTAAATATTTTAAACTCATCACTTATAAATCAATTTCACTTATTGAATATTTATTACTCTAAGTTGTTAAACGTAAAAATGTCAAATCTGGATTGGTTACTATAATCATTTCACTGATTTAAGTTATCAAAAGTTCATAGCTTGTTGTTTATTGTAACATTTTTAGAAAGACAGATATAAGAGGAAAAAAGTCAAAAAATGCAAGGTAAAAAATATACATTTTTCTTGCCCCTTCCTTCTAATAAAAAGGTGGTTTTTACAATCTCCTATTAGGAGATAGGACAATGCTATGCTTAGCTCATATTTCCTCTTTCTTCCTTCCCAGCTTACATATTTTTTTCTAACCAAAACAGGAAATGTCTTCAAAATGTTAACCAATTGAACTACTATATGTTCAGCAAAATTATCTCTAGATATTTATCTAAAAGAATTGAAATCAGTGTCTGAAATCAGTCAGCAGACTCATGTACACTGCATCATGGTAGCCAGAATGCAAAACATTCTAAATGTCCATTGTCAGATGGATGAAAAAAGAAAATGTGATATATACATAAAACGAAATATTACCCATTTTTATTTTATGCCCTTTGCCATGATTCTCATCCTACAATTCCCATCAGAAGAGGCTTGATAATCCAGTAGCACCTATTCTTTTCTTTTATTGAAAGACTTAAATGAGAATTACAGAAATTCAGATACAGAAGAGACTCAGAAGATTACTCAATACATTTCCCAATTGGATTTTTTAATATGCTCTTTACAATATTTAAGATAAATTGTAATCCAACCACAAGTTGTACTTCGTTATATCACAAACCTTTAATTTACAGTGTTTATTATTATTGTTTAAAGACTTTATTATTTTTTAAAGCAGTTGTATATTTATAGCAAAACTGAACAGAAGTTCAGAAATGATTCCCATGTCACCCTTTCATGGATAGCCTCCTGGAATGGACTGAATGTTTACATCCTCCTGCCAAATCACAAGTAAATATGCCACCCCAAGGTAATGGCATTAGGAACTGCGGCCTTGGGAGGTGATTTATCATGACGACGGAGCCCTTAGGAATGTGTTCAGTACTTCTATAAATGGAACCACAGAAAGCTAGTTTGTTCCTTTTACCATTTAAAGATATAGTGAAAAAACAACCTTATATAAACCAGGAAGTCAGCCCCCATGAGACACTGTATCTATAGGTGACATGCTCTTGGATTGCTAAATCTCCAGTACTATGAAATACAGATTTCTGTTGCTCATAAGATATTTAGTCTATGCTTTGTTACAGCAGCTTGAACAGAATAGACGGGTGTCAGTATTTCTTTCAGAAAACATCTGCCTTTTTTTTCCTTCTAGTCACTGACCACACTTTTGCATTCACAAATCACAAATAAACCATATGCTTACAAAGCCACAAAGTTGTCTTTTCTGTGTAGAACTTTGGGGGCACTAATCAATTTATGTTTTGTATATTTAATTATTTTGGTGTTACATATTATATTGAGGTATCTAAATCAAACAAACTACGCCTACATTAATGTACAATTCTATAGATATTAATAAGTATAGAGTTTGTCCAGGCCTGAAATATTTTCGTTACCCTAAGTATTCACTTGCGCCCTTTCGTAGTGAACAAGTGCCCTCACTCTTAGAACTTGATAAGGACAAAGAGCCTCTCCTTAAACAACCTATAGTCAGGCTCCTCTAAGTCTTCTTCATAGTCTTCTACCTTTGAATCTAATTTTTTCCTTGCAAAGTCCAGTTTAAGCAAGTGTGAAATAATAACATAAACGTGTGTGTGTGTGTGTGTGTGTGTGTGTGTGTGCGCGCGCACGCGTTTCCAATTCCTAAAACTCCTGGAATTTCCTGATGGGCATCATTGGAGGATCTTAGAACTCCTAAATCCTCAGAATTTCCTGGGTTATTAGAACATCTTGTACCCTAATGAAATGACTCCTGGTGGGTTCCTACCTCCAGGAAATTAGTGTTTAAATGATAGAAACAGTTGGTATCTGCTTGGTGTGGGAAACCCACACATTCGGTATAAAAATATGTCATGTGAGTGTAGGGACAACAGATTGGTTTTTGTTGTTGTTGTTGTTGTTATTGTTTAAGAATCCTCCTGCTAAGTCATTTTGAGAGAGTCATCTTCTCCTTGATATATGATCACCCTCATCTGCATCCGGCAAGAACCCTAGTAGGACAATTCACCAAGAGTTGCTGATGCCTTGATGTCTCATTTCAGTAATTTTCCATCCCCAACACCTCAAGACCATCCCTACCTGCTCCTTAACTATAAACCCTATTTTTCTTGTTGTATTTGTATTTGTGTCCAGTTACTCTCCCTTACCATGACAGTACCAACACCTGTGCAATACCCTTGAATGAAGTCTTCCTTACCATTTCATAAGAATTGAAAATAATTCTTCCTTTAACAAGAAGCACTAATCTGATCTGTCTTCTGTCTCTGTAGTTGTGCCTGTTACAAAGAGTTGTATGAATTGAATCATATAGTGTGCAATCTTTTGTGTCTGGGTATTTCGATTAGCACATGCAACACGGGTTCACTCATTTTCATCTTATATGAGTAAAAATTTACTTTTATTACTAAGTAGCATTCAATTTTTTGTTCATTTGCCTGTAGAAGGACCTGTGGTTTGGGTAATTGTTAGTAAAACTGCTAAATACTGACATTGTAGGATTTATTGATCTTTGGATAAATATTTAGGAGCAGATTGTTGTATCATATACTAAGTATATATTTAACTTTATAAAAAAGTGTCAATGTTTTTTTCAAAGTGGTTAAACTATGCTCTATTGCTACCAGAAATACACAGGAGATTTACCTGGGTGAGATTTTCCAGATTTTCTGGTGTTTTATTTTGTCATTCATCATAATAGGTATGAAATGTAGATGTTTGCAGTTTTAATTTTCATTTCACTAATGATCAATAGTGCTGTCTTTCTCTGTGCTTATTTACCCCAATTACATCTTTGATAACTTGTATATTCAAATCTTTCTCCATTGTTTAAAATGAGGTTTATATTATTTTTTAGCTTTTAGTTGTTAGAAGTACTTTATATAATCTACATAAAAACCTATGCAAGATATGTGCTTCACAAATATTTTTTCCCAGTCTCTGATTTGTTGTTTCATTATTTTTCCAAGATCATATCTTTCAAATAATGAGAAAATTGGGGAAATTTATATCATGTTTTTACTGAGTTTTTCTTATGTCTGTTACTTCTCAATTGCCTTCAGTTCAAAATAGTATTCATGTCAAAGCGGCATATTGTGCATGGCATTTTCTTACCACCACCATCCTTTTTAAATTTTTATTTATTTATCGGTTCTTTTCAGTTCTACATGACAGCAGAATCCATTTTGATATAAATATATAAGCATGGAATGTCTTACTCTAGTTGGGATCCCATTCTTATGGATGTATATGATGGTGGGAATCACTGCATCGTTTTCATATATGTACATAGGAAAATATGTCAGATTCATTCCATCGTCTTTCCTTTTCCTATCCACTCTCCCTTCCTTCCATTCCCCTTTGTCTAATCTACTGAACTTCTATTTATCCTTTTACCACACATGGCCTGCTTCCCTCCAGTTTGCAGTCTTACACACCTTCCCCCTTATACTTTTAACTGCAATCCAGGGATTGTTTTCTGTAAGTTCAGAATGATTTCTCTTAATTTGGTATTTATGAAATGAAAATTTCTAGGGGCTGGGATTGTGACTCAGTGGTAGAGCACTTGTCTAGCACGTGTGAGGCCCTGGGTTTGATCCTCAGCACCACATAAAAATAAATAAATAAATAAAGGTATTGTGTCCAACTACTTCTAAAAAATAAATATTTTTTAAAAAAATGAAATAAAAATTTCTAAAGTTATTTCATATATGTGTAACATTAAATATTTTAGACTATTAAAATAAACATAATTTAAGAGAAGATAAAAATCATGATATTTGATCACATAAAGAATAACTAGCATGTTTTTTTGTTTTGGACTCTGTTTATGGTCAGATGTCACATGCAAATATTTAATTATGTCTCTATGCTCTCTGGAAGGAAATAAGCTCACATGAGTTCTCAAATTATTCCAGACTCCTATTGATTCAGTAGCATTTGTGTGGCATCTGCTGTGACTGAGATTACAGCAAGTTATCTAGGTTTTGAAGGACTCAGAATGGCAAACAATTCTTCATGTCTTAATTGTAATGAACTCTGGTCTCAATAAAAATATTCATTATGTAATAATGACTTCATCAAAGGTAGTATATAAATTAAAGAACCAAAGTATTATTTTCCACTTTGACTTTTTTAATCTAAGTCACCAGAATAATTAAATTTTATATTACTTACGTTGCTAAGGTAGCAGAATACAACAGTTACTAATATGGCATTATGTAAAAATGTGGATTTTACTAACTAGTTTTGTGACTTCAATAAACAACTTTTGATGATTATTTAAGTAATCAGGTTCATTCTTTCTTCATATACTCAAGGGATTCATGATCTGCCACACCAGTGGTTAAGAAGCATTAACTTCGATAATTTAGAGGACTCTCATACTACTAGCATGATTTATCTCAAGTGCCACCTATACTCATAAATGAATTGAAAAGTTTATTTTTTTTCCTTTTTTATTGGTTGTTCAAAACATTACAAAGCTCTTGACATGTCATATTTCATACATTAGATTCAAGTGGGTTATGAACTCCCATTTTTACCCCAAATACAGATTTCAGAATCACATCGGTTACACAAGGTTATACACAAACACTGCATATTCTCATTCTTTATCTCATAAATATTTAAAAGAATACTTTGTCCATCTGGACACAATGTTCTCTTACTGAAACTCAACCAAATTTTATTCAGTGTTCACATTTTCTCCCAGATCCCTAAACTTTGTCTCATCTTTAATTTTTTTAAATTGCACATATTTAAGGTACACAACATCATATTTTGACATATATATAGCCCCAGACTCCCACGAAAAACAATCTGAGAAAGAAAAATAAAGTTGTAAGCATCATGCATTCTGATTTCAAATTATATTACAAAGCTATAATAGCCAAAAAAATATTCTATTGGCATAGACAAATGAAACAGGATAGAGAGCCCACAAGAAAACTCAAGTGTATATGCTCAAGTAATTTTCAATGAAGCCACCAAGAAAACACAATGGACAAAGGATAGTCTTTTCAATAAATAGTGATGGGGGAAATTGGATAACCACTTGCAAAAGAATGATATAGGCCCTTCCTTCATTTTAGTCAAGCATTAAGGACTGAAGCAAGCTGTAGATTGGGAACAACACCCATTTCTTGCTCATATCATCTGTTCATCCCATTTCTCCATATCTCTTCTTTTATATCCTTACTTATCTATTCTGTGTTAGGATGCATATAGATTTTAGAATCAAAACAATCTCTCAAAATAATCCACCTTCCCCTGTTGTAATTATCTTTTGGAGTAAAATTTCTCCTTACCTAAGTCAATATTTTTTAGATAGTACTTATAATGTTTCCCATCCATTTCATTAGCTATTCTAAGCCAAATTAACATTATGTTTTAGTCAGCCTTTGCTGCTATGACTAAAAGACCTTACAAAAACAATTTTGTAATTGGAAAGAGGAAAAGTTGATTAGAAGTCCACAGTTTCACTTGTCTCATCCATAGATGACTAACTCCATTTCCTTACATGGCAATCAGGAAGCAAAATATAAACCCTAAGGTCAAAACCCAGTGACCCACTTCCTCCAGCTACATCTTACCTCCCTACAATTACTGCCCTTCCAGTCCATTCCAGTGGTTAATCTACTGATTCGGTTAAGGCTCTCCTAACCTATTCATTTCACCTCTTAAAATTCTTGCATTGTCTAATAAATGAGGTTTTAGGGAAAACCTTTTATCTAAACCATAGCAAGATACTTATTTACACATGAAGAAGTAACAAACACAAAAAATGTTTTCTAGGAAACATTTTCTAGGAAGTCCTGTCTACAGGAACCTTCATATATAAGGTGATTTGATCTAGTCTTACAAGCAAAGGTAAAGACTATAGAGACAAAGATGTATCTAATATCTTGCAGGTGAATAACTTACTCTACTCTATGACTCTACTCTATGACTCTACTCCCTGATGTCCCTTGTCTTAGAACATTATCTTTAGAAAACTTTGACTTGTAAATTCTATCTCCATGTACCTTTAAAATGTGTTAAAAGATTTAAAACCTTTTGCCAATATTAAAATGCAGAAATGTCTTCCCAAGAACTTGAGCCCATCTCTCTTTTTTCAATGTAAACATTAAATAAGATGGTTCTTCTACCTCCCGGTCTTTGAGGTCTTTGAGCAGGTAGGAGCCCATCTGTGATGAATACTAATTAGTAAACACAAATCAAGTAATCACAGGTGAAAACATCTAGAAACTCAGAAATAGCTCAATATTCTTGAATATTGTGTTGTTTGACTCCACACTGATGTACTTCAGTACATTTGTCCTACCTCACCCAGCACCTAGAAACCCTCCCTTCTTTTGTATCAATGGAATTGAGTTTGAATATAATTTTGAGTTCTCTATTACAATGGGCTTGAATAAAGTCTTCCTTGCCTGTTTAACATTTCAGGTGCAATTTCTTTGCTTTGAAAGAGTTCCTTAATTTTTTTTAAAGGAGGAATGGAAGGAGACAACAAGTAAAAATCAGCAATTCTTTTGATTTTCACAGATAACTAAACCCATGCAAATGGGAAAATAGACTTCTCTATTTTCAGTTACATTTAAAAATTATTTTATGGACTACACTCAGCTTTTGGCATAGATTTGGTTTTATTTTGGCAGAGTTAGAGACTACAGGGATTATATAAATTTGGAATATCTTATTTCACTTTAAAGCCCTTGGCCCATTTGTTGATTAGGTTATTTGTTATCTTATTGTTTAATTTTTTGAGTTCTTTGTATACTCTGGATATTGGGCTCTATCTGAAGTGTGAGGAGTAAAAATTCGTTCCCAGGATGTAGGTTCCCTATTTACCTCTCTTATTGTTTCTCTTGCTGAGAAAAACCTTTTTAGTTTGTCTAAGTCCCATTTGTTGATTCTAGTTATTAACTCTTCTGCTATGGGTCTCATATTAAGGAATTTGGAGCCCGACCCCACAATATGTAGATCGAAGCCAACTTTTTCTTCTATGAGACTCAGAGTCTCTGATTTGATATCAAGCTCCTTGATCCATTTTGAGTTAACTTTTGTGCATGGCGAGAGAAAGGGATTCAGTTTCATTTTGTTGCATATGGATTTCCAGTTTTCCCAGCACCATTTGTTGAAGATGCTATCCTTCCTCCATTGCATGCTTTTAGCCACTTTATCAAATATAAGATAGTTGTAACTTTGTGGATTAGTCTCTGTGTCCTCTATTCTGTACCATTGGTCCACCTGCCTGTTTTGGTACCAGTACCATACTGTTTTTGTTACTATTGCTCTGTAGTATAGTTTGAAATCTGGTATTGCTATGCCGCCTGATTCACACTTCCTGCTTAGAGTTGCTTTTGCTATTCTGGGTCTTTTATTTTTCCATATGAATTTCATGATTGCTTTATCTATTTCTACAAGAAATGCCATTGGGATTTTGATTGGCATTGCATTGAACCTATAGAGAACTTTTGGTAATATATCCATGAACAGGGTAAATTTTTCCATCTTCTAAGATCTTCTTCTATTTCTCTCTTTAGGGTTCTGTAGTTTTTATTGTATAAATCTTTAAAGCAAAATGAAACACCTAAGAAATATTTTTTTCTGCCTAGAACGTGCTTCTACCTCTTCTGTATTTGGCAATATGTTTATCACTCCTCCAGATACATCACAAGTGTCTCAACTTGAAGCCTACCCAACATGGACTAGACATTTCCTGAGCATACACTTTTTGTATAATTGAATTATCATGATTTATTCCCTGAATTATTACTCCACTCTTGATTCTTTTCCCCCTGTGCTATTATCAATCAAGTCCTCCTCTATATTGTCCAGATTGGATTGAATGCTCTCATTCTATCCTAAACTCTGGCACCACGAATGTTACAACAGGCTCCCTTTGTAACAGGGCACTTGATTGGGGGAGACTGACTTTCAGCAAATACCTACTTACAAGCTGTGCTACATAGTGTTCAGTACTGTTTGAAGAAGTCGTCTAATTTGTATGAAGGTGCCATATGGGATGGTGATTTCCTGGTCCTGTGTGTATCACCATAATAGTATTTAAAACCGAATTACCCCATTACTCAGAACCTCATAAGTTTAAGAGCAAGTTTTGTGTGTGTAACTCATATCAGAAGCCCAACATTTGCCAAAGTGTCTAGAAATATACATTGGTGGAGAAATAAATGAATGAATGTAGATTTTTAAAGTGTATTCATCTCTCTCCTTTCTCCAAAAGAAAACTTAAACCATTCTAAGTTTCCATAAAGACAATTTTCTCAGTAGAAGTAATGATGGTTTTTCCTAATGCAATGATTTTCTCAGCCATAAAAAGTCTGCTTGTGACATCCTTAAATGGTATCAGCTACCTTCTTCTCTTTGGAGCATGCACACATGGCTCTTATAGTTTTTACCTCATATACCAGACTATTGCTGTTATTCTGTCATACCTCAGGGACATCAATGCACTAACCTATTGCAGCTTAAGAGTTCTGTAGTGTACTGCTGATGTGCTATGAGATAAGAAACAAGATAAATTGTGAGTAAAACTTAAACATTCTAAGTTTCCATAAAAGACAATTTTCTCAGTAGAAGTAATGATGTTTTTTCCTAATGCAATGATTTTCTCAGACATATAAAGTCTGCTTGTGACATCCTTAAGTGGCATCAACTACCTTCTTCTCTTTGGAGCATGCACACATGGCTCTTATAGTTTTTACCTCATATACCCTTGCTGTCATTCTGTCATACTTCAGGGACATCAGTGCACTGAACTATTACAGCTTAAGTGTTCTATAGTGTACTGCTGATGTGCTATGAGATAAGAAACAAGATAAACTGTGAGTAGCCTTAAAAAGTAAGCACTTGTGAAATTCTGTATATTCTGGAGAAATACAGAGATTTGTTGGCAGAGTAATATGACTTTAGTGAGAAAGAACATCCTAAAGACTTATTTTTAAAAGTTCAACTTCTTGGTTCTATTTTTTCCTCTTTCTCTTCCTCATTCTTTTCTTCTTCCCAGTATTATTGTTAAATAGCCTCTTTACAGATGTGTGAATTTTCAAGTCCATATGTCTACATTAATGTGGAGTAAAATAAGTGCCCCTAATAACTCTCAAAACCAAGTAAGCTCACTTTCCAATTATCTTCAACCTTTATGAAACCATGGGAAGGTTATAACAGAAAGCAAGTCTATATGGTCTCTTTTAGTGATATAAAAGCTCTTTGGCCCCAAATTTATATTCCTGCCATTTATTTTATAAGTGTTCTCAGATTCAGTGCATTCAAATAAATTTATATTCTCCCTGACAATGCAGGTGACCTCATATGACTCTATCTGTATTTCTGAGAGGATTTTTCAATCTTCAGTAGCTTTTATATTAGCTTCAGGGAGTCTTTTTATTGATATGTGCGTGTACAGTAATACAAATGGGATTGCTCTCTCCTAATCCTTTGAAAGTTGTAGCCAGCGAATATACATAATAACAAAGTTGCAAGCATGGATGCATCTTACAGAAACTCATCTTTTAAATAAATGACACTGCTCTATACAGGGATTGTTATGGGTTATAGTCTGAATAGCTATCATTTTTCCATTGAAATGTTTTCTCTGAGATTCTATTTGTTCAAGAATGTATTTCTACAATTATTTTTATTTGTCTCCTTAAGTAGTATGGTTGTTCAGAGAAATAGCAAATGTTCACACATGACATCTGTTGGAAAATAATGTGGTATAGTTTAAAGAACATGCAGATGTTATATAATTCTAGCCACAAATTTTACTTTGTCGAAAATTCCATGATTCGCAGCAAATCACTTGGTCTCTCTGATCTTCAGGTCTTTTTTATCTTTGAAAGGGCCTTTACTTTATTAGCCACCTAGGAACATCTTAAGAGCTTGTACTAGTCAGTGAGATAATCTTTTAAAAACTGGTAAAATAGTGGGCTCCTAATGATGCACTTTCCTTCTCCCTCCATATTGCTATCTGTGATTCAGGGTAATGGAGGCTCTATTATATTCAGTCCAGGGCTTCTAAGCTCACTCCAGAGATTAACATACTGTCTGTAGATGGGAAAAATAAATGAATGAAGGGCAGAATGCAAGGTTTAGTAAGCCTGGAAGTAATAATCATAGCCTCTGCCCGTGTGACATTGGTTCCACCCAGAAGCAAAGGTTGAGGGGAAATGTAGTCACAGCCCCCAAAACAATTGCCCACCAGCAACTCTATGTCATGGAAGGGGAAAATATGCCACTATAGAGAGCTAGAGGCATCCTACCAACCTAGAAGAGTATGGAGGATTGCTAAAGATCACCTGAGTGTACCTTATTTAGGAGGTCTGACTGAAGGAAGCTCATTCTAGTCTAAGAGGCAAGGAGCACTGCTTTGGTCAAGGGAACAAGTTGTTGTTGAAAGAGAAAGTGATTTTTGAGCCTGGGTTGGTACAAACTAATTAAATTTGCCTGCATCATTCAGTCTTCAGAGTATTAAGAACTATGTCTGGGTTCCTTAATAAACAGCAGTCATAATATAATAGTAGATAAATGGAGCCAATAAATAAATATAAAACTATATACCTATAGTTTACAACTATGAGTGTAAATTTTTCAAGTAATTGAATTTCCTGAAACAAGTGAGTATTTGTAGTATATACACAATATACTTGTATTTCGAATTTTAAGTATTCAGCTTTGTTCTGTCAACAAATTACACTTCCTTAATTTCAACAGAAGCTAGAAATCATACAATTATGTTTGATTTTCTATAATCCTAGCTCTGAGCTCTGACTAGAGCTTAAACCTATACACAGCTCTTCAGTGGGTATCTCATCACACATCTTACTGGTACCTCAAACTCTACATGTGCATATAACCAGCCACCCAAATCCCAACTGTGTTATGTGCTGGCCTCCATGCTAATCAATGCTCATTTCTAATCAATTCATATGTCTTCAATAATATCACAGGAAACTATTAAAATATGGAATAATCTGAACCCCCAAATAAGCCACCTTGACATAGAACTTTTCTAATTTAAAGCCACTTGAAAACCAACAGATACAGCATTTTTTTCTTCCATGTTCTTCCTGAAGATGGTAAATAAATCCCCCAATGGAAAGATTTACTTCTTCTACCAAGGGAGAACCAAAATTCTTATCACCAGAGATGGGAAGTCAAGACAGAAAGAAATCCATATTAACAAACCTTAATAAAACAGCCCTTTTTTTTAGCCTTCTCATGTTTTAGAAACTTTTTCATAATTATTACTCTTGGTGTATCCATACATATGTACTTAGGCATAACTTCTGTTTGTGTTATCATCTTCTTCAGAATCTCCATACCCATATAAAAATAAAAATGTATGGTTTTGTTTTCTGTTAATCTTATGTCAACTTCATTATCAGACCAGATGAAAACCCTGAGAAGTTAGAGAAAGAGTTTTGTTCTTCATACATAGTCTTTCTTTCTCCACCCATACAATTGTTCTCTTTCCAATTAGCATTATCTCTAACACTGTTTTGGTCAGCATTTTTTGCTACTCTGACCAAAAAGAACTGACAAGAACAACATCAAGGAGGGAAAGTTTATTTGGGGGCTAACAGTTTCAGAGGTTTCAGTCCATAGCCAGCAGACTCCATTCCTCAGGGTTCCAGGTGAGGCAGAAAGTCATGGCAGAGGTTGTGGTGGAGGGAATCAGCTCAAGATATCTCACCAGTAAAATGAGAGAGATTAAGATCAGCTCACTAAATATATACCCCAAAGGACTGCTTCAAATGACTCACCTCCTTCAACCACACCCTACCAGCCTAGAGTTACCATTCAATTAACCCCTACCAAGAGATTAATATACTGATTGGGTTAAGGCTTTCATAATGCAATTAGTTCACCTCTAAAACTTCTTACATTGTCTTACAATATGAGCCTTTAAAGGACACCTAATATCCATATCATAACATCAGCTAACTTGTGTTCTTTTTCTTTCTCCCAACTCTTTCCTTTTTCAAATCAGTGTTCACAGTTGTCTCTGCCATGTCATAAAATTTTATCCCAATTTGATTAAAAATTAAACCGATCATGTCATATTCTGCTACCTCTGCTAAAACGATGATGATATCCTGTATTCATAGGATGAAATTCTATTTTTCTTAGCAAGCCAGGCAAGAATTTACATGTTCAGAACACTGCTTATCTCTCCAGTCTCATCTTTAAGTAATTAGCTGTATATACAATTATAACAGATTACTTCAACAAAAATCACACTTCTACCAGTCTGTGTTTCAAACAGCAAACTTGAAAATTTTGCACAGTATTTTTTATGGTTGAAATATTTTAAAGCATAACTATTTATAACAGGAAAATTGAGAAGGTGGAATGTACTTAGTAATATATATCACACAAGCAATGAAATAGCAAGATGAAAGGACAGAAGATAATGAAATTATACATATAATTTGATTTTATTTTTGTTTCGGACAGATGCTATGAAAAAATAAGAGGAAAAAAACATAGTAAGAAACTTTGATGTACAAATTGTATCAGTGAATAGCATAAAAAAAGCAAATTCTGGAATACAGGAATAAAGCACTGGGTGGTGGAATTAATTTAGATGCCAATATTTCTAAAAGAAGCACAAGCAATGTCCCTCCTGCATTTGTAAGGAAAAGGGGCCTTTCTCCTCATGGCTCCCTGAAATGACACCATTGCTACAGTTGCATGTAAGCAAGTAAGACCAGATGACATTACCACAGTGACTTTTAGTCAATGAGCTGTCACCAGGCATAAGGACCTGTGTGTCTAAGTTTGTAATGTTGAACCTCCGCATGTGTATTGAATTTATTGCTAGAAGAAAACATTTTTGGCTTGTTTTCTGTACAAATCCAATAAAATAATATTCATAAACTTCCAAAACTTGTTACAAAAATGATACAAATTTGCATAAGCTAGCAATTTGACCAAGTCATTATTCTTATCATTTTTTGTATTTAATTAGCTCCTTCAACAGAGAACTATAAGATATTGCATATTTCTGATATTATGGATAAAGTTAAATTAACAATTTTGCCAGTCTGTCTTTACAGTGAAGTGACAGCAATTTCATTGCCAAGGTAGATATAGTAGTATAAAATATGAAGTTACGTGATTTCTTCGGGTACAGGATGTTAGTCGGTTTTCTGTCACTGTAGCAAAACATCTGAAATAAATTAACTTATAAAAAGAATAGATATATATTTTGGTTCACAGTTTTTGGGGTTCCAGTTCATGATTGATTGGTCTTATTACTTTGGGCCTGCGGGAAGACAGTTCATCATGGAAGTCTATGGCCGAGAAAAACATCTCAACTCATAGCCAGGAAACAATAGAACAGAAAAGGAAGAGACCAGGGTCCCACAATACTGTTCAAGGCCATGCCTTTAACAAAGAAAAGACCACACACAAGGATGTACCTCTTCATTATACCACCTCCCTATATGACCATTCCAGAGACCAAGCCTTTAACACATGGACCTTGAGGAATATTTAACCTCCAAACCACAGCAACTAGTTTTCCAAAATATTTCCAGATATCTTTTGACATATATAGCCTCATGCATTTTAAGAAGTAAAGAATTAAATAATTATATGCATAATAAATTATAATTTTAATATAAATTATATTATATTTATAATTCCTATATTAATATAGGAATATAAAGAAGAAAACAGCTTCCTGAAACAAAATATGATTGCTTCACTAGGAATTTATTGAATTAATTTATAATTCAGAGAGTATTTCTAGGCATAATAGAAATCTACAGGGAATTTTTGGAAAATCTGCAATAAATTATGCTTATACTAGAGAAATTTAATTAGAGATTTTATCTAAAATCTATTGGAGTTTTGCCAGTCAGTCATTAGGTCTTATCCTTATTTGGAAGCCATCCTAAAATGTAACATTACCATATCCTGTAAGATATAGAGTGATTCTAAATCTAAATATTAAAATGAATAACAAATATTTCAAGCACATTATAACAACTTTGCAAATTTCTCTGATAATTAACATATTGACGTTGAGAAAGCTATTTTTTAGGCATTTCTTTACAACAATCAAATCCCAGTTCATTATCTTATTCCTATTAAAGAGTGTCATCATACATAGCTGAAACCAGTCTCATCTATGTGTTGCATGACAATCTTCACATGATCACCAAGGAAAACTGGAGACAGCATTACTTCTAAGGCACAACACCATCTTTTGTCTTTCTAAGAAAACAATAATCTTTCTTTAGGTTTATTTTAAGAATTATGTGTCACCAATCTGGAAGTATTATATCAGAATACCTCAAGATGGACTCAAGGATCTGCAGTTTAACAAGTCCCTTCTGACTTTTCTACCAAACTGTGGAGAATTAACTTATCTTTTCTGTGGGTTCCCACTACATTTTATATGTGCAATTACTGGTTTATATTTTTGGATTCCCTAGTAGACTGAAATATTTGAGAGGAAAGATATTATGTTTTATTAATTTATGCACACTGTAAATACTGCAAATACTGTATGATGCAAACTATGTATATTGAAAGAATGAATTTAGACAAATATTAATGTTTAAAAATAACCAGAAATTTGATGATAACAGTAATAAAATACTACAAAATTATATAAATAATATCTTAAGCAAAAAACCCATTATATTTTATTAGAAAAATCTATGTTGAGCGAATAGCAAGAAATATGCCTGGAATAATGGGTAGTGTTGGTAAGATCAGAGGAGGTTTAAATATAAGTTTGAAGAATTTTAAATATAATATATATGGAAAAAACTATTTATTGATGGAAAAATATTAAAAATGAATATATTATCATATAAAAATATCTAGAATAGCAAAATGTATCTAGTGTGGTAATGTTGGATCGATGGGATAGTAAAGAAAGCAGAAACCACTGTAGTATGAGTAAAGGGATGGCAGAATATTGGTGTCACCAACTCTGGTGTTGTTTACTTCACATGCAGATTAATATTGAGAGAAAAAAGTTTATTTATAGACTATAATGTACAAAATATAAACATATCTTGAAGAGCTAAGTCAAACACAGAAATAAAGGATTTAAAAATTACTTTTAAATTAAAGTTTATGGTTTTTTGTTTGAAACCCTCTATAATTTTAATAATCATGATGACATCTATATTATGGCTAGAAAATTTCATTATGGTATCTTTCCTAAATTTGGGGGGACAAGAACACATGTCATCAAATAACTTCAAATTAAACACATAAAGAATAAAGATACTAATTAATTTGCAATCTTAAAAGAAGGATTCATAAAGGGCTATTGAAGAGTTAGAAATAGTTTTAAATAATATTTAAATCAAGTTTTATCATTTTGATATATATATATATATATTATATATATATATATATGCTAATTATGAAACTCTTGCAAATTTCGGTTTTTAGGGTATGCTGGGGATCAAACCCAGGGCCTTGTGCATGCTAGCAAGTAGACTACCACTGAGCTATAACCCCAGACCCAACAATGCAAAATGTTTACTTTCTATAAGAAGAAAGAAAGATAATCACCTATAGTCTTGAGAATTTGGTAGTGGAGTAAATTATAAGTGTTTTATTTACCTTTGTTAGGTTGAGAAATTTTAATATGTTGTTATCATATATTCTGGGGTTAGAGTACTTTAAGAAGGAGCAGAGCGGATATCTGTTTTGTTTAAATACTAAGACTTTAAAAAAATGGATAGCTAAACCTATCAAAGAATTTACAGCTCATGAAAAGACTAAATAAGTAATTTTTTGAAAAAAAGATAAGTGGTATAACATTCTGCTATTTTGCATGGGAACAGATGGTTACAAATGTAAAATGATGAGTCTTGATGAGGAAAATATTTTTTTAGATGAAAGGAATGGAGATACTTTTAGAGCATTGAGTTTACTTTATTAAAATGAGCAAAATAGTAATTATATGACAAAATAAAAGTGATGTAACAGGAAATGTTCAGTTAGAATTACTTTAAAATCATTTGGACATGGAGAAAGCATTCTGACTTGAAATGTTGGATGTGGAACAGATTCAAATGTTGCTCCACTTAATTGACCTAACTGGAATGAATCTAGCATTTAGGTCAGAGAGGTTTAGAGGCCAAGGAATTAATGGCGCAGAATCACTTATAAGTTTTAAGAAATTGTAATACTTGTTGGCAACTATTCTCTTATCTTTTTCATCTATTTTTGTTAAGGTACGTAAACAAGTCAGGATGGCACCTGGTATTTTGCCAGAGAAATGTTACAGTCTGTAAACAAGTCTGCATGGTGCCTGGCAAAATGCCAGAGGAAGTGGTTTGTGAAGTAACAAAAGCGAGCCATTAAGTGTAGAGATTCCTTATTGGTTGACTGCTGTATCTATTTTATGCTAATTAGATAAGCTGTGTAAAATGTATAAATACCACTCCTGTCCTACAATAAACGGCTTCCACTCCTGCTGTATCAAGGTACACAAGTCATTCGAAACCCCCCGGTTATTTTGCTGCAGCCGGACTGCGGCATATTTTGATATAAAGAATTTTTATCAGAGAAAAAAATAATCTTAAATATCACATAGTCTGTCGCATATACAAATTGGATTGGTCTCCTGCTAATAAAAACTTCCCAGAAGTCAAGATGTGCAAATTTCCTAAGGACACAGCTGACGGATCTAGGGTAGAGATACCTGATTCAAGAAGAGCAGAGACAACCTGGTAAGAATTTAAATTTTTAATGATGGAACAACCACAGATTTCAATATGTACCCAGATACATACTCCAAGTATTTTAAAGTGCTGACAAATCTAATGATCAAATTTCAGAGGAAAAGTCTGTGAACACCTGCTGATGAAGATAGTCTGTATTTGCTTTTTGCAACCAAACAATTGTAGTTAATAATCATTTTTATGTGAGCCTAAGAATAAAATATGAAGTCTTACCCAACATAAAACATTGCATTGGTAATAGTATTACAAGCTTAGAATGTATAGTGCTTATTGAAAACTGGGATGTCATTTTACTTAGGTAAATTTATAGAAATACTACTAGTAAGTAGCAATTGGAATAGATTTTTTGTCTAAGAGTATTACCATTTGTAAAATCTTAAATAATTTATCGATTTCATTTTGTGGAATTTTAACCTAATTGGAATAATTGTTCATTTAACTAGAATATCCATAACAAATACATAACCAGTATTGAAAATATAAATTAGATATTACCATTTCTGTTAGAAAGTGAATTGAAATTATGCTAATTAATCAGTATGTAAACAAAAGAAATAAAGTATTTGAAAGTTTATATAAGAATAGAACTAGGCATCATTAAGGGTTCACTATATAATGTATAACAGATTACCTATAACCTCTTAACAATATCTCACTAAGCCTCTGTGTTTCCTTTGTGTTTAGAAATTTATGTATCATAATTTTAAAGGCAGAAGGATTGCAAGTTCAAAGCCAGCCTTAGCAAGGTCCTAAGCAACTTAGCAAGACCTGTCTCAAAATAAAAAAAAAAAAAAAAGAAGAAGAAGAAGGGTTGGGGATGTGACTCAGGAGTTTAACACCCCTCGATTCAATCCTTGGAACCAAAAAAGAAAGTAAGAAAGAAAGAAAATCTTTTTTTTTTTTACTTTTAGAATGCAACTAACACTCATTAAATTAAGTTTGGTTGTATTGTGTTATGGTTACCTCTTCAGAACATGTAAGGAACCAGAGTGTGTTAGATTTCAGGTTTTTTAAAAATATTTTCACATACATAATTGATATTTTGGCATGGAACACAAGTTAAAACATAAAATTTATTTAAGTTTTTTTATTTAAAATTTTTATTTTTATTATTTTTTTTCAAAATATTTATTTTTTAGCTATAGATGGACATAATACCTTTATTTTATTTTTTTATGTGGTGCTGAAGATCAAACCCAGTGCCTGAAGCATGCTAGGTGAGCGGTCTACCTCTGAACCACAACCCCAGTCCCTTATTTAATTTGTATATATACCTAATCCAAAGGTAATTTTATACTATATTTTTGTGTGTGTGATCAAAATGTGGTCAGACTTTTTCCCACTTTTTTTTTATTGGTGCATTATATTGTACATATTTTTTTATTATTGGTTGTTCAAAACATTACAAAGCTCTTGACATATCATATTTCATACATTTATTTACAGTAGATGGGGTAGAGAGAGAAGATGGGAGGGGAGGGGAGGGGAGGGGGGATAGTAGAGGATAGGAAAGGTAGCAGAATACAACAGTCACTAGTATGGCAATATGTAAAAACGTGGATGTGTAACCGATGTGATACTGCAATCTGTATACAGGGTAAAAATGGGAGTTCATAACCCACTTGAATCAAATGTATACTATATTTTTAACATGCCTCTGTTTTTATTGCAACTTGTCACACGTGGCCAGGTGCAGAATTTTCTACTTAAGGTACTCTCTGCACAGCACAGAATAACACTCACAAAAATGAGTAATTTGAGGGGAATTTAATGGAAAGATTGTTTCTATATATGCTATATATAGTAAAACCAAGTGTGAGGTAGCACAATATATGGAGTCCAGTAAGGGCTGGGGGAAAAGGAACTGTAGTTATACTTAAACCTGAAATAATAATGAAGGGTTGTCAAAACCTGAAGAAGAAAAATGAATTTGTGTAGAAAAGGCTCCTACAGATTTTAGTAACTTTGGTTTGGATGATGCAGTCAATCAAGGGGAACCCAGAAGAAAAGAGCCTGAGAAATCAATAACTTCCTCTCCTCCCTTCTACATATTTCCTTCTGGGGGACCTCATTCACAGGATTCAATCAAATGGCAATGGACAATGAGTTGTATTAACAGTGTCTATATGGACAAGACTTGTGGGAACAAGAGTTCAACAGAGAATTGTGAATAATGAAACTAGAGGGAAAAGTTCAAGATAGCTAGTACCCCTTACCAGTACCTCAGCAGCTATCAACCAAATGTGTCCTAGGGATACACAGTAACCCTATCTTCTGCCTTGTGCGCCACTGTTGTCTTAGTTCCATTCTGTCACAACTGCCTTACATTCCACAGTAGGTAGTCATTGCCAGAGACTTCTTCAGTGTTTTATTGTAGGAGGTGTAGGGATAGGTGCATGGAGTACTGCATACATGGCATACAGCTTACCCCTTAGGCACAGCCCTGGGTGTGAGGCTGTGTGTTGCAGTCCCTGTGCTTGCTCCATGGCCCCCTCCTCTATTGGTCGCTGCAGGGACAGTTGGCCAGCAATTGTATTGGTGGCTGCTTGTAATCAGCTTAGCTACTGCCTGAATATATACACATGGTAACTGTACAAGAAAATTAGGCCAGCTTCCTGCTTGGTCTCCAGAGGTCTTGATTAGAGACTCCGTAGCCAGTCTCCTCTACCCTGTTCCATGGACTTCCTTGCTGGACGAGAGAGTGCCCACACGCAGAGCAACATCCAGTGAGTATAACAAAAATTACTAATAAAATTCCTCTCTTTTGCAGTCCTGGGGATTCAGTTTGCCATCCTCATTCTCTACTCCCATTGCATTCCACATTCCTGTTGTTCCATGTCTAGACCTACACAGTGACTAATATTCTTTATAATATTCTTTATGCACTTTCACTGAGTCTGCTCATTCTACTGGAGTATTATTATGTGGCTGCCACTGCTGTTGGGCTCTTAGTTCAGTCCCCTAATTCCACTACCATTCTGGCACAACTGCAGGGCTGCCCCTGAGAAACTTTGTCCCTACATGGTGTATCTGCTTCTGATGTTTAACATTCTTATTTATTTACCCCCGTCTATGGCCTTTAATTTACTTATCTTGAACAATGATCACATCCAACCCAATTCTTTCTTGCATCACTGTCACTACTGCCCAATACTGAACTCAATACAGCTGGCCCTGTAAGGTTAGTATCTATAACATTTTCTTCTGTTTCATACATTCAATTTAACATGCAATATTAAATATCAAGGGCTTATATAATATCTATGCTAGGCTATAATATGAATTGCAAACAAGATAAACATCTTTCTTGTCCTTTCAGATATTATAGTCTAGTTGGTAACAGAGATAAGCACACATTAAAAAAAAATATGATCAGTGTTAAAATAAAAGGAATTGAAAATATAGCAAATAAAAGAAGCACAGTAGGATACAATTCAGATATAGAAAATCAAAATATTTTTCTAATAAGAAATTCTTTTATTTCTTAAGTTGTGTACCTTAGTTAAAAATTTCTAAGGTAAAAAGATGGTAAGGAAGGAAAATAGAAAAATCTGTGTGAATAATTGACAGTCATGGGTGTAGTCCTGTTAGGGGCAATCCTAGCCTTAGAAAAATTATGACACTTTGGAGAAATGGAAATCATTTGAATGAAGTAAGAACCTGGACCTTCACTGTGTTGTGAAACAATAGGAGAATTGATTAGTAGGAGTCAGAAATGATTAGAAACTTAGATTTGGCAAGTTCTTAAAAATCCATATTATGGTGTGTAGAACTATCCTAAGTGTTGAGGTTCTCAGGGTTTTATTCAGTAGATCACAATATCATATATGCATGGTATAGTAATTCTTGGCCACCTAAGGTCAATAGGGAGTACAAGTCAGAAGACAGAAAATGAAAATAATTTCCAAGTACAGTAACAAACAGAGATCCAAGTCCATGATAATGTCACAAGAGAGATGATGGAGATAAGTAGATGTATTTGGGTTCAGGGAGGCTGAAGCAAGTGCAATTTTCAGGATAGAATAATGGAAAGAGAGATAGATATACAATGAGGGACTATGAAAAATCTACATAGGAATCTCCTAGGGGTTAAATCTGAATAGTTGTAATTTCATAACATGAAACTCCATGAGGCTTAAGAAAGAACTTTGTAAGATAAAAGTAAAGAGAAGGTTTTTTAGAATTCATGCAAGCCTAGAAGACATTTGCGGTCTAAGGTTTCAATGAACACTCAGGATATTTAGTAGATGGTCAATGTGATTTATGTTTTAGAAATAGAGGTAAAGTAATCTTATAATAAAGCTAAGCAAGCCTTGAAAAATCATAGCTCTAAAACACTAAAAGATCAAGCAGGTGTACATGTAATTTAGCTGTCTTTATTTTTAAAGGACAACAATGATATTTAGATCATGAATAATGTAATATTTATAATTTTTACTATCCCACCAATATACTATATATACAAAAAAGGAAATAGAAATCATAATTTTAAGAAAAATCAGTAAACAAATGTAGACAGAAATGATGGAGATGATAGAATCATCAAAAACTGGCTTTTAAAGACCTACTAAAGTATGCTAGAAAATATAAAGTAAACATAAAAACTGAGAAGAGAGATGAAACACCGAAAAAAGAACAAGTGGAACTTGGTGAACATTTTGAAAAAAAAAATGAGTAAAATTGAAAACATGGCAATAGAAGCTATTGAAAATAGAGACCAAAATAACCCCAAACAGAGTCCAAGTGACCTGGAGAAAACTTCAAGGATCTAATAAAATACGTAATGGAGCACAAAAGTAAAATTAACGAGCAAATATCTGAGCAAGTAATAATCAAAATGTTTCCAAATCCATAAGAACCATAAAACTTTAATACCAAGAAAAGAAAAACAGAAAGAAAATTTCTGAGTAAAACACAAAACCCTAACAAACATCAAAATAAAATCACTGAAAATCATGAATAAGAAGAAAATATTTAAGCTAGTCAAGTTGGCTTGAAAAATAAGGGTAAGAAATAAAAATATCTTTAAAAAAACAGAATTATTTTTTGTTTTCTTTTTGTGAAAATCAAAGTTGTGAAAATTTATCACACCCACACTGAAACTACAAGAAATATTAAGGGTAATTTTAAGAACTGGAACAAATAAAAATAAAATAGAAGCAGGAATCTACATAAAGAATAAAGAACAAAATAAATGATAGAAGATGGTAGATTGGCATGAGGCAGCATTTCTCTTGTCTGGGCTACCAGAATTCAAGCAGTGGGAATTCTAAGTCTCTCCAAGGCTTTGAGTGAAAATTCCTGAGACTGCAGAGGCAGTCTGCTCTAGCAAAAACAGACTGTTTGACTCCTTCATTTGATATTAACAAAATTTCTCCACTGGAGTTTATCAATCCAGGAGCCATCTTGGGACTTGTAGCAAGGTGGAACCTACGGAAGCTGGAAACCCAGATCTGTAAGTTTGCAGCTAGGTCTGTGTAATCCTGTCTGAGCCTATCTGAGCCTAGCAAACCTGTGGAAAGTCAGGAACTGGGAGCATTTTACCCAGGTGGAAAACAGGTTAGAGAGAGATGTGGCCAACTATAGTGGTCTGAAGGTTGAAAGAGAAGGTATGAGGGCATTTTGCTTTCAGCTGACTGTCTAGGCTGTCTGGCATCCACCGGTTCCAGGGGACCATGCTAGCCAGCACACTCTGGTCCCCACACCAGCCTGATACTTGACTCTCTCCCCAGTCCCATCTGGCTTCCACCAGTCCCTGGGATCCACTGGATCTGGTGCCAGTTCAACACCCAACAGGGGCCTCCATCTCCCTGTCCCCAGTCTCCCAACCAACAGTCCTTGGCCTGGTCCACTGCTCCAGCTGCCCTGACTAGGCCTAGAGCATCCCATCACCTGGCTTTGACCCACCCCATGCAGAAAAAAGACATAGACAACACCTATTGTTTGATTTTACACTATACATAATATGTGATTATGTACTGATTACACTGATCTGAATTGCTATCCCTACATATTGTACCAATTAACACTGGATATTAAGATGGGAACTAAGGACTTAGTCTGCACTGCTATATTATTTGCATACATTGTTGCTATAATTGGGCTTCCTATCCTCAATCTAAAAGGTATTATTAACATACGGGGACATTGTAAATTAATAAAATAGAAATTCCACAGCATAAATCCATCCAGATAAATGGGAAGACACACAAACAATATGAAAAAGCAAGGGAACAAACCATTCCAAATAACCCAAACTATCTCTACAGTAGACTCATTGATACCACAGTGGAGGAAATATCAGAGATAGAATTCAGAAAATTTATGGTTACACTGTTCTATGAGGTAAAACATAACATAAGAAATGAAATCAGGGAACAAATGCAAGAAACAAAAGATCATTTCAACAAGATAGAGATCCTAAAGAAGAATCAGTCAGAAATCCTTGAAATAAAGAAATCAGTAAACCAAATTAAAAATTAATTGGAAAGCATCATGAATAGATTAGACCACATGAAAGAGAGAGTTTCAGGCAATGAAGATAAAATATAATCTAGAAAATAAAGCTAACCATGGTGAAAAGAAGTTAAGAGACTATGAACAGAACATCCAAGAATTATTCAATAAATTGAAAAGATCAAACTTAAGACATTGGGATAAATGAAGGCTCAGAGATGCAAATGAATGCACCATCTTTTCAATGAAATAATTTCAGAAATTTCCTAACCCTTAAACATGAGATGGAAAAACAAATACAGGAGGCTTATAGGACCCCAAATATATAAAATCCAACAGACCTGCACCAAGGCACATTTTTTATGAAAATGCCTAACATACATAATAAGGATAGAATTTTAAAAGGTGCCAAAGAAAAGCAATAGGTAATATTCAGAGGGAAACAAATCCAGATTTCAGCTGATTTATCAACCCAGACTCTCAATGATAGAAGGTCTTAGAATAATACATACCAAGATCTGAAAGAAAATGGATGCCAGCCAAGAATAATATACCCAGCAAAATTAAGCTTCAGAATTGATAATGAAATAAAACCTTCCAAAATAAACAAAAGTTAAAAAAAAATCACAACTAGAAAGCTTACTCTATATACTTGATGAAATATTTTATGAAGAAAAAATTTTAAAAAAAGAGGAAAACCAGAAAAGGGAGCAAGGACACTAGGAGAATAGTCAATCAAAGGAGAAGTTAATTCAAAATAAATACCAGAAATAAATCAAAATTACAAGGAAGAAAAATCATTTCTATGGACTGAGGATGTGGCTCAAGTGGTAACATGCTCACTTGTTGTGCAGGGTGCTGGGTTCGATCCTCAGCACCACATAAAATAAAGATGTTGTGTCCATGGAAAACTGAAAAATAAATATTAAAAAATTCTCTCTCTCTCTCTCTCTCTCTCTCTCTCTCTCTCTCTCTCTCTCTTAAAATAAATCATTTCTAAATAATAATACTAAGTGTAAATTACCTAAATTCACCAAACAAAAAAACAGACTGGTAGGTTGGATTAAAAAAATAAGACCCAACAGTATGCTGTCTCTAATAGACTTACCTCATAAGCAAAGACATCCATAGGATGAAGGTAAAAGGGTGGGAAGACAACATATTATTGACATAGACCTCATCAACAAGTAAGGATAACTAACTTCATATCAGATACAGTGGACTTCAAGCCAAAGTTAATAAGAAGGGACAAAGAATGACATTTCATAGAGCTTAAGGGAATTATACATCAACAAGTCATAACAATTTTAAATATTTATGCCCCAAACAGTGGAGCACCTATGTAAATCAAAGAAACCCTTCTCAATCTTAAGAATCAAATAGACCACAACACAGTAACACTGGATGACTTTAACATGCTTCTCTCATCACTAGATAGATTCTCCAAATAAAAACTAAATAAAGAAGATATAGAATTAATGAATACAATAAGTTATTTAGATTTAACAGATATATATATAGAATATTTTATCCATCAAGGAATGAATATACTTTCTTCTCAGCAGTACATGTATCCTTTTCTAAAAAAGACCATGTTTTAGGCCACAAAGCAACTCTTAGAAAATTAAAAAAAAATGGAGATAATACCTTACATTCTACAAGATAATAAGGAAATGAAATTAGAAATCAATGACAAAATAAAAAATAGAAGATATTCCAACACCAGGAGGCTAAATAATATGCTATTTAATGACCAAAGGATACAATAACAGTAGTCAGGGGTGAAATTAAAAAGTACTTAGGGGTAAATGATAATCGTGACACAACTTATCAAAATGTCTGGAACACCATAAATGCAGTTCCAAGAGGAAAGTTCATTGCACTGAGTGCATTCTTTAAAAGAATAGAAAGTCACCAAATAAGTGGAATAGCATTACATCTTAAAGCCCTAATAAAAGAACAAGCCATTACTAAAAGTAGTAGAAGACAGGAAAAAATCAAAATCAGTGCTGCAATCTGTAAAATTAAAAAAAATTCAAAAAATAGAACAAAAAGTTGAGTCTTTGAAAAGACAAATAAAATTGAAAAAAACATTGGTTAAATTACTGAAGAAAAAGAAAACTCAAATTACTAAAATTTGTGATGAAAAAGGAAACATCACAGACATTACTGAAATTCAGATGATAATCAGAAATTATTTTGAAAATTTATACTATAATAATATAGAGAATCATGATGACATTAACACATTTCTAGAGACATATGACCAATCCAAATTGGAACAGGAAGAAATAGAAAATTTAAACATCAATTTCAAGCAATGAAATTGAAGATGCCATCAAAAGCCAATGGACAAAGTAAAGCCCAAGACCAGATGGATTCTCAGTCTAGTCCTACCAGATGTTCAAAGAAGAACTTAGACCAATACTCCTCTAATTATTCCCTGAAATAAAGATGGAGGAAACCCTTCTAAACTCATTCTATGAAGCTATTATCATCCTGGTACCAAAACCAGAAAAAGATACATCAAGGAAAGAAAACTTTAAACCAATATCCTCATGAACACAGATGCAAAAATTCTTAATAAAATCCTGGCAAATAAAAAATATAATTCATCACGGTCAAGTGAGGTTCATTTCAGGGAGACAATTTGGTTCAACACACAGAAATCAATAAATGTAATTCATCACATCAATAGACTTATCAACAAGAATCACATGATTATCAAATATATACAAAAAAAGCATTGGACAAAATACAGCCATTTATATTCAAAACACTAGAAAAGGCAGGGATAGTAGGAACATACCTCAACTTTCTCAAAATTATGTATGCTAATCCCAAGGCCAATATCATTCAGCATGGAGAAAAATTAGAAGGATTCCCTCTAAAAACTGGAACAAGATAGGGATTTTATTCAACATAGTCCTTGAAATCCTGGCTAGAGCAATTAGACAAAAGAAAGAAATTAAATGAATAGGAATAGGGGAAAAAAAACTCCAACTCTTCCTATTTGCTGATGACATGGTTCTATATTTAGACAACCCAAAAACTTCACCAAAAAGCTTCTTGAACTCATAATCAAATTCAGAAAAGTAACAGGCTATAAAATCAACACCCCTAAATCTATTGTATTCCTATACACCAATGACTAACCAGCTGAAGGAGAAAGCACAAAAACTATCCCATTCACAACAGCCTGAAAAAAAAAGTACTTGGGACTCAATCTAACAAAAGAGATAAAAGACCTTCACATTGAAAGTTACAGAACACTAAAGACAGAAATTGAAAAACACCTTAAAAAATGGAAAGACCTCCCATGATCTTGCATAGGCAGAATTAATATTGTCAAAAGGCCATACTACCAAAAGCACTATGTAGATTTAATGCAGTTTCCATTAAAATCTGATGATGTGCTTCATAGAAATAGAAATAGCAGTCACAAAATTCATTTGGAAAAATAAGAGGCCTAGAATAGCCAAAGCAATCTTTAGCAAGAAATATAATTCTGTGAATGGATAATTATGAATGTAATGCACCCCACTATTGTCATGTATGTAAGAAATAAATTTTTTAAAAAGAAAAGAAATATAATGCAAGAGGCATCACAATAACAAACCTTAAATTATATTGCAGAGCTATAATTTTTTTAAAAAATGGCATAGTATTGGCACAGAAATAGACCAATGGAACAGAATAGAAGACAAAGAAAAATACCCACATAAATACAGTTATCTCATACTAGACAAAGGCACCATAAACATACATTGGAGAAAAGACAGCCTCTTCAACAAATGGTGCTCGGAATACTGGAAATCCATATGTAGTAGACTGAAATTGAACTCCTATATCTTACCTTGCACAAAATCAATTCAAGTGGATCAAACCTTGGCTTTAGACCAGAGACCCTGCACTTAGAAGGAAGCAATAGTAGGCCCAACTTTCCATTATATTGGCTGAGGAACAGACTTCCTCAATAAGACTCCTGAAGCAAAAGAAGTAAAATCAAGAATTAATAAATAGGATGGCATCCAACTAAAAAGTTCTTCACAGCTAATTAAAAACATGAACCAAGAGCCTACATAATGGGAGAAAATCTTTACCAAGCTCACCTCAGATAGACCATGATTAATCTCCAAGTTGTACAAAGAACTCAAAAAAACTTAACACCAAAAAGCCAATAATAATACTGGTGTGGTGGAGCATGCCTATAATCCTATCCACGTGGGAGGCTAATACAGAAGGATCTCGAGTTCAAAGCCAGCCTCAAAAATGGTGAGGTGCTGAGCAACTCAGTAAGACCCTGTCTCTAAATAAAATACAAAATAGGGCTGGGGATGTGGCTCAGTGGTCGAGTGCCCCCGAGTTCAATCCCCAGTACCAAAAAAAAAAAAAAAAAGACAAATAACCCAATCTCCCAATCAATAAATGGGCAAAGAAACTGAACAGGCACTTCATAGAAGAAATACAAATGGTGAACAGTATAGGAAAAAAATATTCAACATCTCTAGAATTAGAGAAATGCAAATAAAAACTACACCAAGATTCCATCTCACTCTAGTTAGAATGACAATTATCAAAAATAAATTTTGGCAAAGATGTGGGGAAAAGGGTTCTCTCACACATTGTTGGTGGGAATACAAATTTCCACTCTGGGAAACAGTATGGTAATTCCTTAGAAAATAGAATCACCATTTGACCCAGTTACCCTACTTCTCAGCATATACCCAAAGGACTTAAAAACAGCATACTTCAGTGATACAGCCACATCAATGTTTATAGCACTCAATTCACAATAGCCAAGCTAAAGAATCAACCTAGGTGCCCATTAACACATGAATGAATAAAGAAAACATGGCATATATACATAATGGAATATTACTTACCTATAAAGAAGAACAACACTATGGAATTTGCCAGTAAATAGATGGAACTGAAAAGTATCATGCTAAGTGAAATAAACTGGTTCCCCCCCAAAAATGGTCAAATGTTCTCTCTGATTTGTGGATGCTAACTTATAACAAGGGAGGATAAGGAGGGGAAGTGTAGAAATTCATTAAATGAAAATCTGTTTCTCTCCATTTCTACTCAATGTTGAATGAAAAATGATGAGATTGGAAAACCTACTTGGAAGTTTTTAAACAATTGAATGTTTACAGAAGAATGAGTAACACAATATGTAAAGTGTATAACATATAAATGTGTGACAAAAAGAAGACAGATGATGAGCAGGATGAACAGAAATACACTTTTGAAATTTTTTACCCAGATTAAATTCATTCTTTGTAAAGAACACAGAGAACATTGAAAAAATGGGCAAGAAAACTACTATTTTAGGTTTGTCAACAGCCCATGTTTCAGTGTCCAGCAGAACAAACTGTACTATTTATGTTAGAAATGTGACTGAGTGCTGGCTCAAAACATTTCTCTAATTTCAGAGATCTGGTAGGAAAACTTCATTATCTTTGCCTTCTTTATCTAACATTCATGTGGGGCTTATCCTAAGCTTAGGTTTATTTTATTTTTCCTCACTTCTGGTGGGGACTGTGGATGGGTGAAGGTTTCCTGTTTTGAGAAAATCTTACATAATACAATGTAAAATTCAAAGAAATTATGGCTTCTTTCCAATAAGAACAACTATGCATTTGATCAAGTTTTATAGCAATAATACTAACACTTTGGAATAAAAAAAAAACTAGAAAAAATAAAAAAAATTTAAAGTTGCAATATTTGGAGGTAGATATATGTGATAACATACCTTGCATAGATGTGACATGAAAAGTATGTCCTTTTTTTCAGCCTGTAGAACAATGAGAAATAAATGCCTACTGTTTATAAATTACAAAGTAAATAAAAGTATTCCTATTGAATACTTTAATGATACTTCTAATAAATTATTTACTACAAAATACATAACTATGAAGTCTCTGGATAATAACTGTAAATGACAAGAGTACATAATTTGTCCTTTCAAATCCTTTGCATGTTAAAAACCCCATTAGCATTTAGCACAGTTGTGAGACTACTTAGAATAGGGAAAAAGAATTTTGTGAATAATTGATATTTATATAAGTAGACAGGAGTTATAGAAATATACGGATTTCTTAGAAGTTATTACTCTTTTTTAACATTTTAATAGAACTCCATCAATTTATGTAAGTATGACTTTGGCATGACTCTAGTAGGAATTAAGCTATATGACTAAATTTATTATACTTAATGCCTTAAGTGAAATCCTGAATTTTTGCTGGAGTCTTACCATTATATTGGCATTTATATTGCAGAAATTAAATAAAATAACCATGTCTAAAAAAATATCATTAGGAAAAATATTTTAGAGAAAAATATACACTGGATAATTTTCATTTAGAATTTTCTTTCTGTTCGTGGATATGATTTTTTTACAATTATTCATTTATATATTATTATTTTAATAGTACATATTTATGAGGTGTGGTGTAATTATTTAACGCATGTATACAAGGTACAATGATCAAATTAGGATAGTTAGCATTTCCAACTGTTTAAAAATTTAAATAATATTTTATTAACACAAAATAATTATATATATTGATGGGATATTTATATTTAACAATAACCTAATAAATATATTATGAATAACTAGAAGAGAAAACTTGAAAGTTTTAAACATAAAACAATGATATGAAAATGGGACACATTAAATATCCTGTTTTTATCAGTACATATCTTATATACATGTATCAAAAGTATTATACTATATCCCATAAATATTAGGTATGTTTTATTGACTAGAAATATTCACCTGAAAGATTGTTGCTTTACTGTTGCAATATTACTAGATGCCCTGTTTTATATATTTTATGCATATGAATACCTAGCTCTACTTCATATTTTCAAGGAATTTCCAAGTTATCTCATTTGCCAGCATATATTGTAACAATAGAGCTTCTGAAAGAGAGAAATTTTCTCTTTGTAGAACAATGCAAAAAATAAGCATATGTGGTTAACAGAATTATTACTACTAACTGTGATAGGTTTTCTGGGGAAAATTCTTATGGGATAGCTATTCTAGGAAAATAGATACAACAAATATTGCAAATCCAGTTTTTTTTATTCCAAAGTTATCCAGGATTTGATTGCAGATTTAATTGCACAAGGTAGCAACATATTTGGTTATATGAAGCCTTCTCCTGTGGGGTTTAGAGATCTTCAGATTGCTTGCTTTAGGGGAAAATTAAGATTAAATGGGTCATAACTGCTTTCAGGTTGATGAAGGACCTGGAGCCCTCAAAAACAGGATAGCAATTCTCTTAAGACTGAGTGTCCTCTGCAGTATCCAAGGAGGCTGAACTCTGTTACTTTGGATACCACTGGTCAGAAATGCTCATGTCTCAGTATTTCTCTAGAATTGACTTGCCCCATGGTGCTGTGGAATGCAGCACCTTCACTGGTCACCAAGCCCCATTTTGGTTTCAAGGCTCCATTGAACTAGTGAGAGGGTTATCAGTGTTTTGCTCCTGGGGATGCTCTGGCTGCATGTTTGAATCTTTGCTTTGCAGTGGAACATTCATCCTTGGTTGTAGCCCTCACTGTTCATAGTCATTGGAGCCTTGGATAAGTTGTTACTATGTTCATGGGGATGCATTGCAGAAAGCCATCCAAGCAGTCATTTTGCAACTGTCAGCTTTAACCTTTGTTGGGCTTTGTATTTTCAACTATCATGTGGACATTGGCAAAGCTGTTGCCATGCTGTGGAAGCTCTGACATTTTTAATACCTTAAAACCTATCCTACGCCTCTTTGCCTCCACTGTCATGCCATTCAGCTCAAATAAGGAAGAATTAAGAGATCAGTCCATTTGTGGACAAACTTTATCCCAACCACATGGTTATTTTAGAAATGATTGTTGAGAGAAATTCAAGAGGAAATGTATTCAAGTAATCATAAGACTGAGTTTTATATTATGATGAGATAATGGGGTTGTCTCCCAATTCACAAGGCTCACAGTATTACTAAACTTTACATATGTGCATTTGCCTTTTGATTTATCAATATTTTAAAAATAATTTAGCTTTGTTATTCTCAATTCATGATCATACTTCTGCATTTGACTTGGGAATAATAGACAAAGGGAAAAATTTCATTCACGAGTAAAGACCCCAGAAAATAGACACTGTTTAATTAAACACTAGGAACTTCCCTCTATTCCATTGATACCAGCTAGTGATTGTCACCTATCCCCTGGAAAACTTTAAAATGAGGAGATGCTCAAATATCAGTGTACAGATTTCTCAATCCTAGGAAGGAAATCTTGTAGAACTTCTAAAAGAGAATTTCCAGTTAGGGAAGAGTTCTCCATTGTCTGTGTATCAGAGTATTACAGATTCCAACAAACTTTATCCACAACTGTGCTTTACTTGTCCTGAAATAATCTTCCCACGGATATAAAATTATAAATAATAAATATTTTTTCCACTGTGGAAATTGATAATGACCACATGTATTCTATGAAAAGAAAAATTACAAAAAAAGTTCAAGAGAATATATTATGCTATTTAAAAGAAAGAATAAATGAGAAAAATATATGACATTATATTTGAAGACTAATAGAAGCTTATATTTGTATATCTCCACCTATCTTGGGTTGCTAATAAAATTCCCCAATAATATACTCAAGTTTTCTTCTTTTAATAACATCTTACCTGCACTGTGAATATCACTGATCTGTGGCTAAAAGGATGGCTCAAAATTAACTGATTAGGCAATGTTGAAAGTATGTTTCAAAATCAACACAGGTCTGCCAGAAATCCTAAAGAAGAAAAGAAATAGAAAGAGATATGTGAAAGGGAGAGAGAGGAAATATAGAAAGAAAAGAAGAAAGGGAAAAGAAAAAAATGCACAAAATTAAAGATGGAAAATAATAAAGATGTCTTCTCATTTCCATATCTTATTCTTGGGGATACAAAATTATTTCTGAGTAGTAGAAAGAATTATTAGAAGGTGAAAAGTGTGGAAAGAAAAGAGAATGCCAAGTGATGAAAGAATGAAAGGTGGAAAGAGAAATGAATTTGTAACAATTTCAGTAGGACCAAGACTAAAAATAACAAAGCTGTAATAACAATATCATAGCAAACAAGCTTACTGAGATTTTATCATATTCATACACTAGGATAACAGCTTTACTTGCATTAACTTCTTTAATCATGATAATTTCATGACATAAACATCACTTTATCTATTTTGTAGATAAGTTAAATTTACAAAGGCCAATTTACAGGATCACACAACTGATAAATGGAAAGGTCAAGATTTAAAACTAGAGATCCACCCACACTGGCCTCTGCAGGGCCCAGGCCCATAGCATACCAGGTCAACCCTTTTCCCCGTGGGGCAGTCTATGTCAGAGCCTAGCCTTTGGCACAGGAGCGCCCTTTCTACCAGTTGATTACTGCAGGAGGTCAAGCCCAGTGTCCCTGATCCACCCACTCCAACTTATGGAGATCCCAGACCCAGGATGCTGTAGCATCCATTGAGGAACACCAGAAGAATCTGGAAGCCCAATATCAAGGTAAGGGTAAGACAACTTGACAGGTACTGCAAGAATATAGGGAAGAAAGTGTAATATCTCAGATCCACACTGGAAGAAAGGAAGACACTTAAACAACATGAAAAAACAAGGGAGGAAAGTGCCCCCAAACAAACCAGGACACTATAATAACAGAACCTATGGACAGCAAAGTTGAGGAAATGTCAGAGAGGGAGTTCAGAAGGAACATAGTTAAGATGATCTGTGAATTAAAGAATGACCTAAATTAGCAAATACAAGCAAAAATTGATTACTCCAACAAGGAGATAAGAGAGCAAATGCAGGTAGCAAAAGATTACTTCAAAATAGAGATAGAGACTCTCCAGTAAAAACTAGTCAGAAATCCTTGAAATGAAGAATACAATAAATCAAAACCTCAATACAAATCATAACCAACAGACTAGATCACTTGAAAGAAATGACATCAGATAATGAAAACAAAGTATACAATCTGAAAAATAAAGTTGATCACACAGTAAAGGAAGGTAGAAACCACAAACAGAACATCCAAGAATTATAGGAAAGCATCAAAAGAGCAAATCTAAGAGTTATTGGGATAGAGGAAGGCACAGAGTTCCAAACCAAAGGAATGTGCAATTTCTTCAATGAGATAATATCAGAAAATTTCCCAAGCTTGAAAAGCAAATTGGAAAACCAAATACAAGAGGCTTACAGGACACCAAATGTACAAAATTACCAAGGCACATTATAATGAAAATACCTAGCATACAGAATCAGGATAAAATCTTAAAAGCCGCAAGAGAGAGGAATCAGATCACATATAGGGGGAGACCAATTCGTATCTCAACAGAGTTTTCAACCCACATCTCAAAGCCAGGAGATTGTGGAACAACACGTACCAAGCTCTGAAAGAAAATGAATGTCAACCAAGAATCTTATATTGAGCAAAACTAAGCTTTAGACTTGATGATGAAATAAAAACCTTCCATGATAAACAAAAATTAAAAGAATTTTCAACTAGAAAGCCTGCACTACAGAACATCCTCAGCAAAATATTCCAAACATGAGGAAATGAAAAACAATAATGAAAATCAGCAGAGGGAGGGATTACACTAGAAGAAAATCTAATCCGAGGAGAAACCAAGTCAAGTTAAATACCCAAACAAAAATGGCTGGGAATACAAATCATGTCTCAATAAAAACCCCGAATGTTAATGGCCTAAACTCAGAATCAGAAGATATACACTAGCAGATTGAATTAAAAACAAACAATCAAACAAAAAATGACCCAACAATATGCTGCCTCCAAGAGACACATCTCATAGAAAAAGGCATTCCCAGATGGAAGGTAAAGGGCTTGGAAAAATCATACCACTCACACGGAATGCTGAAGCAAGCAAGGATTTCCATCTTCATATCAAATGAAGTAGACTTCAAATTAAAGTCAATCAAAAAGGATAAAGAAGGACACTACATACTGCTCAAGGTAATCATACACTAATAAGACTTAACAATTAGAAATATTTATGCCTCAAACAACAGAGCAGCTATGTTCATCAAACAAATTCTTCTCAAGTTCAAGAGTCAAAGAAACCACAACACAATAATTTTGTTTGAAATTAACACACCTCTTTCATCACTAGATAGATCCTTCAAACAAAAGCTGAACAAAGAAACTATAGAACTCAGGAATATAATCAATAACTTAGACTTAACTGATATACATAGAGTATTCCAACCTTCAATGAAAGAATATTCTTTCTTCTCAGCAACACGTGGATCGTACTAAGATGATCATATGCTATGCTACAAAGCAATTCTTAGCAAATATAATAAAGTAGAGATACTACTCTGCATTCTATCAGATCATAATGGGATGAAATTAGAAATCAATGATAAAATAAGGAATAAAATCTACTCCAACACCTGGAGACTAAATAATATGCTATTGAAGTAACAATGGATTACAAAAGACATAAAGGAGGAGATTAAAAAGTTTTTAGAGTTGAATGAGAACACAGATACAGCATATCAAAATCTCTGGGACACTGTGAAAGCACTTCTAAGAGGGAAGTTCTTTGCATGTAGTTCATTCCTCAAAAAAAGAAAAAGTCAACAAATAAAATGACTTACTACTACATCTCAAGCCCTAGGAAAAGAAGAAAAAAATCAACACCAAAAGCAGCAGAAGAGAGGAAATAATTAAACTCTTAGCTGAAATCAATGAAATTGAAACAATTGAAAAAAGTGACAGAACAAAAAAATTGGTTCTCTTGACAGACTTTAGCCATGCTAATGAAGAGAAGGACAGAGAAAACTCAAATCACTAACAAATGTGATGAAAAAGGAAATACCACAACAGATACTACAGAAATACAGAAGATAATTAGAAATTATTTCAAAAACCTGCACTCCAATAAAATAGAAAGTATCAAAGGCATTGACAAATTTTTAAAGTCATATAATTTGCCCAAATTGAATCAGGATGATATACACAATTTAAACAGATCAGTTTCAAGTGATGAAATAGCAGACACCATCAAAAGTCTACCAACCAAGAAAAGCCCAGGACCAAACATATACATAGCCGAGTTTTATGAGACCTTCAAAGAAAGAACTAATATCAATACTCTCCAATTAATTTCAGGAAATAGAAAAAGAGGCAGCACTTCCAAACTCATTCTATGAGGCCAATATCACTCTGATTCCAAACCCAGCAAAGACACATCAAAAAAAAAGATAACTTCAGACCAATATCTCTAATGAACATAATGCAAAAATTCTCAATAAAATTCTGGTGAATCAAATACAAAAAGATCATGCACCATGATCAAGTGGGATTCATCCCAGGGATGCAAGGTTGGTTCAACATAACATACAAAAATCAATAATGTAATTCATCACATCAATAGACTTAAATGTAACAATCATATGATCATCACAATACACACAGAAAAAGCATTTGACAAAATATAGCACCCCTTTATGTTCAAAACACTAGAAAAACTAGGGATAACAGGAACATATCTCAACATCATAAAGCCTATATATGCTAACCCCAGGCCAACATCATTCTAAATGGAGAAAAATTGAAGGCATTCCCTCTATAAACTGGAACAAGACAGGGGTACCCTCTTTCACCACTTCTATTTAACATAGTTCTTGAAACACTGGCCAGAGCAATTAGACAGAAAAAAGAAATTAAAGGAATACACACAGGAAAAGAAGAACTCAAATTCACACTATTTTCTGATGATATGATTCTATACCTGGAAGACCCTAAAAGTTCCTCAAAAAAACCTTCTAGAGTTAGTAAATGAATTCAGCAAAGTAGCAGGATATGAAATCAACACCCATAAATCAAAGGCATTTCTGTATATAAGTGACAAATCCTCAGAAATTGAAATGAGGAAAGCTACCCCATACTCAATAGCCTAAAAAAAAATTCTTGGGAATCAATTTAATGAAAGAGATGAAAGATCTATATTACAAAAATTATAGAACCCTAAAGAAAGAAGTCAAAAAAGACCTTAGAAGATGGAAAGATCTACCTTGATCTTGGATAGGGGAATTAATATTATCCAAATGACCATACTTCCAAAAGCACTATAGATTCAATGCAATTCTGATAAAAATTCCAATGACATTCCTCATAGAAATAGAAAAAGCAATCATGAAATTCATCTGGAAAAATAATTCATATATAATAAAATGAAATTAAACCCCTATCTCTCACCATACACAAAACTCAACTCAAAATGGATCAAGGACTTAAGAATACAACCAGAGACCCTTCGTTGAATAGAAGAAAAAGTAGGCTCTAATCTCCATCATTTGGGATTAGGCCCCAACTTCCTTAATAAGACTCCTGTGGCACAAGAATTAAAATAAAGAATCAATAAATGGGATGGACTCAAACTAAAAACCGTCTTCTCAGCAAAAGACACAATCTTTTAGGTGAATAGAGAGCCTATATCTTGGGAGCAAATCTTTACCACTCACACATCGGATAGAGTACTGATCATTAGGATATATAAAGAATACATAAAGCTAAACACCAAAAAAAAAATGAATAAACCAATAAATAAATGGACCAAGGACCTGAAGAGACACTTCTCAGAGGTCTCATATACCAACAAATACATTAAAAAGATGTTCATCACCACTAGCAATTAGAGAAATCCAAATCAAAACCACTGTAAGATTTAATCTTACTCCAGTCAGAGTGGTAGCTATTATGCATACAAATAACAATATGTGTTGGGGAGGATGTGGGGAAAAGGGTACACTCATACGATGCTGGTGAGCCTGAAAATTAGTGCAGCCAATATGGAAAGCAGAATGGAGATTTCTTGCAAATTGGGAATGGAACCACCATCTGACCCAGCTAACTCTCTCCTTGGTCTATACCCAAAGGACTTAAAAACAGCATCCTACAGGGACACAGCTACATCAATGCCTATAGCAGCACAATTCAGAATAGCTAAACCATAGAACCAACTATATGCACTTCAATAGATGAATGGATAAAAAATGTGACATACATACACTATGGAATATTACTCAGCAATAAAAGAGAATAAAATCATGGCATTTGCAGGTAAATGAATAGAGTTAGAGAATATAATGCTAAATCAAGTTAGCCAATCCTCAAAACCAAATGCCAATTTTTTTTTGATATAAGGAAGTTGATTCATAGTGGGGTAGGAAGGGGGAGCATAGGAGAAATAGACCAACTCTAGATAGGGCAGAGGGGATGGAGGGAAAGAGAGAGGGAATGGGGTAATTAATTATGGTAAAATGTGATGATCATTGCTATCCAAAGTACCTGTATGAAGACACAAATTGGTGGGAATATATTATGTATACAGCCATAGATATGAAAAAATATGCTCTATGTATGTAATAAGAATTGTAATGTGTTCTGCTGTCATATATGCATTAAAAATTTACATTAAAGAAAGATTTAAAACTAGCTCATCTTAATCTTTAGGTCATGTTCTAAACCATCACATTTTCAAATTTGAAACCTTGAATCAAGTATGACATTAAAATGAATCCTCTCTTCTCTCTCAACTCTTTAGAGCATCAGCCCTATCTTACCACCAACTGTGTAATCCGTCTTCTCTTCTAATCTGACTCTAATACTCAACTGCATCCAGTTAGTGTCTTGTAAACCTTGTAAATTTTCCTTTTTAGGTGAAAATAATACTCTGGTAATGAAAGAGCTCTTTATTCTCTCCTTCCTATACCCTCTACCCCATCTTTTATATCAATTGATGGTATCCTTATTTTCAATATCTCAGTACCTTGTCAGCTATCAAGGATCCAGTTCTCCAGAACAGATAATTCAGACAGTGTTTGGGGATGACATCTGTTCTGCTCAATATCTCTGATAAATCAATAAATATTTTGTGTGCCATTTCTCAAAATATCATAGCTTTATTGAAAATTCCCAAATTTCTTTGCTTTTTTGCTTCTCACACTATCTTTTAAGTTGTTTTTGTATTCCCATGTAGGTTTAAAAGTGGGAGCTCAAACTCAGGATTTAGTGTTCCTGTAACCAATTTACCTTTAAATTGTACTGTAAGTGATAAGGGCATCGCCATTTTTCACTTACCCAACCTTTAAATAACAGAGTTCTCTTTAACTCCATTTTTTTCTTTTCTGATGTCTATTTAGCTACTATTTCCTGAGGTCAATCTTTACCAGATTTATTGCATCACTCCTCTCTGTATAGTTAATTATTACTTAATAACAATATCTCATGTCTTATAATTGTATGGGTGGAACAGATGGCCCTTCTGCTGGTTCAGCCCTGGAGCATTGTTCACCTACTGTTAGCTAGAGGGTCAAAAACTCAGATGACTGGAATGGCTAGGGACAACCCGACCTCTTTACCTATCCGTTCATTCCAACTCTGCACACAGCACAATAGACTCTGATTTTCATAAGATTAAGCCCCATGAAAGTTCTAATAAATTTTTTACTTCTTTCTTGTTGACTGACATTTCACTCTGTAAGGCAAATCACACATTGTGTAAAACAATCCCACAGATGATGTAGGAAGAGACTCCACATAGGTATGGCCACTGGAAAATGTTATTCATCAGGTAGCCCTTATTGCAAGGATCTGCAATACTCTCCTAATTTTCATTCTTATTGCTATAATCTTAGTTCAGATTTTCATGACTGCCTGTTTAATAATCTTCAGGATTTCTAGTCTTTCTGTCCCTGCTACCTGTGCCTTCTAATCCATCTGTTATACTTAAAAAGTTCTAATCAAGTTCCTTTCCTGTCTAAAGCAAACAATCAGTACCTTGGTATAGGCTTCCAAGAAAAATGTTTTCTTCTTCCTGACTTTGAGCATTCTCAATACATCTTTACCACCTGATGCCCACGGTTCTCCCACACTTCAACTTACGGTTTTAAAGCATTACTTTCCTCCTTGTCCTTACTCACATTTGATAATTTTATTTTTCTTACTAAAATGGAATTTTACCTGATCTTTTTTCATTAAAGTCAAACCTATTCTTTGAATCAATTTCATCTTCTCCTATTCATGTCAGAAATTAATTTTTGTGTCAATAAAATCTTAACACAGTTTACTCATGACTCTCTTACCACAATGATCTCACCCTTCACTTTACTATGGTTGGCTTTTGTGTGTGACTGTATCCCTTCTCATACTTAACCTCTAGAATAACTCTACTAGGATCTGACATATCACATATATAATTTAACATTTTTAATGACCATTTGTAAAGAAGCAAAAAATGAACTGAGTTTATTCATGTTAATATTAGATTTTATTTATCTTAATTTCTCTCAGAATATTAACTCATCAAGTAAAAATAATTATTAATTTTCATGTTCTGGTTTTATATTAACTCTGAAATATAAAGTATATTTTATACTTAGCGCATATCTCTATTCAAATTAGCAGCATTTCAACTGCTCCATAGATAATCCTTGCTGGTGGCTTCTATAGTGAACATCTCAACTTCAGAAATATGAAAGAAATATTGATATAACACAGAAAATGTCACTTCTTTGTCAGACACATTATCATATTTTGCCCTTGTCACTTGCTACAGAAGTTTGGACAATTTGCTTAGTCTCTCTGGGCCTTAGTTTCTTCATGTATATGAAACTTTTGGAAATACAAGGGTTGAAGTATTACATAATTTCTGACATTATGTTCATTTATTGTAAGATGAAGACATAACCCATAGTAACCTCAATGTCTTGCACAATAATTGTAACTTATGAGTATATGTTAGATAGCCATTTATTGAGCACAATAGACATGCTAATCATTTGCTAGGTTCTAGGAACATTACATATGATGTCTGCCTCTTAAAAGCTTGGTCCAGAATGGTGAACATGTAAATATTTAATTATTTATAACAAATTTACTATATAAATGATATATATTTAAGAAGTTGAAAATCTATAACAAAGGAGTTATAAACTATGCCTAGGAATATAAGTGTAGACTTTATAAAAAATGTTGCTTCAACTCAGTATATGCCAGGTACACAACAATCATAGAAGAAGATCATAGGAAGAATACCAGGAGGTATGAACTTACATGTAAAACACATGGAACTTTGATTGTCCACATAGTTGGTCCCAGGAAAGACCAAAAGGAGAGTGTTGTGACTACTAGAGAAATAATTAGGGAATAATTGTAATAACAACTCTTCCCCAGAGATAGTACTTCCACATTTCCCCTCATCTTGATAAATAATATCATTGCCAAATATCTATATCTTTAGTGTCTGAATTTCATAATTCTTTAGATTTAATATATCCATAAACCTGTTGCCTCTCACCTTTGAAACATCCTATCTATGCCCTAGTCAAAGTCACCTACCTTTTTCCTGGACTACTATAAAAAGCTTCTAACTTATCTTCCTTTTTTCATTCTTATACTCCAGTTTCTCATTTCCTCCAAGAGGCAATGATGATTTCCTTTTGAAGTACAGCATGCTCTTTCAGCTCTCCTTACAGCCTCACTAGCTCTCTTTCTTGATTCATTCTAAGATCCGACCTACCTATCTATCTTCAATTCATTTGCTTTTCCATTTATCACACATGCTCTAGCCTTGCTAACTTAATAAAAGAAAAGATTCTCGAGTATTCCAAGCCTTTTTCACCCATAAGTTTTTGCTTTCTCCTCTATCTAGATTGGTCTTTTTCTTGTCTTCAAATGACTACTGATTTTTAATTCACAGCTAAAATCACTCCCTCAATTAATGTTTCACTGACAATCCAGTCTGAAAAACTCTGATAGTGATGTTACTCTCTATTTTATTATGCTGTTACTTCATAGTAGTTTTTATTGAAATCTGAAATTATTTATCATCACTGTTATTGTCATTACTGATATTATATTTACTTGCATATTTTGTTTTTCTTCCACTAGAATGTAAGCTCTCTTGGAATAGAAAAATGACTGTCTTGCTCATCATTATATCCCTTATATCCTCCTTAATACTTGGCAAAGGAGAACACTCAATCCTTTTGAAAGGATGAATAATATTTTCCAAAATATACTATTAATTAAGGAGGAAAAGTATGTGCATTCTTTTATTTAGTGTTTTATTAGACATAAAAAATATTTGGCTATGGGGATAAAATCATAACCACCACAAATTCTTCTATTCCATCACAAATCCTACTATTCTAGCACAAAATCTACTCTCTAGCCATGTTATTAAGCACTTGAATTGATGGGAATATAGAAGTGTAAATAAATAAAAATTGGTGTGTGGGAAGGAGGACAAGAAAATTAATGTCATGTTTCTTTTTGGTAATTGAAATATTACAAATATTGAAAATAAATAGTTCAAACAACATTTTGAGTATAAGTTGAGTTGTGTCTAATTGTAACTTTCTATTAGTGAAGGACATCAGAAATAAGATCTACTTATAGCTAAATAATACATGAATGAGGTCTGTTTTTTGTATGTCACATGCCAGATATTTGAAAAGACTTATATTCCTTTAATAAGAACAACATTAAGTTCTAAAAGGTCATTTAAGATCATTTTCTTGGGAGAGTTTTATGAATGTTCTTCACCTGTTGATTTAACATTATTATTAATAATCTTTTTCACATTCAGTGTTTTTACTCTAAATATTTATTCATCTTAACATTTACTTTGTCAAATGTGTTCTTTTACAGGAATATATATAGTTGCTAGAAAGAACAGTGGCAGCTTCAGAGCAAAATGAAGTTCTTTGTGCTGCTTTCAGCCCTTGGGCTCTGTTGGGCTCAGTATTCCCCAAACACTCAACAGGGAAGGACTTCTATGGTCCACTTGTTTGAGTGGCGCTGGGTTGATATTGCTCAGGAATGTGAGCGATACTTAGCTCCCAATGGATTTGGAGGAGTTCAGGTAAAGATTTTTCACATCATAAATTGCAACATTTACTTGAGTTTATGATAAATGATATAGTAAAATGGCAATCCATTTCTGTGAATCTGAGATAATATTGTACTTCACATATAAGTCCTCTGAAATAGTTTTCTGAGAAAGAAAAAAATTTAGTATTGGTGGCAACTTTGTTTTGTTTCAGAATAACAACAGGACATCTTTAATGGGATGTTAATGTTTTAGAGTGGTTATCAAGTACTGTACCTGCATGTACAAAGATTCAGCAATAAGTTTAGGTTATTAATTTGTTTTAGAGGTTTTAATGATATAAAAATACGCTATAATTTGATACTTATTAAGTTTGCTATGTTTGTAGATCTCACCACCTAATGAAAATATTGTTGTTAACAACCCTTCAAGACCTTGGTGGGAAAGATACCAACCAATTAGTTATAAAATATGCACAATATCTGGAAATGAAGATGAGTTCAGAGACATGGTGACTAGGTGTAACAATGTTGGTGTAAGTGAATTTAAGTTTCCTTTAAAAATATTATATGGGAAGATAATTTCTTCTTTTTCTCTCTCTCTTGAGCAGTTAAGTTTTGGGGACTTGATTTTTTAAAATTTAACTTTATACTTGAGCAATAACTCAAAATGAACTATTGCTATATGTTCAACCTTTATAAATACTCATATATGTGCCATTTATCTACTAAATAAAAGACCATTTAAAGTTTAAAGAATAATTCACTTGTAAAGCAAGGCATCAACTTTAACCCTTATAACTAAATACATTTCTTATTAAGTATTAGAAATTCCAATTACAATAATTGCTGTAATTTTTATGTGATTTATCTATAAGTAAATTCCTGAGTACTCTTCTCCATCATTTTTATTTAATAATAAATAGTCATTTTCACTTTATGGTGAGGAGAGTAATGATAGGCAATATCTATCTTCCTTTCTTCGGATTGTAAGCAGAGAGTAAAGGCTAATTGTTTCTTTTTCCTTGTGATCCACTGAAATTTCAAAAATTAATATTTTTTTCTGTCTCAACTGATTCTTACCTCCTCAAAAATGACTTTCTTAATAATTATCATAGTTTCTGCTTTTCTCAATTCATCATTTTTGTAAATATATGACCAGACAACTAGAATGGATATCACTCTTCATTTCACATTAGTTTCCTTTCATGCTTCATTTTTTAGTCTTATTGGAAAATGATGTTAGACAATAGTAAAGAAATATTTTAGATTTTAATGAATACTCTGTAAAGTTCAATCAATAATGTGTCAGATTTTTACTTAAAAAAAAAAAACTGAAGTAAACCCTTTGCTTTTCAGGTCCGAATTTATGTGGATGCTGTAATTAATCATATGTGTAATGAAGGGGGAGGTGCAGGAACAAGCAGTACTTGTGGAAGCTACTTCAATGCTGGAAATAGGGAGTTTCCAGCAATCCCATACTCTGCTGGGGATTTTAATGATGGTAAATGTAAAACCTCAAGTGGCGGCATTGAGAACTATAATGATGCTTATCAGGTAATTTTCTTTTGAAAATAATGATCTAAATAAAGAACTACCTATGCCTTTAATTATGCACATGTAACTTACTTAAACACTGATTTTAAACACTAGTTTAGATTCCTAGGTAAAATAAGTAACCATGACTGCATAAAAATAAAAAAAACTCAATAATCCAAAGGATTCTGCAGTCATGATACTAGGTATAGAACTCAGTGATATAATAATTGCTTGGCATGTGTAAGGCACTGGGTTCACTCCTCAATCCCAGAAGGATAAATAAATAAATAAATTCTTCCAGTCAACTAAAAAGCTCACCTACTCATTCTCTACTTTCTCCATTTTTATGCTAGAAAATATTTCAAAGTGCATCCACAGAATAATGCCAATATTCCCAATGCCCAATTTAAAAATGAATTTTGGAAATATATGTTGATGAATAAATGAATGGATCAAATGGATTCTCAGGTGAAAGATGATATTTTAAAAAAACACAAAATTTTTACCTCAACAGGTCAGAGATTGTCGTCTGGTTGGTCTTCTTGATCTTGCCCTGGAGAAAGATTATGTGCGCACCCAAATTGCCAATTATATGAACCATCTCATTGATATTGGTGTAGCAGGGTTCAGACTGGATGCTTCTAAGCATATGTGGCCTGGAGACATAAAGGCAATTTTGGATAAACTGCATAATCTAAACACAAACTGGTTCCCTGGAGGAAGCAGGCCTTTCATTTTCCAGGAGGTACATTCATCTATATATGTGCATAAAAACTATATCATTTCATTCACTAGAAAATAAATGGCTGATTTAATTCAATAAGAAATTTCTGTAGGTTAATGACTGAGTCATTAATATGCTGTAGTATTCTTAAAATTTTTATTCAGAAATAACACATTTAATTCTATCAAAGTATGTTATTTGGAACTACAGGAAATTTATTTAGGCTACAAATCCCTGATATTTATTACATTCCAGAGACCATTATACAAGACCAAAAATAAAATAGTTGTTGTCCTAGCCATTCTGAGTTTGGGTCTTCACTATACCACTATTGGCTGAATAAGTTTTTAGTCAAATTAATTTTCACTTCTGTGAAAAAATATTTTTTATGTAAAGAAAAGAACTAATGATAAAGTTTATGTTTTTGTTCTCTTTGGAAAATTAATTAGTAATTAATGAATTAGTAATTATCAAGCTTGATAAATACAGATAAGGTAGTTAGTTCTATGATAGTGTGAGCTATTGTTTTTATAATTTATGTGCAACACTAAATGAGATCAAGATTTTCACAGGTTACCTTGTCAAGAGATTTCTTTCAATATTGTGACATATATTTTATCATAACAAAATAAGAATCTCAGTGTGATGAAAGCAGTTTTAAGCATTTCAAATAACAAATGTTTTAAAGCTATTTTTATACTAACTTTTTCATTAAATACTTTAAAACTTTTGTACATTAAAATGATATTTTGCACTATATTTCTACCAGGTGATTGATCTGGGTGGTGAGGCAATTAAAAGTAGTGAGTACTTTGGAAATGGCCGTGTGACAGAATTCAAGTATGGTGCAAAACTGGGCACAGTCATTCGCAGGTGGAATGGAGAGAAGATGGCTTACTTAAAGTAAATATAATTTGTCATTTATAGTATTTTACAGATCTATTAGACATATTACTCCTGTATGGGTTATCGTCTTAGAACCTTCTTAGATAATCAAGAAGTAGATTATTAATAAATGTTATTCTTCCTCAAACCACAATTAATCATCTTTCTAATTTAGAATATCAGTCTCCAGGAAGTATTTTGGAAACCAAAACATCTCCTAAATATTTTCATCTATCTATTATTTGAGTATACTGGATTTGAGTAATGTTTCCTTATAATCTATTAAAGCAAGTTATTTTTAAGAGATTGCTACCATTTATAAAGTACCTACAATTTGGCCATAACTATGGAATAAGTATGCATTTTATCAACTCTTTAATTTGAAACATTAAGGTGTTCATTCTAAAGGAATAAAGTGTTGAAGCCTCATTTTAACCAAGTTTGCCTTTCTGTACAATATGGTGTGAATATTAACCTTCATAAATCCACATAGAATGCATATACTGAAACCTTTAAAAGAAACTTTTCTATCACAAAAATCTTACATATGAATGGATACTAGGAATCCTACATATATCCAAACACACAATGAATTTATAAATTTGTTAATCTACAAAAACACTAAATTCAATTAATTATAGAATAATTAATTGGAGAGTTTATCTAAGGATGCTATATAAAAAGAGATGCAGATTTATTCTTGTAAAAGAATGAAAATATTTATTTTTTTAATAGGAACTGGGGAGAAGGTTGGGGTTTCATGCCCTCAGAGAGAGCTCTAGTCTTTGTGGATAACCATGACAACCAACGAGGACATGGAGCTGGAGGATCATCCATTCTTACATTCTGGGATGCAAGGTAGGAGAAAAACCTCTCTACATATCTTTAACTCACCTTTTAATGAGAGTAATAATATTCTATTCTTCTATTGTAATATATTTTTATAACTTTCAGGCTGTATAAAATGGCAGTTGGATTTATGCTTGCTCATCCTTATGGATTTACACGAGTAATGTCAAGCTACCATTGGCCAAGATATTTTGTGAATGGAAAAGTAAGTTTTGAATTTGTTAAAAATATCTTATTCTCAAGAAAAAGTAGTTAATTTTGTTTTAATTTCTCATGAGGTTATTGCATTCAATATTTATTCATCAAGTATTTATTTAAATGGAAACATAATGCTGATCTCTGATTTTCATAATGGAAAGGATATTAAATACATAAAATTTATGTTCTCTTTTTTCAAAGAGTATGAAAACTGTTCAGTAATAAGACAGATATCCACATACTAAGAAAAGAAACTTATGAAAAACAACAAGTTACAGGGTATAAAATATATGCTTATCATAAGTACCGAATTTCATAGAGTTGATATGAAGATTACACATGCTAAAACTTATCAAGAACTTAAATCAGTTCCTGCTTTTATTATAAGAAATACATACTGTGAAGATATTTTTTTAAAAAAGTTTTATGGACTGCAAAGAAATGGTTCAGCTGAGCTGAAGTTGAATGAGGAAAATATTTTAAAAGATGAATGAAATGATATACATTACAGAATTAAAAATTTACAGACCACTTCAGGATAAGTAAGAATAAGAAAAATATCAGGGGTATGGTAAAAACATTAATCCAAATATCAATTTCAAAACTGAATTGAGAAGTAAATTATGTAGATGTTTTAAACGTTAAGTGAGGGTTTTCTTTTTAAACTGAAGATTTCAGAAGTAGCATCATTACAGAGATTTCATATCTAAAATCCTATAATTCAGACAGATACCTAGAGAACCAGAGTTTACAGAGATGATAAAAATTCAGTAAAGGTCTATAAAAATACTATACATGGTGTATTCTAAATAAAGACACTGCAGAGACAAGTAGCAGGACCAATTAATTGAGTTTAGTATAATGAAGGAAGTGAAAGATAGATGTGTGTGTGTGTGTGTGTGTGTTTGTGTGTGTGTTTATGTGTTTGTGTTAAAAATCTGTTTTGTTTAAATTAAGGATGTTAATGATTGGGTTGGACCACCAAATAATAATGGAGTGACTAAAGAAGTAACTATTAATCCAGACACTACTTGTGGCAATGACTGGGTCTGTGAGCATCGATGGCGCCAAATAAGGTAAGAGTAATACATATCCTCTAACACTTTCTTTAACATTTTACTTTAAAATGTTTGAGTTTAAGGATATCAACATTTTGTATGATCCTGTGCTTTTAGAAACATGGTTATTTTCCGAAATGTGGTTGATGGCCAGCCTTTTCAAAACTGGTGGGATAATGGTAGCAACCAAGTGGCTTTTGGAAGAGGAAACAAAGGATTCATTGTCTTTAATAATGATGACTGGTAAGTGAAAATCAATTTTAAATAATTTTTACACTGTTATGTTCTAGTTTTATTCTATTCCTGTTCATTTACTTTTTTTATATCTTAAAAATCCTTTAAGTCAGGGAATCAAAAAAAATAAGAAATCAGAAAAGTAAAGAAAAAAAATAATGATGGCATTTATTTTCCCCCTATTTTTATAAGGGTTTTTGTTTGAATTAGTGCTTTCTTATGCATCCATGCAATATTGTGTACTAAATATTATGCATATTATGCTAATATTACATGAGCCACTAAATATACCAACAGTTAATATAAGGATGGCAAAATCTCTAAAATAATGCGGCTTTTAGTCTTAGTAATTGATTATCTTTTTTTTTAAGATTATTTTTTAGGTGTAGATGGACACAACACAATGCCTTTCTATTTTTATGTGGTGCTGAGGATTGAACCCAGGTCCCTCCTGTGCTAGGCGTGCGGTCTGCCGCTGAGCCACAATCCCAACTCTATTGAATATCTTTATGTAGCTCTGTATATCAACTACTCCTCTATCTGCTCCTTTGGTATATATTCTTCACTTTTTAGCTCTCAGGGACAAGTACTATTTTTTTAACTGTATGTGTGAGAAATATATCTTATGGCCAATGACTTTCCTCAGTAGTTTTTTAGTTTTACTTCTAAAGCTTCTCATTGCTGGCCTTTCTTTAGTGATACTGATAGCCTATTTTGTAGTCTAATGAGTCTTTCATATGGAGAACTACAGCCAGAAGAACTCTGCCAGCTGTGGAATGTCTCAGTCCCAGCCCAACTTCTGCTCATGTTTATCCCAGGTTAGCTTAAAGTTATATTTTATTGGCCAAAAATAAATAAGTAAGTAATGTGTCTTTTTTTTTTCCCAAAAGAGCCTATGGCTAGTTCTTTAATATCTGTGTTTTCCAGATAGAAGAACTGAAATAAATTTATACAAGATAGTTTTCTATTCCAAGATATATAGTTCTTCATAAAAGTGCTAAAATATTTTTACTTCTATTTCTAATTACTTTTGGTCTCTGGAAAAAATATTTTTTGAATAAAAATTCCAATTTTAATTCTTTAAAGCAATCAGTATTTTTATAAATTCACAAAAAGACAAGTAGAAAATATTTATATTTACCACAGGCAGTACTTTTATCTAAGGGCAGCAATTCCTGTAGATCTTCACTGCTATTCTTCAACCTTTATGGTCTGGTAATAGTCACCACTGACTAGGAATGGGTAGGTGTTCTGTATGATTACATTGTACTGAGAGTGCTGTTCACATCCACTGGAAAGGTCTCTGTGTTTCCATTTTCTTCTTATTGAGACCTTGACTGCTTAAAATTTTAATGGCATAAAACTAAGCCGTTATCTACTTTGGAGAGAATCTGAATTATTATATTTGACAGTAATGAATTTAAGTTAAATATCAAATTTTGTTTTATAGGTCATTGTCAACAACTTTGCACACTGGTCTTCCTGGTGGCACATATTGTGATGTCATTTCTGGAGATAAAATTAATGGAGATTGCACAGGAATTAAAGTCTATGTTTCCAGTGATGGCAAGGCTCAGTTTTCTATTAGTAACTCTGCTGAAGACCCATTCATTGCAATTCATGCTGATTCAAAGTTGTAAAATTTAAATTAAATGAATATACACAGCATTATCAAGTGTCTTTTTTATTGTAAATACATTTGTTTCCATAATCCTTTAAATTTTATTATAAGATGTATGTCATCAACTTGAAAAGGTCAAGTATTTAAAAATAGCATTACTCAGATGTATAATTATAAGAAAAACAACAGGTGAGGTGTTATTGTTTTAGAAGACACACTTTAACCTTCCTGTCAATGGAATTTCTAAGAACTCAGGAAGGCATTTTGACAAATATATTTTTTTTGTCATTGACACCATTTGTCCACTATGTATCTCTTATTTCTGAGATATAGTCTGAAAGTCTGTCTGTAATTTTCTCACAGAGTCTTTCTGCCAATTAGAAAGAGCTGGTTTAATTGTGATTCACATACTGAGATAGCTCAATTGGATGGTTTTCACAATACTGAAGTGCTTTTATAATTTACAGTTAAAAATAGAAGAGACTGGGGCTGTGTGGCTCAGTGATAGAAAACTTACCTAGTATGTGTGAGGCACTGGGTTCATTTCTCAGCATCACATATAAATAAATGAATAAACTAAAGGTCCATCAACATCTAAAAAATAGTTTAAAAAATAGAAGGGAATTCAATTACCTACTGTATAATTTTTAATATTATTGAGCCCACAAGAATATTCTACTCCTTTCCCTATAGTCTTGTCTCTGATTGTCTTTTTTTAATTGTTTTTTTAGCTGTAGTTGGACACAATGCCTTTTTATTTTACTTATATATTTTCATGTGATGCTGAGGATCAAACCCATCACCTGGCACATACTAGGCGAGCTGTGTACCACTGAGCCACAACCCTGCCTGCCTTTCATTTTCTTTCAGTGGTTTTGACTTGCTGTCACTTGGCTTTTCATTCTTGCTCAAACCTCTAACATGGATGTTGAGTTAAGGCTTTCATGTCAATATATTCTCCAGATTTTCTTTATAATCCTACTTTAGTCCTTCTTCCAACCACATGGTCCTCCACCATACAACCAAGGTGATTTTCAAATTGGAAAACCATAACCATCACCATTACAATGTTTCCAAATCTCATTGATGGATTCTTACCTTCCATAGGATAAAAGGCCAAAAGTATAACTAGACTATTAAGCCCGCATTTGAAGCCTTGCCTCAAAATATTTCTTCTTTTTAGCTTCTGTTTATTTAGCAAAGCTAACCTTTTAGTTATTTGAACTTAACAAACCTCACTTAGCTTCTTAAGTTCAATACAAAAAACATTCTAGGTCGGGGCCAATGGCGCACGCCTGTAATTCCAGTGGTATGGGAGGCACAGGCAGGGGGATCAGGAGTTCAAAGCCAGGCTTAGCAAAAGCGAGGTGCTAAGCAACTCATTGAGACCCTGTCACTAAATAAAATACAAAATAGGTCTGGGATGTGGCTCAGTGGCCAAGTGCTCCTGGGTTCAAGCCCAGTACCCAACCCCTTGCAAAAAAAATTATTCTCCTTCTACTTGGATATTCTTTACCTCTTCTCCCAATAAACTTCTATTCATCATTCAAATCTTGGTTCAATGGCTGACCTATGGATTAGGTCAGATCCCCTGATTTCTTTCATGACTACCCATATCATCCTTCTTATTACTCATTAGTACATTGGAAAATGTCTCTTTTGCTCTTTATTGAATCCTTAATCTCAGTATAGCATCCAGAACATATTATGTATGAATTCAATAAGTGTTTGTAAAATGAATTGATATAAAGTTTTTCTTAGTACCTCTCTTTTGTTGAGGCTGGCTTTGAACTTGTGATCCTCTTACTTCAGCCTCCTGAGTTACTGGGATTATAGGCATGTGCCACCAGGTCCAGCTCAATTTTTCTTTTTAAGAAACTAAAAATGGAAGACTAAATTAAATCCCCAGAGCAAGTAGAAGGGAAAAAATAAAACAAAACTTGAGTCACTGAACTTAAACATGAAAGAGTAAGGGAAAATAAATTGTGTAAACAACAGCTAATTCCAGTAAAAGATTAGAGAAATTGAAAAAGTTATTGCTAGACTACCAAGAAAAGATGAATGACAAATGTCAAGAGTAGAAGGTTATCATTGATGAAAGCTATAATTAAATCCCCAAATTCTAAGAAGGTACTAATGGAATATTTTGAACAATTTATCTCCACAAATTTGATGAAAAGAACAATTTCATGAAGGTCACAAACTCCTTCCTATTTAAAAAGCAGGTTACCTGAATCCTATGTATGTTTAAGATATTTACTTTGTAGATAAGTTTTCACATAAAGAAAACTCAATACTTTTCCCACATTGTTTCACTGGTGAATTCTGCCAAACAATAAAGGAAGAAAGTACACTATGAATCCAGCATATAGACCATTCAAGAAAACTACAAATTACTACTTTTCATGAATATGGAAAATTTTATTTTGTCAAGTGGGATTTATCTTGGGAAATGTTGACTATTTAAGCCTTTGAAAATCATTGTTAAAAAATGGGCAATTAATTTGAACAGGCACTTCGCCCAAGATTTACAAATGGCAAATAATTATGTGAAAAGTTACTCAACATCATTTGACTATAAACAAATATAAAATATAGCTACAATAACACCAACACACTTAGAATAGCCTGAAAAATTCTAATAATAGCAAGAATTATCAAGAATGTAGTACAACTATAACTACATATCTTGTAGTCATGCAAAATGGATAGCTACATAGCAAAACACTTTGGGGCAGTTTCTTATAAAGTTAAACATTTAAACGTGACTCAATTAGAGAAGTATCCAAGAAAAGCTGCTCACACAAAAATGTATATGTGAGTGCAGTGCTTTTATTCATCCTTCACAATGGAAACCCAGGTATTTTTCAACTATTGTAGTACATCTATCTGTATAAAGTACTGATGACTGCTATGTGAAACAACACAACTTTATCTTAAATACATCATGTTAGGTATAAGAAGCCAGACTCAAAAAAGTTACATAGTGTGACAACATTGTCAAGCGATTTTGTAAAGGTAACTTGTATGACAGAGAAAATAACTGGTTGCCAGAAGTCAGATGTGATTGAGTAATTTGACTGAATACAGAGGATCATGAGAATTTGATGCCATAATAGAAATATTCAGATTGTGGTTATTGCTATGCACTATGCACTATGTCTAAAACTTGTGGATCTGTATACATTGCACAAAGAATTTCACTGTATACAAAAAACACTGCATTTATTTATTTTATTTTTTTTAATTTTAATATTTATTTTTTAGTTATTGGCAGACACAACATCTTTTGTTTTTTTGTATGTGGTGCTGAGGATCGAACCCGGGACGCACGCATGCCAGGCTAGCACGCTACCGCTTGAGCCACATCCCCCAGCCCTCAAAAAACACTGCATTTAATGAAAAGAAAGCCCACCCCCTTATCACTATCCACTTGAAATAAGTAGGATAGAACTTCTGTTGATAAAATTAAGCTCTGATCTACTTTGGTTATCTTTGGCATGAAATGTGCTATTATTTAACATTAAACGTGCTATTTTCTCCTTTAAAATTATGAAGGAATTTATTTTTTTAAGTGAATGAGCTCAAGGATTTTTTAATTTAATTTATGGTAAGTTTCAAATGTAAACAATGTTTTTAACTTTGCTAAAGGAGATGGTTATTCATTGATTTTTATTTCTATAAACCCACCAACCAATATTTAAGGTATTTAATAGTGTATTACTATATCTTTGTATAGAAAGGAACATTTTACTATCTCTGGAGGCAAAATTGTAATTTAAAAACTAATTCTTGACCTCAATAAGTTATCTCACCTTTCTGACTTTTGGCTTTCACATTTATAATTTGGGTATAATTAAACCAACCCAGCAGTATTGTTTAGGAGGCAAATACATGCCCACAGATATAAAAAGTATCTGTTACTACTCCAGACACATATGAGGTGACTTCTTTATTAAAATGTATGTATTTGTGTTTGTGACATAATTTACAAAGTACCTTCATACGTAAAATTTTCATGCCATTCTTAAGAGAGATGAGAAGCCATACATCCTCCTTTAGATTCAGCAAACATAAAGTTTGTCTAATACTAAGGAAAGGATTTAACAAAGAATCAAATTTCTTACTGTTGATCCAGTGCCTCAAAAAAGATAAGGCTTTTGAGAGGACTTTGTGCCAACCTAAGCTTTGTAAGGGTTTAATCACCTTTGGCCTTGCCTTCCTAAATTATCCTATCCTGAAACAGAACTGACAAGTCTTACCTCAGACAGAGGTGTTTTACTTTTAAGAGAGATGAGTAGTTAAGTGATAAGAAAAATATAGAAGTAATCTTTATGAGCTTTATAATCCCTGCCCCCAAAATATAATTGGTAAATATAATCACAGTATAAGTGGGGCAAGACTTAATTGAAGCAGTGACATTAAGCTTCTTTAAGTTACTATGAATATTGTAGTATTGCTTATTAAATATTGGTGATTACTAGAATAATCAGAATTAGACATATTTCCTTTTGTTTTTAAGCAAATCTCTTAACATTGTAATATTTTAAATTTTGTATGTTTAAGACTAATTCATTAAGAGTCATGGAATAAGTTAGATTTTAATACAAAAAATATAAAGCATACAGAAATGTATTAAAAACATCATGGTATATGTAACAGCAAGATTTAGATTTATCTTGACGACATGGATTTGTCAAGTTTTTTTAAATGTACAGGAACACTTTGACAATGTAGTGTGAATTGATTAACATTTCTCTAAAACCCCTAACACTAGACAAGATAAATACTGTGTAATCAGATGTTAGACATTTTTACTTTTTGCTTTTAAATCTCTTTATGGAAGACAGATTTTAATTATTTTTATATTGACTATTAAGGAATTATGGCATTTAGATAAGATTTAATCCCCCACTCAATGAAAATTGAATAAAGGCAATAAATTAAGAAATATGTATCAATACAAAGCTTCCATAACATATAAGAGCAGGTACAGTTTGGATCTCTTATCTAGAATTGCTCTCCAGATTAACCTGCACCCCTTCTGCCACATATGGTAAAACTGTTTTGATGTGGAGACTATAAACTTAGGGTGATAAGGCCCATATCTGTAGCAGATACTTTAGGATACAAAGCTCTCTTTCAAAAACGAATAAAAAATTAAGACTCTCTTTTGTAAACGAGATAAGAAAGTTCATCACAACTAGTTCTGCTCTTCAAGAAATATTGTCAAGAGTCTGATAAGTTGAAATGAAGAACAACAAATAACAATGCAAATCTCACAAAAATGTAAAGGCCCTGGTAAAGGTACATGTACAGAACAAAACAAAAGCCCCTGATATTATAATGTAAGTGAACAAATCACTTATAAATCTTGTATAACATCCTTTAAAATATTAAACATGGTATAATCCAAATAGTGTTTTATATACAAATGAAATTAATTTTTATCAGTTTAAAGTAGATTGTTATATCTTTACTTATTTTTATTTTGTATTTGTAGTACTGGGAATATAACCCAGGTTATATAGTACTAGGAATATAACCCAGGTCTCATGATACCCCAAGCCCTAGATCATTATAATTGCAATGGTAACCATTGTAATATGCAAACTGGCAAATAAGAAAAGAAATAAATCATGCCACTGTCAAAAAATCAGTGAAACACAAAGGAAAAACATCAGAGAGAAAAAGAGGAACAAAAATCCTATAAGACAAAAAAAAAATCAGTAATTTGTTGAAATGAAAATGGGTTGCATGCACCAGCAAAAATACTTAGGCTGAATGGATAAGAAATAAGATACAATGATATGTTGCCTATTAGCAACTAATGTTTCATCTAAAGTCAAAATGAAAAGGTATAAAAAGATATTTCAGTTATATTAGAACCTGTAGCAAGGCTGACCATACTTATACAAAATATATTTTAAGACAAAAATTGTAACAAGACAGAGAACATTGTATGATGATGAAATAATCAGTTTAAACAGAAGGTAAATGGTTAAATATGCACCTAATATCAGAGCAACTAAAGGTATTTAGCAGACATTGATAGTACTCATGGTAAATACAAGAAAAAAAAATATCAGGAGACTTCAATATTCCATTTTTCAGCAACGGATTGAAAAACAGTATCAATGAGGAAACAGAACTTAAACAACACACTAGAAAAATCAGATCTACCAGGCCTATATAAAATAGTTCACCCAACAATAGAGCATACATTCTTTTCAAGCAACAATGGTATACTCTCCCAGATAGCCACATTGATCATGAAATCAATCTTGAAAAATTTAGGAAGATTTAAAATATGCAAAGAACCTTTTCTGACCCCATAATGGAATATAATAAAAAATCATATTGGAAGAGAAACTGGAAACTCCACAAATATGTGGAAATTAGTGATGCATTCTTAAACAACCAATGAGTCAGAGGAAATGAACAGGAAAATTATAAAATATTTGGAAACAAAAGCAAAGGCACACCATAACAACTTATGAGATGCAGCAAAAGCAGTTCTGAGAGAAGAGTTCTTAGTGGTAAACACCTGCATCAAAAAAGAAGAAAGATAGCAAATTAAGAACCTAAATTTATATCTCAAAGAACTAAAAGAAGAACAAACTAAATACAAAGTCAGCAGAAAAAGAAAATAATATGAGTATGAATAAATAGAAGCAATAGAAAAATCAATGAAATCAATAATTTTCTTAAAGATCAACAAAGCTGACAAATACTTAGCTAGACTAACAAAAAAGAAGTTTTGAATGTCTAACTTAGAAATTACAGAGGAGACCTTACAACTGATGTTATAGGAATAAAAGGACTCATAACATTATTTTTAGAATTGTATGCTGACAAATTGGCTGACCTAGAAGAAACGTAGAAATTCCTACAAAAGTATAATCTACCAAGAAGAAATCAAGAAGAAATAAAAATCTAAACACACTCATAACAAGTGAGGTTATTGATGCAATAACAAATACCTCCCCACAAAGCAAAGCTCAGGATCACAGCCTTCATAGCAGATTGGTACTCAACATTTAAAAAGGGATTAACATCATTTTTTTTCTCCAATTCTTCCAAAGAAAGAAACAGGAAGAGAAATATCCAAACTCATTATGTAAGGTCAAAATTACCCTAATTCCAAAATACATACCACAACAAAATTATAGAACAATATATCTGGTGAATGTTGATATTTAAATCTTTAACAAAATAATAGCAAACTAAATTCAAAAGCACATTTGAAGGACCATACATTATGGCCCCCAATATTTATACATGAAATTAGAAATAATTCATCATATATAAATCAATGAATGTGATATATCACATTAACAGAATGAAGAACAAAATAATAATGCAGAAATAGCACTTAATAAAATTCAACTTATCTTTATAATAAAATATTCATCAAAAAAAGAAGAGAAAGTTTCTTGGATATATTAAATTTCATATATGAAATGCCCATAGTTAATATCATACTCAATGGGAAAGTTTGGATTTTTTTCTCTAAGATTAGGAAAAAACAAAGGTGCCCCCTCTAACCACTATTTTTTAACATATGATTGGAAGTTCTAGCCATATCAATTAGACAAGAAAAAAAAATAAAAACATTCAAATTGAAAAAGGGAAGAATTTAAACAATTTCTGCTCACAGACAACATGATCTTGTCTGTAGAAATCTCTAAGGATTTATACACATAAAACCTGTAATTATTAGAAATAATAAGTTAATTTGGCAAAGCTGCTGGATGCAATATCAACAAATTCATTTGCAGCAATAATCAAACAATGAAAGAAATGAAGAGAAGATATCCATTTATTTTGACATCAAAAAGAAGAAAATACTTAGGAATAAACTTAAGCAGATAAAAAGACATACATTAAACATTAAATTCATCGTGTGTTCATTAAATGGAAGACATAAAATTGTTAAAATGTTCATACTACCCAAAATGATCTACATATTCAATTTAATCTTTATGAAAATCCCAATAACATTTATAGAGTAATAGCAAAAAAGATTTCAAAATTCACGTGGAATCTCAAAGAGTCATGGACAGCCAAAATTCTCTTCAACAGAAACAAATTTAGAGGGCTTACACTGCCTTTTTTTATTTAATATTTTTAGTTGTAAATGGACACAATATCTTTACTTATTTATTTTTTATGTGGGTGCTGAGAATTGAACCCAGTGCTTCACACCTGCCAGGCAAGTGCTCTACCACTGAGCTACAACCCTAGCCCCAACACTGCCTGATTTTAAGTATACAACACAGAAAAAATATTTTAGGCATGTGGTACTGGATATGAAGAGAAATATACAGGCCAAAAGAACAGAACAAAAAGCCCAGAAATAAACCCCTGCACATTTGGCCAAGTGATTATTGACAGAAATTCTTAGAATAAACATTTGTCTTTAACAAATGGCACTGGGAAAATGGGGTATTCACATGCAAAAAGAATGAGTTGGACCTTTACCTTACACCACCCAGTAAAGTTAACTTGAAATGGATTAAAGAGCTAACATGATATCTAAAACTATTAAAATCCCAGAAGAAAAACTTCCACACATTGTTTTTGACAATGATTTCTTGGGTATAATGTGAAAGCACAGAAAACAATAATTGCAAATCATATATCTGGTAAGGAGTTTCTATTTAAAATGAGTAAGAAACTTCTACAATTCTACAACAACAGTAACAATAAACCCTATAAATCTGTTTTAAAATTTTGTGAAGACTTACATTTTCCCAAAGAAAATACACAAATGATCAATAAACCTATGAAAAGATGCTCAACATGATTAGTTATTAGAGAAATGCAAACAGAAACAATACAATATATATTTTTGCTAAAATGAAATATAAAAAGAAAATAACTATTGTTTAGGATATGGGAAATTGTAAACCTTTTACACTGTTGAGAATGTAAAATGGTGCAGCCATTATGGAAAACAGCATAGTGTTTTCAAAAAATTAAAAATAATATTATCATACTTCTATCAATCTCACTTCTGGCTATATAATCAGAAGAACTGAAAGAGGTATTGGGGAGATATGTTCACAGCTATATTCATTACAGCACTATTCATATTACCCAGGTGATGAAAGTAATCCAGATGTTAATTATAAAATTAATGGATAAAAATAAATTGATAAACATGCAATGTAATATTATATGGCCTTTAAAAATAAATTCTGTCTCATGTCATTACACATATGATCTTTGTGGATGGTAAGCTAATCAAAATATGATCACTGCAAAAAGAAAAATATAATGTGATTTCACTCATATGTAGTATCTAAAGTAGTCAAAATTCATAGAAATAGAAATTAGAAAAGTGAGCACTACCATCAGAAGGAGGCTATGGGAAATTAATGTCATTAGATATAGAGTTCTAAGCTGAAAGACAAAATATTCCAGAGATTTCCTATACATTAATATGAATATACTTAATATTATCAAACTTATATGTAAAATGATAAGATGGTATATTTTGTGTTATTTGTTTTTTACTATAATAAACAGTTTCAAAAAGGAAATTAGACTAGAATTGTAAAGTACAATACCTATAATGAGAAATTCATTAAATAGATAAGTAACAGGTTTGAGATGGCAAAGAAAATCAATATAGTTGAAAACAAGTCAATATCATTTGATTAACCTCTGGACCAGAGAGAAAAAAATGAAGACAAGGGGCTAGGATTGTGGCTCAGTGGCAGAACGCTTGCCTGACATGTGTGGCACTGCATTGTATTCTAAGCACCACATAAAATTCAATAAATAAAGGCATTGTGTCCATCTACAACCAAAAAAGGAACTTTTAAAAAAATGAAGATAAGTGGACTGCTCCTTAGACATATTGAAGACATCATCATTAAATTGAAATACATAACAGATATCTATGAAATGTCCCTTACATTTGCAAATTTTTAACATACTTCTAAGTCATCTTTGCACTCAAAAGGAAATCAAAAGAAATTAGAAAAAAATGAGATAAATAATGACCTTATAATACATCAAAATCTGATATATCTTATCAGATTACAACACTTGACCTAGTCAGTCTTTTTAGTTTTAATCATGCCATTCTCATTGTAAGATGATTATCTTATTGTGTGTGTGTGTTAATTTTAATCATGTCATAAGTAGCTATTTTTATGAGGATATTCACACCTAATAAGACTTGTAAGAAAAAGAAATGTTAAAGCCACATACTCAGGAACATAGATGCAAAATCCTTAAGAAAATAAACTTTCTAATATGGAAAATAAGATAATAGTTTATTACCACATGGAACTTATTCTAGCAATGCAATTTTTAATATACTTTTTAGTTGTAATCATGAACCTTTATTTTATTTATTTATATGCAGTACTGAGAATCAAAGCCAGTGCCTTGCACATGCTTAGCAAGCACTTTATAACTGAGCTACAATTCCAGCCCCAGCAATGATTTTTTAATATTCAAAAAACAATTGATCTCACGCCTATAATCCCAGCAGCTTGAGAGGCTGAGACAGGAGAATCACAAGTTCAAAGCCAGCCTCAGCAAAAGTGAGGCAGTAAGCAACTCAGTGAGATTCTGACTCTAATTAAAATACAAAATAGGGCTGGAGATATGGCTCAGTGGTCGAGTGCCCGTGAGCTCAATCCTCGGTAACAACAACAACAACAACAAAAGATCTAATTTACTATAATGATTTTACATCAAAGGAGATAGAAAAAGTATTCAACAAAATTCTTTGTAAAAGACAAAATTCATTGTAAAAGACAATCTGAGAAGAAAATAGACTAACTTGATAAAGGTACTTGTAAAAATTGTATAGTTAATATCGTTCGTAGTGGTAAAAATTTAAATATTTCTGTATTAATTTAATAGGACTGCCATAAATTCTCAGAACTGCATATATAAACACACACACACACACACACACACACACACACACACACACACACACACACTGTTTGGCTTCCAGGACAGAAATTTGGTGTTGGAAGTTAGAAAGTCTAAAGTCAATGGGACAGCACTGTTGCTTTTCTTTTCTTCCTTTTTTTTTAAGATTTATATATAACACTGGAATGAATTACAATTCTTATTACATATATAGAGCTCAATTTTTCATATCTCTTGTTGTATACATAGTATACTCACACCAAGTCATGTCCTCATACATGTACTTTTGATAATAATGACCATCACATTTAACCATCATTAATTATCCCAAGGCCCTCTCTTCCCCTTCCACCCTTCTGCCCTTGTTGCTTCTTTCTGATGCCAGAGTAGGAAAGATCCTTTGTATGTTCTTCTCCATGACTTGTAGATGACCTTCCTCTCCCTATGTGGTTTTACATTATTTTTCCTCATGTATGTATCTTTGTGCCAAATTTACCCTTTTTACAAGGACAAGGGTTATCCTGATTAAGGGACTACTCTAGTAACCTAAGATTAATTCCATTATCTCTATAAAGACCCCTTCTCCAAATAAGGTCACATTCTGAGGAACCAGGCACTAGAACTCAAACCTGTGAATTTTTAAAAGATATACAACTCAACCCTACCAGTTTCCTTTTTGAGATCAAGAACAAGGTCAGGATGTCAATTATTTAATAGTTTGTTGGAAGTTCTAGCCAATGCAATAAGGCAAGAAAAGGCATATGTATGAGAGAAAGAAAAAAGTGAAAATGTTTTTGTTCTCAGATGCCATGATTATTTATGCAGAAAATCCTACAGCATCTCAAAAATATACTTCTTAGAACTAATGAATGAATTTATCAAAGATACAAGATAAATTCTACATGTAGTAGCATGATTTGGAAAGTGAATTTTTAAAAATGTCCCTAATGGTAGAATATAAAACATAAAATAATGGATAAAAAATATGACAAATAAGACCCATTTAGTGAAAAGTAGAAAATATATATGGGAGGAAGATTGTCAACCTTATTGGTTCTCAAGAAAATAAAAAATTAAAGGCTAAAAAGATTTGTTTTGAAGGGGAATGACAATATTAAAAACAAACAAAAAAGTCAATGTCATGTAAATGATGTGTAGCAACTGAATTAGTCTTAAATTACTAAAGGGAGTATATGCTATAATGTTGGTAAAGAGTTTCACGATCTTTATAAGTGTATACATTTAAAATGAATACCAACAATTTTATTTTTAGATCATAAAAGAGATACAAAATATAAGTCTCTGAAAAGTCTTTTTCTTGCTTTTTCATAGTAGCTTCATTTAGGATTAAAGTAAGATATATAAGATAAAAATAGATAAAAAATAACCAAAGATAAAATATAAAGCCAAAGATAAAAGATAAAAGCCAAAAATAAAAATAACTCAAAGGTCCATCAACATGTAGACAGATTAACAAATTATCAGAATTTCATAAATCAGCATACAGCACAGCCATATAAATGATAATACTACTACAACAAATTTTTTTAAAATAAGTGTCACATTGATTAAGTTTTTAAGTAAGATTCCCTTTTAGAGCAGCTGATGAAGTCCAAAGATCCAAGTACCTCCCTTATAGAATTCTCACTCTGTGTGGCAGTTGAATTTCCCAGGGTCTAGGTACCAAACTATTAGGGACAACTCCTATTACCTAAAAGTCAATGAAATTATTCAAAGGAGCTAGTCCTAACCACTCCCTACCCCTTGATTGCCCATTCTGTCCTGTAGAAACCATAATGAAAGTGCTTGCCCATATTTCCCTCTATACTTCTGCCTGATATTTTTGTGTTCCATCCTAGTACTTCCCCTGAGGAGTTGTGTATGGTATATTGTTTCTCCCTAAGATCTGTGAGCATAAGAATCTCTAAAACTCCAGTTTCTTTCTCTTGAACTGTATCATACCTCACCCAAGAAAATATATGTTAAAACACAAAGAATATACTTAAATTCATTTCCTGTGGATATTGTAACAAATAAACATACTCTTAGTGGCTTAAAACACAGGAACATATTCTGTTACAGTTCAAGATGCCAGAAGTCCAAATCAGGGAGTCAGTGAGGCTATGCTCCTTTCTGAGGCTCCAAGCAAAATTCAATCTTATTTCTTCCAGTTTTTGGTGGCTGCTGGAATTCCTTGAGTTGGGACCACATCACCCAGTATCTGCATCTTTAGTTTCCTGTATGTCAAATCTCTCTCTTCTTCCTTCTAGTAGGACACATGTCAAGGCATTTAGGTCCATTGTGAATAATCTAAAATATTCAACCCATCTCAAGAATATTAATTTAAACACATCTGCAAAGACCCTTTTTCTAAACAAGGTAATGTTCAGAAGTTCCAAAAAATAGAATTTGATGTCCCTTTAAAAGTTTAATAGATTTTATTTTTATGAAAACTTTTAGATTCATAGCAAACATGAATGTATAGTACAGAGTTTCAATATACCCTTAACCCAACCCCACAATTCTATTTCCACTATCAACTGCACCAGAGTGGAACATTACTACAATTGATGAATCTTCATTGACACACTTTTATTACCAAAAGTTTACATTATGGTGCATGCTTGGTATTGAACATTTTATATTTTGGAAAATGAACTATGATATATATTTACTATTAAAGTATACAGAATGGTTTCACTACTTTATAAATCCTCCATATTCCACCTATTCATCCCTCTCTTACCCTTATCATCTGGTGATCACTGATATTCCTACTTTGTTCACACTTTTGTTTTTAAAGAATGTCATACATTTGTACTCATACAGTATACATTTATTAGTATCATTAGTATATACATTTCATTTAGTATCATTCATTTACATTTCCTTTATAACTTTTCAGCTCATTTCTTCTTAGTGCTAAAAAATTAAACACGCACACACATGCGTTCATACATATACCCCCTCGGTTTATCCATTTACCTTTTGAAGGACATATTGTTGCTTCCCATTTTGGACAATTATAAATAAAGATGTTATGGACATTGGTTTGTGGGATTTGGGTTAGCATTAGTTTTTGCTATGTTGGCAAATACCAAAGTGTGGTGAGAGAATGTTTAGTTTTGGTTATAACTTTTTGTATTGATACAAGCAAATCAGTTGCTGTCAAAATGTTGGATTTTCACCATTCTAATAAGTGTGTAGTAGTTTCTTGTTGTTTTAACTTGCAATTCTCAATGAAATATGATATCAAATATCTTATTATGCGCTTAACTTACAATCAACATATCTTTTTCATGAAATATGTGTTCAAATATTTTGCCCATTATTTATTTGGATTGTCCATTTTCTCATTGCTGAGTTTCAAGGTTTCTTTGTACACTTTGGATAACAGTCCTTTATCAAATGCCATTTGGACACATTTTCTCACAGTCTGTGGCTTGTATCTTGATAACATCTTTAACAGAATGGATGTTTCTTAATTTTAATTAAGTCCAGGTGATTCATTATTTTTTCATGAATTATGCTTTTGGTGCTGTATTTAAGAGGTGATGACCACATCCATGCCTACCAAGATTTTCTCCTCTGTTATTTTCTAAGTATTTCATGGTTTTGCCTTTTATACTTACAGTGCGGTCCATTTTGAGTTATTTTTTGTGAAAGGGGTAAAGTCTGTCTCATTATGTTTTTTTCAATTTGGATATTCACTTGTTCTAGCACCATTTGTTGGAAAGTTTATCTTTTCCCATTGTATTTCTTTTGTTCCTTTGTCAAAGATACAGTTTGACAAAGGAACAAAGGATAATATAGTTGGCTATATTTATGTGGGTCTATTTTTGAGTTCTCTATTCTGTTTCATTGAACTACACTCTTTTATTATTATTGACATTGGCAAAGGATCTAAGAGTTTTCTTTGGACTTTAAAAATCTCTATGGTGTGACTTTCATTGAAAAAATAGAAACCAAGTACCTAATTTCCACTATGATGAAGGGTAAAAAGAGATTTATAAAAATAGTATGAAAGAAGACAAGGGTATACAAAGAAGAATCAATTTGATATTAAGTGGATTTAAACACAAATGTATTAATTACTTTCAGTTTAAGTGGACTAAATGTTTCTGTTAAAAGAAAAGCATTTTCACACATAATATTAAAATGTAGGGATAGGAAAAAAATAAAGTTAAAAAACAAGAACAAAATAATCTATGAATAGTCTAACAAAATAAAAGCTAGTATATCTTTGTTAGTATTGAAAATATTAGCTTTATGGCCAGAGAAGCACAAAAGGCAAAAATAGCTATTCTTTAATAATAAAATATTTGACTCTGGAAATTAACTCTTCAAATTATAACTCACCTTAAAATCCATTTTTAAAATAGATAAGGCTAAGAAAATAGTAAGAAATAATAGTTCACAATTAAATTGGGAGATATTTAACATACCAGCCTCAGGAGTTGTTAAAACAATAGATTTGAATAGCATTTAATTAACTTAATCAAATGGAAATATAGAGAAAATATTCTTTTGACTATTGTGTACATCTGGGATCAGAAAATGAGTCTTTATAAGGTCAAAATAGAACAGAAGATGTTAATTATAGTAATATCATATGGTTGGTTTCTATTGATTGTAATTTTAATATTATGCAAATATTAATTTTAATTTAACATTATTTAATAATATTTAATATTATTAAAATTGGTTCCTTACAACGGTATACTCTGTGGTCTCTTTAGTTGTGTTGTAATATATCATAGCACACTTATCATATTTAACCAGAAATTGTTGTATGAAGCATCTAACTTTTGCCTTTCTGTTGAATTAAAATTTTTTAATTTATAAAAAATATCTTTATTTTATTTATTTATTTTTAATGTGATGCTGAGTATTGGATCCAGGACCTCTCAGATGCTAGCTGAGCCCTCTACTATTGACCCACAACCCCAGTCCACAATTATTTTTTATTTCAATTTGTACTTCCCACATTACCAGCAAAATTCAGCAACTTTTATAGATTTGGCAACTTGGGTTTTCACTTAAGATTGCTTGTTTCTTTTTCTGCCATTTTTATTTTTAGATTTTTCTTCTTCCTATTGAGAATTTGGAATCCTTGTATTCTTGTTATATTTTGTTATATATTGCAGATGTATTCTTTACCTGTCCATCACTTGTTTTTGACTAATTTTTGTAGTGTAAATTTAAGTAATCTTGAATGTTGGTAATAAATAGGGAGTGCCAAAATTATGCTGGCATTATTATTTGGTTTAGCTACTTACCATGCAAAAGGTTGTATTACTTTTTAAATTATTTTTTTTGTTATAGTATATGTCATTTGTATCTCTCTTAAATCACATCAATAAAATAAAATTTTAATTAGATAAGTGGTTCTATGTGACCAAAAAGTATAAATTATAAAATTAAATTTAAAAGTAAACAACAATACAAAAATATATTAATTTTATATTTTTTTATAGTGAAGTATTTTTATATTGAAGTATTCTCAGAAATTTCACTGGTTACTTAGAAATTTAAGTCTGGAAAATACTGAAGTAATTATTCCAATAGTGTCTTTGATTGTTAACATTTTCTGATTCTATGATTTATTCTTCCCTTAAATTTTCATATCCCATGAAAAAAGAAATGTATAGAATATCTTATGAATTAAAAAGCTTACAGGAATCTAGTTAATGTATCAGTTAAGAACTATGCTTTAGTAAGGAAAACTCAAAAATTTTCAGTGGCTTAAAATAACCAAGTTTGTTTTTCATTTTCATCTAAGATCAGCAAGGGAATTCTTATTAGTCCCTTTGCAATGGCAATAAAACCTTTATTTTGACATATACTTTAACAATTTAGGAGGCCCCTAAGTGAACATTATTTTTTTCTTGCTTTTCATTGCCAAAGCACATTACTTGGACTTCCTCAAATTCAAACAGGTGTATATTTCACCTTCAGGGAGACACACCAATTATTGTGAACAATAGTCTTTCTGTCTATGAGTATGAAGTTATAATTGAAAAGTACCAGAAAGAAGTAATTTCATTTGAGTTAACACTGGAAAAGCAAGAAATGTATGAAGAACCCTTACCACTTCCACAGTCTTCTAACAATATTGTTATTAACTAAATAGGAATTTATATATTCCAAAATATGTTCACCAACAATAATTTGTCTGATTTTCATAACAACCAAACAAGGGGAACTATAGTAAGAGCTCACTGAGGAGTTAGACTACTTTGTCTTGAATTTCAGTCCAATATTTTCTACAATTTGACAATGAACAATTCTTATAGCCTGCTTTTTTCAATGTCTCTGTTTTATCATTTTAAAAATAGTGATAATCCCATTTGACAGGGTTATCCCATACCTCAATATATGTCCAAAGGAGTCAAAATTAGAATACTATAGTGACACAGCCACATCAATGTTAATAGCAGCTCAATTCACAATGGCTAAGCTATGGAACCAACCTAGATGCCCTTCAACAGATGAATGGATAAAGAAAATGCAGCATATATACACAATGATATGAGTATGAGTCAGTCATAAGGATGACTGACTTTATGTCATTTGCCAGTAAATAGACAGTGGTTTGCTCAGGAAGGAAGGGTGATAGTGACCAATGGGGTGTCATTATGGAGCTTGGATTATTGCTTGTACAAATTATATTTGAAGAATTGGAACAGGGCTGTAGGATTGCATTTTGAAAGGAAGAGGTTATGTAAAATTTGTAAATTTCTAAATCCAGCATTTCTTTCTTTTCTGCTGAAATGAAAAAAAAAAAAGCAAAACTGAGATATTTGTCATTTCACAATTGAAAAACACTGAACTGTGGATTTGGGATATTGCTGGTTTTAAGTTGACCTGGTAAGTTGTTTTAATATTTTCTTGAGTTTATTATAAATCCCCTCTCCCCTTCACCCCTTTTGTCTTGAAATAGGTGGTTTCTGTCATATGGTTTGATACAGTTCAGTTTCACAGTGTATTTTAGGTTTGCTGACAGCTCATGTTTCAGTGTCCAGCAGAACAAACTGTACTATTTATGCTGAAAATGTGACTGAGTGCTGGCTCAAAACATTTCTCTAATTTCAGAGATCTTGTAGACAAACTTCATTATCTTTGCCTTCTTTATCTAACCTTCATGTGGGGCTTATCCTAAGCTTAGGTTTATTTTCTTTTTCTTTACTTCTGATGGGGGCAACTGATGGGTGAATGTTTACTGTTTTGAGAAAATATTACATAATACAATGTAAAATTCAAAGGAATTATGGCTTCTTTTCAATAAGAATAACTATGTATTTGATCAAGTTTTATAGCAATAATATTAACTAAAGCTTTAGAATATAAAAAACTGGAAAAAAATCAAAGTTGCAATACTTGGAGGTAGATATATGTGATAACATACCTTGAATAGATGTGACATTAAAAGTTTGTCCTTTTTTCAGCCTATAGAACAATGAGAAATAAACATATATTGTTTATAAATTATAAAGTAAATAAGAGTATTTCTGTTGAATAATTTAATGGTACTTCTATTAAATTATTTTACTACAAAATGATAACTATGAGGTCTCTGGGCTAATAACTGTAAATGACATGAGTATGTAATTTGTCTCTTTAAATCCTTTGGGTGTTAAAAACCCCGTTAGCATTTAACACAATTGTGAGACTACTTAGAATAGGGAAAAAAAATTTTGTGCATAATTGATATTGTATAAGTAGACAGGAAGTTATAGAAACATACAGGTTTCTTGAAAGTTATTGCTCTTTGTTTAACATTTTAATAGAACTCCATCAATTTATGTAAGTCTAGCTTTGGAATGACTCAAGTAGGGTTTAAGCTAAATGATTAAATTTATGATACATAATGGGTTAAGTGATATCCCGAATTTTTGCTGGAGTCTTACCATTATATTGACATATATATATATATATATATATATATATATATATATATATATCAGGCATTAAATAAAATAACAATGTCTCATAATATTAATTGGAAAAATATTTTAGAGAAAACCATGCACTGGATAATTTTCAGTTAGTATTTTCTTCCTGTCCATGAATGTGATTTTTTTTACAATTATTCATTTATACATTATTATTTTCATAGTACATATTTATTAGGTGTGATATAATAATTTGACTCATGTATAAAAGTACAATGGTCAAATCAAGGTAGTTAGCATTTCCAACTGTTTAAAAGTTTTAAAAATATTTTATTAACACATAATAATTATATATATGGATGGGATGTTTATATTTCACAATAACCTAATAAATATGAATAACTAAAGGAGAAAACTTGAAAGTTTTAAACATAAAACAATGATAAGAAGATAGGACACATTAAATATCCTATATATATATATATATATATATAGATAGATAGATAGATAGAATCACACTATGTCCCGTACATATTAGGTATGCTTTATTGACTATAAATATTCACCTGAAAGTTTGTTGCTTTACAGTTAGGATATTATTAGATGCCCTGTTTTATATATTTTATGTGTATGAATACCTAGCCCTACTTCATATTTTTAAGGAATTTCCAAGTTATATGATTTGCCACCATATATAGTAACAATAGAGCTTTTGAATAGAGAGAAATTTCCTCTTTGTAGAGCAATGCAAAAAATAAGCATATATGGTTAACAGAATTATTATTACTAACTGTGATGGGTTTTCTGAGGAAAATTCTTATGGGATAGCTATTCTAGGAAAATAGACACAACAAATATTGCAAATCAATATATATATTTTTTAATTCCAAAGATATCCTGGATTTGATTGCAGATTTAATTTCACAAGGTAGCAACATATTTAGTTATATGAAGCCTTCTCCTGTGGGGTTTAGAGATCTTCAGATTGCTTGTTTGAGGGGAAAATTAAGATTAAATGGGTCATAACTGCTTCCAGATTGATTAAGGACCTGGAGCCCTCAAAAACAGAATAGCAATTTTTTAAAGACTGAGTGTCCTCTGCAGTAGCCAAGGAGGCTGAACTCTGATGCTTTGGGTACCAGTGGTCAGAAATGCTCATGTCTCAGTATTTCTCTAGAATTGACTTGCCCCAGGATGCTGTGGAATGCAGCACCTTCACTGGTCACCAAGCCCCATTTTGGTTTCAAGGCTCCATTGAACTAGTGAGAAGGTTATTAGTGTTTTGCTCCTGGGGATGCTCTGGCTGCATGTTTGAATCTTTGCTTTGCAGTGGACCATTCATCCTTGGTTGTAGCCCTCACTGTTCATAGTCATTGGAGCCTTGGATAAGTTGTTACTATGTTCATGAAAGCTGTTGCCATGCTGTGGAAACTCTGATATTTTTAATACCTTAAGAATGGATTGTAGGCCTCTTTGCCTCTACTGTCATGCCATTCATTCACAATAAGGAAGAAATAAGAGATCAGTCCATTTGTGGACAAACTTTCTCCCAATCACATGGTTATTTTAGAATTTAATTGTTGAGAGAAATTTGAGAGGAAATATATTCAAGTAATCATAAGACTGAGTTTTATATTATGATGAGATGATGGGGTTGTCTCCCAATTCACAAGGCTCACAGTATTACATATTTAAAGTTATGCACTTTTGCCTTTTGATTTATCAATATTTTTAAAATAATTTAGCTTTGTTATTGTCAATACATGATCATACTTCTGCATTTGACTTGGGAATAATAGACAAAGAGAAAAACTTCATTCACGAGTAAAGACCCCAGAAAATAGACACTGTTTAATTAAACACTAGGAACTTCCCTCTGTTCCATTGATACCAGCTAGTGATTGTCACCTATCCCCTGGAAAACTTTAAAACTAGGAGATGCTGAAAACTCAGTGTACAGATTTCTCAATCCTAGGAAGGAAAGTCAGGGAAGAGCTCTCCATTGTCGGTGTATCAGAGTATTACAGATTCCAACAGACTTTATCCTCAACTGTGCTTTACTTATGCTGAAATAATCTTCCCATGGATATAAAATTATAAATAATTTTTCCACTGTGTAAATTAATAATGACCACATGTATTTTATAAAAAGAAAATTACCAAAAAATGTTCAAGAGTATATATTAGGCTCTTTAAAAAAAGAATAAATGAGAAAAATATATGACAATGTATTTGACCAGTAATAGAAGTTTATATTTGTATATCTCCACTTATCTTGGGTTGCTAATAAAATTCCTCAATAATATCCTTAAATTATCCCTTACTTTAACAACATCTTACCTGCACTGTGAATATCACTGATCTGTTGCTAAAAGGATGACTCAAAATTAACTGATTTGGCAATGATGAAAGTATATTTCAAAATCAACACAGGTCTGCCAGAAATCCAAAAAAATAAGGATATTGTATCCTTCATTTCAAGGATTTCTGATTATTTTTTTTTCAGTGTCTCTCTCTCTTGAGGTAATCTTTTGCTACCTGTATTTGCTCTCTTATCTCATTGTTGGAGTGATCAATCTTTGCCTGTATTTGCTCATTTAGGTCATTCTTTAATTCACAGGTTATTTTAATTATGAACCTTCTGAACTCCTTTTCTGACATTTCATCATATTTGCTCTCCATCGGTTCTGTTATTAGTGTCCTGGTTTGTTTGGCGCACTTTCCTCCCCTGTTTTTTCATGCTGTCTATGTGTCTTCCTTTATTGCAGTGTGTATCTGAGATATTACATTTTGTTCCCTATATTCTTGTAGTACCCATGCATATGTTGGGCTTCCAGATCCTGCTGGTGTCCCTCACTGAGTGCTACTGCATCCTGTGTCTGGGTCCTGCTTCAGTTGGAGTGGGTGGATCTGGGCTGGTAGGCTTAACCTCCCCTGGTAGTTTGCTGGTCAAAAGGGGCAGTCCTGCACCAAAGGCTAGGCTCTGGTTGTGTCTGACCCAGAGGGAAAGGGGTGGACCAGGCCTGCTGTGCACCTGAGCCCTTCAGAGGCCCATGTGGGTGGATTTGGGCCACAGGGCTTGATCTCCCACAGTAGTCTGCTGTTCAAAAGGGATGGTCCTGCACCAAAGGCTAGTTTCTGGCTACGTCTGCCCTGTTGGGAAAGGGGTCAGCCAGGCCTACTATGCACCTGGGCCCTTCAGAGGCCTGTGTAGGTACATCTGAGCCACTGGGCTTGACCTCCCCCAGTAGTCTGCTGTGAATATACTGTGTACACAAACAGAGATATGAAATATTTTACTCTATATGTGTAATAAGAATTGTAATGCATTTCATGGCATATATAAAAAAATTAAATATGAGGAAAGATATAAAAATAAAGAGATGTGTGAAGGGGAGAGAGATGGAATGTAGAAAGGAAAGAAAAAAGAAAAAAATCAAAATATTAAAGATGGAAAATAATAAAGATGTCTTCTCATTCCCACATCTTATTCAGGGGATTCTAAAATATTTCTGAAAGTAGAAAGAATTATTAGAAGTTGAAAACTGTGGAAAGGAAACAGAATGCCAAGTGATGAAAGAATGAAAGGTGGAAAGAGAGATGAGTTTGTAACAATTTCAGTAGGACCAAGACTAAAAATATCAATGCTGTAATAACAATATCATAGCAAACAAGCTTAATGAGATTTTATCATATTCATACACTAGGATAACAGCTTTACTTGCATTAACTTCTTTAATCATGATAATTTCATGACATAAACATCACTTTATCTATTTTGTAGATAAGTTAAATTTACAATGGACACTTTCCAGGATCATACAACTGATAAATGGAAAGGTCAAGATTTAAAACTAGAGATCCACCCACACTGGCCTCTGCAGGGCCCAGGCCCATAGCACGCCTGGTCAACCCCTTTCCCCATGGGGCAGTCTATGTCAGAGCCTAGCCTTTGGCACAGGACCGCCCTTTCTACCAGGTGACTACTGCAGGAGGTCAAGCCCAGTGTCCCTGATCCACCCACTCCAATTTATGGAGATCCCAGACCCAGGATGCTGTAGCATCTATTGAGGGACACCAGCAGGTCTGGAAGCCCAATATGAAAGTAAGGGTCAGAGAATTTGCACAGGTACTGCAAGAATATAAGGAAGAAACTGTAATATCTCAGATCCACACTGGAAGAAAGGAAGACACATAGATAACATGAAAAACAAGGGAGGAAAGTGCCCCAAACAAACCAGGACACTATAATAACAGAACCTATGGACAGCAAATTTGAGGAAATGTCAGAGAGGGAGTTCAGAAGGAACATAGGTAAGATGATCTGTGAATTAAAGATTGACCTAAATGAACAAATACAAGCAAAAATTGATCACTCCAACAAGGAGATAAGAGAGCAAATGTAGGTAGCAAAAGATTACCTCAAAATAGAGTTAGATACTCTCAAATAAAAACTAGTCAGAAATCCTTGAAATGAAGGATACAATAAATCAAAACCTCAATACAAATCATAACCAACAGACTAGATCACTTGAAAGAAATGACATCAGATAATGAAAACAAAGTATACAATCTGAAAAATAAAGTTGATCACACAGTGAAGGAAGGAAGAAACCACAAACAGAACATCCAAGAATTATAGGAAAGCATCAAAAGAGCAAATCTAAGAGTTATTGGGATAGAGGAAGGTACAGAGTTCCAAACCAAAGGAATGTGCAATTTCTTCAATGAGAAAATATCAGAAAATTTCCCAAGCATGAAAAGCAAATTGGAAAACCAAATACAAGAGGCTTACAGGACACCAAATGTACAAAATTACCAAGGCACATTATAATGAAAATACCTAGCATACAGAATCAGGATAAAATCTTAAAAGCCACAAGAGAGAGGAATCAGATCACATATAGGGGGAGACCAATTCGTATCTCAACAGAGTTTTTCAACCCACATCTCAAAGCCAGGAGATTGTGGAACAACATGTACCAAGCTCTGAAAGAAAATGGATGCCAACCAAGAATCTTATATTGAGCAAAACTAAGCTTTAGACTTGATGATGAAATAAAAACCTTCCATGATAAACAAAAGTTTTATAAGACCTTTAAAGAAAGAACTAATATCAATACTCTCCAATTAATTTTAGGAAATAGAAAAAGAGGCAGCACTTCCACACTCATTCTATGAGGCCAATATCACTCTGATTCCAAAACCAAGCAAAGACCCATCAAAAAAAAAGATAACTTCAGACCAATATCTCTAATAAACATAGATGCAAAATTTCTCAATAAAATTCTGGCAAATCAAATACAAAAACATTTCAAAAATATCATGCACCATGATCAAGTGGAATTCATCCTGGGGATGCAAGGTTAGTTCAACCTAACATACAAAAATCAATAAATGTAATTTATCACATCAATAGACTTAAATGTAACAATCATATGTTCATCTCAATAGACACAGAAAAAGCATTTGACAACATATAGCACCCTTTATGTTCAAACACTAGAAAAACTAGGGATAATAGGAACATATCTCAACATAATAAAGGTTATATATGCTAATCCCCAGGCCAACATCATTCTAAATGGAGAAAAATTGAAGGCATTCCCTCTATAAACTGGAACAAGACAGGGGTACCCTCTTTCACCTCTTCGATTTAACATAGTTCTTGAAACACTGGCCAGAGCAATTAGACAGATGAAAGAAATTAAAGGAGTACACATAGGAAAAGAAGAACTCAAATTCACACTATTTGCTGATGATATGATTCTATACCTGGAAGACCCTAAAAATTCCACCAAAAAACCTTCTAGAGTTTGTAAATGAATTCAGCAAAATAGCAGGATATAAAATCAGTACCCATAAATCAAAGGCATTTCTGTATATCAGTGACAAATCCTCAGAAAGGGAAATGAGAAAAACTACCACATTCTCAATAGTCTCAAAAAAAAAAAATTCTTGGGAATCAACTTAATGAAAGAGGTGAAAGATCTATATATTAAAAATTACAGAACCCTAAAGAAAGGAGTCAAAGAAGACCTTAGAAGATGGAAAGATCTACCTTGCTCTGGATAGGGGGAATTAATATTATCCAAATGACCATACTTCCAAAAGCACTATAGATTTAATGCAATTCTGATCAAAATTCCAATGACATTCCTCATAGAAATAGAAAAAGCAATCATGAAATTCATCTGGAAAAAATAATCCATATGCCACAAAATGAAATTAAACGCCTAAGTCTCACCATACACAAAAGTCAACTCAAAATGGATCAAGGACTTAAGAATACAACCAGAGGGCTGGGGATGTGGCATGTGCAAAGCACTGGGTTTGATCCTCAGCACCACATAAAAGTAAAATAAAGATGTTGTGTCCACCACAAACTAAAAAATAAAAAATTCTCTCTCTCTCTCTCTCTCTCTCTCTCTCTCTCTCTCTCTCTCTCTCTCTCTTTTTCTCTTTCTTTAGAATAAAAGAATACAAGTAGAGACCCTTCGTGGAATAGAAGAAAAAGTAGGCCCTAATCTCCATCATTTGGGATTAGGCCCCAACTTCCTTAATAACACTCCTGTGGCATAAGAATTAAAATCAAGAATCAATAAATGGGATGGAATCAAACTAAAAAGCTTCTTCTCAGCAAAAGACACAATCATTTAGGTGAATAGAGAGCCTATATCTTGGGAGAAAATCTTTACCACTCACACATCGGATAGAGTACTGATCATTAGGATATATAAAGAATTCATAGAGCTAAACACCAAAAAACAAATAAACCAATCAATAAATGGGCTAAGGAACTGAAGAGACACTTCTCAGAGGTCTCACATACCGATAGATACATGAAAAAAAATGTTCATCACCACTAGCAATTAGAGAAATCCAAATCAAAACCACTGTAAGATTTAATCTCACTCCAGTCAGAGTGGTAGCTATTATGCATACAAACAACAATATGTGTTGGCCAGGATGTGGGGAAAAGGGTACACTCATACACTGCTGGTGAGCCTAAAATTTGGTGCAGCCAATATGGAAAGCAGTATGGAGATTTCTTGGAAATTGGGAATGGAACCACCATTGGACCCAGCTAACCCTCTCCTCTGTCTATACCCAAAGGACTTTAAAAGAGCATACTACAGGGACACAGCTACATGAATGTCTATAGCAGTACAATTCACAACAGCTAAACTGTGGAACCAACCTATATGCCCTTCAATAGATGAATGGATAAAAAATGTGGCATATATACACAATGGAATATTACTGAGCAATAAAAGAGAATAAATTCATGTTATTTGCAGGTAAATGGATAGAGTTAGAGAAGATAATGCTAAATCAAGTTAGCCAATACCCCCAAACCAAACGCTGAATGTTTTCGTTAATATAAGGGGCCTGATTTATAGTGAGGTAGGATGCGGGAGCATAGGAGGAATAGACAGACTCTAGATAGGGCAGAGGGGATGGAAGGGAAGGGAGGAGGCATGGGGTAATTAATGATGGTGAAATGTGATGATCATGTACTATCCAAAGTACATGTATAAAGACATAAATTGGTGTGAATATACTATGTATACAACAAGAGATATGAAAATTATGGTCTCTCTATATAATAAGAATTATAATGTGTTCTGCTGTCATATATGCATTAAAAATTTTACATTAAAGAAAGATTTAAAACTAGCTTGTCTTAATCTTTGGGTCATGTTCTGAACCATCACATTTTGGAATTTGTTACCTTCAATCAAGTGTGACATTCAAATGAATCCTCTCTTCTCTCTCAACTCTTTAGAGCATCAGCCCTATATTGTCACCAACTGTCTAATCAGTCTTCTCTTCTACTCTGATTCTAATTCTCAACCACATCCAGTTGGTGTCTTGTAAACCTTGCAAATGTTGCTTTTTTGTTTGTTATTGAAAACCATTCTCTGGTAATGAAATAGCTCTTTATTCTCTCCTTCCTATACCCTCTACCCCATCTTTTATATCAATTGATGGGTTTTGCCCAAAGTTATATCTTTGCTTTCAATGTCTCTCTTGGTACCTTGTCAGCTATCAAGGATGTAGTTTTCCAAAACAGATAATTCTGACAGCGTTAGCCTGGACATTATTTGGGGATGACATCTGTTCTGCTCAGTATCTCTGATAAAGCAATAAATATTTTGAGTGTCATTCCTCAAAATATCATAGCTTTATTGGAAATTCCCACATTTCTCTGCTTTTTTGCTTCTCACACCTATCTTTTAAGTTGTTTTTGTATTCCCATGTAGGTTTAAAAGTTAAAGCTCAAACTCAGTGTTTAGTGTTCCTGTAACCATTCTACCTTTAAATTGTACTGTAAGTGATAAGGGCATTGCCATTTTCCACTCACCCAAACTTTAAATAACAGAGTCCCTTTAACTCCAATTTTTTCTTCCCTGATATCTATTTAGCTACCATTTCCTGTGGTCAATCTTCACCAGATTTATTGCATCTATCCTCTCTGTATAAGTTAATTATTACTTAAAAACAATATTTCATGTGCTGGTTCAGCCCTGGATCATCATTCACCTACTGTTAGCTAGTGGGTCAAAAACTCAGATGACTGGAATGGCTAGGGAAAACCAGACCTCTTTACCTATCTGTTCATTCCAACTCTGCACACAGCACAAAAGTCTCGGATTTTGATAAGATTAAGCCTGCTGCAAGTCCTAATAAAATTTTTGCTTGTTTCTTATTGACTGACATTTCACTCTACAAGGCAAATCACACACTGTATAAGTCAATCCCAGAGACTATATAGGAAGAGACTCCACATAGGTATGGCTACTGGAAAATGTTATTCATCTGGTCGCCCTTATAGCAACGATCAGAAATTCTTTCCTAATTCTCATTCTTATTGCGATAATCCTAGTTCAGATTTTCATGACTGCCTGTTTAATAATCTTCAGGATTTCTATTGTTTCTTTTCCTGCTACCTGTGCCTTCTAATCCATCTGTTATACTTAAAAAGTTCTAATCAAGTTCCTTTCCTGTCTAAAGCAAACAAACAGTACCTTGGTATAGGATTCCAAGAAAAGTGTTTTCTTCTTCCTGACTTTGAGCAATCTCAGTACATCTTTACCACCTGATGCCCATGGTTCTTCCACACCTTAACTTACAATTTTAAAGCATTACTTTCCTCCTTCCCCTTACTCACATTTGATAATTCTATTTTTCTTACTAAAATGGAATTTTACCTGATATTTTTCATTAAAGTCAAACCCATTCTTTGAATCAATTTTTTCTTCCCCTATTCATGTCAGAAATTACTTTTTGTGTCAATAAAATCTTAACACACTTTACTCATGACTCTCTTACCACAATGATCTCACCCTTCACTTTACTATGGTTGGCTTTTGTGTGTGGCTGTATCCCTTCTTATCCTTAACCTCTAGAAGAACTCTACGAGGATCTGACATATCACATATATAATTTAACATTTTTAATGACCATTTGTAAAGAAGAAAAAAATGTACTGAGGTTATTCATGTTAATAATAGATTTTACTTATCTTAATGTCTCTCAGAATATTATTTCAACAAGTAAAAAATTATTGATTTTCATGTTCTAGTTTTATATTAACTCTGAAATACAAGTATATTTTATACTTATGTCATATTTCTGTTCAAATTAGCAACATTTCAATGCTCCATAGATAATTCTTGCTGGTGGCTTTTATAGTGAACATCCCAACTTCAGAAATACGGAAGACATACTGATGTAACACAGAAAATGTCACTTCATAGTCAGACCTGTTTTTATATTTTGCCCTTGTCACTTGCTACAGAAGTTTGGACAATTTGATCAGTCTCTCTAGGCCTTAGTTTCTTCATGTATATGAAATTTTTGAAAAGACAAGATTGAAGTATTATACAATTTCTGACATGGTGTTCATTTATTTATAAAATGAATACATAACCCATAATAACCTCAATGTCTTGCATGATACTTGGAGCTCAGAGTATATGTTAGATAGCCATTTATTGAGCATATTAAACATACTAATCATTTGCTAGGTTCAACATTACATATGGTGTCTACCTTTTAAAAGATCTGTTCAGAATGGTGAACATATAATATTTATTATTTATATAAATTATATATATTTGAAAAGCTGTTACACAGGAGTTATAAACTATGCCTGGGAATATAAGTGTAGGGTTTATAAAGATGTTGCTTCAACTCAATATATGCCAGGTACATAACAATGGTGGAAGAGAATCATAGGAAGAATACCAGGAGGTATGAACTTACATGTAAAACACATGGAACTTTGATTGTCCACATGGTTGGTCCCAGGAAGGACCAAAGGAGAGTGCTGTGAATACTAGAGAAATAATTAGGGAATAATTGGAATAATAACTTTTCCCCAGAGATAGTACTTCCTCATTTTCCCTCATCTTGATAGATGATATTCATCACCAAATATCTATATCTTTAGTGTCTGCATTTCATAATTCTTTAGATTGAATATACCCATAAACGTGTTGCCTCTCACCTTTGAAACATCCTATCTATGCCCTAGTCAAAGTCACCCACCTCTTTCCTGGACTACTATAAAAAGCTTCTAGCTTATCTTCCTTTCTTCATTCTAATACTCCAGTTTCTCATTTCCTCCAAGAGGCAATGATGATTTCCTTTTTAAACACAGCATGCTCTTTCAGCTCTCCTTACAGCATCACTAGCTCTCTTTCTTGATTCATTCTAAGATCTGACCTACCTATCTATTTTCAATTCATTTGCTTTTCCATTTCTCACACATGCTTTAGCCTTGCTAACTTAAAAAAAAAAAAAGTTTCTCTAGTATTCCAAGATTTTTTCACCCATGAGTTTTTGCTTTCTCCTCTATCTAGATTGGTCATTTCCTTGTCTTCAAATGACTACTTATCTTTAATTTTTTAATTCACAACTAAAATCACTCCCTCAGTAATGTTTCACTGACAATCCAGACTGAAATGCTCTGATAGTGACGTTACTCTCTATTTTATTATGCTGTTACTTCATAGTAGTTTTTATTGAAATCTGAAATTATTATCATCCCTATTATTCTCATTACTGATATTATATTTACTTGCATATTTTGTTTTTTTCCTACTAGAATGCAAGCTCTCTTGGAATAGAAAAATGACTGTCTTACTCATCATTATATCCCTTATATTATCCTTAATACTTGGCAAAGGGGAACACTCAATCCTTGTTGAAAGGATGGATAAAATTTTCCCAAATATACTATTAATTAAGGAGGAAAAGTATGTGCATTCCTTGATTTAGTGTTTTACTACACATAAAAGATATTTGGCTATGGGGAGAAAATCATAACAACTACAAATCCTATTATTCCAGCATAAATTCTACTATTCTAGCACAAAATCTACTACTCTAGCCATGTTATTAAGCACTTGCTTTGAAGGGAGGGGGTCTAATTCTCCAATTTATGGGCATTTAAATTTCAAATAGTTTTTAAATTTTAATGCACAAATGTAAATAACTAAAAATTTGTGTGTGGGAAGGAGGATAAGAAAATCAATGTCTTGTTTTTTTTGGAAATTGAAATATTACAAACATTGCAGATAAATAGTTCAAACAAGATTTTGAGTATACCTTGAGTTGTGTCTAATTGTAACTTTCTTTCTATTAGTAAAGCACATCAGAAATAAGATATATTTATAGCTAAATAATATATGAATGAGGACTGTTTATGTATGTCACATGCTAGATATTTGAAAAGGCTAATATTCTTTTAATAAGAACAACATTAAGTTCTAAAAGGTCATTTAAGGTTATTTTCTTGGGAGATCATATGAATGTTCTTCACCTCTTGAGTTAACATTATTATTGATAATCTTTTTCACATTCCAGTATTTGTACTCTAAATATTTATTTATCTTAACATTTACTTTGTCAAATGTGCTCTTTTTACAGGAATATAAATAGTTGCTAGAAAGAACAGTGGCAGCTTCAGAGCAAAATGAAGTTCTTTTTGCTGCTTTCAGCCCTTGGGCTCTGTTGGGCTCAGTATTCCCCAAACACTCAACAGGGAAGGACTTCTATGGTCCACTTGTTTGAGTGGCGCTGGGTTGATATTGCTCAGGAATGTGAGCGATACTTAGCTCCCAATGGATTTGGAGGAGTTCAGGTAAAGATTGTTCACATCATAAATTGCAACATTTACTTGAGGTTATGATAAATGATATAGTAAAATAGCAATCCATTTCTGTGAATCTGAGATAATATTTTACTTCACATATAAGTCCTCTGAAACAGTTTTCTGAGGAAGAAAATAATTAGTATTGGTGGCAACTTTATATTTTGTTTCAGGATAACAGCAGGACATTTTTATTGTGCTGTTAATGTTTTAGAGTGGTTATAAAGTAATGTAGCTGCATGTACAAAGATTCAGCAATAATTTTAGGTTATTAATTTGTTTTAGAGGTTTTAATGATATAAAATAATCTATTATTTGATAATCATTAAGTTCGTTTTGTTTGTAGATCTCACCACCCAATGAAAATATTGTTGTTAACAACCCTTCAAGACCTTTGTGGGAAAGATACCAACCAATTAGCTATAAAATATGCACAAGATCTGGAAATGAAGATGAGTTCAGAAACATTGTGACTAGGTGTAACAATGTTGGTGTAAGTGAATTTAAGTTTCCTTTAAAAATATTATATAGGAAGATAATTTCTTTATTTTTTTTCTCTCTTGAGCAGAAAGTTTCTGGCACATGAATTTTAAAATTTTACTTCATACTTGAGCAGTAACTCAAAATGAACTATTGCTTTATGTTCAACCTTTATAAATATTCCTATATGTTCCATTTATCTACTAAAGAAAAGACCATTTAAAGTTTAAAGAAGAATTTACTTGTAAAGCAAGGCATCAACTTTAAATCCTTATAGCTAAATACATTCCTTATTAAGTGTTAGAAGTTCCAATTACAATAGTTGCTATAATTTTTATGTGACTTATCTACAAGTAAATTCCTGAGTACTCTTCTCAATCATTTTTATTTAATAATAAATAGTCATTTTCACTTTATGGTGAGGAGAGTAATGATAGGCAATATCTATCTTCCTTTCTTCAGATCCTAAGCAGAGTGTAAAAGCTACTTGTTTCTTTTTCCTTGTGATGCACTGAAATTTGAAAAATTAATATATTTTTGTGTGTCAACTGATTCTTACCACCTCAAAAATGACTTTCTTAATAATTATCATAGTTTCTGCTTTTCTCAATTCATCATTTATGTAAATATATGACCAGACAACTAGAATGGTTATCACTCTTCATTTCACATTATTTTACTTTCATGCTTCACTTTTTAGTCTTATTGGAAAATGAAATTATGCAATAATAAAGAAATATTTTAGATTTTAATGAATATTCTGTAAAGTTTAATCAATAATGTGTCAAATTTTTACCTAAAATAAAACTGAAGTAAACCCTTTGCTTTTCAGGTCCAAATTTACGTGGATGCTGTAATTAATCATATGTGTGGTGAAGGGGGAGGTGCAGGAACAAGCAGTACTTGTGGAAGCTATTTCAATGCTGGAAATAGGGAGTTTCCAGCAGTCCCATACTCTGCTTGGGATTTTAATGATGGTAAATGTAAAACCTCAAGTGGCGGCATTGAGAACTATAATGATGCTTATCAGGTAATTTTCTTTTGAAAATAATGATCTGAATAAAGAACTACCTATGCCTTTAATTATGGACATGTAACTTTCTTAAACACTGATTTTAAACAATAGTTTAGATTCCTAGGTAAAATAAGTAACCATGACTGCATAAAAATAAAAAAAAAACTCAATAATCCAAAGCATTCTGCAGTCATGATACTAGGTATAGAACTCAGTGATAAAATACTTGCCTGGTATGTGTAAGGCACTGGGTTTACTCCTCAATTCCAGAAGAATAAATAAATAAATAAATTCCTCCAATCAACTAAAAAGCTCATCTATTCATTTTCTGCCTTCTCCATTTTTATGCTAGAAAATATTTCAAAGTGCTTCCACAGAATAATGCCAATATTCCCAAAGCCCAATTTAAAAAAATGAATTATGGAAATGACTGTTGATGAGTAAATGAATGAATAAATGATCAAATGGATTCTCAGATGAAAGATGATATTTAAAAACAACAACAACAACAACAAAATTTTTACCTCAACAGGTCAGAGATTGTCGTCTGGTTGGTCTTCTTGATCTTGCCCTGGAGAAAGATTATGTGCGCACCCAAATTGCCAATTATATGAACCATCTCATTGATATTGGTGTAGCAGGGTTCAGACTGGATGCTTCTAAGCATATGTGGCCTGGAGACATAAAGGCAGTTTTGGATAAACTGCATAATCTAAACACAAACTGGTTCCCTGGAGGAAGCAGGCCTTTCATTTTCCAGGAGGTACATTCATCTATATACATGCATAAAAACTGTATCATTTCATTCACTAGGAAATAAATTACAGATTTAATTAAATAAGAAATTTCTGTAGGTTAATGGCTGAATCATTGATATACTGTAGTATTCCTAAAATTTTTATTTAGAAATAACCTGTTTAACTTTTTATCAAAGTATGTTCTTTGGAACTACAGAGCACTTATTTAGGCTACAAATCACAGCTATTTACTACCTTCCAGAGACCATTATACAAGACCAAAAAGTACATAGTTGTTGTTCTAAGCCAGTCTGAGTTTGAATCTTCACTGTACAACTACTAGCTATCTAAGTTTATAGTGAAATTAATTTTCCTTTCTGTGAAACAAATTCTTTTTTCATCTAAAGAAAAGGAATAATGAGAAAGTTTATGTTTTTGTTCTTTTTGGAAAATTAAACATATTAATAATTATCGAGCATTGAGAAATATTGATCAGATAGTGAGTTCTGTGATAGTGTGAACTAATGTTTATATAATTATTGTGCAAGACTAAATGAGAGCAGGATTTTCACAGGACCACAGGTTACTTCATCATAGATATTTCTTTCAATATTGTGACATATATTTTATCAAAACAAAATAAGAATCTCAGTGTGATGAAAGCAGTTTTAAGCATTTCAAATAACATAGATGTTTTAGGCTATTTTTATGTTATATTAATTTTTTCATTAAAATACTTTAAAAGGTTTGTACATTAAAATGATATTTTCCCCTGTGTATCAACCAGGTGATTGATCTGAGTGGTGAGGCAATTACAAGTAGTGAGTACTTTGGAAATGGCTGTGTGGCAGAATTCAAGTATGGTGCAAAACTGGGCACAGTCATTCGCAGGTGGAATGGAGAGAAGATGGCTTACTTAAAGTAAATATAATTTGTCATTTTTAGTACTTTACAGATCTATTAGACATACTACTCCAGTATGAGTATCTTCTTAGAACCTTCTTACATAATCAAGAAGTAGATTATTAATAAATGTTATTCTTCTTTAAACCACAATTAATCATCTTTTTAATTTAGAATATCAGTCACAAGGAAGTATTCTGGAAACCAAAACATCACCTAAATATTTTCATCTATCTTTTATTTGAGTACACTAGATTTGAGTAATGTTTCCTTATAATCTATTAAAGCTAGATTATTTTCAGAGGATGCTACCATTTATAAAGTACCTACAATTTGGCCATAACTATGGAATGAGTATGCATTTTCTCAACTCTTTAATTTGAAACATTAAGGTGTTCATTCTAAAGGAATAAAGTGTTGAAGCCTCATTTTAACCAAGTTTGCCTTTCTGTACAATGTGGTATGAATATTAACCCTTCAGAAATCCACATAAAATGCATATCCTGAAACCTTTAAAAGAACCATTTTATGACAAAAATCTTACATATGAATGGATACAAGGAATTCTACATATATACAAAAACAGAATGAATTTATAGATTTGTTAATCTACAAAAACTCTAAATTCTATGGAATAATTAATTAGAGAGTTTATCTAAGGATGCTACATAAAAAGAGATGCAGATTTAGATTACCCTAAACCTATTGTAAAAGAATGAAAATATTTATTTTTTTAATAGGAACTGGGGAGAAGGTTGGGGTTTCATGCCCTCAGACAGAGCTCTAGTCTTTGTGGATAACCATGACAACCAACGAGGACATGGAGCTGGAGGATCATCCATTCTTACATTCTGGGATGCAAGGTAGGAGAAAAACCTCTCTATATGTCTTTAACTCACCTTTCAATGATAGTAATAATAGTCTATTCTATTGTAATATATTTTTATAACTTTTAGGCTGTATAAAATGGCAGTTGGATTTATGCTTGCTCATCCTTATGGATTTACACGAGTAATGTCAAGCTACCGTTGGCAAAGAAACTTTGTGAATGGACAAGTAAATTTTGAATTTGTTCAAAATATCTTTTTCTCAAGCAAAAGTAGGTAATTTTGTTTTAATTTCTCATGAGGTTGTTGCATTCAATATTTATACATCAAGTATTTATTTAAATGGAAACCTAAGACTAATCTCTGATTTTAGTAATGGAAAGGATATTGAATACATAAAATTTATGTTCTCTTTTTTTCAAAGAGTATGAAAACTATTCAGTAATAGGACAGATATCCACACACTAAGAAAGAAAAACTTATGAATAAGAACAAGTTACAGGGTATAAAATATATACTTATAATAAGTACCCAATTTCATAGAGTTGATATGAAGATTACACATGCTAAAACTTATCAAGAACTTAAATCGGTTCCTGTTTTTATTATCAGAAATATAAATATTATGAAAATATTTTTTAAAAAAGTTTTATGGTATGCAAAGAATTGGTTCAGCTGAGTTGAAGTTAAATGAGGAAAATATCTTAAAAGATGAATGAAATGAAATACATTATTGAATTAAAAATTTACAGACTGCTTCAGGATAAGTAAGAATGAGAAAAATATCAGGGGTATGGTAAAAACATAAATCCAAATATCAATTTCAATACTGAACTGAGAAATAGGTTATGAAGATGCTTTAAAAGTTAAGTGAGGGTTTTCTTTCTAACTGAAGATTTCAGATGTAGCATCATTACAGAGACTTTATATCTAAAGTAAATCCTTTTCCTATAATTCAGAAAGATACCTAAAGAACCAGAGTTTAGAAAGATGATAAAAACTCAGTAAAGGTCTATAAAAATACTATATCTGATGTATTCTAAAAAAAAAAAAAACACTGCAGAGACAAGTAGCGGAATCAAATAATTGAGAGGTGTAATGAAGGAAGAAAAAGTTGTGTCTCTGTGTGTGTTTATGTGTTTGTGTTAAAAATCTGTTTTGTTTAAATTAAGGATGTTAATGATTGGGTTGGACCACCAAATAATAATGGAGTGACTAAAGAAGTAACTATTAATCCAGACACTACTTGTGGCAATGACTGGGTCTGTGAGCATCGATGGCGCCAAATAAGGTAAGAGTAATACATATCCTCTAACACTTTCTTTAACATTTTACTTTAAAATGTTTGAGTTTAAGGATATCAACATTTTGTATGATCCTGTGCTTTTAGAAACATGGTTATTTTCCGAAATGTGGTTGATGGCCAGCCTTTTCAAAACTGGTGGGATAATGGTAGCAACCAAGTGGCTTTTGGAAGAGGAAACAAAGGATTCATTGTCTTTAATAATGATGACTGGTAAGTGAAAATCAATTTTAAATAATTTTTACACTGTTATGTTCTAGTTTTATTCTATTCCTGTTCATTTACTTTTTTTATATCTTAAAAATCCTTTAAGTCAGGGAATCAAAAAAAATAAGAAATCAGAAAAGTAAAGAAAAAAAATAATGATGGCATTTATTTTCCCCCTATTTTTATAAGGGTTTTTGTTTGAATTAGTGCTTTCTTATGCATCCATGCAATATTGTGTACTAAATATTATGCATATTATGCTAATATTACATGAGCCACTAAATATACCAACAGTTAATATAAGTATGGCAAAATCTCTAAAATAATGCGGCTTTTAGTCTTAGTAATTGATTATCTTTTTTTTAAGATTATTTTTTAGGTGTAGATGGACACAACACAATGCCTTTCTATTTTTATGTGGTGCTGAGGATTGAACCCAGGTCCCTCCTGTGCTAGGCGTGCGGTCTGCCGCTGAGCCACAATCCCAACTCTATTGAATATCTTTATGTAGCTCTGTATATCAACTACTCCTCTATCTGCTCCTTTGGTATATATTCTTCACTTTTTAGCTCTCAGGGACAAGTACTATTTTTTTAACTGTATGTGTGAGAAATATATCTTATGGCCAATGACTTTCCTCAGTAGTTTTTTAGTTTTACTTCTAAAGCTTCTCATTGCTGGCCTTTCTTTAGTGATACTGATAGCCTATTTTGTAGTCTAATGAGTCTTTCATATGGAGAACTACAGCCAGAAGAACTCTGCCAGCTGTGGAATGTCTCAGTCCCAGCCCAACTTCTGCTCATGTTTATCCCAGGTTAGCTTAAAGTTATATTTTATTGGCCAAAAATAAATAAGTAAGTAATGTGTCTTTTTTTTTTCCCAAAAGAGCCTATGGCTAGTTCTTTAATATCTGTGTTTTCCAGATAGAAGAACTGAAATAAATTTATACAAGATAGTTTTCTATTCCAAGATATATAGTTCTTCATAAAAGTGCTAAAATATTTTTACTTCTATTTCTAATTACTTTTGGTCTCTGGAAAAAATATTTTTTGAATAAAAATTCCAATTTTAATTCTTTAAAGCAATCAGTATTTTTATAAATTCACAAAAAGACAAGTAGAAAATATTTATATTTACCACAGGCAGTACTTTTATCTAAGGGCAGCAATTCCTGTAGATCTTCACTGCTATTCTTCAACCTTTATGGTCTGGTAATAGTCACCACTGACTAGGAATGGATAGGTGTTCTGTATGATTACATTGTACTGAGAGTGCTGTTCACATCCACTGGAAAGATCGCTGTGTTTCCATTTTCTTCTTATTGAGATCTTGACTGCTTAAAGTTCTATTGCACAAAAACTAAGCTGTTCATTTATTTTAGAGAGAATCTGAATTCTTATATTTGATTGTAATGAATTTAACTTAGATATCAAATTTTGTTTTATAGGTCATTGTCAACAACTTTGCAAACTGGTCTTCCTGGTGGCACATATTGTGATGTCATTTCTGGAGATAAAATTAATGGAGATTGCACAGGAATTAAAGTCTATGTTTCCAGTGATGGCAAGGCTCAGATTTCTATTAGTAACTCTGCTGAAGACCCATTCATTGCAATTCATGCTGATTCAAAGTTGTAAAATTTAATTAAATGCAAATACACAGCATTATCAAGTGTCCTTTTTTATTGTGTGTGTATATATATATATATATATATATATATATATATATATATTAGTTTTCATAATCCTTTAATTTTATTATAAGTTGTATGTCATCAACTTGAAAAGATCAAGCATTAAAAAATCACATGACTTATATGTATAATTATAAGAAAACTACAGGCAAGGTGTTATTGTTTTAGAAGACATACTTTAACTTACATGTCAAGGGAATTTCTAAGAACTCACAAAGGCATTTTGACAAATACATTTATTTTCATTGACACCATTTGTCCACTATGTATCTCTTATTTCTGAGATATAGTCTGAAATTCTGTCTACAATTTACAGATATAGTCTGAAATTCTGTCTATAATTCTCTCACAGAGTCTTTCTGTCAATTAGAAAGAGCTGGTTTAATGGTGATTCACATAGTGAGATAGCTCAATTGGATGGTTTTCACAATACAGAAGTGATTTTATAATTTACAGAGTTAAAAATAGAAGAGACTGGGGCTCAGTGGTCGAACAATTGCCTAGCATGTGTGAGGCACTGGGTTCATTTCTCAGCATCACATATAAATAAATGAATAAAATAAAGGTCCACCAACATCTAAAAAAAAGTTAAAAAAAAATAGAAGGGACTTCAATTGCATACTCTATAATTTTTAATATTTTTGAGCCCACAGGAACATTCTACTCCTTTCCTTATAGTCTTCTCTCACTTTCTTTTTTTTAATTTTGTTTTAGCTGTAGTTGAACACAATCCCTTTTTATTTTATTTATATATTTTCATGTGGTGCTGAGGATCAAACCCATCGCCTGGCACATGCTAGATGATCTGAGCCACAACCCCTGACCTCTTTTCATTTTCTTTCAGTGTTTTGACTTGCTGTCACATGGCTTTTCATTCCTGCTCCAACCTCTAACATGGATGTTCAATTAAGGCTTTCGTGACACTATATTCTCCAGATTTTCTTTGTAATCCTCTAGTTGTTTATTCCCCATTGTCTTAAAATTTAACATAGAATGTCTTATGGCATTTACCTAGATCTTTGTATAACTCAGTTGTTTTATAATGCTTAAGTGAGAAGATAGAAGAAATAAATTGAAAACTCTTCTTTTCATCTATAAATTTATCTGTCTCTGCCATGAAACAGATTTATAGTGCATTTGTTACAACTTCAGCCCAATTCATCTTGTGCTCCAATTTTTTGCAATTTCTGTGACTATTATGATACAGAACACACACACACAAACACATATACACACAAACACACAATTTTCATGAAGCAAGTTAATTATTTACAGAGAGGCAGCAAGGGGCAACAGACACCTAGCATAGCCATTCTCCTAAGGCTCAGGAAAGCTGCACAGGGTAGATGAGTCTCATCAGCATGTGTCTTATTTGTTCTAAAGCAGAGGGCAAAAGGATGGCTTCCCTACATTGAATAACCCTGGGATTCACAAGATATTCTGGGCTAACGTGTAGAAGGCCGTCTGGTTCTTGGAGGGACAAAAGCACTTTGGTCTGTTATTGCTAATTCCCATTTCTCCTTATTTCAGGATGTTGTTCTTGATAACTAAAAGTGTAAAAGGGAGACCAACTGGCTGGACCACAACATCCTCAAGGATAGTCATTCATTTGCCCATAGAATTTTCTTTTCTTTTCTTTTCATTTTTTTAGAGATAGAGACAGAATTTTTTTTTAATATTTATTTTATTTTTTTGTTAGTTTTCGGCAGACACAACAACATCTTTTGTTTGTATGTGGTGCTGAGGATCGAACCCGGGCCACACGCATGCCAGGAGAGCACGCTACTGCTTGAGCCACATCTCCAGCCCCAAGGATTTTCTTCTTTTCTCTTTCATGATAAAAAACAAAACAAAACAAAACAAAAACAATACCACATTCTTCCAAAGGTCATTCCATCCACCTGTGTCAATGGTCTTGCCTTTTTTAACCTCTCTGTTGTAGCTGTCTTTTCCTTCCTTCCTCATTAGTCTCCTTAGATTATATCCACTATAGTCTTTCTACTAAAAAAAAAATCCATGCTTTTAGCTAGGTTCAGTAGTGTACACCCATAATCCCAACTACTTGCAAGTTAAGGCAGGAAGATCAAAATGTCCATATAAGTTTAGGCAACTTAGCAAGACCTTATCTCAAAAGCAGCTGAGGATGTAGCCTAGTGGCAGAGTACTTGCCTATCATGCACAAGACCCTTGGTTCAATTCCAGTAGTACAAATTAAAATGGATAACTAAATAAGTCCATTCTTTTGATTTTATATGGTTTGTCTTCCAAGGGCCATGTGTTGGTCTTGGTCCCCATTTGGTGATGTGAGAGGCAATGGGACCTTCATTTTGTAAAGCCTAGTGGGAGTTGGTTAGGTCATTGAGGGTGCTATCACCTTAATGGGTTAAGGAAATTCTCTGGGAACTTGGTTAGTTCTCAAAAGTGAGTTGTTGCAAAAGAGTAAGTCTGACTTCTGAATCCCTCTTTGGCTTCTTGTCTTATTATGTGATCCCTTTATATTTGTTCCCACCATGATGCCATTCACAATGAGACCCTCACCAGAGGCCAAACAAATGGGACCACCCAGTCTTGGTCTCTTGGCATCTAAAACTGAGAGTAAATAAACCTCTTTTCTATGTTTTTATGTTTTACACAGTATCAACATCATTTCTCATCTCTCCACTATTTTCCATCGTCAGTAAATCCACCTTATTTTGTCTTTCCTATCATCTGTAACATTTATGCTATTAGTCTTATGTTATTCTCTATTCTTATTGTATTCTACTTCAAAGCCATATTCAATATGGTGGATCACTCTCTCTTCCTTTGGTTGGTATGATCTATTCATCATTCAAATCTTAGTTAAATGGCTGGCCTATGGATTAGGTCAGATCCCCTTATTTCTTTCATGACTGCCAACATCATCCTTCTTATTACTCATTAGTATTATGGAAAATGCCTATTTTGCTCTTTATTGAATCCTTATTCTCAGTATAGCATCCAGAACATATAATGTGTGAATTCTATAATTATTTGTAAAATGAATTAATATAATGAAAGAGAATAAAATAAGAAATATATCAATTTTTGAGAAGAAAAAAAACTAGTAGAGATATAATCTTGAAATGAAGATGGTTTTCTCATGCTCCCCTCAATTCTTCCCAAATTTAATTAATTCCTGATTAGCTCTGATTGCCACTGGGATTATAGGTGCCTGGCTGTACTTTTTCATCTTCTATATTTTGAACATTTTCATTTTAAGTTTTGCATAACATATTTTTACTTTATTTCATGTCAACATTCCTCATCAGTCTACTTAATCATGAAATTACAGGTTTTTTTTTTCTTATTCTTTTGCACTCCTCAGTGTATCATTTAACCTCTGGTTTCATTTCACCTTTGTCAACCAGCATTATGAAGTGTTTTTTAAAAATAATAACACCATAATATCATGTCATTATGTACAATTTCTATATTTGCATATACTTTTATCTCCTTTAATTAGCAAAAGATAAATTTGCTGGTTATAGTACCAGACCATATTGAACTTTTACAAAATATGGTACTTATCTTTGGTATTCAGGGTTGCATAAGACATTTTAGTGAACCTCTTTTTTTCTGCATACCTCTTTATACTAGGCTCCTGGTACCTGTAGGGACTGCTCAATTGATCTTTTACATTTTTTATTTTATTTTGGCAGACTCGGGATCTGTCAAAATATGAATCTGTTCTCATGGTAGTTGAGCTTTTCAGCTGGCATATGCAAAGTAGTTTCAATTGGTTATTGCTTTGATTATTGTTTCTCTTCTACTAGTTTTTTATCTTTTTTTCATCAGCAATAAGATTAGTTCTTTCATTTCCTTGTTTATGCCATGTATCTCTGCATTCTCAAAGAACTTTTGATTTTTAATCCTCCACCTCACAAATCCCATCCTCTTCATTTTTGTCCTGACCTACATCCAATCCAGGCTGGAATATTACTCTGCTACTTTACTTTTGGATGCTTTATTACCTTTTCTTTCTTTCTTTCTTTCTTTCTTTCTTTCTTTCTTTCTTTCTTTCTTTCTTTTCTTTTCTATTCTTTTCTTTCATCACATCCTATGGTACTCTAGTTTGTCAGTTTCTCTTGAGAGTTTTCTGATCTGGTTTCTTTGAAATTATGTTTTCTTGCATTCTATTTAGATTTATTTTTAATCTCCCTCAGTCTTCTATTCAATAATTTCCTGATTAGTTTCAGATATATCTTCTCCATTTATGTCTTCATGCTGATGTTTCTACCCCTGAAATTGCTGTTTTTCCACAGATTTTCTCTCCCTTCTCTTCCTTGAATGCAGTAGAATATGGAAAGCTTTCTCCAACAGATCCACTTTGTGATTTGCCCATGATGCTATGTCTTACATAAGTGATGGTTCAATTGCATTCTCAGATTGATGGCTGGAGAGTAAATTACTGTGCAGAAATCCACAGTCCATAGCTAATCTCCAAAGGAAAATTTATCTGGTTCAATGTTGCTTCAGTGGGTTTCCTCCTTTCTTCCACTTGTTTAATTTCTCTGAGTTGAAAAACTTTGCACTCAAAACCCATCATTGCTGAGGTTTTTCCATGATCTTTGTGTCAATTTTCTTTTCTCTTCTACATCTGATCAATTTATTAGACTAGCATTTTTAATGTTGCTATTTGAGTCTTCACATTTATTTGTATCTTCCCAGGTATTGGTGAGAAACTGAGAAATGCTCAATTCAAAACTTCTGAGAAGAGGTTATCTAAAACTTAGATAGGAATCCCCAAACTCTTGTCTCTCAAGAAGTTCTTCCTTTTTAATACTTACCCTTAGTCTTCTATAATATAGTGTTTAAATATCATACTATATTTTTTAGTGTATTGGTGTAGGCTGAATTGTGCCCCCACCCTGCTCCAATTCATGTGTTGATGTTTGAAATGCTCAGTACCTCAAAATATGGCTTTAATTGGAGATAGGTATTTTTGATTGTTTGTTTTTACATTGCTGTGGCTTGAACCCAGACCCCCAGACAGGCCAGGTAAGAATTCAACCACTATGTTACAACCTCAATTTCATGTTAGGGTTTTTAAAGAGGTAACTAAGTTAAAATGGGATCATTAGTGTATACTTTAGACCAATATGACTAGAGTCCATGTAAGAAGAGGAAATTTGGACACAGACAGGTACAGAGAGAAGACACAGGAAGACTCAGGGAAAATGAGGTCATCTACTAGCCAAGGAGAGGGGCCTCAGTAGAAACCCAACAAATACCCTCATATTAGAGTCTCAGCCTCCAAAATTTGAGAAAAAGTTTTCTGTTGCTCAAGCCACCCAGACTATGGATCTCTGATACAGCTGCCCTAGAATCTAATATATCCTTTTACTCCCCGATACCGTCAGATGACTGTCGGAGACTCTCATCTCCTTTAGGGCCTTTCCCCTCTCCCATCATCCTCACTCTAGCTGATAACCCCTCCCACACACACATGCACTTGTAATTTCACTGAAAAACAGAATAAATCAGAAAAGAACATCCACAGACACCCACTACTCTTTCTGCCATAGACCATGGCTCACACATGGAACAAATATCGGACACATACAAAATCTGAAGCCTTTGCATTTTCTGTCCCCACTGCTAATGCTCTCTTCCCTGAGATATCTACCAGCTAATCTACTTCCCTCCTTTAAGAAATTACTCATTCACCACCTCTACAAGTTTCAGTCTGACCAAGTTATTTAAAATTACCATTCATTTCCCAACCCCAAACTCACCCTTACCCTGATTAACTTTTCCACAGCATATGATAGTCTACATTTATGAATGTGTTATGTTTGTTATTTATTGTTTGATCCAAATATGCAGAAATATATGTTTATTTTTTCACAGATATAACTCATGTACCCTAGATCAGAGACCTAAGATATTTTGAATAAATGTTTATTAAACAAGGTAATACATTGAATATCTTTAAACAATAAGAACTTTCCTCACCCCAATCTCTCTGTAGTGTCTGAGGCCTTCTAGTAAATGTAAAGAGTTTAAAACATAAATAAAAAGATTTGACGTGATAGTGAAGGGTTACAGGAACTCCAGTGTAACTTGTCTTCAGAATTCCCAATGAGAAATTCTTGTGCATTACCATTTGATAAATCTATCTTAAATGAATCCATGTATCTATATCTATTCTTTAATTAGAAAAAGAAAAAGAACTTTCTGAGTAAAGTTCAACTCTGGAGCCTCAGCAAGGGGTCCGTTTTGATGTAGTCTCACAACTTACTAGAGAATTCACATCTACCATCGACTTATGAAGTGTTTGATCCTGAAACAATTCAGTGTGTCTGAGTCTCCAGTACCTTTGGCTTTTTGCCCAGTTTCAATCAAAGCAACATTTTTATTATCAAGCGGTTTCTTTCTGTCCCTTTGATGTAGCTTTAGCTTGTTAAACACAGGCTCGGTTCTTTGCTTTCCATCAAACTTTTTCTCAGCTTGATTTGTAAAAGTACATGGTATTTTTAGGCCCTACTCTCCCTTTCACTTGCCTTGTCAACTCTCATAATTGCCAGCAGAATTCAGGTAAGTTTCAGGATGCAGAAAAGAAGGGCAGGTGTTGCTCAAAAACCAACACATTGATTCTGGAATCTGGCCAGAGTGACCAGTTGTCACGTCTACTTTCTCAGCAGGAAATGAAATGAAGAACAATGACCATCAAACACTCTTCGTTCTTACAAGTAAGGCTTCAGAAAATTGCTTGTTGAGTCTCTTTGCAAACTTTTGGAATCCTTTAAGATCTCTACCTCAATATTGCTAATAATAATAATATGTTACAGAGGCAATGTTCAACTGAAGTTTAAGACTACCCACCCTCTCACTAATGTGCTTATTAATACCAATATTTATATTTTTAAAAAATATAATAATAATACATTACTTAACTATAATTAGCAGAGATGTTACTTGCCCTGATGTGGTCTGGCTCTAAATAGATTTTAGGAAAAAATGATCAAGCCTCTTTAGTTGTTGAGACCCACATTAGATTCTAACCTCTCTATGAAAAAGAAAAAAAGAAAGAAAGAAAGAAAAGTCTGAATTTTCTCCTCTAGATTCTCAAACTCCTCAAAGGAAGCAGCTCAATAAACATGGAATCAACAAATGGATAATAAATGAATGAACAAAACAACTCTCAAGGAATAATTTTCAGCTCTTCATCCACATCTCCCCCATGCATGGAAATATGAACTCTGCATCAGGCTGCTCAGTAAAGATGCCTACACTTCTATGTTGCACATTTGAGTCTTTCCCTAATTTCCATTTGTTATAAATCTTGACTTCGTGCTTGGTATAATCTTCCTGTTGTTGAAGTCTGGCTTGGTCATCCTCCCATGTAAACCAAAATGGTAGCCTTGACTTTCTGCTCCTTGACTTTTTTAACTCCTCCCTGAGGCATATTAAAATCTCAAAATCAGCCAGACAGAGAAGAAAAGACAGGTTCTTAAAGATTCCAGGGAAGATTTTCTTTGAGGTTTTTCTCAATTATTTTTTTCTTTTCCCCAAAGACAAAAACTATCAAGCGAACAAAAACAACCTTGGCTTTGCATCATGGGGAAATACCAAAATTTACTATAGGATCTGAATGTCCATCTTGCTCTCATCTTACAGGGAACTTTAAGGATTCACTTGACAGAGAAAACTGATGCCTCAATTATAGCAGATTAGGATCTCACTCTGTGTCCTTGATGAATGATATTAAATATGTAAGTAGCTTCGTGCATATTTTAAAGCATTATAAATATAGCAATGTAATTTTTTTTTTCTTTTTTCTTTTAGTTTGAGGACAATTCGCAAGATCCTTCGAAAGAAGTGTCAAAAAGTCATTATAGTTATAGGACCAAGTCTGAGCAAGTCTTATCAAGAATGCAGACTTAGGGCTGGGGATGCGGCTCAAGCGGTAGTGCGCTCGCCTGGCATGCGTGCGGCCCGGGTTCGATCCTCAGCACCACATACAAAGATGTTGTGTCCGCCTAGAACTAAAAAAAATAAATAAATACTGAAATTCTCTCTCTCTCTCCCTCTCTGTCTTTCTCACTCTCTCTTAAAAAAATGCAGACTTAGAGCAAAGTGTTTATCTCTATTAGTTCCAACATCACAACAAAACGATCATGCACAAATAAACCATTATATCAGACAGAATGGTCCACCCAAAGATAAAAGAGATTTTAACAGATTTCTGGAAGACAGAAACAGAGTGAAAGCCTGTTGACAGATTGAAAGCTGCCATGCAAAATACTCAGAGGAGGCTGATAGCAAAGGAGAGAGTTGATCTGTGAAGGCTGACTCCAGAGAAGCTCCAGACTCATGTCGGCCCATACAAAGGTAGAGAGGAAGAAAAAGGAGCATGATAAAAAGATGGCTTCAGAACTAGTGTCTTACACTTGAAATCTCCTTCATTCTCCTCCCAGGGCAGTCCAGTTACACCCTGTAAACATCTGAAAAACCCAGAAAGATTTACCAAATTACCATTGGAATTTAAAACGAATGGCATGGTTTCTGAACTCCAGAGGAAAGCCCCGCCCACTCTAGTTTGTTGGAGGTCTCCTTCAGACTCATCTCTTCCCAAGCCCATCTACTAGTGATGGAGGAAATGGTCCATAACCAGGCAATCAGGCAATCCCAATTCACAGCATTCATCATTCTTTGAAGGGAATTGCTATAAATATTTTTCCCAATAACTACTGTTAAATAATTCATCATAGTTCATCTTGATCAATTACATTAAGATATTAAAATAGTTTGCACTTCATCACTTATTTGTTATTGCACACATTTTAACATATCTCAAAAGCATCTTTTACATTGTGCTTTGTACAAGACAGAGTCTTCCAAATAAACAGGAGAGACATCAAAAGCATCATAATATTGGGCTGAGCGTTTACCAATGAGAGTGTCACAAAATAAAAACTTATTGAATATCTTAGTATCCAACTGAATTGTCTGATATTACTCAAAACAAAAAATTTTTGAATACCAAAAACAACCTGTATAACCATGTATTAAATACCTATATAATACCTTCACAGATGACTTAATAAAACTCAAGGTCCATACTTTAAGGAAGGCATTTCTGAAGATTTATTATAGTAAATATAGCTCAGGGGTATTGGATTAAGGTTAAACCATGTTGAATTCCTTCTCAACTATTCACTACTTGCAAAACTTGGGCAGGATTCTTCAGTGTTATAGCATCTGTTTCTTAAACATCCAAATGGGGATTACTAGTCAGTTTTTGTTTACAAACAATGGAGATCAACTCAGGCTAATTTAAACAGAAAAGGAATGTAATCAAAGGCAATTGGATTGCTCACAGCCTAAAGAGTAGTCCCCTTATAAGCTCATAAAAAGGTCATAAGTCAGGGGAGGTTAGATAACACAGGAATGCTCTGCTGAAGACATCACTGTGCAGACAAACCCTGCATCTCTGAATCATTACCCAAGCAGAACCATCTGGTTACCCTACCCAGGGATCCTAGAGAATGAACACAATGGGCCGATATTTTTTTTTAACACGTACCACATAGCTAGCACTTTTCACAACTCCCATGAATGATAAGTCTCATCACACAAAGTACTTTTATCAATTAACTAATGAGACTGTTCATTTTAATCAACTCACTGATGAGGTCTTGTTATGATTAGCCACATTACACAGTTTAGGAGACCTAAGATGTTAAATAACTTGCCAAAGCTGGTGAGGGAAGGCTAGAATGGAAATCCTCTTTTTACAATCATTCCATATCTTCTGTGGCAATTAATAAACCAATTCCACAGATTATCAAGGTGTCCTGAAAGAAGTATCTGCTCAGTAATTATGTGATAATTCTAGTTTCCTTCAAAGTTTTGTGAACCTGATCATCAAATTTTTTTCAATAGTTTGCTAAAGTATTTATTCTTTAAAAATAGAGGCTGGGCTCTTATATTATGAATGAACAGCTAGAGTGTCTCCCTGATACAATGATGTGTGTAGACACAAGTTTCAAATGATACAGAAACAAGAATAAAATTAAGAAAGGTCTTTAGCAGAACGCTTCCCGTCCGTTTAACATCATGGCATTCAGAGAAAAAATAGTACTTGTACAGCAAAGTAGTGAAACCCACCTGGATTTGCTGATTTTTCCAAGATTTCCTGGCCTCTCCTGATGAGGGAGGGAATCAGTACCTCAGGACCCCAACACCCACTTAGAGCAAGTCAGTGTGAGTGATGAGCAGCACTATGTGCCTTAGAGAACACTCTTAGATATCAATAATTAATATTATGTTCTAGCAAAATGTTCTATTTCCTCTTTTTTTAAAAAAACATCACCAAGAGATTACTAATCAAACTCTTTGAACCTTCTGCTTGTTTCATGTTTATGGATTTTCAGATACATGCAAGTAATATTTTGTATTTATAGATTTATACTCTATAAATATTTTATTTATAGATTAGGCCTTAAATATTAACATAGAGTTTATTAAAACGAGAACAGTTCACTCAAGGCCGATGCCCTGGATGTTGCTCTCTGTTATGGAGTGTCTTCCTCTATCTCTCTGTGGCATCTTCACACTCCTGGTGGTACACAGCAGCTCACAGAATGCAGAGTGGAAAATAATGATTCATGTAAATTATCCTCTCTGACTCCCTTTACTGCTGTGCCCCACTGTACTAACCTATTCAGAATTGCCCAAATATGCCATGCTTTCTTCACCTCTGGCCTTAGCACATATGCTAAGCCAGAAAAACCTTATATCTATCCTTGAAACTACAATTACCCCAGAAGGGGTAATTCAGAATCCTGGGCAAGCCACACCTTTGTTTGACCACCTGAGTAACCAACACTCCCTAGAAAAGGGTCACTCAAGAGAATTTACCCCACTGAGACTCTGGTACAGTCCTCCTCACATTTCCCTGTTGAACATTAAGTATCTTTGTAACAGATGAGCTTTTCCCATGACAAAGTAAAGTGGAGATAGGAAAGTCAAGCAATACAATAAAATTAATTTTAAGAAGACAAACTGCTGTTAATGAGACTACCAAAATCAAATTACTTTAATAAAAATGTAAAGGAAAAAAAAAAAACTTTGATGCTTCAAAAATAAATCTCTACCATTAGTTTGGATATTTTAGGCAAAATATTAATTGTACTCTTTCAAAAATTTCTCTTCATATGAAAATCACTGGGGTAAAAGCTATTTTCTAACCTTTTTGACACTAAGAGGGAGAGAAGACAGCCACGTCCTGAGAGTCCTAAGCCATTAAACATGCAAGTGAAAACATAAGTGTGCGCCTGGGCAAAAGGGCTACTTTCTTAAAGTCTCAAATGACTCTAGCCCAGTTCTGATTGAATTAGAGTGAGATGTTTCTTTCCTCGAGTAAGGAAGGATCATTAATTATTATTATTATTATTATTATTATTATTATTATTATTAGTAGTAGTAGTAGTAGTAGTAGTAGTAATAGTAATAGTAGTAGTAGTAGTAGTAGTAGTAGTAGTAGTAATTATGCATCAAGAAGCTCTCTGGACAGCCCCAGTTCTAGAAGTGCAGTTCTTACCTCATGACATGCTCTTGCAGCATTTGGGATCTACATAATCACCTGTGAGCATCTTCATATCTTCCAGAATGTCATGGGCTGAGCTTCTCTGCAGAGCTTGTCCCAGCACGGCCAGCTGCTGTAACCATTGATTCTGCCGATAGAAGACATCTGAGAGGCATCTGAGGGACAAGTTCGGCAACAAAAGAAACTTTCACACATGATGGGATAAGATGTGACAAACAATATTAATTTTGTGTATTGCTGTTATACTCATTCATCACTACACAACCTTTATATATTTAATAGGCAATTTCAGAGACTCTACCCTGAATTTTTTTTTTTCTGAATCATTATTTTAGGAGCAAAAGCATAATAATGACAAAAAATCTTACTTCTGGACCATCTCTTATCTAAATTTTTAAATTTTCCACTTCAAGTTTTCTAGCAGGATCTTCAAACTTGTTCAAAATGCTCCTTGGTACAGCCACAGCCTCTGCTTCACCACCCAACCCTCAGTGCTGTGGGTTTCTCTCACCTGGAGGGTCCATTGTGCCTGGATATTTCTATCTACATCCTGAGCTGGGCACAAGGCTTATCTTACCAGGCCTTTGGTGCTGAGGATTTTATCCTCAGGACCTCTCTGAATGTTGTATTCTAAAGCAGATAACCTAGTTGGAGTTGTTTGTCATGAAATAAATTTATGTATATTTTGGATCTATAGGAACCAAGCAAGTCCACCAACAGGCTACTTGGGTTTATTGGACAAATTGTGCCACATTTTATATACATAGAGGTAGAGATAGTAAGAACATGTGACTACAGAATAGTGAGGGAAACCCTACAAACTTCTTTAAAACCATTCTAATTTCTACAGATGTTTCTGTAAGATGTCTTTGTTCAATAGCTGTGAGTGTGCATAAGTGTTGTACTCTTTCTCACTGTAAACACTCTCCCCTATATGCCATCCACATTCATGGCTTCAGCTATTGCTAGTAAAAAATAATCACAATTATATATCTCCATCTCACAGAACTCGCCTTGTCTCTTCAGTATCTTCTCAAACTCAAAACGTCTGAGGTGAACACGTGACATGTCATCTGCTGCTTGCTCATCCCTTGGGGCAGGTGTGGAATTATGCAAAGACCTGGGCTCCTTCAAGTGTTTTCCCAACATTCACAGAGTAATATACAACAGAGACGCAAGACTCACCCTTTTTCCTACCCTTTCACTTCCATGTCCAATCTACCATCAAGCCCTAAACCATCATTCCCATCTCCTTTAACATTGTGATAGTCCAAACCATGTAGGATTCTGAATATGATGTTTCCCATGGTGAGAGGCTAAAGCTGGAAATGATTGGGAATGTAAAATTAAATTTTACCCACATTCTAAAAGCCAGAAAGTATGTGGGTGCCAGATACCTTTACAGGGTATATTAAAAAATCTCAAAACCAGATGGAACCTTCAGCCATTAGCCTATCATGTGCTGCAAATCTATATAAGCAGATGATTAGGAGGAAGGAATAATTCCATGACAATAGTGGAAATCATCATTAGAAGAGAGTTCTGTGATTTTGGGGATCCACTAGTAAGATCCACTGACTTTTTTATTTGTTTGTTTTTTGGTACTAGGGATTGAACACAGGGGTGCTTAACCACTGAGCCACATTCCCAGTACCCAACCCCACCCCCGTTTGAGACAGGGTCTCATTAAGTTTCTTAGGGTCTTGCTAAGTTGCTAAGACTGGTCTCAAATTTGCAATCCTCCTGCCTCCGTCTCTTGAGTCACTGGGATTACAGGTGTCTGCACCACAGCATTCAGCCCCACTGACACTATTACTACACCAGAATGTCAGGTGAAGTGGACTCCAAGATTTTATTCCTTGTAGGGATTATAAAATGGCTTCTTATTGACTATTTCCTAATAGACCTGTTTATAAGCATCTTATGACCATTCAAGTGAAGAGGAAAACTAACTGGAAAGAGATGTCAATTTGGAGATGCATACCAGAAACAGCTTGACTTCCCACATTTGCTTGGGCCCATATGAGTAAGTGTCCCTTGGGTCCAGCAGACACCATGGCAGTTACTCTGGTGTGAGTCATCTAGCCAGGACCTTGTGCAGGAGGACTGGCTGCTCAGCAAGGAAGAGCCAGCAACAAGAAGGTTCTAGTGAGACAGGAGAGTAGGAGAAAGAACAGGGAAGTACCTGGGCCAGGAGGAGGCCCCTACAGCACTACAGAAAGACCCCACAGGTGTACTTCATAAAGAAGGCATTTGGAAGGCAGTCCCTAAAGGGATATCTTCAGCCCATTAGAATTAACCAGACAGACAGTGATGGTCAGGAGAGAATGATCATCATGAACCAAAAGAAAAGGCATTTGACCTCTTCTCCCTTAATCCCTTCTTGGCAATGTCAGCATACCAACGGGTGAAGGGATAGCAGAAGGGAGAGAAGGTACTGAGAAGCACAGGGTACCCTGCCATTACCAGAGAGTTCCTGGTAGAGAGGAGGAGAATCTGAAAGTGAACATGAGGATGGAGTTTTGATCTGGTCCAACGTGGACTGCACTGGGTCTTAAGTGTGGAGTAAGTAATCTATTTACATGTCGTGGGGTCCGGGGGGATGGGAAAACAAGATCTGGCAGAGTCTATCTGGAAGAAGTAAGAGGAGAAAACAAGAGTGTTCTCTTTTGTAGTATTTATGCCAATGAAGTATAAGCCTTTAATAAATTAGATATAAAACTACTATTCTCTTTCAACTAGACCACTGTGCTAAACCACTGTTCAGGGTTGTCCACTGTAAAATGATCTCCTCAAATATAATCTTAAAAAAAAGTATATCAAATCATGTCAGCACCCCACAAACACACTTCTAATTAAAACTCTTCCATTTTTAAGACTCATTATTTTAAAAACTGAGACAAAATCTTGAATTTTGTGTATGAAAAACTGCAATGTTTCAAAACCCAACCTGACCTCCCAAACTTAATATTGTCCAAGATGTCCTCATCAGCCATTTAGTCCAGCCTTCTTTCAGACCCTGTACCTGTCAAAGTTCCAACTTTCTGGAACAGTCTTCTCATATTTTTAAAGAAAGAACAATACATTAAGTTATTAGAATTCAGAGGAAATATTAAATCAGTTTAATTTGTCTTATATTTCAATTTGGACCCATCTGAATTTTACAGACATAACAGCCAACCCACCCAACACCCAGACAGCACATGGAGAACCATTCATATTTCTCTAGAACCACTGGCTAGCAGAAATTGTCAAGGCTCAGTGGCATTTTGTGTTTGGGAATACTGAAGCAATATCAATACTAGATTAAGTTATTCTTATTGTGAAATTGGCTGTCCACTTCTGAGAATATCATTTGAAAAATAACCTAATATTTTTAAGGTTATTCTTAATGTGAGTCAAAAATTTCCAAGTGGCAGCTCCAGCCTGGATAACATTTCTTTTTTTCCAGAAAGAACTTCTCAATTTTTCAACCCCAGAATATCATCCTCAATCTATATCATGGATCATAAACTAAGGCACTAAAGTAAAAACCAAACCTTATGTATACATCAGAGGTTCAGCCTGGTTCAAATAGTGTCAAGGTTTAAAAAAAAAGAAAAGAAAAAGTCAGTACTCTTTGGAATGAAAGTGCTCTAATCCCTTCCTATAATATATATTATACATCATATATATTATATATATAACTAATATATATATATATATATATATATATATATATATATATATATTAGTTGTGGATGAACCTTTATCACCTTTATTTTTATTTATTTTTATTTTTACAAGGTGCTGAGAATCAAACTCAGTGCCTCACACATGCTAGGCAAGTGCTCTATCACTGAGCTACAACCCCAGACCCTTCCAAGAATCTTTGATTTAAACCTGTGATAGGAACACTGTGGGCACAGTAACACCATATAAATGAAAACATATTTAAAGCAAAGGTTTCCAAAAGTCAGATTTATGCAATCCTCTATCTTTATCTAAAAAAGTATATGTAATCTTATTTAAATACTAACTACCATCATAAGAATTATGGTTTAGATTTGGCAGTAATGACTTTTTAAAATTAATTTCTATTAAGCCTAGGAAGGCTAATAATTAAGATTAAGTTTATACAAAAAATGGCTAGTTGCTTCTCAATTTTTCCCAGCTGGAATTTGTAAACAAGAGTCCCCCTCCCCACAAAAAAAATGACTATCCCATTATTATTCATGAGTCTCATATTATGTGACTTTATCAATATAATTTGTAAAAAGAAAACTGTGTTTTCATAGTTATTACTGTATAAAGTTATTAAATAATGCAAACAAAACCTTAAGATAATAATGGCATGCTTTCTTGCTTTTACCAATAGTCTACCATTGGAGCCAGCAAATCTATCCAAATAATATGGGGAGGATTGGGGAGAAGAAATGGTTGGCACCACGGCCCTTGGTAGAAGAGTATGATATCCATGGCTTATTGTCGGGAAGCTGTTATCTCTGAGTTTTGATAATGGTGATGAGTTTGTTCTGAATCACCCACATTCCTGCCCAGATGTTCTATGACTAAGCACTTAATTTTCAATAAGTGCATTCCAGCAAAACAAACAATACAGCATGAGATATTTATATCAATTTGTAAATGTTTATGAAAATAAACAAAGTATCAAATTGCTATAATTTCTAAACCATCTCTTATAAATATGAATAGATTCACTCCACAAAGCGATGAAAGCCATTATTATGTTTTTTAGCCCTAATAACTAAAGACCTCCCCTCCCCAGCAGGGACTACAAGTCACCCATAGCTTAAAAGAACAGTTTTATGTTACCAGTCACTGGGGTCAATCTACTGGTATATTTTAGAGCCTTACAGATTTTCTTCTCTTCATCCTACAAATCAGGAAACAGAAAGGGCTTCCCAAGTTGTCTGCATGCTTGGCCGCTGTGTAGACTTTGGGATAAAGCCTTCTCGTCATTTTAGGCTAATGGCTTCCTTTCCAAGGCAACTTGTTCAAAGACAGAGTCAGGATGGTGAGGGATTTTTCACAGGATAGTGGTATGTTCTAACAATGAGACCAAGAGACAGCAGATTCATTGGGAAAAAAAATTATAACCCTTCTCTACATAAGTCATAAATACTCTTATAAATACAACTATAACTTAAATGTTGCTCGAGAACAAAGACTCACTGTTTTCTAAAGGTGAGGATAGAAAGAATAGAAACTGAGGCAACAAACAGAGTCCCATTTGGGAATTAAAACTAATAAATAGAGAACATAGCCAGTGTTGAATATTTATGGAAATCCAAAATATTAGGCAAAGCTAGGTCACATGACTTTTGACAGACTCTTACAACCAAAAGAAATGCCTCTTTTCTGGAAAGTCACACCGAAGAAACCCTAGTCCTAGTCTCACTACAGATGTTCACAATTATTGATAAGGCTTGCTGAAACTCAGGAAGGAAAAACAGTAAAGATAGAGAAACCAAGAGGAACAGTTCAGAAATTATTATAAGAAAGTCAGTGTAAACCTCAATGGCATTATTTAAGAGCCTCCTTTAGAAGGTGTATTGGGATGTGTAAGTTCACTTGCTATTTATTTTTATTTTTTTAATGGTGATGGTACTGGGGATTGAACCCAGGGACTTGTGTATTCCAGGCAAGCACTCTACCACTGAGCTACATCCCCAGACCCCTCACTTGATCTTTAATTTTAAAAAATTCAGTCCTGTGCATTCTAACAGGAAGTTCTCCTCAAATACATATTCCTTTCCCTTGTCCTTTTTCATTTATATTCATTGTTCAGTAAAGAGAGAGACTGTACAAGTCAAAAGTCATGAAAGCTTTAGCCTACTTAATACCACTAACAGATGTATGGTAACCTGCAAGTACCTGATTATTTAATAATAGACCTTGGAACCAGGAAGCTTATCTTTGAAAAAAAAATGTGGCTTTATTTAGAATGCTAGACATATTCTGGGTAGTTAATTCCTATTCCTACATTATCTTTTTATTTTGTCAAATAGAATATGCAAAGAAAACATGCCATTAAAGAGATTTGTAAAAAGCATTTTTAAAGAGAAGGCATTTTCACATCTGAATTTGGAAAGATCCTTTCAAAGGCTATAGAGAGAGTGGCTTTGAGTTTGAAGATGACAAGATCAATGAAAAGGCTATTTCAATGGACTGAAGCAAAGAGAAAGGACTTCCCTTTTCATCCACGCCTTCACCCTCCACACCACCACCCTCCCACCATGCCCAGTACAAATTGCAGTGGAAGGCAGACAGATAATCCATGTGGTTCAGATAGACATCTAGAGTGACCAGTTAGAGTGGTGAAGAACTGAAGTGCTAGAACTGAGCAGTGAGCACTTTTTAAATGGGGGCAGTGAGGGTCTCCCGGGGGCAACTGTAGGTAGAAGGTAAGCACCTGAGGACAGAAGAAGCCAATGTGGAAAGCAACATCCCAGACAAGCAGTGGGCAGGAAGAATCACTGCAAGTGGGAATGGAGGAGGAACTGCAAAAAGGAGTCCCTGATGCAGCAGTCAGCAAAAAGCACAGCATCATGATGATCCCACAGGCAGGTGTGGGATGGGGGAACTGGGAACCTTTTTTTGGCTCAAAACATGGAATAATCTCAGTCCACCAGACCCACCCATACTCACAGGAAAATTACAAAACACAACTGATATCAAAGATAATTGGTTTCTGTATTATTGTCTAATGAGCTTGATCTGTTTCATTGCCTACTCCAATTATGCAGATAATTGGGAATCCACTAAGACTCTCTCTCCACTCTTTCCTGGTTTCACATTTTATTAATCTTCAAGCACTCCCAATGTCTTGAACATTTAGGATTTCATCACCACACAAAAATTCTAATCTTTATTTTTAAAGTTGCCAAATGAGACTCTTGACATCAGTTCACATGGCAACTTCTTCTGGATGTTGTAAAAGTCGCTTGGAGAAGGCGCTGACTGGGAACACCACCAGCACAGCAGGAAGGACGGCTCCATGTGCCTCTCAGACACGGAGTAAAATGGACTCCAGAGAACTGTGTGCCACACAGAACAGCACAGGAGAGCACTGTCACATGAAAAGGGGACCAGGATCTACACAGAAAATAAATCTCAGCAGGGACAATGCTTATTTACCTTTTCTCTCAGGCTCTTTCCTGTCCTAAAAATTATAAAGAACCAAGGGCTGGGATTGTGGCTCAGCGGTAGAGTGCTCGCTTGGCATGTGTGAGGCCCTGGGCTCGATCCTCAGCACCACCTAAAAATAAAGGTATTGTGTTCAACTACAACTTAAAAGCAAATATTAAAAAAAAAAACTATAAAGAACAAGACTATGAATGTTTCCTATAAAGGTCTCCATATTCTAATGTAAGCACATTAGTAGCAAATATGTTTTTATTGGGGTAAGATAGATATATAGCATAATATTTGCCATTTTAAACTGTTTTTATTTTTAAGATACAGAAAGATGTAAAAAGTGTAGATCTTGGGTGGGGGTGTAGCTCAGTGGTGGAGTACTTGCCTAGCATGGGCGAGGCACTGATTCAATCCTCAGTACCACATAAATAAATAAAATAAAAGTATTATGTTTTTCTATAAGTAAAAAAAAAGTATTTAAAAAGCTCTTAGTGGGATTTCATATTATGTTTGGATACATTATCCATAGTGTAATAATTAAATATTTATCTCCCCATATACATACCATTTATTTATGGTCAAAGCATTCAAAGTCCTTTCTCTTAGCTTTTTGACACATACTGAGTATTGTTGTAATCTATCACACTACCAGAACAAAGTTCTTTCCCCTATTTAACTGGAACTTAGGTCTGCTGATCAGCTTTTCCCCATCCTTCCCCCTCCGCTATCTTCCTCACCCTCTAGAAACCACCATCCTACTCTCAACTACAACGCGATAGACTTTTCCTATTCCACTTATAAGTGAGAGTGCGGGTACCCATCTTTCTATGCCTGGCATTTTTCACTCAACATAAGGATCTCATCCACGTTGTCACAAGTGACAAGATTTAATGCTTTTTTGTGGCCAAATAGGATTCCATCCTGTGTATGAATCATGGCTCTCTCATTCCTTCTTCAGCTGATGGACACTTGAGTTGTTTCCATTTCCTGGATATCGTGAATAGCGCTGCAATAACCGTAAGAGCACAGGTGTTTCTTCAACACCCTGATTTCACCTCCTTCAGCTGTATTCCCAGCCGTGGGATTGTTGGAGTCATAATTTTTGAGGCACCTCGATTCTGTTTCCTGTAATGGCAGCACTAATATACATTTCCACCACAGTGTGCAGGAGCTCCTTTTGACACGTCCTCTGCCCAATTCTTTAGTCTTTTCACCACTAACCACATTCCAGAGGCTGAGATATTCTCTCATGGTGGTTTTGATTTTCATTTCCCTGATGATGAGTGATGGTTGACCATTCTCATGCACCTGGTGGCCATTTGTATGTTCTCTTTTGTGACGTGTTTACTTTAGTCTAGGGCTTATTTTTTAATAAGGTTATTTGTGGTTTTTTTTTCTATGAAGGTTTTTAATTCCTTATATATTCTTGTTTTTTGAATAGTTTGCAAGCATTTTCTCCCACTGAACAGGTTCCTCTGTGGATCACTTTCTTTCTTTGCAGAAGTTGTGATGTAATCCCATCCCATTTGTTAATTGGGTTTTTTTTCCTCCTATGGTTTCAGACTTGTACAAAAACTCCTTGCTATCCCTGCATCCTGAAGCATTTCCCTGCATCTTCTCCTAATAGCTCATTATTTGGGGTCTTACAGTTTAAGTCCCTAATCTATTTTGAGTTGATTTTTGTACCTGCTGAGAGATTTCATTCTTTCTCAAGTGGATATCCAATCTCCCAGCACCCTTTATTGAAAAGACTGTCTTTTCTCTAGGGCAAATTCTCATCACTCTGTCAAAACTCCTTTGGCTGTAGATGCAAGGCTTCACTTCCAGCCTCTGTTCTGCTCCGATGGTCTGTGTATCTGTCTTTATGCCCAAACCATGCGGTCTTGAGGACTACAGTTTTGTAAAATGTTTTGAAGTCAGGTAGTTTAACACCTGCTGCATTTTACACCTAAAGTAATTATTCTCAGGTAAGGTTTTACTGCAGCCATTTTGCAACTGTTTTCTAGTTTTATTGTACTTTCTTACTGTCTTCTTTGTGGTTAAATGATTTACTTTTCAAATAGCTTAAGGATGCCATCTGATCCGCTTAAGTTTATACAACACAAATTAAAAAAAAAAAAAGCCTGTCTGAAGACTTCATTCCCTCTCCACATTCATTGTCATATTCTCATTTTCTTTTTTTTTCAAAGTGTAAAAGTTGGTCTTCATTTTTGGGGAGCTACTGTGCATGACAACACAAAAATTAGTGGTCATCCTTTAAAACTAAGTAAACAAATTCTAAAAATATGATATGCAGTTCTTTGGAAGTAACCTGTAATTAGGCATCCAGTGATTTGAACACATTAAATTCTGTTTTCTATAGAGAGATGTGCAGATAACCTATTCCTAATACAGTTTTAAGATAAAGCACACTCCAAAGAATTTTTTTTTGTTTTTATTATTTATTCACCATTAAACTATATTAGTTTGGTATTTCATAATTTCCTATTTTGTACTACTGTAGAATAAGAAATTAGTAATGGATAAATATACCATGTCTAAATTATATTTAATAGTGGAAAGACTATTAAACACCTTTTTCTCATTTTTGTAACCCCATTCCATTAAAAATTCTAAAATAAGGAGTAATGGAAGCTTTTCTGTTTTCTAAAATGAGAGTCACTTAGGAAAAGGACGGCCAATTTATTCTTAAGTTTTTCATCTCATCTGTTTTGAACAGCCATGCTTACCAACAAGGCTTTCCCACTCAAAGCATTGAAATAGAGCAGCCGGAAATGGAGAGATCTACGATATGAACTCAGGAGGGGTGGCTCTTCTTCCAGCTCCTTCTGCAGGATTAAATTGATACTTACCCTGAAAAACACACAGGGGAATGCTGCCTTCCCCAATCAGCACTCACATAGGTGGTGGTTGTAATGAGCAAGGTGAAAGAATTGTCTCAGCCCAAGCTTTGGAAGGTGAGACTAATCTTTTTTTGCTAAGATAATAGTTTAAAATGTAAACATTTATGGATAGATTGTAAACATTTTTGGTCCCCAAACCCTAATGATGCTTTTTACTAACAATTCTCCAAGTAATAATAGAAACTAGCTAACAACTCCAAAAACACACGAGAAAATTCTTCTTGACCACATATATATACATCTTGACACCCTGGGTAGGATATATTCACAATAACAAACCAAACAAGCGCGAACAATGCAAACACAAACTTAGAGCAATGTTTGCTTTTGCTCCTAGAAGAAACGGATATCTAATCTGAATCTGAGGACTGAGCCCGCCCAACAGAATGTGGAAACACAAAGCCACTATCCAGCAATGTTGTAAGGTTACTGCAAGGACTGAGTGCAGTGCATGACGTACTCAGCAGGTCACCTCACTGTGCCCAGGAGAACTGTAACACTTAATTGAACTCTAACTAATAAATTGGACTATAGCACTCAGGGAGCTCTATCACTACATATTTTTTTTAGACATGATCAAATTCCAGTGCAAGCCATAGGGAGCAAGATAAGATGACTCTCAAGCATGAGCACTTCCCTGGCTTACTACCTCTTAATTGCAAAGACAAGGACATTTAAGTGACCAAAAGGGTTCTGCTCTTAGTTAACAGTGGTGGATCCAGGGAAGTCCAAAGGGATTTATGGGCATGCACACACACATGCTCTTTACAAACAAATCTGAGAGCATGTGGCTGAGATAAGGAATCTCTGTCAAAAAGGAAAGCTTTGAACTTTCTATCATACATCACCTAAGAGTTCTCATTTGCTATAAAAAGCAAGTTAAACCTCAGTGATTCTAGGCACCAATCATACACAAATACTAACATCTTTTCTTGATAAGTTGGCATAGATATCTCCAACAGGAATGTACCTACATGTATTTGCAGTTGTTTTAGTTACAACAACAGATATGGTAATGAGCATGCTAACCCATGCCTTTTACTATACCCTGTTCAATTTTGTATTTCATGTAAATAACCCTAGGCCTAACGTTAAAGAGTTATTTTAATCCATCTTCTCCGGCTTCCAAGAGAAAAGAACCTCCTCTTCAATATGTAAATTAAAAATGCAAGAGTACTTTTTCACATTAAGACAGGAAATTTGATAGTTTTCCTAGAAATCAACAACCTTCCTGGAACTCCAAAGAAACAGTTCATGGTTAATTTTCACCTAAGATAGTTACTTTATCACATGTCCAACTCTCCAATGATAATTTTTCCAGATTCTTGCATCTCTATTCACCATAGTGTCTTAATTCCTCAGAACATGGTTAAAATAAGGTTGTGCTACCTTCCTTGTATGACTGACAGAACATGAGATTGGTTCAAGACTGGAAAATGGGCTCATCTGGGTCAGACTTTGGTGTAAGGAACAATGCTAACTAGACTTTATGAAACACAGTTCAATAATCTATTATAGCATAAGCATCCATCCCAAGATACAATTACTTAAAATCACAATTATCATGGATTTAGTTCACAAATCTGAAATGCGGGCAGGGCTGAGTTCTTTTCCACAGTGTCTTGAGGTCTGGGTCTTGGTTGAGTCAGATGTCAGGGTGGGGTCTGAGCAGGACTGGCATACTTCCATGTGGTTTCTTCATATGATCTCTACAAGCAGCTTCAGCTTCCCCACAGCACTGAAGTAACTGAATTTCTTACCTGGATGCTTGGAACTCGAAGCAGTAGAATCCTCCAGTCCTTTAATAAGGCATGCTCAGAATTGACTGTGTGTCACTTTTGTCCTACTTTATTAGTCAAGTGAGTAATTAAGCCAGCCCAGATTCAAGGGAGAGTCAGAACACTTTTCTTTGAGCATAGTAAAAAGTATAAGGCATTTTTTTAGCTATGATAGTCAATGGATTCCAACAGCACTCAGATCACCCTAATGGAAGAGAGTTCTCTAACAACCCTGCCGTACACCTTAAATTCAAAATCATTGCAGACGCTAAAGACAAAGCCCTGTCTTCCTCCCTCAACAGGGAGCTGTCCTCTGTTTGAGAAACAGTTGTTGGCTTGCTGTTAAGTTCTGACAGAAAGCAAACACGTGACAATCCGACACCTAATGATAAGTAACACACCATCAAGTGAGTGGTATCTGCCCCACCCACTGCAGAGTTCTGAGGCAGGTCTTGAACACACAGTAACATGGGTGGGGGGTCCACATTCTCAGGATGCCTGTTCCTGCTGCCTATTGTGCAGCCTCAGCAAATGTCTGGGGCTTGTTCAGAAGTCCCCCTGACTAGTTGACAAGAAAAAGAATCTCAGGCCTGGTTGACATACTGTTTTCTGTTACATTCTGGCACCACACAGAGCTGGATTGTCAGGAGTCTATATTTTTCATTTATGGTGGTCCTGAAGGACAATCAGACTGGAATGCCTTCAAGAGGAAGAACTTCAAGCACAATATTCACTGGAGTGTAGTCTACAGTAAATGATTCTTTGAAAGGGAGGAAGGATTGCAGATACATGACTGGAGCTCAGGCGGAGTGTCTGTTGCTCAGGAGGTCATATTGGGTGTCTCCTAGCACGCCCACATGCAATTGTACAAATGAAAACGGTAATTCTCCCCCCTATTTCAGACAGGATTATCAAGGTTTAAACCTCTCATGAATAAAGTTTAAGTAACTTGTGAACTTAAGAAACTGTCCAGGAAAGATATTGGCTGAAAGCCAAGGAAATAGGAAATGAGTATTTAGGGAAGAAATGTTTGTATATCAAATATGGCCTCATGATGAGCTGAACGTATGAGCATTGTCATGGTGGCTCACATTGTCTTCAATACTCTGTTATGCTCTTATTTTCAAGTGATGCCTTTCATTTTGTATTTTCCCTTTGACCTACCCATAATCTTAGGATGTGCAGATAATGATTTGTGAGTACCAAGATTACAGAATATCAAGATGCTGCTGAGTTATGGAATAAAAAAAAGGAATGAACATCTCATAAAAATGAATGGAAGAACTGGTGAGACTGGGTTCTATCACTTTCAGAGAGCTGTTTTGATTGTGTTGGTACTAGGAATGGATTCATTGTGTTAAACAGTGGTACCTTGGAGTTACAATGAGTTTATCTGGAACTTCAAACATTGGAAGATGAGTGGGGTGAATGTTGTAAAGCAAATGAATGCAGTGGGCAGAGACTGTATTGATTCCCTCAATATCTGTTCCAGATGTCACTTCCTGCTCAGAGTCCACTTTCCTGTATCTCAGTGACTGGAAATAGGATTAACATACCAAAGGAGAAAAAACATTATTTCAATAGATGCAAAAAAATACCAACCTTTATAAGTCAATTTATATTCATCGTTGTTTAAAAACTCTTAGCCAGTAAGAAGTAGAACTTAAGTTCCCTACCCTTATGAAAAAATTTGCCAACCATGGCAGCAAGAATCATATCACATGTCAAAATACAGACGTAATCCTATACCATTTATGATATTCCAAACTCACACCAAAAAGAAAAACAAGAGAAGAAATGAGATATAAATAATAAATAAACCAGAAAAATACATCATTGCTTTCAAGTGATACTTTTGTCTACCAAGAAAATAATAATCATGAAAACAACTATAGCACTCGTTAGCACTTTCATTACTAATCAAGTGCTTTAGTGTTTGATTTATCTATTTTAAATAATGAATATAGACCATTAAAAAAGCTACATTCTTTACCAAAAAAAAATTTATTGGATAAAATGTGTAATTTTTTAAAAGTCCAGAAAGTAGTCACATATGAGTATAAACGTATACTAAAATACTTTTCCTGTAAATGTTGAAATCTAAAAGGAAATTGTGAAAGAAAAAAAAAACAAGTTACCAAGAGAAATAAATGGATAAAAACCTAGAAACAACAAAAAATGATGGATAAGCTCATATGGGGAAAATTAGAAAATAATATTGAAACAAAAATGTTAATTTCCCTGGAGGGAGAATTCAATATGATTTATATTCTGTTTTTCTGCAAGATTATAGACAAATCAATATAATTCAAATGAATACACCAATAAGATTTTTACTAAAAATTGACAAGTTGACTATAAAATGCACATAAAAAAGTAAATGTAGCTGGGCATGGTGGCACATGCCTATAATCCCAGGGCTCAGGAGGCTGAGACAGGAGGATCGAGAGTTCAAAGCCAGCCACAACAAAAGTGAGGCACTAAGCAACTCAGTGAGACCCTGTCTCTAAATAAAATACAAAATAGGGCTGGGGATGTGGCTCAGTGGTTAAGTTCTCCTGAGTTCAATCCTCGGTGCCCCACCTCCAAAAAAAAGTAAATGTATAAAAATAATGAAGAAGTTAAATGACAACAAAAGGAGGGGTCAAGACTACTTTTAAAACTGTAGTAATGGAAAACGTTTTATTATTCCACAAGGATAGACAAATATCTCAATGGAGATAATTTTGGAAATAATGGAAACAAAAACCAAAAATAAGCCTGTACATAAATAAAAACTTGATATATCCTAGTGGCAGCTTCATATCTAAGACAGATGGAAAAATAAAATATAATCCCCAGTGGATTAAATAAACAAGTAAGAAAAACAGGCCAAGTAGCTTAAAAACACTTCGAAGAAAATATAGGAAAATATCTTGATATCTGGATAAGAAGAAATGTCTTAAATAAGTTATAGGAAACTTTGATCACAAAATTAGCATGTTCCACATGACAAGTGTAGTTATAAATAAGGTTAAAAAAACAAGCAATAGACAGGGAAAGATATTTGAGACACATGTAACGAGAAACTACTTTTCAGAGGATAAAGAGCGTACTACAGGGATACTGCCACATCTATGTTCATAGCAGCACAATTCACAATAGCTACACTGTGGAACCAACCCAGATGCCCTTCAATAGATGAATGGATTAAAAAAAATGTGGCATTTATATACCATGGAGTATTATGCAGCACTAAAAATGACAAAATCATGGAATTTGCAGGGAAATGGATGGCACTAGAGCAGATTATGCTAAGTGAAGCTAGCCAATCCCTAAAAAACAAATCCAAATGTCTTCTTTGATATAATGAGAGCAGCTAAGAACAGAGCAGGGAGGAAGAACAGGAGGATAAGATTAACATTAAACAGAGACATGAGGTGGGAGGGAAAAGGAGAGAAAAGGGAAATTGCATGGAAATGGAAGGAGACCCTCATTGTTATACAAAATTACATATAAGCGGTTGTGAGGGGAATGGGAAAATAAACAAGGAGAGAAATGAATTACAGTAGATGGGGTAGAGAGAGAAGATGGGAGGGGAGGGGAGGGGGGATAGTTGAGGATAGGAAAGGTAGCAGAATACAACAGTCACTAATAGGACATTATGTAAAAATGTGGATGTGTAACCGATGTGATTCTGCAATCTGTATTTGGGGTAAAAATGGGAGTTCATAACCCACTTGAATCTAATGTATGAAATATGATATGTCAAGAGCTCTGTAATGTTTTGAACAACCAATAATAAAAAAAAAGAGAAAAAAAAGAATTCCTACGTAGCCCCACACAGTGGCACACACCTGCAATCTCAGTGACTCAGGAGGCTGAGGCAAGAGGATCATGAGTTCAAAGCCAGACTCAGCAACTTAGCAAGGACCTTGTCTCAAAATAAAAAGGACTGGTGTTGTGGCTCAGTGGAAAGTGTACCTGGGTTCACTCTCCAGTACTGAAAAAAAAAATTATATGCACAAAGTAATAGACATGCATGGTGTTTGAACAGGAACTCACTGACAAGCGATTCAAATGGGCAGCAAAGGAATTCCCAGCTCATCTGCAGTCTGGCTGGGTTCGTGTAACTGGCTTTAGGCCAATGGGATGTGGGCAGAAGTACAGAAGTGTTGAATGCCATTGTGGTTCTGGTTCTGGGGAAAAAAAAAACTAAATGGAGGAGAGGAGGAGGAGTAAGGGGGGCGGGGAAGGAGGGCAAAGAGGAAAGAGGATAAAGGCAAGGGGAAAGAAGAAGGAAGAGAACCCAAAAGAGTTTTCACCATCTGTGATCCTCCAGCTCTCTCCTTCCCCTGCTACAGAAAAAGTAAAGGCAACACATTCACAGCCCCAGCACAGCTAAAAGCTAAAGGAGGACCACTTTCCCCTCTTTCTTATCACCAGATCATACAAAGATTGAGAGTTCGGGGTTTATTCCCGCAGCAGAGCCTAACCCCAATCTGACTCACATGCCACTCAGTTTGGTTTAGCCACAGTTTGTACCTCCCAGTTAGTGACAGCTCCATCCCTTGACATGTTAAAAAACAAGATGTCATGCCATTTCTACCTCCTCTTTTTCTTTCATATCCAATATCCATACCATCTGGGAATCTTGGGGCTCTGCCTGTTCAGAAGATATCCAGAACATAACTTTATCTCCTAGTGATCACCATGAACCATTTGGGTTGTTACTTACAGTGGACTAAAAATTATTTTCCATGCTTCCTTATTCATTTACCTGTAGCCTAATCTCAATGAAAGATCTACAGTAATTCTCCCAAAATATATGTTAGAATTTCTGTGACACAGTATTGTCAGTGGAGTAGTTGTTTTACATCCTCCAAACTTCTCCTGAAAACCAAATAGAAAATCATGATAGCTAAAGACAGCAAGGAACACAGACCGCAGAGTATGGGTGGATGTTGGTGACAGACCAGCAATAGCCATGGGACATGCACAAGAACAACATTTGTGTGACAAAACAGTATGAAGTGAAAATAACCAAATAGCAAGCACAAGTTACCAGTAACTGTGCACCCCAAGAAGGAACTGGCCCTGAGAGGAGAAGAAAATTTTGGGAAGAAAATCTGAGCACAATCGGTGAAACTGGAAGAACATGCTCATAGGCTCAGGATTGTAGGTAAAGGCCAGAGTCACACAGATCTGGAGAAGGCAGAAATGAATGGGCTGGTTCTAGCTCAGTAGAATCTTACTGCTTCAGAAGGCCAGTGCCTCCTGCCACCAGGAAAAACATAACTGAGCATGAAAAGAAGTGGTATTTGAGATGCCCAGAGAGAAATCCCAAAAAGTCCTTCAAAATAAAATGCTTTATGACAGGTCTTGTCCTGCAAAAATGTAGCTCTATGTGAGGACGGATGTGCGCATTTGCTCCACATGGCCTCCAGTTTACCATCCAAATGTAGCCCATGGCATTATGCTATAAGTCTTAACTATCCACAGCAAAATTATATTTTTATAAAAGATTTCAGCACATAAAGGAAAGTATCCTTTACTATTAATGGGGAAATAAAAACAGGACAAACAAAGCAGTAAATAGAAAGCCTGATGCTGAGAGCACAGCTCTGGGAGAAGGGCTGTGGACCCCAGGAATAGGAGGCAGGAAATCCTTCTCAGTCATGCAGCCCAGAGAGATGAACAAGTGGCCCAGAGAAGTGAACAAGTGTCCAGGAGGGAGAAGACACATTGTGAATCTGTCTCTGCAAAAACAAAAAGAAATTCTTACACCATGCTAGGGGGGGGGGGGGAAATCTACCTTGGCCTTCCCGTTTCTGAATAATCCAAGAAAGTCTGCCTTACTTTGTTCTTCATTAAAACAAAAGGAGCAAAAACTAAACTAAAATAAAAATAGACTTTCAAACACCATGGGAAATTATTACAAGGAAATCATGAATGAGGCCTTAATGACATTAAGACAAACAATGAGAATTCACCAGAAGAATGAGGTCATGGAACAGATGAAAACTACAATGTAATATTTATGTATTAGAGAAGAATTAAAGCTTTGATAAAACAACACAAAAACCAGAAAAACTCACAACAAATTAATAGATACCAGTTACAACTAAGCAGAAAGCAAGCAATATTTCATAAAAGACTAAGCAAGAGAGAGGAGCAAAGAGACACCAGAAAAGACACGGGGAGGCAAATAGGAATAAGAAAGAAGAGAATTGGAAAAAAATCAAACAGAAATTTCTAAAAATGGCTTTGATGATTTAGGAATTATGTGTATGGTGGGCAGAATAATGGTCCCCCCAAAGCTGTCTACATTCTAATCCCCAAATCCCATCAATATGCTGCCTTGCTTGGCAAAAGGACTTCACAGACATGATTGTTGTTCAGATGAGGAGGTTGCCCTGTATCATCTGGGTAGGTGAAATATAATCCCAGGGTTGCCTACAGGCAGTGGAGTCAGAGTCAGGATGGGAGGTCCTAAGCCACCTAATGCAGACAGCCACAAGAGGCTGTAAAGGACTGAGAAACTGACTCTCACACAGCTCAGCCAACCCATTTGAGATTGACTTCCAAAATCGTAGGATAACAAACTTGTGTTGTTTAAAGCCACTAAGTTCATAGTAATTTTTAAATCTTTTTAAAATTTTTATTTATTGGTTCTAATCAGTTATACATGAGAACAGAATGCTCTTTGATTCATTGTACACAAATGGAGCACAATTTTTCACTTCTCTGGTTGTACAAGGAGTAGGGTCACACCATTTGTGCAATCATATATCTACCTAGGGTATGATGTCCATCTCATTCCACCATCTTTTTTCCTACCCTCATCCCTCCTCCCAATCTAAAGTTCTTCCACTCATCCTATGCCCCCCCCATTATGGATTAGCATCCACTTATCAGAGAGAACATTCCATCTTTGCTTTTGGGGGATTGGTTTACTTCTCCAATTCCATCCATTTACCTGCATTCCATCCATTCACTTTATTCTCTTTTATTGCTGAGTAATAGACCATTGTGGTGTGTGTGTGTGTATATGTGTGTGTGTGTGTGTATACACACACACACATCACAGTTTCTTTATCCATTCATCTACTGAAGGACATTTAGGTTGATTTCACAGTAGGTCATAGTAATTTATTGCATACAGCAGCAATAGGAAATTTTAAAAAATGTGTCAGAAGATAGGGTATAGAGAACAAATACACACATAATGAAAGTCTTCAAGGAAGAAAGTCAAAGAACAGAAAAGAACAAATATTTAAAACTGTATTTGAAAAATGTTTCCTGAAATAAACTACTAAAATAGCATAGTGTGGACCTGGGAAAAATGACCAAAAATTATGAACATCGAGCCATATCCTAAGGAAAAATTATTGTACTTTTTTTTTTAAAGAAAGAGTGAGAGAGGAGAGAGAGAGAGAGAGAGAGAGAGAGAGAGAATTTTTTTAATATTTATTTTTTAGTTATCGGCAGACACAACATCTTTGTTTGTACGTGGTGCTACCACTTGAGCCACATCCCCAGCCCCAATTATTGTACTTTTAAGATAAATTTAAAAGTTCCCTTTGGTATCCAGGCAAGAAGCAAAATTTACTTATAAGGGAATAATTATCAGAATAATATGAGAATTCTCAAAGCAACATTTATGTTAGGAAAAGAATGCAGCAATTTTTTAAAAAGAGTTTAATGGGAAGAGAATGTGGGATAAGAGGTTTATGCCCAGGCAAGCTTTCTTTTTATTTTTTTCAAAATAAAATCCACAGCCATCTATAAATATTGAAGAATATCAATCTTATACTCACTTCCTGGAAAACCTATGAAAAAATGAGTTTTATACACACAATGTTTGTAGAAGGTGTAGCCAGTATTAACTTAGTGGGACTAAGACTAAAAGATGGAAATGATGGTGAAAAAAATAATATGCAACTTTCAGATATTCAAACACTAACATTAGCAAAAACTACAAGACAGAAATAATGGCAGATGGGATATACTTTTCACATATGAATTAACAGGAAGTAGAACAATATTGCTGAAAGCTAGCAAATAAAGCAATAGAAGCCTAAGTATATTTAAGGCTTAAAGTATATTTAAGACTTAATTATCTGAAATTAGTGAATGAGGTAATAGAAGCATACATAGTTTCTGATGTAAAGATCAACAATAACACAATGCTAGATATTCAACTTGAATAGTGAGGGAAAAGTGAGGAATCAACTGCAGTCTTGTTTGTAACAGAATACCAACAAATAGTATCCAAACAAAAGAGGTGACTATGGATTTTTTTCCCCTAAAATGGTGCAAATTAAACTGTAAGATCTAAAAGTCAAATTCACTAAACACCAAAAGAAATACATATAGAAAAGACAAACATGCAACTTAAAGAACTGAACTTGAAACACTAAATGATATTGGAAATATACTATAAAACAGTACAATGAACAGATCAAAAATATCAGCCACTAAGAAAATGCAAACTTGTTTAAATTTCTAAAATATTTAAATTGTTAATACTGCAAAACACTATTCTTTATCAGATATTAAAACATACAAAGATGTGAAAAGCAATAAAAATGAAGTAATCTCAACATCTCGGGGTAGAATAAAGCCAAAAAAAATCTTAACAAATCAAATAAAGGTCACTTTTAATATTAAAAGCTATATTTAAAAAAATGCATGGCACATTAATACCTATCTACCAAAAAACACAACAGTCAACCCCCCCCCCAAAGTACACTAGAGGTAAAATCTCTGATGAGTTTCATCATCCTAGAGGAGATTTACTTATTCTTGAAATTCATATAAAATGAAATCAGTTGGGTCAGGCTGCCTTTTCTCAATATAATATTTTTTAATTTGTCCATGTTTATGTTGTAGGTATCAATATCATGTACACATTTTATTACAAATATAATTTGTTTATTTCAATTTTTTAACATGAAGTAAAGTGGAGGTCAAGGTGGTGTGGTTCTTTTTTAAATATTTTCCCCTACATGAATACCTGGCAAGGCAGTGTTGAAAAGACACTCCTTTCCTCCCTGGATTCACAGTGGCCACTCTGTTGAAACTGAACTGTAAAAGAGTGGATCTGTTTCTGGATTGTCTCTATTCTTGTCATTAACTATTGACTATTCTTCAGCAGATACCAAAATGTCTCAGATATTGAATTGTTATAAGAATATAACAATTCATATGATATAATTGTTATAAATTGAATCATATATTCTTAAGCCTTTCATTTTTTTTCTTCTTCTTCAAGATTGGTTCGTCTATTCTAGGTTCTTCAGATTTTCATATGAAACTTACTAAAAATTTCATTAGATACAATTACTTTTCTAAAACTGACTTTATGTGCTTGGATCTTACCAAATACACTTATTAATTCTTTTACTTGGAGTTTTGTTTTGTCTTTTTGTTTTGATTTCTTAAAATTTACCATGTTCACAATCATGTTATCTGTAAATTATACAATATTGTTTCTTTTTTTCTAATATTTATGCCTTGTGTTTCTTTTTTATCAATGATTGCACTAAATAAAACCTCTAGTATAATACTGAGTAGAACTGGTAGGAGTCAACTTTCTTGCCTGTTCTTGATCTTAGGGGGAAAACATTTAGTATTTCACCTTTAAATATAATACTTTCTGTAAGTTTGTAGCAGAATCTGCTTATTAAATTGAGTATGTTCTTTATTTCTTTCTCATTTGCTGAGAATTTTTATCATAAATAAGTGATAAATTTTTCAAACACATTTCCCAATTTATGTAGATGATCATTTATCTCTTTTATTCTGATAACATGATGGATTATACTGATCAATTTTCTAATGTTAAACAACCTTGCATCCTGAGACAACCTGATTTTTATGGTATATGCCTCCCTTCTATTTATTGATGGATTAGATATGCTAATAATGTCATGGATTTTTGTCTATGTTTAAATGAGTGCTGGTGGCTTATAATTGTGTGTGTGTGTGTGTGTGTGTGTGTGTGTGTGTGTGTGTGTTTAAAATAGATTTTCTCTTTGGGTGAAAAGCAGTATTATCCTTGCCTCATAAAATGACCTGGGTAGTGTACTGCCTTCTTCTATTTTTTGACTGCACTGGTACAAGTTTGAAGTTATGTCTTTCTTTCTTAAGTTTTTGTAGAATTTACCAATGATGCCATCTGAGCAAACAGTTTTCTTTTTAAGAAAAATATAAATTACAATTAAATTTCTTCATAAACTATCAGAAGATGCGGATTTTCTAAATTTCTTCTCATGCTACATTAAATATTTTGTGTCTTTCAAGCATTGTCAGTTTTACCTAAGCTGTTGGAGTTTAATTGGAAGAGCCATTGACTCTATTCCTTCATTATCCTTTCAATTGCATTGGATCTGAGATGCCATCCCTGCAATCCCTTTTCATTTTGATTATTGGGTCTTCTCTCATTCTTTTATTGTTAAGGCATGATTGAGGTTTATTAATATTATTATTAATGTTTTTTAAAAACTTGCTTTTGGCTTTGATAGTCATCTCTATTGTTGGTTTTCTCTTTCTTTGATTCCTCTCTAAACTCTACTAATTCTTTCCTCCTTATTTTTGGTTTATTTTACTCTTCTCTTGCTAGCTTCTTAAGATATGTTTATTTCATTGTTTTTACATTATTTTTATTTGCTAAAAATTTCCTTGGCCTGATGATTCCCCCTGACCACAGCTACTAACTTTACGGAGAAAAGGGAAAAGAAACAGGAAAAGCAAAAGGCATATTTGTACTTTTGGGCAGGTTGTGAATGCCTAGTTCTTCGGGCACAGCAGCAAAAGTGCAACTGACTCTGACAAGATCACTGATAAATATCTGAATTTTATTTAAAATAATGCATTACATAGGCCTAACAGCCTCCTGAACACTGCAGAAAAAAATAGCAATGAGCTTGGAGATGTGGTGATTGACACAAATTATTCAACATAAAGAAACAGGGGAAAATGGATTGAAGAAACTAAACTGGCAATGTAAGTCACTGTCTATTAGTTTTACACATGTAAAATTGGATTTCCAGGACACTTGGGGAACTGTGAGAGTGAAAAAGTGTTAAAAATAATAGCACAGAAAAAAATGTGATTTTTTTTTTTTAACAAAAGCCCACAAATACAAGCTCGGTGAAATTCAAATAAGCTAAATACAACGAAAGTCCTACTTAGGCACATTATTGGCTACAAAAGCTAAAAAGAATGTCTGAAAATCACCACAGAACAAAAACACACTTCATTCAAAACAATAATAAAGAAAATGACCTTCCTGGCTAGTCATCATGAGCAAAGTAAGTCAGAAGACAAATGACATTTTTAAAGCTTGGAGAAAAAATTATCAACTTAAAATTCTTTATGAAGAAAGATAGCCTTCAAACAATGAGAATGAAATTAAAACATCTTCAGATAAATGAATGCTGATAGAATTTGCTATTAGAAAGCTGCACTACAAGATATGCTTCCTACTCAGTGTTTCTTCTGTTTCTCAGAAAAACTTGGATTGAAAAATTCAATAGCTGGAACAATGGTAAACTTACCAGTGAATAGGACAGCCATTTTTAAAAATTATTCCAATTTATTTGAAGGCTATTTGGTTATCTAAACACAAAAGAAAACCTTGTATTATGAGGTTTATAACACAGGTAATAGCAAGATATATGATAATAATAGCTGAAAGTAGGATGGAGGTAAAAGGAATTATATTATTTTAAATTCATTACATTATACATAAAATATTATATAACATGGATTTATTAATTTGTATAAGATCTAAAAACTGAAGAATATGTATTGTAGTTCCAAGAGTAAGCACAGGGAAAATATATATATAAAAAACCAATAGAGGAAAATAGTTTCTCATTGGTTCTTGATTTGTCTGAAATTTTTCCACTTCAAAAAAAGCAACAAAAAATGTTAGAATTAACATATTTAGAACAGTAAAGATTAACACAAGGTTTGCAGAAAGCCTAGGAGCAGTTATTTTCAGTAAATGACTAAATATTGGTAAGATCACAGAGATCTTGGTAAGATTCTGGCATTTTAATTTACCTTAATTTTATTAGTTGATATAGTTTGGAATGAGCCCCCCAAAATTCATGTGTTAGAAGTTTAATCCCCAATGCAACAGTGTTGGGAAGTGGGAACTGATGAGAGGTGTTTAGGTCATAAGACTTTGTACTCTTGAAGGGACTGAGGTCACTATACAAAGGGCTTGCAGGAGTGGTGGGTTCAATCTCTTTTGCGTGTGAGTATATGTGTGTGTGTGGAGAGGGGCAAGGGGAGAGAGAGAAATGGTGAGAAAATAAATTTCTGTTCTTTATAAATTATCTGTTATAGCAGCACAAGTGAACTAAGATGTCAGTTCAACAGGAATATTGAAAAACAAAAACAGAAAACAAAAACAGCCTACATTCCTGGCAAGAGTGGAAGCAGGATGGATCTTGATCTTTTTCAAGGTCTCATTCCTAAAGTATTGTCATAACCTGAATTTCCTAGTGGCTTCCTGTAAAACCAACTCTGAACATTTGTTTAGTTTTTATTTTTCTGTCTCACCAAGTAGAAAATGTCAATAAAGAGTTACATATTATAAAAGGAAGCAAGTATTAAATGAGTTGAAAGAAACCATGGTAAGCTCCACAACAAATTACAGAAGAAAGATTTGTAAACTTGAAACTAGAAAAATTGAAGCTATCCAGTCTGAGGAAGAGAAAGAAAAGGGATTTTAAAAATTGATAAAGCATCAGAGGTTCATGGGACATCATCAAACACAACAACATATACATAATAAAATGCAAAAAAAGAAAGAGAAGAAAGGAAAACAAATCTGAATAAACTATGCCAAAAAAATTTCAAATTTGAAGAAAAACAATTTATATCATCAAGAAACTCAGGATCTCTCAGTAGGAAATCCTCGAAGAAATAAACAACGAGACAAATAATGTTCAAACTATCAAAAGAAACAGTATCTTGAAAGCAGCAAGAGAAAAAGGGATCTTCAGTAAGACTGACAGCTAATTTTTTTTCAGAAAAAAATGGAAGCTGAAAGACAGAGGAAGGAGATCTTCAAAATGTTTCAGGGTTGGAAACAAATCTATTGATAAAAAATTCTGGCAGAATTAATCCTTAAACATAAAGGATAGGGCTGGGATTGTGGCTCAGTGATACAGTGCTTACCTCATATATGTGAGACACTGGGTTCAATTCTCAGCACCTCATATAAATAGGAACAAAATAAAACTCCATCAACAACTGAAAAAAAAATAAAGAATAAAGACATTCCAAGATGAAGAAAAACTGAAAAATTCTGTTATCAGTTGACCAGTCAGTCCTTCAAGAAATAGCAAAATCCTTCAGGCTGAAATGGAAAATTACTAGACTAACATAATAAGTAGATCAACATGAATAAGTAATGACACTCATATAGGTAACCACTATGATGAACACAAAATAGTATAAATTACATTTTTCTCTTCATTGCCTTTTTTCTTATAAAATTTAAAAGACATAAAGCAATAGTAATGAATATCAATTTATAATGGTGATATCTATGACGATAAAAGAAAATAAGTTACATTGGGGCAAAAAATTTGTATAGTTTTGTAACTAAGTTGATCTTCATTTGAACCTGAACTAGATTAAATTAAGATATTAATGTGAACTAGACTGATTTGAATCTGAACTAGATTAAAATGAGATATTAATGTGCACTAGACTATTGCAAATTATGATGTTACTTGTAATAGATAAGAAAATAATTCAAATCACTACAGGAAAAAAAAAATTAAAAGTTAATGAAAATCATAAAAAGTAAGTATTTAACACAATCTGAAGACAGTAATGAAAATACTAAAAAACAAAAAGACAAGTAGAAAAAATAAAAATGGCAAATGTAAATTCTACTTTATCAGTAATTACATTAAATGTAGATGAATTAAACTCTCCAATAAAAAAAACAGAAGATAAAAAATATTTTAGAATTATTCATCTATTTGTAGACACAAGAAAAAAATTTTAAGCTTAAAGTTGCAATATGTTGAAAGTAAAAGAGTGGGAAAAAACATCCAGCATGTAGAGACCCACAAAAGCACAGTGGAGAATACTATACCATTAGAAAAAGAGACTTTACAAAAGTAAACATGAAAAACTACATTGTTCAGTGCCTCTATATCATTGCTTACTTTTAATTGATATAACCTTGGGCTAAGAGAGGCTAATTAAAATTTTCTTTATTAATGTGCTTCTAACTACATTTTTAGTAATTTCTGCATCATTGAGATTCATACTATCTTATTTTAACTCATTATCACTTTGAATTTTGTTCTTCAGCTTTAGGAAGTGCCCTTTTTTCTTTCATTTGATGAATTTTAGCTTAACTCAATGCCAAGTTTGGAGTCTCTGCCTTTTTTTTTTCCTTTCAATAAATTCACTGTTATCCATTTCCCATTTTCTTAACTTTTTTGTACCACTTGTTTCCAGAGTGACATTGTATGTATATAACTTTGACTTTCTGTGATCTAACCTGAAAGTCTCCCATGATAAGTGTGATAACCCTATTTCAATGTATTAATATGATAGTCCTGTACGAACTTCTACCATATAATACTATGTTGTTTACTGACTATATTTATGTGTGCAAGCTTTAATAAAATTAACAATAATAAAACAAGGCTCTAGCCTGTCCCCTACTTCTCCTTCACCAACCCAATATATTCAGTACGACTACCATTCTCAGTGTTTACCTTTGCACTAAAATATTAAATTTGTACTACTTGATTTATCACTTTAAATGATATCTTTTGACTCTATTCTATTATATAGGAAGAAGTTTGTGATTTCACTCCTCT